>NC_092081.1:2076766-2698433 GCF_043229965.1 Drosophila suzukii | reverse complement strand
TCCTACTCATTTTTTTGGGCAGCAAAAATAAATGTTCTAATTTAGCGACTCAATTTGTGTAGTAAATTTATCAAAGGGCGGCCAGCCATTGTGTGATAGGGCCACGCCCACTCTTGGCCACGTTCTCTCACATAGACACTCGACTTACATTTCAGTTGCCATTTATAAGCACGACTGCCGTTTACCTTGTGTGTGCTATTTGTATATTAATTTTTGGTCTGTTGCGGTCAGCAGGTGATAAATCTACTCAGGTGATAATAAGTGCCATTGGCAGCGATTTGTTTGGTTTTTATTGCATATGCTGGGGCGCTTGGGCGTGGCCAGGAGTCGTTTTTGCCAGCTACTTAAGTGCGAAAGCCATAAAGCGAGACTGATTAAATGGGTCCTGCCGTGATGGGGAAGTTGGGGAAACAATAGGGGGACCGCATAAAACGAAACTAACGAGTATATCTCCAATCTTACGCTCGAGAGCGGAAAACTCTTAACCCACTTAAGCGGCGGCTGAAAGCAGATGGAAAAGTTTCAAGAAACAGGCGAGCTGCGCCATAAAGAAGGCTTTAAAATATCCCCACTGAATGTGGCAAAAGTCAACAGGAGCTCAAAAGTTTATTTCAAAACTTCTCGACCAATATGAATGCCTCATATAAAAATGGAAATACAAATATAAGCTGGAAAACGAGAAAATGAGGTGCCCAGCTACTGGAAACGCACTCAACAAGTGCACTTTGGCGCTGCTTAGCGCCTATTTGGCCGACTTTAAACATTTTTATGGCATTTTTACGGTCATAAAAAGTGAAACACAGCCCCCCACCGCCTGGCCTCAATAAAAGTTTTGTTTTGTGCGTTAATATTATTACGACATTACGGCAGAACCACTTGGGCCAGATGACCACGTCGACTGCACCTCAAGTTGGGCTTCATTATGCGGATGGCTTTGCGTCTTGCCCATAACTAGGCAGTAATTTTTCAGCCACTAAAGTTGGTAAGGACCCACGGCGTTTTTAAGCATTATAAATACTCTAAAAAGGCTTTGAAGTTGCAGGAATTTTTAGTTTTGGTCCACAACTGCTTGGTTATTTAGCTTTAACGCATTTGCGGTGGCTTTAAATATTTTCATATATTAGATTATTAACTTTTCACCTCTAAATTTAAATCTGATTAAAAAATAAAAAGTATATACCAAAGGCTCTGAAAAACTGTATCTCTTTATATGTATCTGCTTTTCATCTGTGACCCTTTAAGATTGTTAAATCCTGATGGTCGGCTAAAACCTCCGGGTAATGAACCTATTTTTCGAGGCTGCCTGCAGAGCAATCTATGAGGTGGAAATGTACTCCCCAAACAGCCTGATACGCGAGTCGAATTTTCCTGTTTCACACACTATTAGGAATGCCCCGAAGTGCCATAATTTTTTATCCGCTGCCACTGATTTGCGCAGCGGCTCGTAAACTTGGCCGGGCTAATAAACTCATGCATGGAGCCCGACTATCTGGGTCAGCCGAGGAGCCACTGCCATGCAGACAGAGGCACTAAATAGATGGTGGATTTCGGCTCCTTTAGTGGCGCCCAGTTTCCTGGCCCATTGTTCGCCACATCAATGGGAAAAGTGGGGAAAGCGAAAACGCATTTTCGACTCATTGTTTCTGCTTGCCTTCCTCTCGATTTTTCCGCCGTGGATAAAATATTATTTTTATTTGCTCCGCTGAGCACATCTGCAGCATCAGCGGTCGTCGGAAGAAGGAAACTGCTGACTTCACCTTGATGCATGCGCTTTTCATTGCAGGCCACACACACACCAGCCACGAATTTCCCCTATACTTTTTCGCTTTTCCTATTTTGGCAACGTTGGCAAAACATTTTCCCCACTGCCACCGAAATCAATATGCTTTCGTCGCCAGTCCTTGGCAAGTTAGCAAAGTGCCACAGATGCAGCTCTGCCACCGCTTTTCCACACACCGCCGCCGACCGCTTTTCCGACCTACTTGCTGCTGAAGCGAATTTTCTTGTCATATTTTCAATTTGTGTCGCTTCGCATTGGTTCGCAGAAAACGGTTGTAGGTGTCTGGATTCTCGGCTGCTTTATGGCCCCGGTTGACAATTGCAATAAAAATGTTGCCAGGGATTATAACAAGCGTATAATGTCATGCCACGACACCGCCCCACTCCCCACTCCCCACTTTCCCCACTCTCCCCATTTTCCCTTTTCCACCCCCCGGCGAGGTCAGTGGGCGATGCAGCATCGAGTTTCACCTGCTTTTCCTTTCGGCTCTCGCCCTGTTTCGGCTTTTCTTCCCGCTTTGCCCTGTCATGTGCAAAATGTCAATTGTGCTTAAGGGCAAAGGTATTTGATTTCAGTTTTAGTGTTTGTGGAGGGTTTGAATCTCTGCCTTCTACTCGCTCCCCCCCTCGGACATTGTTGGGCGTTGATGCATGAGATTTCGGCTACCATTTTTGTTGGCCCAAGCACGGAAAGTATCTTACGGGTGCCAGATGAGGGGTTGAGTTTCGGATTAACATTTCTGTTTACCCAGAGCAAATTGTGTGTTTTTAAAGCTTGTTTGAGCTACGAAGAGCAAACACGGTTTCTTTACGAGGGAAACTTGGGGGAGTCTTCGTTATTAATTAAACGTATGCAGTAAAACATTAGCCAAAGAAGTTTAAATAAGGAATTAACTGATATAAATACATACGTTTCTTAATAGGCTTTGCATACTTAGAACTTGCAATGCCATACCATTTAATTCGGACCTTAGTCATAATTTACAAAATCATAGATCATTTTACAGCAAAAGTTACCTATTATTATTGATTAACCAATACAAACTTATTCTGAACTATTATCTCTTTCAAAACTTTAGTTTATTATTACTTAGGCATTTATTAAGTACTCTTCTTTTCTTTAAGAATTGATGTTTTTCGTTTCCTGAAACTACTTAGCAACGGCACCTTTAAAACATTTCTGTGCCAAGTACCCATATCCGCACATCCCCGTATCCGCAAAAAGCGAATTCTCAGTCGGCGGATAATATACAGCTCATAGCCAAATGAACTTTTTTTATTCGGTGGCAGCCAAATGAGGAAAATTCCAAAAGCATTTCGTTTAGGTCAAATGAAGGCCGCTGTATATCCCGGCAATGAACAGCAGAATGCGAAAAAATTTAACAAGCCACGCACAAAATTAGAAACGTGCGTGGGACGCAGACCGCAGGGGGTGGGCTGGAAAAAGGCGTTGGGAAAAGGGGTTGGAGTGGGTTGGGAGAAGTGGGTGGCTGGGGGGACGACAGACAACTGAGCGCCATGTTTAGTCCGGCCAATACAATTACGATGGCCATAACCCTTTCGGCGTGTAATACGCACGTAGTGACCAACCACTCGCCCCAAGCCCGCTGACCACTCCGCGCTTTTCCGCACTTTCCCCCTTTTCACCCCCTTTCACCCCCTTTCACCCCTGCCACCGGCGGCCAAACACACACAATACGTGGTCAAATAAATTGACGCCAGCGACGACGCACCACAAAATTCAATTACACGTACAACTCTTGTATTGCTGTCCGGTTTTTTCCGGCGTATATTGAGTCCGGCATTTGACGCCACCAATCCGTACTCATGATTTTGATTTTTCCCATTTATTGGGTGCTGCCAACCCAGACCCCAGCCGAAAATCTTAAAATGAGCTTGCAGCTTGGAGTTGAAGCGTTCAACTCAACTTAACCCTCGGCTGGACTTCCGTGGGCGCATTGACCCCGGTAATGGGATTATGGCCAAAGCAGTTTTAGCCAACTGTTCCTCTGGCTTTGTTTGTGTGCTCTGTTTGGGCTTTGTTTGGCCAGCAGTGGGCAAATCCAGTTATTAATATTTTATGCGTTTCTTTCTATTGCCGTTCGCAATCCCTTCAAACGCCGTCCGCTTAGTTGGGCTTACGGTCGGTAGTTGTTGTGGGCCCGATAAAAGGGTTTCGGTCGGGCTTAGACCCCACACTCACAAACTCATGGGAAAACGCTTATGGAATCAGTGCATGCGCTTCAATTGCTCTCGACTCTATTATCCAGTTAGACACACACTCAATTTCCGAACCGTCTAGTCCGTTGGCCTTAGGGGCTAACGAGTTATAAATATATATTTTTTATTTCCACCATTGTTTCGTTCTGGCTTAGGTATTTATCCGGAATTTGGCAGCGAATACCATGTGTGAAAATTGGTAGATTATTTAGAAATAGGATTCATGTACTGATTTGCTGCACTCCAATAGGAAAATCTAAAATTAGATTTCGATGCCTAATTGATTTAAGTGCAGTAAAGAACTACTTGAACAGTAATACTTGAACTGTACTAAAAACTATTATGAAAAAAATCCCGATATCGCTTTTACAATTATTTTCAAACATTCAATATATGTTTGTTTTTTTCTTCCAAACCAATGCCTTTCGATACTTGTCTTAAGCTAAATATACTCGTTCTGTGTGGGACAGTACTCCAAATGCTTAGTTATCTCTAGAAAAAATTCAACAAAGTATCCGGCCTAATTACTTTTGAAAAAATATGTACAGCTTTTATAAAAAACTACCAATCTCTAGAGCAACTTCATCTAAGCGCAGATGAAACTGAAGAAGAGCTTTTTTTAACTCCATAAAAAAATTTAAAAAACTCAAAATAGTAAGAAAAAATCCCAAATTTTTAGAAATTTGAAAACAAATTAATACATCTTTTTAAAAATACCGTTTATTTAATGCCTATAAAAAAATTGTGTTGATGCTGGTTCGATAGTCGTTGTATCTTTGCCAATTTCCCCGTTACCTTTTGCAACCTTTCCTAACTAAAAAAATTAAAAGCTAAAAAACAAAATGGTTTAAAAATAAGTAATGCGAAGTGTTTTTTAAGTTTTGATGATTGCATTTGTATACAATAGCTGTTAAACAGCCGATCACATTTCAACAATCATGCAATAGTCTATCTGTTACTATAAAAAAATATTGTATTGAAAATGAAAAGAATAAAAAAAGAAATCATTAAAAACACTTTGTGTTCGACTTATATATACCAGTTTAACCGTTGAATTATTTCCGAATTTAAGTTATCGTTTTTAATTTATATTCTTTCTGTCGGCTTGTCTTTCCGTTTTTAATAGCCCTTGTGTTATAACTTATAAGTAGTAACAAGGAAGAACGCTATAGTCGAGTACCTCGACTATCAGATACCCGTTACTCAAAGGGAAATGGAGATATGCAAGCAGCAAAGCGAAATTAAAATGCGCCACCTACCGGCGGTAGACAGATTTAAGCGTTATGGGCGTTAGAGTGGGCGTGGCAAAATTATTTTTGGATCAATCGATAGGTATTGACGACACCAATACATTTCAGTTAAAATTTTTTATCTAGCATGCAAATTGTGGGCGTCACAGGTTTTCGCGGTTTGTGGGCGTTTAAGTGGGCGTGGCAAACTTTTTTTTAGGTCAATCGATAGGTATTGATGAGAACAATACATTTCAGTTAAAATTTTCTATCTAGCATCAAAACTGTAGGAGTTACAGTTTTGGGCGGTTTGTGGGCGTTAGAGTGGGCGTGGCAGTCTACTGAAACAAACTTGCGCTGCGTAAGAAGCTCAGGAGTCTGTACGCCAAATCTCAATAGCCTAGCTCTCATAGTTTCCGAGATCTCAGCGTTCATCCGGACGGACAGACAGACGGACAGACGGACAGACGGACAGACGGACAGACGGTCAGACGGACAGACGGACAGACGGACAGACGGACATGGCTAGATCGACTCGGCTAGTGATCCTGATCAAGAATATATATACTTTATGGGGTCGGAAACGCTTCCTTCTGCCTGTTACATACTTTCCGACGAATCTAGTATACCCTTTTACTCTACGAGTAACGGGTATAAAAAGATGTAAAACTATTTACTTAAAATGTTCCTTTCATTTTATAGTTGTGCGGTTTTTCTTATTTACTTAAAAAATGAATTCTCCACACTTCATTTGTTGGCTTTTAAACAAAACATTCATACACACAACTGTCTGATTCAAAAAACTACTTCCATATAAATAAATATTTTCATCGAACAAAAACAAACTTATTTACCGACCCAATTTTATTATACCAACACAGTATTTCAGTGGGAATTACCAACTCAAAATTAATGCTTTTTGGGTATTTACTTCACATTTAAGAGCCATTTTAATGTTTGCCCGGCTTAAGTAAATTTACAGTCCGTAAGGGAGTGGCACACACTGAGCTTCATAAGTCTGTGGACGCCCCGGGCGTGTCATAAAACGCAGTTGTAAAAAATATTTCATTTCCTGCCAAATGAAAATCTCTGCCACAGATGCAATTTTCCTGGGGCAACAATTCAATTTCACATTTTGCCAAGTACGCACCGAAACACGAAATATTTTAATTGGAAAAACTACAATTGGTTATCTAAATAAATGTGTGCCACAGTGCTATAAAGTATGCCGCTCGAAATTGTATATGCCTTGGCAACAAAGGACAATGAAGGCCAATTTATGTGAGTTTTATTTGCGCTTTCCAATTTTATAGACGGCAATCAAACGCAAATTATACGAGTCCAAGTGGGGGTGGCACAAAGCCAACAATCGACTGGGGAAACTCGAGGGACGCCGCCCACACCCAAAGCAATTTAAATAGGAAACCAATTAAATTTAAACACAAAAAAAGGTAAACAATAGCACACTGACCAGAACTTCTGCAGAGTGCAGCCATAGCAGTGCAATCAATTGCATTGCGTGTCATTTGTTTGTACTTTTTGTTTTGTCTGGGGGAGGCCTTTGTTTGATTGTTTGCCTTCGTGGCCAAAACAGCCTGGGCTGGGCATTGGTGGGCACTTTGAGCCCCGAATGGTTGCATTTCACGGATTTCAGCAGTGGGTTGATTATACAGTCGATTCAGCTGATGTGATTTGGTTTTCCGCACCGCCGGTCAGAGGGCCTAGGGTTCGCAGACTCCTTTGGGGTGTTGGGGTGACAGGCGGGGGACCGGTGACCTCCATCTGCTGCCGCCATAAATTAATGGCTAAAAAGGCAGGCAGGCAGGCACTAGACTATAATTTCCATTTGGCAAAAGTATGCCAACAAACCAAAACAGAAAGCCAAACACATGCCAGGCCAAAAATGCAAAAGGAAAGCCAGCAGCACCAGCAACTAGAAAAAAAACAAAGGGCGAGGCGAAAAAACACAGAAATCGTTGTCGAGCCATTGCTAATGGAACATATTTGCGTTGAAAAGGGTTTTCCAGCCATGTCTCCGTGTGTGTGCGTTTTGGCCTGAACTGTTGGCAAAACAATAACAAACAAAAAGGGGCGGCTGGACTGGCAAAAAACTATGCGTCGCATTCCGCATGAATAAACCCGAAGCTGGGGCGCATAAAAAAATATGGGGAAAAGAACGGGGGGGCATTTCGAGGCATTCATAAAAATGTCGCAAAAACAAAACGCAGCTGAAATAAAAAGAACTTTATGTGTCATTCATTCAGAGCCATGTGAAAGGCATCAGCAGCAGAAAACGGATTGTGGGTCGGAAAGTAGGGATCCGGGTCCAAAGTAGCCGCTGCCGAGCGGGTTCAGCGACATAAAAATTGTGTGACAACCAGGAACGGAATTCCCCCGACTGGGCGGGACGGAGTGTGAAAAGGCACGCATGTCCTGTGGTTATTGTTATCCTAGCCTGACAATAGAATTTTTAATAAATTAAAAGTGTTTCTAGGCTGGGCGGTCGTGTTTTAATTTTCGCTCGCAAAACTGTGCAATAATAAATTGATATTCCATTTGCATACGCATTCTTTTTCTGTTGTTTGCGGTCGGTTGAAGAGTTTTTGGCCGAAAATTGTTTGCCATAAATAATATGTTAAAATACGTGTGCCTGTGCCTGGCATCCGCCCAGAAAATAATGTGTTAGAGGCGCTGTGTCACTTACAGTGCCTGCAAAAGTGCTGGAGTGTGATAGATGGGGCTAACTTTTCCCAGTATCCCTGTATATTTAAATGGGTCAGCTGTAAACAATCAAAAAGTTAACCCATACCGAAATGTAAAGAAAACTTCTGCTTTGGCAGGGCATATTTTGTTTTCAGGAGAAAATCGGAGGGAAATCCCCTGATGATATTACCGTGCCAAAGTACCCAGCTTAAATTGGGAAAGTACGTCGCTTAAGCTTGGTGAAAGAAGCGTGAAATGTTATTACAGCCAAGCCTGCATTATATGTTATTTCTAGGCTTTTCAGGTGCTTTCCGATATTCATCTGGATCAATTTCCCACCTATGGCATATGCATGTTCAACCATACAAATCCCCGTAAAGCTCTGCTAATGCATTTCAATTAAACCACTCATTGCCAGCTGCAGACCATCAAATGGCTTTATGCATCAGCATTATTGCACTCTCGCTGCGAGATCAATATTTGTATAATTTTTAATGTTTCGGGTGCAATCGGATTGCAGGCGAGTGCGGAACGGAACTCTGGGCGAATGCGAAACTGCCATGGCATATAATTGGGTTTTTGGTAAAGTCGAAAACAAATACAATTTGTCTTATGCAAACAGCAAACAGGCGAGCTGCAATCGCAGCAACAAAAACAGCACTGGACAAACAAACAACGCGTCGTATGCGCAATCAACGACAGCATTTATTTAAATATTAAAATCAGCGCGTCGCCAGCGAAAACTATGACATCAAAATAAATGCAAACGCACGTGTATCCATGGGATCGCGTGTACAGTACCTGTGTTTGAGGGCCGTCCATATATGTGTTCGAATTATATGCTATTCATGCGACGAATTCACGCCATTTTCAACACGTGATTTTCACACCGCAGCGACGGCGAAAACAAATCCGGGCACACAACACATTCACAACATGTCGAATGTTTTCGCATACATTGACGCGCTTAATTAATCATTTAAGCCTTTTGCTTTGGGGCCCACGGTCCGGAAAAACAGTAACGACAAGAGCAAAGTGCCGAGAGGACTGTCGTTGCTCGTATTTGTTGTTAAAGCAGATACAAAAATTATAAATTACAAAGCTTGTTACTAATAACATGCTATCGTTTTGTCTTTTCAGGTGAGTGATTAGTGTGGTGACGTTGGACTTGATTGACAGGGGATTGATAGCATTTAAATGTATTCAAGCGCATTTCAATCAGGAGGTATTTATATGAATTTTTAATGCTTTCTTTGATTTGGAACCCACAGTGTTATAAGCTAGTTAGTTAACTTAGTTTAATTAATTATTTCTTGTTTATTAGTATTATGTACACACAAAAAATGGATTGGTAAAAATTTACCAATATAATAGTAAAGCGGTCTCCAACCATAGAATTGTCAGTTTTACCCATCAAATAGTTACTCTTACGTGAGGTTTACCATAAAAAATAGTTATGTAACTATTAAAATGGGTAGAATGGACCCAACCCATGACTTGTAGTTAAATACCTATTTTTATAGTTATCCAACCCATAAAATGTTGTGATGTGAATTTTCTTTTATTAAATATAAACCTATCAAAATATTAATTAAATTCATGGATAAGTTACTGTGTCATGGTAGGCAAAATAAAGATTTTTGAGAATATATGTTTTAAGTAAAGTCTACTACTCAGAAGCCTAGGTGTACGAGTTGGGAATTATAAACAACATTGTATTTAATTCTTTTGTGTGGAAGACTTTACTTTAGAATAACTATTTTTGGTAGTTAATCAACTATTTACAATTGCAGTAACAAAATACACATATCACTTGAACGCAACTATGTAAATAGTGGATGAAGTACAATATTTAATTTTTACTAATCTATCTGCATTGTTCAACTTTACCAACCAATTTCTTTGTGTGTAGTAAGAAGTTCAGAATCTTCTAACGCTGTTTTACCCTAACTTCTCTAATCTCAACTATCTGATTTGCTTTCCTTTTAATCATCCCCCATATAACCGCCGTGTCAACGATTGCCGGCGACACCTTGATAACATTGTCACCTAATTAACACGGCACACGCACTTGACCTGACCCAGGCACGCAATGTTCCGCATCCGCCCCGTGGGCCCTTGCAGAAAAGCAAAACGACACGGCATTTATGGCGCTAAATTGTGAATTATACAGGCAACAACTATTGTAGAAAGAGCATGAGCCCAGGTTAACTGCTTGGGAACTCGGCTAACAGAACCGGAAACGGAAGTCGCCCGTCAGGCGCCGTGGAAGGAGGAAAGGGGAGGGGGAGGGGGAGGGAAAGAGAGCCAGCCTGTTGCCTGTTGTGTGCCATTTAAATATGTCATAATTTCATTTATGTGCCCTCACACTGCCGCAAAAGTCAGACATGTCGTGTACATACTTGGTGTGTGTGTTTTGGGTTATTTTTATGGCATGCACGAAATGTTGTTGAAACACCTGTCGCCATTTGCGCCTGCTTGCCGGCTTTCTCTGCTGATGAGCCGTCATATATTTGAAAACACCCGACTGGCGGGGGATTTTTGCAGGACAGGGGGCTTAGAGCCAAACCTTCGAATTGTTCCGGGAACTACGGGCACAGGGCATCGCAGATTCGACTCGATAAACCCGCCTTGCGATCCGCCTGCTGGTTTTTTCGCTGCCTTACAACCGCACGGCTGCAAATTATTTAATTAAGTGGCACTCACCTCGCTAATTGTTTAATTACGGCCGCACATGGTGGGTGTTTGTGTAGTTCGGTTCAGGAGCATTTTGCTCGGCAACTTTCAGCAAACTGTTATAATTGACAGCTCCAGCCAGGACGACGTCGCAACCGCCGACCCACTTCCCTACCTTCCATCCATCACGACGGCCTGGTGTTTCCGGTTTCCGGTTTCCCGTTTGTCTTGGTTGTGGCGAGCGGTAATTGCCACGCCGCTAAGTAGGAGCAACTTTCCTTACGGGATGTTAACAAGTTACATAACTTACCCGCCGTTGCGGAGATTTAAGAGCAACAATTTGGGCTCATTCATGTATAATACTTACAGATTCGGAGTTCAAAAACATGGAACAAATTCGTTCGACATCCTAATTGTTTTGAACGCTGTCGGAAATCGAATTTTGTATTTTTATGCTGTTTGTATTCCCATGCAATTAAATTGAATGCCTCATTTTGGGGCAGCGTTTTTGTGGATCGTTTAATTAGCAAGGGCATAAATTAGTTGCCATGCTGCGCGGGCGAGTGCTCGATTTATTGATGTGTGCGGCCATCTAAAATTATGCAAAATGCAATTTTATCTAATTAAAATGGACACGGCCAGAGCGGGGCTACCTCCTATAGCGACTAAGCCTTTAATGAGCTTATATTTATAATTTTCTGCTCGCTGACCCCCGCTGGGATTGTGTGTGTGTGCGTGTGTGTGTGGGTGTGGGTGTGGGTGTGAGTGCATAATTCGTGGCATAGTTTTGGGCGCGCTTTGCTTTTAATTAACCTCGATGGCGGGTTAAACGCTTCGACACAACCACGACAGCAAATACCCACATAAATAAATTCGCGTGGCTCGCTGGCTATATTTTCATTTGGCACGCCACATAAGCGCTGGGAAATGGATAAATACAACATTTGTCTCTGTTGTCCTCTTTCGAGCTCCGTTCTCGTTTCCGTCTCTTCTCTCTCGACCTGATCCACTTAGGTTTATTAAAAAGCTTGCCCCACTGAAACTCAGACTCAGTGTCGCTGGCTGGGCTTCAGCTTTCAAGTGAAAGGAGCCCCATATTACCTATTCAAATAGATGACGCAACGAGCCGACTTTTAATAAGGTACGGGCGTATGAAAGGAAGGTAAGATAAGGGTTTAAATGTGGGACAATGCTATCCTTTTCCTACTTAAAGACAATCATTTCTGAAACACTTGTTAAATTTTGAATTTTTTTGAGTAATATTTTTTTTAAACGTTGATCAGGCAATAGTTACTTTAGAAAAACAAAAATAAACAATTTTTCTTATATTTTTTTTAAAACACTACAACTATAAACATTATATAATTAAGGAAATTTCCAAAATTCGAACTCTAAATTAAATTTAAAAATGGCTTAGTAACCTTAAGAATCAAAATATATTCTTGTTTACTAAAAATATCTTAACCAGTCCCCTTAATTATTTTGAAAAGTGAAGTTTTCATTCAGAGAGCATAACAGCCAATATAAAATATATATTTATTTAAGACCAAATTTTATTTGAACACGCATCCTTGACCCTTACATAAGCACTTTCTAAAGTGTATTACTTAATTCGTCGGCCTCGGTCGCAGCTTGTTGCTATTTTTTCCCACACTCTTTAGCTTGTTTGGCCATAAACAATTTGCGTTGATATAGAATTTCCGGTATGACGTAGATATGCGAATGAAATGCTTTTTTAAATGTTTGTCGCTTCGAAGTCGCCATCGTTCCGTGCCACATGCAAGTGAGTGTGTCTCCCTCTCTTTCCCCCGCAGCTTGCCCTTTCGCCTCCGCACACCACCTCCATGCATGTCGCTCCATTCTGATTTTGCAGGTGACTTTTTGGCTTTCATCTTTGCCGTGTCTCTGTCTCACCTTTTTGCCGTGTGTTTTGTTTGGCACGCAAACTTTGCCGCTTGTATCGAGGGTCATGTTTCATGTGGCTTCCGCTCCGCACCTGTGTGGGTGTGAGTGTGTGTGCAGGTGTTTGTGTGCAGGTGTTTGTGTTGCCTACTTCCAGGTGGGTCAGCAGTGGAGCGACTGTGTGGGGGTTGCGTGTTTGGCTCCAACTCGGTCGTGTTCCGCCGAAATTTATGACGACAATCGTGTCTATCTGACTGTCTGTTTGTCTTGGCCTGTTGCCTCTAAGCGTTTGACTGATAAAAATCACACTTTAATCATGGAATGCACGGAACAACGGAAAATAGGTTCGAATTTCAAAGTTTAATTATTTTACGTGTTTGTGAGTGCACGGTATTCTAACTAGTGTTTGGTAGGCTGCTAATTCGTCTAAAAATGTTATTGTTGGTGTCTAAAAATATGCAAAACAAGAATTTAAGCTAACCATGGCAAGCCGAACTTGATAATCCCTTGCAGCTTAAACCATGTCATGCACTCACAGAAAGCGTTGATTTGAAAGATTTGTGTATAAATTTAGCAATCGTCCCTAAAATAGCTGTCGTCCAATTTTTCGAAATTGTAAAATTTTAAAATAATGCTATACTCTAAAACTTTTACATATTATTTCTTAGTTTTCTGATCGTTTCTATGGCAGCTATGTGCACCAGTCGTCCATTTAAAAAACGATTTTATTCATAATTGGAAAATTGTAAGGAAGAGCTGAAGAGTATACGCAGATTTGAAAAGTATATATTCAAAAACAACGAAGCTACCATTTTTGTTTTACTTTTTGCGCAATAATCTTCCGATCGTTCCTAATTCAAGTCCTAAGCCGCTCCAATAAAATACTATTTTATTCAAAATCGTAAAATGTGCTGTACCACAGAGTTGGAGAGAATATGATCAATAACAGAAAAGCTAGAAAACGAAGACTTCTCGGAAAGGTTTATTCCGATATCTTCAAAACTGAGAGACTAGTTTGCGTCGAAACGGACGGACATGGCTAGATCGACTAGTCTAGTGATGCGTATACGTCTCCTTCACTGCGTTGCGAACTTCTGCCTAAAATCATAATACCAAAAAGGTTGCAAAAATATTATTGTTTGTTTCTAAAACTATTCAAAAACAATTATTCTACCTATGTGTCCCTATCGAAATGGTTCCAACTAATTCCTCATAACAACAAATTTCAACTAATCAACTTTAACAATGAAATACAATTATTAAGAAACTTTTTGTAGTGTGCATCCACACTTTTCTTATCTAAGCTTCAAAATAGAGCGCGAAGTCCCCCTGTTTTGTCTCTGTAGAGTTTAGTGACCTGGAACTGCACTCGCTGCCAAAACCCGGGTGAGCCAAAAATGCGCAGCGCCTAATGGCCGAAATAGAGCCATGCACCATCTCGATTTCTGAGAGGCCACCCATAATCGAACCCCAAATGAGAAATTCTTGTTGCACACTGAAAGGGGCCAGATTCCGGCCGTGCATTTGGCCTCGTTTTCATTACATTCCGCCTGGCATCGCGGCCGGCGCCTAAAAGTAGCCTCTGGCGAATTTAATGCACCCACATCCACATCCCCATCCCCATCCCCATCCACATCCACATCCAGATGCACTTCCACTTCCAGTCTCCCAGCGAAATGCAGACAGCGGGCGGCTTCGTTTCGTGTCCATTAAATCGGTGGGCTCCAGCCGCTGAGTGGTTATTGATTAATCGCCAGTCGGGACTTCCCCGCCGAGAGCTACGCTGTCTCCGTCTCGGTCTCCCCGGCGCGCTTGCCCCCTGACCCCGACCCCGACCCCCGACCCCCGACCCCGCCCCGTCGCGCTCAATCAGACCCCTCTTTTTGTGTGTGAATTCAAGTGTGCACGGAAGCGCTGATAGCTGATGTTGGCATGTGGGCTTTAAGGCAGCACTTAAGTTAACCCATTAACGTCGGATGTGTTGGGCGCCATAAAAAGTTCCTCAAAAATGCTTTTATATCGCGAGAAGAGACGCCGATTGCGGAATCAAGTGGAATCCCGTGGGGTATTTAACCTGATATAAAATAGTTGTGTTGGGTTACCGCCCTCATGCGGTTTTTCAGAATTCCTACGGCCCTCAAACGAAACTTTACAATATGCTATGTGTTGAAACATTATTATTTTTTTTACAAACCAGGCCAACGGAATACCCTTTTGATATTCGAAAAATAATCTTTCGGTTAATGAAGGAATCCACAAAATGTATAATAATGCTATTCCCATTAAAGAAACAAAAATTTGCCAGTAAATGTTGTTGCATAATTTAAAATGCAATTGTTTCAAACCTCGCAGGGGATTCCATGGTGGCCCGGATATGATTTCATATTGCTCTCCGTTTATTTTCGACGATTGGCTTTGGCGCTCATCGATTCATTACATTTGGCTTTCCACTCGCCAAACCGACAAATAAATGCGAAATTTCCGCGCTCGTGTATGCACATTTTCGAAGGCTGGCAATCAGGGGGTCTAAAACTATGCAGCATGCATTTTTCACCAGCCGCAGAACAATGATTGCCATTGTTCGCCGCCGGCGAGTTGTTTTGTTGATTTACTACTGACCCGATTTTCGGGCTTGTCAACACAATGGCCTAGTGACTAGCCGGGAATTGTCGCCGCTGCCCGGCTATGTGAAACTAATAGTTACATTCTGGCGTTCACACGGGTTAACATCCCCCACCGTGGGATGGCATAACTTTAGGCGCCACATATGCAGGCCATTGTTTCGGCGCAAAGAGGCATGCAACAGACATGCCACGCCCCGAGCGCCCCTTAAAGTTCCAGGAAAATGCCCAGAGTTATGCACTGCAATTTCTTTTTCGCCTCTTTTCCCACCCACAGCCCGAAACCAGCCGCGAAAGAATGTTCGGCTGGGATTTTCCTTTTTCCTTTTCCATTTTCCCCTGGCCATGCTGCTTCAAATTGTTGCATATTTTGCGGCACATGTGTTGCCGTAATTTGGTTTACACGCCCACGACTTGACAGGCGGCAGGAAAACTGGGAAAATGCGATGACGAGAACGTTGGCAGCATGGCAGTTTGATTTTAGTTTTCCGGCATTTCTTTTTGGTTGCCGGGTATCATTTTCGGGCCAAACGAGTCCAATGATCGCCCCGACTTTTCATCGAGCTGTGTCAGTTTATCTGCTGAGATCCCCAGGGTCCATTGCTTTTTCTTGCCCCTAATACAAACTCTCGCCTCGACTGCAGTTTGCTGCCTCTGCATTCTGTGATTTTTCATTGTGCCAGTCACTTGCACACACTCTCACCCGCTCATTGGAGGTCCTTCAGCTGCCTCTTGTGTGATATTGAGTGCACTTTGTCAAAAGTTATTTTGCAACATTTGCTATTATGCGCTCGATAACAATTTTATAACATTTTCTCCCGGCCCCGCTCATTCTGCCCTTGCCCCCAGCTCGCTTTTTGCGTTTCGCAATTTATTGTGTTACATATATTATTATTGTGTACTGAAAAATGCATTTTTCATGACATAGCAACGACCCGTTTGGCATTGGCAGCCCGAATTGGGTTGCCAGCCGCCCGTTCCCATGCCCCATTTCCCATTTCGCATTTCCTATACTCCCATATTCCATACTCCATCCTCCGTCCTCCGTACTCCCGACCACGGGCAAAGTTTTGGGTAGAAAAATGGCTCTTGGCCGGGGTTCTGGGCTCGGGATTCTGGGTTCGGGACTCTGGGCAGCACCACCTCCAGGTCCTCCCGCTCCACGGCGTGCGTATAAATTGTTTGCGACAGTAATTGGAACACAATGTTAAAGCATGAAATTTTAATTTGATTTCCGATCGAGCCCTCCGAGTTTATTCAGGCTTGCCCGCAGATGAAAAGCTGCCCCACATTTAAGTTTTCGGAGAGTCGTTAAGGGAAGTTGATACTATTGAACGCATAAATACGAGGCGAGATATTCGGATATCAAGGGGTTTATCGGCTGCCCCAACTATTTATTTCAGGTTTATAACAAGTTTGTTGGAATTTTTTATGGCTCAATTATTTATTGAGAGCTTATCTTGCTTATATAATTATATAAAAGTGTTATTTTAAGGATTAAACCCTTTAAAGGATTTCAAATTAATAATAATGTTAAAATTAAGTCTAACAATATTCGAATATGCAAAATAAATTCTGTCATTTACTTTTACCAATTTAAAATTCTCGTCTTCAAATTTAAGCAAAGAAGTATGTTTCGTAAATTCCTTGGGTTGCAAGAGTTAAATGCAAAATTTTTCTGTAAATATTTATCGAGAATTTGCAGAAGATGCACTTTAAACGATTTAAAGTTGAATACCGTCTCGGTAATTCGTCGATTCCCTTTGAACTTTCACATTTCCCTCGTATTTTATTTCCTGGGAAACTTGTCTGCAACTAGTTGTTGACTTCAATTTACCCGCTTGATTGTTTTTTGACGCTTCTTTGGCTTCCGTCTGCGGCCTCGGCCATATGCCATCACCCGAATGGGGCTTCCATGCCACTCCGCCGTAATCGAATGGCATTTTTCGAGACTGGTCTCCAGTGCCCAGGTAACCCACATGGCAACACGCCAGCTGCCTGCTGCCATGGCCATTGTCTTGAGTTGGCCTGTCTGCCCTGTTTTGACTTGGCATTCATCCGCCTTTGTTACGGCCCAATCGGAAGTGAAATTAAAGAGGGTCCCAGTTTGTGTACGTTTCTACGCCCTAATCCCATTAATTACAAATCCCTCTTCAAGAGGAGGCAGCCTTTAAGCCGCTTGGCATTATCAATCAATTGCAGGACTATCTTATCGACCTCACATGTGGAATGTTCTAAAATTCGATTAAAATTCAGGAAACCTATAAAAGCCAACGAAACAGCAACAACGAAACTCGCATCATTAATTTTTGCAGAGGGAATTTATCGGCTAGGATTATGAATGTTGAAAAACAGACAGAGGAGGGAAAGGGGAGGGCCGGGAAAACCCATTTCTAACTTTCTTTTCCTTTTTGAGAGGGGCTCGTTTTTCGCCTACCAATCATTATTCAATATGTTGACTTTTGTGCTTTCCACATTTGTTTCGCTCCAAGCCACATAAGTCATGTTGTCGGTGGAAAGGCGGAAAATGGGGAAAACGGGAAAATGGGGAAGGGCATGCAAAAGACAAAGAAAAATTTTGTACAAGTGGTTCGAAGGGGCGCAGCGCGTCGATGTGGAAATTGTGATAGTGAAAGGAGGATGGGGCAGTCCTCCCCTTTCGCCCGAACAATGAACTGTGCGGCAACACTGTCGAAGTTGTTTAACTTTGCATTTGTCCGGGCTGTCCTGGCTGCTGCTCCTTTTCGTCCTTCGTCCTTCGACCCCCCGCTTCCCCCTCCCAACACCCCGAGCAGCAGCTTAGTGTAGCCTTTGATTAAGGCCACCTACAAGTGTCAGCTGGGCGAGTGAAAAGGATCCAGGTGTCGATTCTCAGGTGGGAAATCACAGAGCTTTAACTGGCAATTTAAAGTTTGTTTGCCGAGGCCTTTAAAGGTTTTTTCAACGGCTCAAATATAAATCACGTAAATCGGAATAATCTGCAATAATGGAATGCATTAGATTCATTTTGTGTTTGTCCAGCGCAAATGCAATTAAAAGTTTCGAAATTAAAAGCAAATACAAGGACCGAAAAATTTAATTACGCGTATTAATTCAGCCGTGGCGGAATGAAAAATTAAGACTATTCTCCCGCCGCTCCGTATATCCCTGTTTATTTTCAGCTCTTCCCACTGGCAATTCATCTGCCATCAATAAAGCCACCGCAGATGGATGGCGGTGCCGCAGTTTTATTGTTTTTCACCCCGTCAATTATTGGGAAACTTGTCAATGGAATGATTTTCCAAGGCGCGCTCGGAAATAAAAATTGAAGCTGCAAATGAACTTGCCATCGAATGGAGCGGGTTTGGTTTTGTAAATTTAATTTGCGTTTGCCCCACTGGTTTGGCCCGGCACTCGCCTCTATTGCCTGATGTTTTGCGGCTAACCAAAAATGTTCGTCTGCAACACATTTGCAGTTCTGCATCCACAGCTCGACGAAATGATTTCGTCCGAATTTCCCCGTAGTCCCTCCGTCCACCAATTTCCCGGGATCGTTTGCATTGTTGCGGTAAATTGGTAAAATTTACATACCATTGGCTTTTATTGTTTATGTATCGCTGCCATCATCATGAGCTTGCTGATGATGACTTTAAAATTGCGGCGGTTGAAATGTCGGTTGCCGAGACATCCTTACTTTCAGTTTTGCTTTCGTTTTAATTGGTTTGCTCAGCCCTCAAAATAACACCAATAATTGGCATTTTCTAATTATTCCACAGTTTATCTGTGCTTTTCCACTGCTCGATTATTGATTTGTTCAGTGAGCTGAAAGTAAGTCAATGCATTGCTCATTCATTGGGGCAGAAAAGTGTTATACAAAGTAAAGAAAGTTCTGACAGTTTTTTCATTACTATTGGCTTTACGATTAGTCTTATGCTCGATTACCGACCAAGTTTTAATCAGTTAACTGTAGCCATTTATTATTACTTTCTCATCATTATATTAAAGTAAGGTTATGCGAATTACAATTAAACTTTGGTAAAAAATGGTCGTACTCCGTAATCTATACCAACTTTTCAAGCCGTCAAGCCGATGGGAATTAAAAATGTGCAATACAATATTCGAAAGATACGATTCATTTATGTAGTACATATTGCATACCACACTTGAGAAATTTATATTTTCTTGGTTTTTAAAGATTTACTTTCGCTTTCTCTCCCCATCGCGGGCCATTTTTAAGGCCATAAACCAAATGCCACTCCACATTTTGACCATAAATAAAAGAGCGCACCGGCATTTAAGTATTTCGCTGGGGAAACGTGCGGGAAATGTGGAGAACTAGTGGCTGCTCCCTCTCGACAGCACCTGCCCTTAATGGATTTGCCACCATATGCCTGATTTATGCGACAAAGAAAAGTCGAGGGACTTGCAATGCATCTGCCATTGTCCGATAAGTTGGCCCCCAGCCGCCTTTGGCCAACCTTGAAGCTCCTGTTAACATACAATGGTCGTGTAATAGTTTGTCACTGGGTTTCGTTGTTGGCCTGGCATAATGACAGCTGTGCGACATGTCATGGGATATCATGGGATATCAGGACACCAGGACACCAGCACACGAGGGGTACGGGGGCAGTGGGTGGCCGTATGCAGAGTCACATATTGATGATGTGCGTCAAATGTCGCTGCTGTTGCTGTCAATTTTGTGGGCCACAATGGCGGTGCTCCCTTTTTCCACTCCGCTTGTTTGTCAGTGTTTTCCCCATGGCAGCGGTTGCTTCATTTATGTTGCTCAGGGGTCAACTGTTGTTGTCGCTGCTCTTATTGCTGATTTTACTGGCCATGTTGCCGCTGTTGCTGCTTTTGTTGCAGCTATGCAGCAGCTGATGCCGCTGCTGCTGCTGCTGCTGCAGCTTGTTTGACAAATTGATCGCCTGATATGTTTGCCCAATGCTGTCATTGTTGTGCCGAAGTGGCCGCATAGTTGTTGCACCCACTGTTTGCTGCCGCACAAGCGTACTCGGAGCTGCATTAGTTTACACTACACTGTACACAGTGGTCTCCCCTGTGCATTTTGTACTCGAAATTGCTTTCGATGTAAATCGAAACCTTTGTGTCCGGCAAATACCAAAGCCGAGACACAACTACTCCAAATTGGTAAGCCCTTGTTGGACAACTTTGTAACGGACTTTAGATTGGGCTCAGATTCTCCAGTCCCCGGCTCTGCGCTTCTCCATCCCCTTGCCAGATTCACATATGCATAACCGAGGCCGGCTCGTCACTCGTCAGTTATGAGCGGGGGGTACTGGGAGTCCTGGGCGTCCTGGCAACGTCAATTCGTTAACAGCTCCGTCAGCTTTGCTGCTAATTTTGTTTGCCTTGTGTCGCTACCCAAACCCGGGCACCCAGTCGCAGTCACAGTGCTGGTGGAAAGTATGCGCACGCTTTGTGGAGTCCGAGTGCCACGGCACCCAGTCCCCAGCCCACACCCCTCACTCGCTGTCGTCTCTTTGTTTGCTCTGCACTCCAAACACTGCAGACAAAATGCTGTCGAAAATGTTGCGCCCGATGTCTCTATTCTGTGTCCTCCATCCAGTTAATCCGCCTAACGTTATGCAACAAAGTTTTTGTGGAAAATTAATTAATTTCATGTGCAAACAGTTGTTAGATTTTTCCCTCCCCTGTTTCACCTTTCCCTGCCCTGCTGTTTAATTGGCTTAAAACATTTTTGCTGCTTTCCGTTCTAATTAAATCTCCGTTTTGCAGATTCCTCTACAAATAGTACACATGTGCCAACCTGAAAGCTGAGCGGTTTCGGACGGGAATACGTCGCATAGGAAAATCCATACCAACGAACCCTGGACAAGTGATGAAGTCATGAGACCGACATTCGATCGACGCCTCTGGATATTATTGTTCATTATTTCAGTACAATGTAAGTAGCCAACAGCCGAAAAAACCAAGGCAAATCCCTCCTCACATATGTTTTTTATGCCCTGCAAGAGTGAGTGTGTGTGTGTGCGGGATGTGGAAATGAATGGGCCAAGTGGCCTCAGCAGGCCAAGGAGCTCGTATATTGCCGGGCCAGAGAGAATGGACCACTTTGTATGCCGGCAACGTGTGAAAAATAGTTCACAGATAATCGCAGTCAGGCAGGTCACATTATTTATGCGCCAGCACACCAGCTCAGCCTCGTCCACATCCTCATCCTTGCCACATCCTCGTCCGCATCCTTGGGATCCGCTTCTCATCCCCTTATCAGCTTGATATTCTATGCCACATGCAGCAAACAAAGCCATTTCTTTTATTTGATGTGCGATTTTGGGAGCTAAAATGGAGAAACGAAGCCGAAGAAAGCTGACCCTTGGCGTTTTCTGGTTTCTGGCATCATACAGGCCACCAAAAACAGGTCCTGCATATCAATGGCAACGGTCTGTAAATAAGCGAAGTTCATCCCCCTCTCTCGAGGAATTCCCCTCTGATGCAATGAGTAATATGCCATTGTCAATGTCTATTAGGTCCATGCGGCGTATGAGTAATATGCGACAATGTGATTTATTTTCAGAGGCTCTTACTTATTTTCGGCCCCACAGTATTCTGTTTCATTCCCAAAATCACGCGATTCCTCTCCTATAATGCGCCATATGTGGCTGTCACGTGAGCAATACTATCAGTTAGGAAACAATATGGGGGCTTGTACTGACTAAAACTAGTAAAAGTAGCTAAATACATGTATAATCAATTTAAGTTTTGTTTAATTTCTGAGTTTGTTAGGATTACTTTACTTAAATGACAATCAATTATAATTTAATAATAATAAAGTTTAATTTAATGAGATTATACTGAGAAAAGAAACGTGATGGTGTGGAGCGTTATCAAATAACTTCAGCCATGTGATCGGAATTACGTTTCGGCAAGCGACCTTTAGAACTCTAATCAAATCGGGAGAATATCTTGCTTAAATCCCAAACAAGCTGTCGCATTCGATACCAATTTTATGGAGTATTCCCAACCGCTCACAACTTCATTCACCGTGGGGTCACTTCAAGGTTGCAATCAGCACTGCAAACAGAGAGGAGAACCCGAACTGAAGTGGAAATTCAAGCACTCCCCCGCTGGAAATGTGAAGAAAATGCCCGGCATTTTCCCCGACAGTTCGCACACAGCGAGCGGAAACGGAAATGCGCGTTCAAGAATTTTAATCTGCATGCGCAATTTCGCGTGTGAGCTGTATGCCAAAAATGGCGCGCACATGTCGGCCAACTGGCGACTGGGCCAGCACCACCCCACCACCCCGCCACCACGATCCACTTCCACCACATGCCCCACTGTGGTGCGCCTTGGAATTTCACGCGTTTATTTGCAAAGATTACGAAATGCGACCGGTTGCCGCTAAAGTTTTGTATGCGCTTCCTGCTGCCGGCGCTGCCTTTTCCTTCTTGTCTGGCTGTGTGCGTGGCTTTCCTTCCCGGCTTTCCCCGTCCGCAGCCTTCTGGCCATTTTTTGCCCTGTTTGCTTGTCCGTCCGTCCGCTTCGCTGACTTGTTATGCATGCAAAAGTCTGTGGCAAATACACAGACCCTGGCCACCACCACCCACCGCAGCCCAACGAAGCCCAACCGCCGGCAGTCCTCGGCAGATGGGAGTGACATGCAAAATATTTTTGCATAAAAATGTTTGCCCAGCAACACGGATCGGAGTCCTTGCCGCATCCTGGCAGCTGCATCTTACCCTTGCTTTGATGTGTGCCGGGGAGAAATGTTAAATTTTAAAGCATTTCAATTTCGCATTTTTGACACACGCAAGTTGAGCATGTAATTTTGCGAGATATAGTACACTCGCCTCCGGTTTTGGCATTTTACCTTGGATGCCCATGCCTTGAACGCCCTCCCCGGGGACTTAATGTCCGGCATTCTATCTGATGTATTTAAGCGTACTGCGTTTGCTACGTGCTGGCCATGCTAAGAGGGCCCTCGACTCCTTTTTCCTCTGCAAACACGAGGCGACAGCAGCGACGGAGCATATTTCATATTTAATAAAGTGGGTCGCATTTTATTGAGGGGGCGCTGATAAAATCAGATGATGATCTGCCACATTCCGTGGATTATTGACCTGTTTCATCAGCTCTTGTAGGTTATTATTTGTGTCCCATGTTGTTTCATGGAATTTTTTATCGCAATATTAAGTCGGGTGCTCGGGAGCAGATTGTGCTATGCAGGCGCTTAAATTTTTACCATCAGGAGCATTTCTGTAAACCAAATGCCATCATTAAATGAAATCTGCTGGCCACACTACATTGTTTCTAGAGGGGATGAACATCAACATCAACCACAAAATTAAAGTGAATTTTTAATACCATTTTTGTTAAAGTTTTGGAGTACATCAAAGCGCGGCGCTCGGCTCAATGAAATTAGGGACAAAAGGAATATATTAGTATGATTAACAAGCTTCTCCCTTATTAAATATACCCCATAAAGTAGCCCAAATTTAGTGAGAACTTATCCGTGGAGCCGCCGGTTTTCCAAGAGCACCGACCGCAAGCAATATTTCTTGGCCCACAAAAACGGGCAAGACAAGAGGGGCTCTCGAAACTGCGGCCCTGATGATGTCGATGGGTGTGGTGCGGGAAGCTGCCAAGTCGGCGACTTAGTTAGCCACTTTTCTTTCATAGAAAATGCGCCTTTTGTGCCTCAAGTGGGCACCCCAGCCAAGCCCACGACTTTTGTCTACTCGCTAACCAACTCCAGCGATGCCGCCCTGCCGATCCCCTGGCGATCCGATGGAAAGAAAAATAGAGCTGGCGCAAGTTTATTTTAAAACTCGACTTTTGTACGCTCAAGTTTACTTTTGTGGCGAATTACTTTTCGGTTATTTTTGTGGCCCAGTCATCGCCTGTTCTCCCCGGCCGGCGAGTATCTCTTAGCTGATTGTCTTGTTGCTCGGGTGTCGATGCACAAGCTGCAGTGGTTCAGTGGGTGGCTGTGGTTTTGGATGGCCTTGGTGGTGGGTGGGTGGGGGCTATTGTGTGCGCCAGTTGAAGTCAGCAGAAGACTGCCTGCGCAGAATGCAATTATTAAAAGTTTTTCAAGTTGTCCGCTCCTCATACATTTATTCCTCCTTTTCGCCGCCGCTTTTGTCGAGCTCTGAAATTATAGCCGGCGCCATTTTGCTGTCCACAGTTCTCGTCTTAACCTTCTACGCTGTCATTTTTTGCTGTTTAACATGGCATAGCAAATGTAGTCCATTGAAAAGTTTCGCGTAAAGTTTGCTTCGAAGTTTTCGTTAAAGACGTGAGTGAAAAAATGTTGCGAGCGGCTCTTAAAGCCATGTTGTTTTAGCCGGAAATGGGCACGGATCGCGGAACGAGAGGCCAAAAATGCCAGCGAAGCGGAAACACAGCTAACAATAAGAGCCGCAAAGGGCAGAAAACGCGAACTTCCGTTTAAAATTTCCTAACATTTCAAGCTCACCCCTTGACCCCGGGGGTATGCCCCCCGAAAACCCCCAAAATACACCACCGTGTGGTCAACACGTAACAGACGCTCCTGGGCTTCCTCTTCCTGTCCAGACCAACCGACCAAAATTGGCCGCACACTAAATTGCACACCTGAGAATTAATGCGCCGGCCACTCGAAAGGCGTTTTCCGAAGCCCGAGCGGCGGGAAAATGGTAGATGGTGAATGGTGAATGGTAAATGGTAAATGGAAAGTGGAAAATGGGAGCAGCAGCCGGCCAACAAAAGGTGTGAAGGCCGAAAGCGATGCAACCTGCAGTCGCAGACAAATGCAAAGTCAAATGCTCTTTGCAGACAGACGGGAAGCCCGTCTAAAGTTGTTGCCGGTTGTTGGCAAACGCCTGCGGGCCTTGTCTTCTTTTGGCCAAAATCGGACAGTGGGAGCACAAAGTTTGGGTACCACTCAGGGTAGGTTAGAAACTGAGCTTGAAGAGTACACGAATTGAGAGATGAAGTACACAGAAACAATGTAATATTTTATTGGAGGTTATATTACGGGTAAAAGTCTCGCCCTCTTATTAATGAAAAGTAGAATAAAATATAAAAATATCAATTCGACACGCACCATATAAATAAAGACTGAACAAACCAATTAACGCAGAGCCCAAATGGAAGGGCCAATATTTCCGTGAAGTTATCATCCCAACGTATCTCACAGAAATGAAATATATATCATCGGCCGTAAGCCCTGGATGTGGGCAGACTTTATTGACCAACTGTATAATGTGCAATTCCCTCTGCTTTTCGACTTCTTTCCTTTTCCGAGGCTCAGACAAAGTTGCCGTCCCATCCGCTCGGCTTTTCCTTCGCTCGCCCTTTGCTGGTAAAAGCAAGTGAAAATAAATTAAGTGGAAGTAAGTCGTAACGAAGTGATACATAATTCTTTGTACTTTTCTTTTTTTGGCTGGTCGAGGTCCTCCGACCCTGGCTCCCTTTTGGCGCCGTTTTCTTTGTGTGCTTTAACAATTGAGTGCAAGTTTGGCGAACGAAGCCAAATCGAAGCGCTTTAAGCCGGGTATTTTCCAAGGTCCACAGCATCAACGATGTTAATTAGCAGCACTATTAGCTGTAGTGAAATTCCTAAAGAGCGCAGCAAGTCGGGGAAAGTCGGTCGAGTTTTCTCCCGCCGAGCTGTAACCTAATATACCGTAATTCGGCTTTAATGACCCAGCCGAGAAGCCCGAAGAGGTCTTCACTTGGCGTCTAAATAGCCCAAATAACTTAATATCAACCTGAAACGCTGTGATTGAGAGGTGGCGCCCAGCGAATTTCGGGCTACCTTTTCCACCTTATTGCTACTTAACTAAGCCAACGATATCATTTTATTACATGGCTTTTGGCCAGGACTGCCGACTTGCCGAGCCGGCGCTTTCACTTTCCCCGGAGCGTGGCTTCAGCAGGACAGCCTCTCACCTTTCAGGCGCCCGATCCCAGCCCCCCTCCCGGAGGCCATTAACGTGTTTCGTTTCATTTAACTTTTACGCTCTGCCACCCCCCGGAGTCCCCGCCCAGAAGTCCTGCTATTTAGCACAGGTCCAGGGCTTCCCGAGCGCCCCGACCTCCGAGTTTTCGTCCCGGGAAACGAAACTTTTACCTGCTATCCGCTTGACCCACCGAGACCACCCAGCTGTGGGTGTGGGAGTGTAGCGTTAGATGTGACCTTCGGCGCTGACAGCAGCCGTCATTAACCTTTCATGACGAGGGAGCCTTAGCAGGAGCAGGAGCGGGCGCAGGAGCTGGAGAGCCCGGAGAACAATCAAGCGGAACAGGTGGAACCCCCACGGAAGTTGACAACAACGGGAGCGGCAAAATCGGAGGCAACAACCAAAGTGAAACCGAAACTTTGTCGAGTGTTTTTGAGACAATGTTGTGTGCTATGGAGTGTTTGATGTTGTATGTCCCATGTAGTCCCGTTGAACTTTGACTGTTGCGGGCTGTGTTTTTGGGTCACCTTGCAGCGAAGTAATTTAGCTTTAATGCGTCTGGCGATGTGACAGTTTCTCCCCGGGTCCTGACCCACTTTTGCCTGGCACTTTTGTTTAACTAACCGCATGCCACGCCCACGCCGCCGCAGCTGCATATAATTTGGCAACCGCAGTTTCTGGTGCCTGCTTTGCATTTGGCATTTGGTGGGTGAAATGTGTGTGCCAAACGAATTTGGGTTGTCGCAAATAGCCAAATTGGGGACACGGAAAAGTGCAGCCCAGTAGCCAGGCCAAAGCAAATAGATGGACTTAAATATGGTACATGTAAGCTCCAAGGTCGCAAATGCATTTATAGCAGATATGGCAGAAGGGCTAAATATGCTGCCGGCATTAAAAGGCATCCGGCTACACTGAAGGAAAATGGCTGCCAGGGGTAGGAAGGTAGTATATTTATCTAAACATGGGAAATACAATCACAATGATCTTTGCTCTATAACTCATAGGTCAAATAAGTATTTCCACATTTTCCGAAAAACAATGCGTCTACTTCTAAAGCGGTTCAATTAGCATAATGGATTTGGCTGCCAGCAAAAAGAAGCTCAGAACATAGTTATCCCTTACCCTCACCTAAACTCGCAGTGCAATGCCCTGGCAACCCCAAGGCCGCACGGACTGCTCTCAGCACGGCACTCGGATGCATTCCTTACGGAAAATCAATAACCATTGCATAGTGCCACGTGTGAAAGGACCCCAACCCAGAACGCCTTTCAGTCGGGCTGGGACAACTGTCGCTACATAATCATAATCGCAACCATGATGAAGCAGCGTCGGTGACGACAACTACGACAATGTCGACTGACTGCCCCGAGTGTTTTATCCTTGACAAATCCCTGTGCAACAATCAGCAGCAACAGCAACACACCAGCGCCGCAAAAAGAACCTTGTGGAAATGTTACAAGCGCAGTGGAGGTGGGGAGCACAAAAGTTGACAATGGCAAATGCGCAGCAAAACGTCTAAATGAGGCCGAGGCTGGGAGGAGACCCGACTCGCCGTCTGAACGAGTAAACTCCACTCGTTAAGCTCCCAGCTCCCATTTCGCCACCTTGCATCCTCACCACCTTGCCGGCTGGTAGCCGCAAATCGGGGCTTGAAGACGATCTTCCCTGCCCTAGCCACCAGGGCCTTGGCATGATGGATGACAATAAACAAGACAAGCGGGCACGATTGTTTGCCGGCCTCCCCAGCCCACCCTTCATCATCATTGTCCCTCACCAAGTCTGTACTTAGCGGGTCTGTTGGCATTTCCCCGACCAAACAATAGTGGTTTATCCGGCTGGCGATGAAGCCAGTCTGAAATGGCTTTAATGCTTTAGTGTTGAGTCCATCTCAAACCAGAAAGACTAACATTAATCAGTCAACACGGTTCTTTGTAGAGCTACTGATCTAGATTTGGAAGCAACAGGCCTTGGATCATCGTCTCCCTTTAAGTTTTGTCGGATTGTAGTATTACATTTTATTAATGCTAGACAATTTAGTAATAAAAGATAATACTGCCATCAACTCATCTTTATCCTGGGACTCCATCTCCCACGTCTCCGTAAGCTTTGTTTTCGGACTGTTTTCCGGAGGTCTCCAACTATTTGTCTTTTTTGTCCTTACATTCCACTTCCTTTACCTTTTTTGAGATCTCATTACATTTTTTTTTGAACTCAGCTAGTTCACAATCTTTCTTTTTCTCGGCTTCTTCAGATTGTTTCTTTTTCTCGGCCTCACATTTCTTTTTCTGCTTGGCTTCCTCGCATTTCTTTTTAAGCGCGGCTTCTTCACTTTTTTTCTTTGTCTCGGCTTCCTCACTTTTTTTCCTTTTTTCTTGCTCACATTTTTTTAAAGCTGCAGCCTCTGGAGAATTCTTCTTAGGATCACCCTTTTCGCACTTTTTCTTGTTTTCTTCTTCCTCACATTTCTTTTTAGCCGCTGCTTCCTCACACTTTTTCTTTGCTGCTTCTTCCTCACACTTTTTCTTTGCTGCTGCTTCTTCACACTTCTTCTTGGCTGCTTCTTCTTCACATTTCTTCTTGGCCGCTGCTTCATCGCATTTTTTCTTACGCTCGGCTTCATCGCATTTCTTTTCAGCTGCAGCTTCTCCACATTTCTTTTTTGCCGCCGCCTCATCGCATTTGTTCTTTGACGCAGCATCTTTACATTTATTCTTTGCCGCATCTTTTGTGCATTTGCTATTTGGCGCCGCTTCCTTACATTTCTTCTTAGCTGCTGCTTCCTTGCATTTCTTCTTAGCCGCTGCTTCTTCGCATTTCTTTTTTGCCGCGGCTTCTTCGCATTTCTTTTTTGCTGCAGCCTCTTCGCATTTCTTCTTTGCCGCTGCTTCCTCGCACTTTTTCTTCGCCGCTGCTTCCTCGCATTTCTTTTTACGCTCGGCTTCCTCGCATTTCTTTTTCGCCGCTAGTTCTTCACAATTTTTCTTAATCGCAGCTTCTTCACATTTTTTACTAAGCTCGGCTTCTTCCTTTTTTTTACGCTCGGCCTCTTCACGCTGCTTTTGGCACTTGGCTTTTATTTCCTGGAGAACGCGCTTTAGTTCGTTTTCTTCTTTGGCCTTTTTCTTGTCAGCCTTATTCAACGAGCTATATTCGTCTTCCTCGTTAGGTTTACTACAGTCTAGTGGCTTACCCTCTTTTTTCTCCTTTTCCCTCCTCGCAGCTTCTTCGGCAGCAATCTCCTCGGCGTACTTTTTCTGACATACCATTTTCTGGGCGTGAACTGCACAGGCTTTCTTTATTCCAGATAACATGCACTTCACGAGGGAATCTACGGTTTTAGAATCTCCATTAGGCTTTGAGGTTCTCAGTTCCTCGCAGAGTGCCTTGTACTGCTTTCGCTCACAGTCTTTCTTCTCGGCGGCTAGCATGCAACTGTGCTTTAACTCATCAACGGCTTCGTCTAGACTTTTCACATCAGATTCCGTTTCCACAGGGTCTTTGGCTTCAGACACCTTATTCTTCTGTTCTAGTAAATGCTTTCGCTTCCTGGATATCCTTGAACATTTCGGGGGTTCTGGTTTTGGTAAGGGCTCTAAAGCGCAGTTCTCATCTTCCATCTTTTTGCAATAGCACTCTTCCTCATCGACCTTTTTGGAAAACGATCGTTGATGGCTGAGATGCAAGGGATCCGAAGGTGTGCCCGGGGCAGGAACATTCAGTTGGGAAAGGTACAGAAGACAGCCATTGACTTTGTCCCAGGACAAAGAGATCTTGACTCTACGCCTTCCCCTTATAAATACTGCTTTTGAGTAAGATGCATCCTCAGTTCCTGACAGGACTTTTTTTCTCTGATGCATCCTATGCTGGGTATTAGTTTGTTGGGATGTATCCACTTCCGCCGACCGATCACCTGCTTTGAAGATGTTACATGTCTTACTACTGCAATTTAATTTTAGTGGCTTATTTTTCGAATCAAAACCATCGTGTTCTTTGTTGCTAAATACTCGTGGCTGTCCTAGGTAAACGGATACGGAATGCAAATTGGTGTGGGACTTCAAAAACAATCGGTTCCATCGGGGCTGCTTTAGCTGGTAAACGAGAGATCGTGAGAGATGACGCCCCATCGACGCCATAACCTAAGACCAAATATTAAGAATTTAGAACGAACAATTTCGAAGACTTTAGGCTAAGGAGTTGGGTCCAAACTGAAAAGAGGAGGGTTTTTACATATTTACCGGAGACTACTTGAGTAATTTTTGAAGGAGCTTACTTACAGCAAGGTTAATTAAAACCGTTGCTTAATAATTGAAGCCAGGTGAGCCCATGCGTTGTGTCAATATTAGTGCGTTGTAACCCTTAAGCGGACCCAAGTTTCCTGGCCCACTTTCTCGCGAAAGTAGGCTGCGATTTTGATTCTCTCGGGGTGCTTCCCACCTGCCTGCTGGCCGACATAATAAAGCAATTAAAGTTTTACACTCCGCAGACCCATTTCACATGTTTGCCGCTCACATCAACAATGAAATGAGCATTTCCCCAGTACACATGTGCGCAATTAAAATGTAAACGTGTCAAACACATGGCAGACTGCTCGGGCAGAGCTTTCGCTTAAAAATTAACAGCTACAGTGCCGAACAAGTTGCAGAAATTAATGACAACATAAAGGAATTTAAATACGCAATGAGCCCGGTGGGCGGTCGGGTTGGGAGCACTCGTAATTGCGGTGCAAGTTCGCAGTGGCAGTGTGTGCGGCGGAAAGTTAAAGCACACTTATGTGCGACAGTGTTGCCAAGGCGGGCGACTCAAACTCACCTGTCTGCTGTTGTCTGCTTGGCGGCGCATGAAGTGAAAATTAATTTCTAAATGCGGGAAATTAACAAATTACAAACAACGCAATGAGGGGTGGCGTGATGGGCTGGCAGGCGGCGGAAGTAGACATGCCATAACTCACCGCACAGCCCCCCCACCCACATGGAGGCTTCGGAAGAGATGCAAAGTTCGCGGAGCAACTTCCTTATAGAGGGGGTCTGCGAGGCGGCGGCTCCTGCAAGGTGTTGAAGCACAGGTGAGGCACATTGTCTTGCCCTCGCCTGGGGCCCCGCCCACACCTCAACCACCCCGCATACTTCTGGCCGCACTCAACTCACAAACGCTGACAGGTGACAGGTTTGCTAATTTGAAGCAGTCCCCGAAAATGAAGTTAGCGTCTGTCAGCGTCTTCCCCGGCGTGATAACGGCCTTCCCAGCCCCAAAGGCCCTCCCCCAACAACCCCTTCGAATTCACACCTTTGGCAGCCACAGACGCGCTGCGGTCGCGCTTTTAACATTTAATTAAGTTGTGCTCGATTTTATGTTCGACAAAAGTGTTTGTCTGCCGCTGGCTCTCTCGAAGGGATGTGTGTGACTATGTCGTGGTTGCGGCTCCGCTGCGTTGTTGTCATTTCTGAGGTTTGTGCAAAGATTGGAAAACTGTTGATGGCGCCAAGGCGAGCTGTTTAATTCCACCCCTTCTACCTTCCTGAGTGGTGCCCCCGCTGCAGTACCACTCAGGAACCGAAACCACGCAAGTTTACATTTAGTAACTAACTGCTGTAAGTATTCAATCAATGCTTTAAGTGAATAAGCGATATTGGAAAAGAGCGGAACATAATAACTTCAAAGTCCGATTTCAATCGGAATTTTAATGATATGTTTGGCTCACCCCTTGAAAGCCGTTTCCCGAATTCTTAAGAATGTTAACTCTACCCTGCAATGTTTAGAAATATATATTAGATATATCTCTAGTTCCTATTGAGTATGTTTCAAATCTACTGTCATATGACATTAATAGTTAAGATATACTTTTATACTTTCTGCCAGGGACCGTTAGTAATAATTATTAATTTTTTTTAGATACAAGCGGAGCAGTTTAAAAAAAAAACAACTTATACCAGGACATTTCTTAGGCATCATATTTTCAATATCTGGTATAATTTTTTTTTTTCAATTTTTATTTAAAACTTGAAGGATAATCGTTACCTAATCTCATCAATATTTCTCAAGGAATAAGTTGTATTTTTCCATCAGAAAATAAAAATCAACAAGGAAGAACGCTATAGTCGGGTACCTCGACTATCAGATACCCATTACTCAGCTAAAGGGACCAAAGGGAAATGGAATGCTGAAACAAACTTGTGCTGCGCAGGAAGCTTAGGAATCTGCTTGCTAAATCCCAATAATCTAGCTCTTATAGTTTTCGAGATCTCTGCGTTCATACAGACAGACGAACCTGGCTAGATCGTCTCGGCTAGTGATCCTGATTAAAAATATATATACTTTATGGGGTCGGAAACGCTTCCTTCCGCCTGTTACATACTTTCCTTTTACTAACGGGTATAAAAAGTAAGCTATATTTGTCAAGCGGCAAATAAAACTCAAAGTATACTAATAATTTCTGGAGCTGAAAATTAAACTCAACATATAATCACTATTTTTTGATATTTATTAAAACTAAAAAAAATAACCATTATTTTTGGATTAATAAACAAACCTAACAAAATAATCATTATAAAATATTTTTTTTGAAATAACTTATAATCATTACAGTCCCTGCTTTCTTCCATAGACAGAAAAGCTTTTGTAAAAGGTTCAGGCAGATTGCTTTGGTACTAAGAGACGGACATGCTGTGCAAGAATTATCTGACAGAATATTCTGAAGTTGTAATACACTTATAAAGAGTCATTAACAGTTTTACTTTTTATTTTTTAAATATCAGAGTATTCGTTCCGATTTATGTAGTCTTATACACATTAGGTTTTATTTTCGAACCCGGGGTCAAAATTACATTTTATAAATTACGACAATCAAAATTTTAATTTTTTAAATTGAGGTTCGTGGGGGCTGAATCTCGGGTTTTAACCATGTGCTCGCGGTTTTCCGGCTGCCTCCTAACCCGTTTGTCCGCTCCCCAGACACGTGGAACCATGGGCATGGTGTTCAAGTGGCAGCTGCGTAACTACTGCGATCCACCTCTCATGGATTGCGAGGCTTACAAGGCTTTTAAGGAGCAAAAAGCCCTTGCAATGAAAAAGAAGAGGATGGCGGACAAGAAGGCGGCGGCCAAGAAGGACGCGGACCGCCTTAAAAGCCAGTTGAAAAAGTGCATCGAGCTCAAGACGAAGGCGCTGAAGGCGAAAGTGGAGTGCATGACGGAGGAAGAGCAGAAGGCCATGGGGGAGATGATGGACTGCGTGATGGCGGGTGTCAAGAGAGTCTGCCTGAAGTCAGTTATGCAGAAATACTGCAAGGAGCAGGAGCTGAAGCTCCGCTACGAGCGACTGATAAGGGAGAAGAAGATCAAGGAGCTGATGAAGCAGTGTTCTGCCACCCAAGAGGAAGGCTCTGCGAAAGACGGCAAGGATTCCAAGGAGAAGCCGCCCGTTAAGGCGGAGGAGAAGAAAGAAATAAACAAAAAGTCAGAAACGCTTGAGAAATGTATAGAAGAAACCACCAAACTCTTAGAAGACGAGTTGGAGAAGCCAAATCAAAAGCAGAAGGAAAAATCGGCGGCCAAAAATCAAGGGAACGAAAAGGACAGATCTAACGATAAGTCCAAGGGAAAAGTTCATAAACCCACAAAGAAAGCCAAAGATGACGCTAAAAATAAGCTCAGTGTAAAAGTTATCAAAAAATCATCCAAAATGAAAGACCATTCCAAAACAAAACTTAAGAATCAGAAGAATCCCAAATTAGATAGTTGTAAGGAAGAGGACAAAAAAGCAACCAAAAAGAAAGATAGTTCCAAAGTTAAAAATCAGGAACAGAAGGATCCCGTAATAGATAACTGTAAGGAAGATCGTCCTCAAAAGATCGAATCTGCAAGTAATGATTTCAAACAAGAGAAGAAAAAAATAAAGGACAAGAAGAACGAAAAGAAGACGGAAAAAGTGGAAGAGCAGGTTTCCGCGGTTAAAAACAAAGAATATAAAAAAGGAGAGGACAAAACCAAGAAAGCAAAAAATGACAAAAGTAAGGAAGAGAAACCAGAACAATATAACAGTCAGAAAAGCAAAGGTGATACCAAAGTTTCCGAGCCAAAAAATAAACACTCCAAAAAAGAAGATACGAAAGATAATAGTGAAGAACCACAAGAGCCTAAAAATAAGCAATCCAAAAATGCTGATTCGAACGCTAAGAGTGAGAAAGGGGAGAAGAAAGAAGAACCTCAAGAGCAGGAGGTATGTCCAGAGGAGCCCAAAAAGAAAACTGAATGTCTTAAGGAAGAAAGGAAACCCGGGACTAAATCTCCGTTTGAGCAAAAGATGGAAGAATGCATGAAGGAAGAATTGGAAGATGTGCGCCAGGCCCAGAAGCACTTAAGCCCCGAGGATAAGAAAAATGTGGCGGCCTCAGAAGACTGTCTTAAGGCGCAAGTCAAGCAGAGGTGCCGCATGATCGTTATCAAGCAAATGTGCGCAGAATCCTGGGGAGAGCCAAAGAAAGCGAGTAAGTGTGAGGAACAGAAAGAAGGAGCAGAGAGCACGAAATCAAAGGACTCTGTGAACGACAAGACCCAAAAGTGTGTGCATAAAAAATGGAAGGACATTTGTCCATTTATTCAAGATCTTACTGAAAAAAACGACGTCGATTTTAGCAAAGCTTCTGAGGAAGTAAAGGAAATGATGGTGAAGTCTTGCCAAGAGGAAGAAAAAAGTAAGGAGTCCGAAATCAAGGAACTGGAAGCGGATATCGAGAAATGTGCCTTCCTAAAAAAATGTGCAGATGCAAAGCTCAAAAGAAAATGCGATGAAATAGAGAAGAAGAAAAAGTGCAAAGAGGAGGCTCAAAAATTAAAATGTGAAAAGCAAGCTTTAAATAAATTATGCAAAGAACTAGACAAAACAAAGGACCATATAAAGAAAAAGGATGTAACGCTAAAGTCCGAGTGCAAGGACTCAAAAAAAGAGTGTGATGACGAAGTTAAGAGGAAGTGCATTGAAAAAGCTCAAAAGAAATTATGCGAGGTGAGGAGAAAACGGGCAGAGCAAATGCAAAGTGAAGAGGATGGTCAAAATAACGAATGCAAAGAGTTGGCACTAAAGAAAAAATGCGAAGAAGAAAAGGTAAAGAGGAAATGCGAGGAGAATGAGATAAAGACGAAATGTGAAAAAGAGCTTACAGAGAAAAAGTGCGAAGAAGAGGCTAAAAAGAAAAAATGCGATTGTCTAATTAGGGAAATCGAAAAGCTGAAGAATGAAGAGCAACAACTAATGCTTGCGTTAAAAGAGCTGGAGAAAAAAGAGGAAGACAGGAAGAAACAAGAGGAGGAAGAGCAAAAGAAAAAATGTGAAGAGGATAAAGTCTTGAAAGAATGTGAACAATTTGAAAAAAAGGAAAAAGACAAAAACCAAAATGAAAAGGAAAAGAAGAAGGCAGTCACGCCAAAGAGTGATTCAAAAAAATAAAATCTTAGAATCTTCGTAAGGAAGAGATTCAAAAGAATATAATTCGCATTTAAGGCAATTTGGCCTTTTTGGCAGTTTACGAAGGCTGCGGTTTCAGGAAGACCAGAGAATCAAGAACGGGCAAGATGACACACAGGCTTAGAGGACGACGGCGTTCGCAAGGCCGGTAGTCCTCCAGTTGATTCCGCTTCAAGGTTTGAGGAGCAGGTGAAAGGTGACCCGTGTCATCGACTTCAGCAACTGGGCGATCGTTCTTGCGACCGCCACCGTGGTCTTGGCCAAATAAGACGACAACAATGGAACGCATGCGGTGTCGTTAAAGGCCTGTGGTATAGAAGGTCTTCGTGAGACCGTCCAGTCTTGGTGGGTGCCCAGGCCATCATCATCATTGCCCGTCTGGCCCTCGGTTATCGGTTAATTCCATGCTGTCATGAGTAACCTCCACTTTGCTGAGTTGTATTATAAAATCTTTCCGACGCCCCCACGTAAACTTGGCCTTTGTTCTTTTAAGCGACCATTTAAACCGTTGCTTAGCATCCGCAGCGCTCGGGATCCGTTTGCTTCACAGGGGTATTATTTCGTCGATGAAAATTCTGCTGATCTGTCCTTGGTCTAGTTTTTTCAAAAGCAACGATTCACGCAAATCTTACAGTCTGCGACCGTCGCTTACCAGTTCAATTCTCCGATGACAAGAGACATTCTCACCAGTGACCTTAGCGATCTGAGTTTATCGTGTTATTTCCAAAGAGGTTTTCTAGACGGTCTGCATCGTTAACGGTAATTTATCCTCTTTACGACAAGAATATGGGGGAAGGCAAAGGATTTTCTGACTTGATGTATGCCAAAAAGCTAAGTGGGTAGTGGGTGTTGACGAATCACCATGAATAAATGTTGAGTGGAATGAAACCATTTGTACTGGGTAAGGTCCAGACGAGTCTTGCCGCCAACTCATGTTTAAGGGACAACGAAGGGTACTTCGACTGCCAGGAGCCCTGCTCGTGGCATTAACATTTGTATTTTAGCATTACAACTGTAGGACCCACAGTTTTGCGAGGCTTGTGGGCGTTAGAGTTGGTGTGACACCCTTACGAAACGAACTTCACCATTTATAGTTTCCAAGATCACGGCGTTAATACGGACAGACGGACAGACGGAAATGGCTAGATCAGCTGGGCTGGTGATCCCAATCAAGAATATATATACTTTATGGGGCCGAAAACGCTTCTTCGACCAGGGGTTACAGTAATGAGGAACAAAGTAGCTCACACAATGGGAAAAACTTGGATTTTAAGATTACAGTATTTTCGGGAATGCCTATTTGTGCAAGTTCTGTTTTAACCGTTTGTTGCCCCACCTGGAACCTAGCCTTGAGCATCAAATAACTTCTCCTAAACCTTAAACCGACGATAAATTAGTTACAAAATTTGGAAGAGGCAAAGGTTATCAAAGCTGCATCATACGAGTATTTCTTCAACAAGCTTAACTTAGTAAATTAAATTCAAACATACCTTAAGAAATGGGTTTCTGAGAGCCTACTAATTTGAAATTGATGCCCGTTTTCTAATATTGCTCCATGAATAAATATATGGATTGCACACATATGCCGTGTATTTACTTACGGGTATCTCTGCACCAGAATGGCTAAAGCAAACAAAATGGACAGCTCACAATATTGATTGCTGTGCTGTTTTATTGATGAAATAATGAATTTGCCACCGCACAGACCCACAGACATCTGATAATATGGCCAATGTCTGTCGTTGCCTTGGATATGAATTTTCCGACATGATAGCGAAACTTATCGGGCATCGGAGCAAACCAGCTCGAGGTGATGGCCTTGTGTTTGATCAGAAAACGGGCAGGACGTCGCTTATTTGGTTTTCATTTCGTATTGATTCACTGTTAGTCCTGGCATTTCTGGCTTGGCCAAAGCAAATTTGCAGACGCCTGTGACCCATCACCAACAGCCATCCGTTTAAATTATTAACGTATGAGTAATTTTTATGACATATAAACAACAGTCTGGGCTGGGGCACGGCTCCCAGGATCCTTGTTGTTTCTTCTCCGGCTGCTGCTGTGTGTCATGTGTCGTCTCTCCTCGTTTCGGGCTATCCATTTCCCAGACGACCGAGTCCCAGTCCCATGTGGCGCTTCTGGGGAGTGGTTTTTGTGTGCGACAAATGAGTTGTGTGTAATTAAGTTCGGGATGCCCCCAAAGCAGACTCCTAGTTGCCCCGGGAATTCTGGCCGAAAATGGAACTGATAATCTGACTCCCAAGTGCACCGGCTCAAACAATTTTTACCTCCGAGCATTCCTCATTATTCAAACTTTAATTAACACTCGGTGTTTTTTGTTCTCTCTTTAGGTAAGTGCCTTCCTGCTTTTGCGTAAGTCCAAGAACCAAACTCAATCACTAATCACGGTAAAGAGCCGCCCAGCCGCAAAACTTTCGGTCAAAGCCCGGCCTTTAATTTGAAAACTTTGGCATATCCAAAAATAGAATATATGTAGTATATACGTGCGGGAAGAGTCCACAGAGAACCAGGGACCAAACAATTCGAACACTGCATTCCACGCAATGGACGGGCCAAAAATCAAAGCATATTTCCCGGCGTGCCCGACGCAACCGCTAGACCTAGACTCCGTCCGGCAAACCCGTTCCCGTCCGGCCGGCCACATAGTTTAAACAAACTTTTTTGTTTGAAAGCGTAGAACGTGCGGAGCGAAAGGAAAAAATAATCATAAAAAGGCAGAATCCACTATTACATTAAAACAGAAAAATAATTGCGAAAATTTCTCTCCAACTTTTTCAACTTTCTCTGCGTTTTCCCGCACTTTTTTTGCCGCGCCTCTTGTTGTTTTTTTGGTGTCTGAATGGCAGGCAAATTTCTGTTGCCATTTGCCACGCCTCAATGGCGAACTTTAAAACGCGCTGACGACGCTCATTACAACTAATAATGTTAATAATCATTAAAGGAAGGAATTTCAAAATATTTCGGGATTGCCGGCCGCAGGGGAGGTGGGCCCCAAGACTTCTCTTTTCTGGCACTCAAATTGCAAAAATTAAAATACTTTTGCAAACTAATTAAAATTGTGTTGCATACTTTGGGGCCCAGCAGCCAGTCGTCCCTTTTTAAGTTTCCTAAGCCTTTTCCCCCGATACAAGGAAATTAGCCGGCCACCAAGACGTCGATGTCGATGTTCGACTCCAGAATCGATTATTGTGGCTGGTTTAATGGTCCCGCCCGGGCTGAAAACTTTTGCCATTTTTCTTTCTGTTTCCCTTGGGGATGATCGGGCAGCTCAATTGCAGCTTTCCGGGTCTTCAAATATCAACATGGCCGGCTCTTAAAGATGCAGAAATTAAATTCCGCTCCTGAAACCCAATTATCCTTCGGCTGACAACGGGTTTTCGCATCACTGGGCTGGCGCAAAAGTTACAGCATTTTCCCGTGCCCACAGCAAGAGATGTCTCCTGCGGATTATGTGGGATATGGGATATTCGTAGGCCCGCCAGGCTGTCACACTCGCAGGATGCATTAAATTTTATGGACGGAGGGCTCGAGGAAAGGGGCTGCCTGGGCTGGGAGCAAACATCAAACGCGTTAAGCAACTCGAAAGCTCAGCCGAGTGCATGAAATGCGTCGCCTGCCCCTCACTAGAACGCCATTCAACACGCCACGACTTTTGCAGCCAAAGCAAATCAAAAGGAAATAATGGCGCTCTGGCGAGAATCGAGGGGTATCGGGAATCGGAGTAGATGACAGCTACACTGCGGGAAAATGTTGCCTAGCACAGTCATCGATTAAATGGTTCCTCTTGTGTTTTGCCGGGCATATGCAAACTTTCAATATTTGTGGAACATCAAAAAAAAGTGGGTTTAAAATCTTCAAAATTATTAAGAACAAAAGAAAGCCCAAAACATAATATGCAATGAAAATCATACGTGTAATGTGTGTACTAGCTATATTGAATCAAACTAAAACACCTCATCCCGAGGTAAGGGATCGTGACGATCGCACTATCAACATACAAGAGTTCTCGAATTTCAAGAGAGTATGATTCAAAATAACAAAGTTTTAATTTAACTTTCCGAGTAGAAGAGAATATGATTTCATCGATCAATTTTATGATAGCTTTGGAATATAGTTGTTCGATCCGGTCGGTTCTGACATATGAACTATCGTAGGAGAAAGTAGACCTTAGGAAAAGTTTTTAACGAGAGCTTGAAAACTGAGAAAACAACTCGGCTGTTGATGCTGATCAAGAATATATACCAGGGCTCCCATAAAAAAAGGACAGATGTGGAAAAAAAGTCGTATTTCTGAGTGAACCCATAAAATTAAAAGGGATTGTTGACTACTCTTAAGCATTTAAAGCCAAGATTTATGGAGCACTCTCTTATGCTCAAGTCAGTGGTCGTCAGCAGAGTCAGAGCATACAATTACCTATTAGAGTTGTGGTTGCGGTTTCGATTTGCTCAGCAAACCATGTGGATATGTGTGCTCTTCTATAGTGCTTCTGTTGGCAGAATGCTGGCAAAGCGCCGGCAGAGAAAATGATAATTTCTAGAATTATACCATTATTCGTAGAATAAGTTTAAAAATGTAGTGCTATAAATCTACAAGAGTGCGTCGAAAATGTGGTTGAAGACAGAACAGAAGATCTTGTAAGACACCTAAATATTAATATACAAAATATAAATGTCTTGAAGAGCCAAAGGTTCGAAATAATATTGAACTGTGGGCCTAGGCGACTGCCGCTGCATTTCTCTCAGTGCTGCACCCCCACATCCGCCCAAACACTCGCTGGGTAAATGGCGCGCACGAAGTGCTCACATGCACCTGCCAGAAAGCATTCGCTGCGTACTCCCTGGCGGCTGGGATGGGCGGGGAGGAGCCTCTGCTCCTGGATGGATCCTGCTGCCTGAATGCTGATGCCGATGCCGGCAATTAATTAGGATTATGTGTGTCGTCTGAGCAGCGCCTAAAAGCATGCAACACATGTGAGGTGCTCGTTACGGCGCCCGCCTTCCCAGATCCCGTCCCCATCCCGTCCCCATCCCAGCCCATCCACATACCAGAGTCCTGAGTACGGAGATTGCACCGTAACCGTAATGGAGCTGCAGCAGCTTGACTTCCGATGCGTGACATCTACATCCACCGGCTGGCTAAATAGTTTGATTAAGCAAATTTATGGCTGCGCGCTCTCAGGCGCATTTAATGGCGGCTGAAAGGAGCAAACAGAACCCAATCAATCATCGGAATCGCAGCTTGCACATTTTTAATGATGTAACGTCAACTGCTCATTAAAAGCCTTCCACTTGGCTGCCTCTCCCCCGCATCGCCCACCTCTTCAGCATTTCCCAGTGTCTCTGACCGCTTCTTTTGACCATCCTAACGACTTTTTAAGTATTTACACACAATTTGGCTCGGCCAACTTTTATCGCAAGTCTGGGCAAACATTTCTATATTTCCCAGCTCACTTTTCTCTTAAGTTTACGCTTCATTATCCTGCAGTTGTCTGTGGCGAAGTGCAAGTGGCAGGACATCAGCTTGAGGTCTGAGCACCCCTTCACATGTCCTGCGCCCCGGTGCACTCATTTCACCGGGGAACTGTTGGAATGATAAGCCTCCGCCCGTCTGTCTGTCCGTCTGTCCGACTGTCTGACTGTCAGTCCAAAAATTTCCATGTCTCTGGTTCAGTATCTTGTTCTGCAGCGCCTCAAGGTGTGTCACCTGCAACCCGACTGGCTTTCCTGCTTTCTTACAACTTTCTGCATCTGACTTGAGCTGCAGAATTTGTGTTTGCCCGGTCAGATTGCCGTCCTGAGGTGTTGCACCTTTTTCTGAAGTGATATTCCTTGAAAGCGCCCCTTAATGTCTTGTTTTCGGACATCTCATCACACTTGAATGCAGCTCTGAGGGAAAACCTGTCTGATTGCTTACTTCGCAGCTTTTGCAGCTGCTCGAAGGGGGAAAAGCCCGCAAACGGCACGTGCCTGTCTATGCAAACAGCGTAGTATTTCGCCGGAATGAAGAACTAGCTTTGGTCAAATCGACACTTGCCTGGATATATCCTGGCAGCTGCCTTCCTCCGGTGCGACATCAAAGTGAAAGTCACGCATTTACGTGTATTTGCCACTTTGTCTGGCGTTTTTTCCGAACCACTTGCACTCGGCAGATACTGCAAAGCCGGGAGAGTCTGGCTCCACTTTTCCCATTTTCGTCTGGACTGTTGTCTGCCTCATTATGTTTTGCTCAAGCCCCAGCCACCGTCATCGTTTGTCGTGTTCATCTTGGCAATATTTTTATGTAAACAAGCCAAACAGACAGCGCCAGACGAAATTGGCAAATCATCGGATAGACAACAACACAAGGCCAGACGGCGGCTGATGCCCTAACGAACCGAGAGTCCTGGCTTCCTCCAGCCCCTTTGGCTTTGAGCAATTATGATTAATTCTCCGGCCCCATTTCGCCGGCATACACTTGCAAAAATTTGCCATGTCGATCAAGCATCAGCGAAAAAATCAACTATACAAATTTAATTGTTTTCCAAACAGTTTACCTAAAGTTCTTCCTCGAAGTCATTTATAAATATTAAATTGAATTATACACATTTGGTCTAAAGGCATTTCGTATTATATATTCTTACTTTAAATGGGCAGGTATGTTTTTGCCATGTGTAACATTTAAACATCACATCATTGTTGTCTGGCATCAGATCGAATTTCGCAGCAGCCCCGACCTTGATGGTTATTTGTGGGATAGGGAAACGGATGAAGATTTATGGGGGTTATCCAGCCCTTTTCTTCCGGCTTCAAAGATCCCACTTTGCATAAAACGCACATTAAGTTTCGTTAGCTGCCTGGCAGCCGTAAAGTGTGCTTTGTGTATTTCGTTCGGAGCTGGCAACGCCTTGGGTAAACACTCGATCGCAGGACTCAGATTCAGTGAGTCCTTGCTGGCATTCCGGCACTGGCAGTAGTGCCTCGGCTTTTGGAGCTCCGTTTGTTTATTTACGCACATGCGAAGGAGGACTTATTTCATATTCATAGAAAAATTGCAAACACATGTGCTTGGCGAAAGTCCTTGCAGGGTGGGGTGTGTATGTACAGATACACATATGTACTTGGCGAAGGAGAGACAGGAGTAAATCAGCAGCTAAGTAAGTAAAATGCTTCATAAATTGCTTCAAGTGGCGCATCTGGCTGCTGGCAGCTTTCTCAGGCGTAGTGTCCTGAACCAAGGACTCAGGACCCTGCCGCCTCTGAGCCGCCATACACCAAATATGCACCCCCAGCCACTGCCTTTATCCTTCGCTGGCTTCCGCTTTAAAGCATATCATCGTGCATAAATCTAAATCAGAGCGCAAATACAAGAAACACAAATGAGAATCAGACGCATCATGATGAATCCTTACACATCCTTGCTCCCCCAAAGTCTGTGGCAAATCCAGGAAAGCGTAAAATTTACGCACAGTCTCCAGAACCTCGCAAGATATTTGAACTTAAATGTTTTTGATTTTCAATGCCTTGCCGGATATGTATTTTGACAATATTTTCCCGGATGCCAGACCCATCTCAGCCCCTGCCGCCCCGGGCATAACTCAAACAATTGCGACAGATTTCCGAAAGGATTTCAGCCTTAGGAGCTGCTCGACGTTTTCTTTATTTATGTGTGAATGTGCTTAAATATACGTTTTGCAGGCAGTTAATAAGCGGAACGTGTTGATAATTTTTGCCCGGGTCCTCGATTTGGTTGCTTGTTCGGGCTTAATTGCTTGTAACATTTAATGGAAAATTAATAAGTTGAGAAATGTGCAAAGGAAGTTCGGACAATTTCATTTTAGGTCACTCCAAAATGGGTCAGTGATTTTTCGCTTGGGCGGAAAGTTTCCTTTATTGAATTAATTTTGTTTGGAGCCGAGTTGCTTAGATGGAGATAATAAATTTAATATAAAAGGCCCGACAAAGGCCGGCATTTAGGGAAAGTTTACTGTTACTCATTGGGACTAAAATGCATTTCCACTTGAGCGCCGAAAAGTATGACAGGGCAAACACTACCGAACTCGACCGCAAACATGCACCTAATTGCCGCCCACTTACCTGGCACCCCAGCTTAATTATCATTCGGGGTCGCCCGGCTGCTCCAGGACAAGTTCTTCGGTTCGGACCACTGCATCGATCAACACTTGGCTCCAGTCTCTTATTACATAATTGCGCCTAATGACATGCAACGAAATTACCTAAAATTCAATTTCCGCACTGCCAGCCCTGGCCACAGGACACACACAAAAGCCAGAATGGGATAATTATGACCCTGACAGTCCGACTGTCAGTCAGTCATTTCGTTCCGCTCGGCTCAAAGCCCGTTTTCCTTGGCCATCTAATTGATATTTAATGCTGAGCACAAGCGGCTGCACTGGCTGAGCCGGATGAAAATTATGATATTTAAATGGAATGATTAACCCTACACGGGCACATTCTGATGCACATGCACCTGCTTTGCGGCTTAATTAATCACCTGGCATGCAGCCGTAATTAGAGCCACTTTGATTTATGCTGTTTTGCGGCAATTATTCAGAGCCGAGCTGGGTGCCAAAAAAGCGAGCCACAAATTGAAAACTGTGTCAGAAGAACACAGGCAGAAGCGCCAGAGGGTCCTTGGACATTTGAAGAAAAACAGAACTTTTCCGGCGCCAGACATTCAACCACTTTTCCGACTGCTTCTGTGTTATGTGCTCATGATTTATTATTTTACAGAGCGGAAAAAAGGGACTCCACCTCCCTGCGCTTTTTTCTGCCAGTTCATTTCTAATGTGCGAAATGACCCAGTGACAAATTGTAGAGCCAAGTTTTGGAAGCTTCCGATTGTGTGTCATTCGGATGAAACTACACTCGGAATAATGCAATTTCCAGATTCTTTGTCCTTTGAAGTTGGCAACAGACCATTTATTTTACAGATCCTTTGCTTCTTTCGAGCGTGTTTTCGAAGACAACTACTATACATAACCGCAGAATGGAAATTCTGTGTTGTGAATTGCATGATGATCTCATCAGAGAGACAGGATTTCTTACATATTAATATTATTTTAACAAAAATATTTTCTATGTTTTAAATGAGACCTCCTGAAATTTTCATTTTATATGAATTTCACTTATTTCGGCTTGTGTATGGGGTGAAATTGGTCGGGAAACCGGGAAACACCCACTCGCGGTTTTCCTTGTGGCCTGTTTAACTGGACACTTGTCGACCGAAATTTATGTGGACTTTCTCCAAGATTTATGTTGGCAGAGGTCTGGGCGTGGCTCTGCCAAATATCGATAAATTATTGGCACAATTTTCAGTACTCGCTGTCTTCGAGCAAAAATTAAATTATTTTTGAACTCACTGCCCCGCTGAATGAACTTCAAAGCCTTGGTTGTCCGGCTGCATTTATAATAAACTTAAAATTTGTTTGTGCTGCTCATAAATCATTTAAACATGCCTCGTTAAAAATCAATTTCCCGACCGAAATCAAAAATTCATCTGTACATTTCCGAATTTTTTACCCGAATATTTCAACGCAATTTGAATGCAAATACTTTTGACGTCATTATTGAGAGCGTTGGCAGCCATTTAATCATGCTCTCCGCAGCTCAGCAGAAAAATATGCAGATGGATCTTCCTGCCCCTCCCTGAATTTTCCATTTCCCCTCCCATTTTCCCCGCTTTCCTTCTATGTTTGGGCTTTGCCGCAGTAATTTCTTTTGGCTTTTGAGCGTGGAATGCAAATGCCGAGCGAAAGTAGTTTAGAATTTTGCGGCTCGTTCGAGGGATGTTTTCTGCGGTTTTGGGGCGCAGCGAAGATAGAAGAGGCTGGGGACCAGGACCAAGTAGACATGATATTAAAATTCAATATGTTAATGAGAAACGGTCGCCAGGTGGAAGATGTATCCCTTCCCGAAGGTCAGACAAAAACTTTGTTAAGCTGTCGTGGGATATTTAAATTTGTTGCCGGAATGCGATTGCTGAATAGTAAGTTAACGACTCCGACTGCCAACTGGGGCTACTGGAGAAGGTATAAGTCCATTTCCAATTCCATCCATGTACAGATGTTTTTTCTATGCAAATGGAGGAATTTATGCATAATTTGAGGTAATTAAATTTATTCCATAATTATTTCAACTCTATTGGCTTATTAAGCATTTTATTCTACAACAATTTGGCTTGTTTTTTCGTTGACACATCTGTAAATCAATTCGTGACAGCTAATTGCCATTTCCAGTTCATTGGTGTCTAATATGCTTAATTAACAAGCGACATAAATTAAAACGTGACCAAGCAATGTCAAGTCAAAAACAATAATCACATTAAGGGCATGTAATGAGGTTATCAACAGGTTTATTGATGCCCGATTGAAAAAAATTAAACAATTGTTTGACCTTATGTAACACAAATTTAAAAATAAAATAATATCACAGGAAAAAAAATATAAGTTGAATTATAAACATGTTTTTTCCATCTTAAAGATACACAAAAGTACCATCGACTGCTCGTCCAACCATTCGTTTCCTATTCATGTATTTTATGCTTTTATTAACGTGAAAGAAATGGTACCACAATGGCAGCGAAAAAGAAGGAATTCATTTGTCAGGACGCTAAAAAACTGACACTAAATAAAATAAAGCAGACAACAAAAGGGGAATCGAACCAATCGAATCGAAGCGGGCGGCGGTAAAAAGTGCAATCGCTTTGAAATGCCTTTACCAGGGTCGGGCGGATATGGCCTTTGGCGGAAATCCGTTTAATTTGCAAAATGCCAACAATGCCAGCGCAATAAATGTGACAAAAGCAGAGTCAAAGCTGCAGAATACCACAAAAAGTTGTGAAATCAGCAGAGATGGCAAACACCAGTGGCATGCCTCCCATTAAAGCGTTCCAGCGAATTTAGAATGCATATATAATTCATTCGATTGCCATTTTTTAGCTGTTTGCCATGTCAACAGGCAGTGGGCAATAAAATATTATTACCGCGGAAACGGATGGCATTTTCTATTTTTTGCCGGCAAACAACCATGTTGGTTTGATACTCACTTGTATAGGATTTTTTTCTCGAAATATTTCTTAATCAATTTCTATTTTGGATGAAAATGATTTGCAAGTGTTTAATTTTGGGATTGGTATAAGAGATATGGCTTGAGCATAAAAATTTGAAATGTTTTTTGATGAATAATTAATGAATAAGTTGATGTTTTCAATAACGCTTTTAATTCAATTTTATTGAAATTAGTTTTCTCTTTTTACCGTACAATTTGTAAGATTTTATTGAACTGTCAACTTTTGAGGCCAGAATCGATGGAGAAGTCACTGAACGCTCTTGGACCATTATTCATCTATGCAAAAAATCAATGCGTTGGTCTGCCCACCGCCTTTGTCGTTGTTTTTTAATGGATGACACTACAAAAGTGGGAGTTGCAGGCGAGGGCGGCCCCAGCCACGCCCCACACCGGGAGAAATCGGGGTGTCAGGGAAAGGATTCGCAGCAGCCAGACAAAGACTGTGGGCCCACCCAGCATTGCGTCTTGTTTAATTTGTGGGCCCCACTGACAGAGAATGCATATGCATAATATTTTATACGAGTTTCCCCATTTATGCAGTGTTTTCTCCCTTTTTTGGCGGGTGCGACAGTCGTCGTGGGGCGACATTTCCATGTTGTGTCTGCCGTGTTGTTATGCCAGTGATTGTTCGTTGCTGCATGTTGTTCCCTTTATTGTTATATAAATAAGCTATAAATTTCGCCGGGAAAGCAATGCCCACAACACTGGGGCCAGACAGAGATATTTATAGAAAATTGTGATATTTTTTAAGGCGCACTGCACGCACTGAAAAAGGCAGACATTTTTATTTGCGTTGACAAATTGAACGGGGTTGGAAGACACGCTTAAGCTTTCGATAATTTAACCAGACACTTACTTTTTTGCAAAGGCTTTCTTAATTTGATTAGTTCTGCCTAGACAGCTATAAATCAAGTCTGGATAAGCCGGAGTGACATCCCCGCAGTGCTGAATCTGGGACAACAGCCCGAACTCTGGGATCTCCGCCCTCTAAGCCCGGAAAATCCCCCATATTAAATGCTCTGGCGTTTCGCGGCGGGTTGTGCAACTCAATTTAACGCTTAATGGCGAGAGCCCCTTCCCCGTTTGGTAATCCCGAGTGCCCACGGTCGTATCTCCCTGCATCTCCGGCCCAGGACACCCTCGTCCGAGCATCCCCTGTGCATTATGTAAGCAACACGTGGCACCTCCTCACGCCTCCCGAGTCGCGCTAATAAAGGTAATTTCACCGCCCACCCAACAACTTTTCAATGTCACCGGGATGACAAGTTGGGCGGTTGTAATTTGCATGACAAGGCGACGGGACTGGGTTCAAAATGCGTCCATTTGTTGGCTTTGACAGTTCCTAATTGCATGTGTGCACTCATCGAATCCTGATAAAAGAAATTAAGGTGCTAGAACACGTGTCTCATTTCGATTTATGCAGATGTCCCCCGTCAATAAATCTACACTCATAAATGCCAAAATACATGCGGATATAAATCCTCATTATGCCCTGTGCAAACTAATTAAATTCCATTTCTGGTTTTTAATTTAATTTTTACTGTTTCGTTTGTTTTCCTCCTTTTTCTTTTTTAATTGTGGTCAGGTATTTTTTAATAAGCCAGTAATTTTGGCGCATTACTTAATGTAATTCAGCCCAGTGGTATTAATAATAGCCCCCGAGCAAAGTCCGCATCAAAAGTAAATCCCATCACGAAAATCCTTTTTCGGAGTTAAGCCTAGATGATAACAGTCACTTAAGTTATATGATATACCATTAATTATGATTTGCTTTCGGCTGTGAATAGAGATAGAAACTAGAACTATTGTGAGATAAATTAGCTGCAAACAGCTAGACAAAGTGTGTCATATTTAAATGTTAAAATATTGAAATTGGGTATTTTATAGTTGGTACTCTACAGCACAGTCCCCACAGGACCTTTATTGTTTTGCAATATGCAAATATATAATTTTTTACGTTTTTTCCAGTTGTGTTTTTCCATGTTAATTTGCCGCTATTGTTTGTGTCTGTGTGCGGAATATTTTTTGCGGCAAATTGAAATATATGACAACCTCTTTTTGTGCATATTTATCCCTTTTTTACACTTTCCGACCTCCTCGTCCCAGTGCAGAATACCGCAGCTTTATTGCATAAATGTGGCGATTTAATTAATATGCTTAATGAGTTGCAATTAAACACACATAAATAGTGCAGAAGAAAACATTGGTGTTCGAAATGGGGCTGAGTTGGGCAAAGCAAACAAAGAAAATTAGCAAAAATGTGTAGCAAATTAAGAGAGTAAACAAATAGAGTGGAAAACCTGAATTAAATCAGACCAAAGGGGTGCCACATGGAGGTTAATTAAATCAAAGTGGGTTTTAATAGCCTGGACCCGAATGAATATAAAGGGCACAAGTAGCCAAGTAGCGGATCGTTATAGGGCGGCTGATCCAGATTTCTTCTCGGCGGGAGAGTCGATTCCAAGGACCAGCATCTGGCCGCATCCATCCTTTCGATTCAATTTCATTTCCATACCGCCAATCCTATCTTCCTGTTGTGCCAGGCTTGTTTTCCACCGTTTTTTCCCTGGGTTTTGGGTACCCAGTTGCGTAAGTCGTTCCCAGCCACGGCCTGCCGACTTTGCATTTGGCAATCAAAAAAATTGATTAGAACCGAAATGGCAATCGCTGGCGGCTCAGAGCGGGGCTGGCCAGGATTTCCTCCCGCCCAAACACAATCGCACCCCGGACACTGGACAGTGGACACCGAAAGCTGGAGATGGGTGCGGCCAATTGGCAAAATGGTAGCCTGCCCGGCAAGAAAAAATGCTGGCAAAATAAACTCCGACTCCGAACGAAAAATCTGAACCCGCAACCAAAGCCAAAAGCAAAACTATGCAACCGAGTTGCTCTGCCTCGGTCCGAAACTATTTTTTGGGTCTATTTTGAGGTTGGGCTGGGCACATCATCAATATGAAACAGGGGGACATGCATAATCGGGCGGATGGCCGCCAGTGGGCTGCATTTATGCGCTGCTTTGCCCGGATAGGAAATCCCGTCCAGACAGGAATTTCCAAATTCCATGGCGGGATTTGGGGATTCGACGCGGGAATAGGATGCACCAGTCACGTTGTTTTGGTGTTTTCGGTTCGTTGGCGGTCGGCAAAGATAATACACGAAAAAATTGGCTGCCAGTCTGGCCAAACGGAGCGGGAGGATACCAAAACAGGGTTTGGGGAGGTTGGCAGCGAGATATCTTGCAAATCAAATTAAATCAGGGCCTAATCCTTGGAGATGAGCTCCCACTTCAAGTGGCAAACGACCAACATTTGTCCTCATGAAGCCCCTTCCTCAAGCTCATTAAATCCGCCGGCAATCCCACCAGACCAAAGGATCTCCAGCTCCGGCGGTGTACGTGACTATTAATTAGAGCAGTAAATATTGTGTCTGTTCATGTGCGATTACAAGTAGACGGGGATGAGTCGGGGGTGTCGCGCCCCAGAAACGGGCTCTACTCCTTCTGGGTGGGCGGATACTCCGCTGTTGTTGAGCCAGTATTATGATAATTCGCTGTGGGCCGGCGGTGTCAAAATTGTATTTATTCTGGCCAAGACAAACAGTGCGTGTGCGTAGGTACTTACTGACGCACATGCAGATATGCGAATTCGATTATGAATTGCGGTGACCTTTAATCCTCCACTGAACACATTTGTGTTCTATCAAGAACGACAAGGTGGTGCTTTCCTAAAATATTGCTCTATTACTTGACTTTCTGGGTAATTATACGGGGAACATTAACGCGACTTGAAGGCCCAGCACCATCTTTCGTTCTTCCTTGCTCTTCTACTCCAAATTTTCAAACCACTGCCTATTCATGCTTGCAAACTTCTTAACTATACCAACACTATTGTTCGAATTTGTTCCAAGGAATACCTTTAAAAGCCGATAAAACTATCGTATTGTACTACAAACGCTTTCATGCTCTTAATATTTAATGAAACTCACCCTGTTTGCAAACTGTTGTCTTTGTTTTGGTCTGATTGCATTAATTAAATGCTCTGCACACAGTTACAAAGAGTTCTCTGGCAAACACACAATCGCCTGCAGAGGGATGTGGGACCCCGTCTTCCCCGTCAAAGATTTCTGGGAGTTTACAAAAAGTTAGCTACAACTTAACATGCCAAGATTTGACTACCAGAAACTTTTGTCATACCACACACGCCAGAAAGAAGAGCACTAAACGAAGTTGTAATCTCCGAGCTTCCAGTTCTCCCCTTTAAGGGGAAACATCCACCCCATTTTGGCTCGAACAATGTGCACTGGGTAGGCGGCCCTTCAGTTAATTATAAATACATTTATGTCGCCTCGAGGCCAAATTAAAGCATGGGAATCCAATATCGATCAAGGAAAGTTCTATGGGAACAGGGCCTTCAAGCCGGCTAATGCTGACAAACTGCAGCTTTGGCACAAAATTGTTGCAGAAATTTATTATTGGCTTAACGGAGCGTTGGGATGGGGCGAAGGGGAGAAGCTGAGTGCACTTTGGCGCTGAGGAGCGTGGGTTATGCACCCACCCACCCAATCCACCCACCCACTTCATCCCTTGACCTGGCCGAAAGCCCCTGTGGGAAGGTGGGAAGCGTCATCTCCATCTACGTGACTGGGAAATTTCTGCTGGCGAGTCTGCTGCCATCTCGCCAAAGTAAAAAGGGATAAGGCTATCCCAGCGAGGGGTACAAGCCACTAGATACCCCGAAAATATACTTTATGACATAAAGCCGAGGAGTTATCGTGCTGCAGCACAAATGCCAACTGATGGAGCTAGTCTAAGGGAGATAAATTGTGAGATGTCGAATTTATAGCTTAAGGTTTTATGGTTGCATGTCTCAAATCTTGGATTGCCGTGGCTGAAATATTTATTAAAAAATCTTCCTATTTCACTATCAGTTTTATCGATTCACGTTGAATAAATTCACAAATACGACCTCAAGTCTATTGTAATTTTAGTTCCACTACAGACATAACCTAACATATTTCATGTTTGCTTTACGAGGACGAAGTCTTTCCTAGGCGAAGGAATATAAACCCTCGACCACTTTCGCAGAGCTCTTTCCCTGCGTACCTCTCCAAATTTGTTATTTCTAACGAAAATAATTTTTAATTAAAAAAACAATTAATAGCCGGCAAAGTGCGACAAGACAACAGTGGCAATTAGCAAATTTCAGCAGCACACACGCCGGCATTTGTTAATAAAAGTGGTGTCCTCCTGGCTGCTCCGTTGTCGGTCGGATGGTCGCTAGTTGGCTGCTGACGCCACTTTAGCCAGCGACTTGCCCAATTACTATAACAACGGCGGGGTGAAGCGGGGAAGTGAAAGGGCGGGCAGGACGAAGTGTGGCATTCAAATGGCATGCCGCAGGACACACCGACACCAGCACTCGTCCTTGCATCGCATCGCACTCGCACTCACTCACACATGCAGGTTGGCGGGCGAACGGAAGAGCCAACTCAAAGTTTTTTCATATCCTGTGAAAATTATTATGCGCTTTTGTGAAATAGTCGAAGCCAGCGGCCAAAAGCAAATGTTTGTACTGCTGCTGCAGCTCTGACCAGGAGAGGGGGGACCGGACCCCACCCAGGATTCGACAGTTGGCATCCTTGACTCCGGCGTTCGAAACTTTTGTCAAATTAGTTTTTTCCTTTCTCTCCCTGCTTTTGTGTGGCTTCAACAGCTTGTGGACAACGATGTCAGCGTTGGTTTTAATCATTATCTGTCCTTAGCCAGGACTTTCGTGCACATGTATGCGTTTTGGCCGGCGAAATACGACGAGCATTAAACAAATGTATATACACACGTCCGCTATTTGGTAAATTAAATGGTTGCGATTTATTTAATTGTGGTTTCGAGAACCCAACATAAGATATGATATCACTTTACGTTCGTTGTTGAAATGGCTAAATGGTTGAATATGCTAACAAAATAGTTTTTTAATTGCTCTTTAATTCGAAAAAGTATTTATCAAGTTAAATAGAACCCATTTAGTCAGACTGATACAACTGTTTTAGAATGAATCAAATTCAATTGTTATTTTCGAGCCTAGCAAAATATAACAAGTACCTATAATATTGCATCCATTCAAATTAATTGAAATCATTTATAATTTAAAATAATATTTTTGTAGTCCCTGTTTTACGAAAATTCTAATTCTAAAACCCTCTCTTTTCTTTCAGGTAAGTTAAACCCTTTTTCAAACGGAAGCTGTGAGTAAATGAAATACCTTAAGTCATTGTCTGTTCCCCCTGATTTGTGTGACTTGGCTTGAAGTTGGACAGAAGACCAAAGGGAAAACCTTTTCCTTGTAAAGAAGAACTTTATCATTTTTCAAAATGCATTTAATTTCATTCCATTTTGTCGCATTTCACTTTTGGGCGCCGTGTCTCTTTCGCTCTTTGACAAATCAGACGGAGGTAAAGTTATAAAACTTCATTTGTAAAAGTGCTACGTCATGCCGGGGCAGGAAATGAGGAGGAAGTGGGTGGATGTGGGGTGGAAGTGGGGTGGAAGTCGGGCGAGGGCGTGGCCGGGTCGTGTGAAGAGCGAAGGGCACGAGTTAGACAAGTCATCAAATAAATCCCTTTTAGGTATAAAGTTCTTTGCTTTACTTTACTTGCCAGCCACCCACCACCTCCCACCGGTTTTTCCCCTCGGGTCTCTCTGGCAAATTTTTTCATGCCTGAACTGTTTGAGCGGAGAATTTAGCAAGTTTTTGCTTTGTTTGACAAGCGCCAAGGACAATGACAGCCGATTGAGAGGGGGCAAGGAAGTGCGGCAGGAAATGGTACACAGAGAAAACTATCTAAGAACATTGTTCTTGAATTGATCACATTATTCTTGAATTGAGAACATTGTTCTTGAATTGAGAACATTCGTTCTTAAAAACCGTGTAAGTACATTTTGGTATCAATATAAGAACGAAATGGTGAGAAGAGAAAAGTTAAATTGAGTTTATTTAACAACTTTTTGATAAGTATACACTAAGGACTGAACTAATAGTTTATTTGTACATACAATGTACTTAAATACCGCCAATTCAACTTGATTGGAGCAAAATAAAAACATTTTCAACTTAAAAATGTCGTTCTATTTTTAAGAACATTTTCAACTCAGATTAGAACGTCAGAATTTTCTCTGTGTAGTTGCATCGCCCCGCTTTTCCGACTTCTCCATTGATTAGTGGGCAAACAGTGCAGTGGAAATGGTTGGGTAATCATATCATGTCCACCCTCTGTGCCTATTTGAGCCTGTCATCAATCAGGGCATTATGGCCAATTGAGCAAACATTGTGAATTTGTCATGGTTTAAAATCGTTTAACTGCGATGACATCTAATTGCCATGCACTTACTCCTCACGTACCTATCTCTTTCGGGCTTTCCTGTCAATTTCCATTTGAGCGGATATTTGTCGAACAAACTTGATTGATTTTCCGAGCTCTCCGATTTCCTTTCCCCTGTCCCCTCTCCCCTCTTCGGTTCCCTTCCACCACGGCTCATAAGCCACAAAATGCATTTCTAGCAATTTCCTTGTTTGGCCCATTTTTATGGCGCATGTTGCATACTTTACGGCGTCTCTCTGTGTGCACCCGCCCTTACCTTCAACCCACTTTCTCGCCCATCGCCGCCCACCTCATCTGCTTAGTTTTTCATCCAGACTCAGCCTTGACTGAAGTTTTTCAGGAAATCATTGCACCCAAAGGCGGATACATCCCGGTTGCCCCGCCGCCCCTCCGCCGACATATATATGGTATGTATATGGTCCACATCCCCTGTCCGCACTCTCTTCGCCAGCTGTCTTCGGCACTTCAGCCGCCGCTTAAGTTGCACAAAATGTAATACATTTGATTGCACTCATGTTCAAGTTCTGTGGCCAAAGTGGCTGCTGGATCTGGAGCTTCAAGGGAAGAGAAAAATGCGGAGCTGCAAGGCGATCCAGACCAGGCCCACTTTCCACCCACTTCTCTGTCGGATTCCCTCCATCAGGTTGCCGGATTCATGGTCTCCTTTTCCTGCTCAAAGTCGTAAGTGAATACGGATGCCGTTCATGGGTGTGGGAGCCTGAAAATGTTACAAATTGATAGATCCGCTGGCACATTGGCAACAACAGCCAGTAGCAGCCAATTGCAAACTATCTGTTTATTAGCCCAAACACGAGGAAAAGCCTTGGCAAGCGCATTATATGAGAGCGAGATGGATGAGCTGCAGGATGGTTCATAATATAAGCTTCAGGTGTTTCATAACTTTTGGATGTGAGTTCCTGAGAAATTTAAAGATTTGCCAGTTGCACAACTATGAATTTTATCAGCACAAAGGGTTAGTCAGAGAACAAAGCTTTGCTAGTTATAATGTGCCTGGTATTATAATTTAATCCCTTCTAAGTATCATTGCATTTAACGGGCCTTTGACGCACTTCCTCCCCAACTCCCGCGCCACCAACCCCTCTCATTAATACCCATTACTGGCGTCTTTCGCTGTGAGTGGCCCTTTACATCATTCACAATTAAATCTGATTAGAGGGTTAGCGGGTCCATCAGGTTCAATCAAAACTGGCATGTCGAGAGCTCCGGAGAGGCGTGCAGGCGGACAAAGCCGGCGTGCCGGCCTAAATGGCCAAACTGGCTGCCTGTCGCCTGTTTCCCCCCACAACTACCCGTTTGCTCCATTCCAGAAGCACGGCTAATAGCCTTTAACCGACGGCGGGCAGTTCCACCATTAGGCTGCTGAACCGGGAGTTAGGCGGAAAACTTCTGTCGTCGGAAAGCGGCAGTCGGCAGTCGGCAGTCGGCAGTCGGGACCACATCGACATCCGTTCAGGTTGAGGCATCGACATGCTAATAGCTTTGAACTTTTCGCAAATTGCAGGCAGTGCGCCATCCCAATGGCAACCGCCTTTTTGCAACTGCAATAGCAACTGCAACTGCATTTGCGTTGGACTGTTAATTACCGTTATTGAACTTGTTTGATTGGCACAAGTTGAAAAGTTGGGCGAACCGAGGCAAGCGCTGACCGTCCGTCCGTCCGTCGAGCATTTACGTTTAACCCGTGGAAATCGAATTTCCCGAGCGGATGTATGGATGTTTGCTGGGCGAGGGTGCAGCAGTTTTCCCCACCTCCCTCATGCGATGTATGTAAATAAAGGCAGCGTGCTCGCCAGCCACTTGAAAAGGCGTGCGCCAGTTTTGCGATAATATTTCCTGCAATTAACCGGCTTTTACCTTTCCTTTTCTGGCAACATGATATCTTCACCACAGTATTCCAACAGTAATATCGTATTTCTTTAATTTTATAATTTTTATTTAACTAACAATTCTGCCTGAAAGTTCTTTTGGAACATAGTTTAAAGAGTATAAGATTGCTATTTGTAGCGCATTAACACGGATCTGGTTTTTTGAAGAGAGTGTACAAATGATCGCTGAACTTTTTCCAAAATTATTCGTTATAAAATTATGACCCATGTATATATTTTATTTTTAAGTTATATTTTTAGAGCCCATAAACCAAGTTTAGAAAGCTTTAAGAGAACCTTTCTTCGTTAAGACCTTCGGTTTTTAAGGTGTAATCAAATATTTTTAGATCCATCGTTAAGTGAAGAGATAACACAGTATAAAACAGAATTGGATTTTAAAACCCTGTTTGAGGTTTCTATAGCCTGGATAACGTTTAGATTGTGAAGCAAACTAAGTTTGTGGTGCATTTCTTGATTAGCATGGGAATATCTTTAAAGCCCATTTAAAGTTCAGGTATATGTCCTCAAAACTAACTAAATGAAAGGCATAAAAATAAACATTTTATTCCTATAACCATTCTTTGAATTTTCCAATTATTTAAATGCTTGAAAGTTCTATAATATGTTATCTCATTATAAATTAGTTTTTAATAAAATATGAGTTATGTTATATTATTTAGGTATATCAGTTAGGTATATCATTTGTAAAAAAATACATATGTTCCTGTAATATCCTTAAATTTGTAAAGTTGATTTTTTTAAATAAGAAGAAAATATAAAAATGGCTATGGACTTAGCTATAGGTAGGTGTAGCGGCACTGTTTTCAAACCCATCTCTTATTTTTCGAGTGTACAATCATACTTTCCGACACTCCTCGCTATGGCCACCACACACGAGTACCACTCTCGCAAGCAAAAACAAACTGCAGCTGGACAGGAAATGCATTCAGCGCCGGCTGTCAATTGGCAGGCAATGGCCAATACAAAGGCAGAACTGGGCAAAGCAAGATGGCGGACATTGTCCTTGTTGTCCTTGTCATCGCTGCGCTTTTCCCACTGTCATCGCCATGCGGACATGTGTGGCTGTGAGTGTGCCAGTGCGATTGCCTCGTTGCTTTCGTTGTTTTCGTTGATTTTTCCACTTGGCTTCCAGTGCCATATTGTTAACGCGCTCGGTGCGGAGCGTTCTGCCATCCCGCTCTCTCTTCGGTGCCTCGGATGCTAAAGTTGACTTTTTACTGATTTGAACTGCAAACTTTTGCCGTAGTTTAGTAGTTGTGGCTGTTGTTCTTTTTCGCAGCAACCGAGGGATTTATGGGGGCTCAAAGTGCTTCTCGGTTCTCGGTTCTCGGTCTCAGCTCTCGAATCTCGCTTGGGTGTGAAGTAAAAACTTTGTCCTGGCGTAAGTAGGAGAATCTATATACGTATACACACATAGACCCGTGTTACATGTGTAGGTGCTCGGGCACTTGGGCATAAACTTGTGCGAGTCAGTGTGTAATCAGTTTTAAGCCAACTGTAATGCCAGCAGATGATATCGATTCAATTTTCAGTTCTTTCGATTGGAGATCCAAAAATCTTGTTAAAGTGGTCAATTTATTAATACTGGCTGCATTTGGTTCGCTACAAGCTGGAAAAAATGTGAGCTTAACCCCGAGAAGTAAAGCTGGCAGAGGAAATATATCCAATTGGGATGCAAAGTAAAGCAACTGTCAACTGGGGCTAAATTATGTCCAATTCGTTGAAGAAATGGCAAAGAAGACTGGGTGGCTTTGTCGATGGCAATTGCAATTGAATCCAGCTCGTAGCCAAGCGGCGACAGAATTCGTGTGGGTTCTCCGAATGCAAATTTCGGATATTTATGGCCAACCCATTTGGTGGATTTATTGTTCTTGCATTAGTTGTACACCCACTTCGCTAAAAGATGCGATAAATAAGGGCGGGTCTCGACTTAAAGGCTTTTCTTAATTGCAACGACACAATCGCAAGCTCTCGATGATGTAATCAACCTTGCGTCAAGCTCGTGCGGAAAATTCCTCGTACGTAAGTTTTATAAATTTTGCCGGCACGAATTCAATTTCTTTTCCACTTTTTCCGCTTTCACTTTGCTTCAATTTATAAAATTGAATATCGGCAGCGAAACTCGATTTGTCCACACACGACCACGCCCACAGGGGCAGGGCGATTGGTGAAGGGCGAATAGGACCTACAGCTTTCTTGGCTATGTTGCGTAAGTTGGAAAATTATCCGGAGGGCCGAGTATCTTAAGCTACTTACCCAGTAAGTAACAGACAGTGGGCTGAGATCGACGTTTTAGGTAACATTTTCAAATGGATTGAAGTCGTATTTTGATGACAGCCGATAGCCAGGGGATAAAGTCCTTATCTTATCTATCTTATGTGATTTATTTAAGTAAAAACAATTACTTTCTTAAATTTGCTTAGCGTTGAAGTAGATAAATCATTTTTTTTTTCAGTTTGTAAATGTATGTAAACAGGTTTATGTCACCATTTCCATCCTCTGTGCTCGACTGTTAAATCGCTTAGTGCGTTTCCTTTTGGCAGCCTTTATCGCCTGCCAATTGCTTCATATCCTACCTAACACACACATGGAAATGCCTTGGCATTTCATTTAAATACACACACATGTGTGAGGTGTATAAAAATTGCCATTTCCCAGTGATTTTATGGCGCCCACTGCTCTTCTTAGAGGGTCCCCATCCCCCAAAGCCGCCCTATTTTCTGTTTTCGCCATCACTCTGAACGCCGTTGACAGCTTTACGTTTTGTGGGACGCACAGTGACTTACATAAGTACAGCACCCACCCACCACTCGCACACAACTGCTCCTTTGTGTGTCATTTAGCTTTTGTCTCACGCGTGCCAAGTTCCCCCTTTCCCTCGTTTTCCGACTTGTTTGTGCTCTTAATTTTCTTGCCAAGTTTGCAGTTTTCGCAACGTTTTTATATGATTTTTATACAAACGTGATATATTTTTCTGATGCGCCCGCTCGCTTTTTATTATCGCAGCATCGCCCCTTGTGTGTGTGCTTTTGGTCTTTGTCCTTCGTTCTTCGTCCTTTGTTCTGGCTTATTCAATTTCATTTATTGATTCCCTGCTTATCGCATATCTGCGGCCCAAGGGGAAAGTGAGCACCCTACTTCTGATTGATGAACGCAAACTGACGGGGATGGACGGCCATGTGGTGGTCCAGTTTGTTCCAGAACTCCGTCAGGATGCCGCAGTCCAAGTGCCGCTCGTGCGGCGAGAGGGCGAGCAGGTGCACCTGCAAGTTGGCCAGCTCCTTGCTCACCGGCGTGCCCCTAAAGTGCAGGTGGAAGGCGCACACCTGGTGGAAGATGAGGGCGGGGTTCCCGCCCTGCGGCCAGCCCTTGAACTGCCAGTGGGGTCCCATGGCGAACACGGCGGCCACCCGCCTCCACTCCTCTGGGGTCAGCCGGGTCACGTTGTCGATGACCCTGTAGCTCACCAGTTCGCCCTGAAATTTGCATTTGATAAAGGTAATTAAGCCACCAACAAGCATAAGTAGATTAGACATCCTAACCAACCGTAGATTGCACTACAATAATGTTCCGTTATCGACCCCTCTAGTGGGTAAATTATTTAAAGGAGCGAGTGGAAATGCAGGAAACTTAAGTTTCTTACTTCAAAAACATTTACTATACTTTAAACTACACTTTAAATATTTAATATTATTAGAGAACTGTGCCCTTTTCTGAAACTAACGACTTTGACGTAAGCATTTACGACCATAAGATTCCCCCTAATCCCGTTCAACCAGGAATTCCAACCACCACATTCTTAAACTGAAGATACTTGACATTGCCAGCAAATACATTACCCACCTGAAAGCAGTGCTCGATGGTGACCTCGTCGAGGCGCTGGCCGGGGACCAGGGCCTGACGGGCTTCTCCCACGGACACGTAGCGCAACTCCTGAAGAAGCTGCTTGGCATTGTGAACGGTGACCAGGCTGGTCAGAGCTTCCGGAACCACGATGATGGGCATACGGGATAACCGCTTATCCTGGCGGAGCTTCTTGCTGGCGTTCTTGGCTAGCTCCAGTTTTCCTTTTTCCGTATTTGTTTTCTCGGACTCGGTCTTCCAACATTCTGGATTCAAGCCCGTTGCTGCGACCTTTTCCCAATGGCTTCCCCGCGGGTTGATGCCAAACTCCTCCTTGCCCCTGAGGAATCTCTCCTGGCCATAGCGGTTGTACTTGGACTTGGGCGGCGGTTTGACCGGCACCTCTTGCGTCCCCCCAAGCGGCGGAGGAGCTGCGGGTTCTTCTTTCGGAGAGTCCTCAGGCTTGGACAGCATGCGACGACTCTTGAAGTCGTAGACGAGGGACAAGGTCTTCAGGACTCCAGGCAGCTCCTTCCCGCCCAGCAGCTGCTCCTCGCGAGTGGGATACTGCCTTTCCCGCTTTATAGTCTGCTTGCAAAGCTCCACCTGCTTTTCGTGCTTCTGGCGATCCTGCACCCGCTGCAGCGTTCTTATCCGCTTACCCTCGACATCGAGGTCCATTTTCATGGCCATGCGCTTGGCCTTGATAGCCGATATGGCCCCCACGGTCATGGTCTGGGCAAGGGTCTTTGAACTCAAGTCCATTTCAGATCGGTTGTTCTTTTAGACACTAAAACTGGTAGATGGAAAAAAACTAATTTTGTAAACTTCAATTCAATCTTACGTCTGATTGTTCAGTGACTTTCTGTATTGAAGGGAAAAACTCAAGGCATACTAGTTCACTTACCACGTATATTCAGTGTTGGTAAAGACATAACAGCGTTACCAGACTTTGATAACAGTCGACGAGTACCCTACTCGCCCGGTCGTAACCCAGCACTTCAACGTACCGCGTATAGCAAATTTTGTTAGAAATTAACATAAAATAAACCTACATATGACACTAGTTCTATTAAGTTAACTTTATACGTTGTATAGGAATTGTCAACTTACAATTTTGTAGCTATAATAGATTTGAAGTGCGACCCTACTTCAATAAAATTAAAAAGAACAAAATATTACGTAGAACAGCGTTTGCTTTTTGTTTATTATCATTTTGTATGCAATTAGAAACTAATTTAATACCAATTGACAAAAAATTGTTTTCCGTTTATAAAGCTAAATTTCTAAAGAAACTTGTTTACTTGCACTTGTGTTCTATTACAGATTCGAAAGAAAGCGTCTCTTATTTCTGGATTATGTAAAGGGTACTACGTTTACCTTGTATAAAAATCTTTCTTTTCTTGCATGGTATGGGTTCTTCGAGTTAGGGAAGATCGAGCTACGAAAGTTCAAATGTATTTTACTGTTTGTTTAAAAGTGATATGACGCGAATCGACTTTAAGAAGTTTGTTTATTAAGACAAAGATATTGAGTATTGGTGTTTTTTTTACAGTCACACGTAATAAAAACCTCTACGCCCAAAATATACTCATTCGTCTCAATGTTTCAATTATTCCATTCATGACTGCGAATTTTTAATCGCCAAACCTAGAGAGGTCCTGCTTTCGCTCTATAATTCTCATTCAGAGGCTGGCTTTCTTTCTGGCCGCCTCCTTTGTTGGCACATAAAAAACTCATAAATATTCAAACTTTCTCGCAGCCATCGTTTATTTTTGTGAAAGCCATTATTTATTTTTATTACATTGCCTTGGTCAGTTGTTTGCCCCGCTGCCCCTCTCCGATGATTTTTATTTTTCCGCCTCGAGTTGTTTTTATTTGTAAGCTATTTTTATTTGACAAAGTTTCACCCTCACCCACTTTCCCGGGAGAGCGTCGCAGAAGGAATTGTCCCGGCTTTGTGTTATTGACTTTAATAACATTTTAGCTGCAAGGCATGAAAATATTTTTATAAATTGTGTTTTGTTTTCCCCGGCTTTCTTGCATTTTCCCAGCATCGCTCCGCTTTGTTTTGCCTCCGAAGCCTGAAATTGATTTCTGCAAGGGGGCCACTCGAGGTCCCATCATAATATATGCATCCATCGTGTCGGCCAGCCAGCCTCAAAAGCTATTAGCTGGCTAAGCCCACCCTCCCGATTCCCCAGTTATCGCGGCCATAGCCCGGGGATGCCCGTAATTGCTAAAGCGAAATTTCATTACCAAAAACGACAAGGGCGGGCGGGGTGAAAGTTGGCTGGAAGTTGGCTGCAGACGGGTTTCGTTTCGCGTGTGATAAATACCGTGAAAGGTCGCCGCCATCGCAGCTCGTGAAATGAAATTTTCATCCAGACTCTTTTGGCAGCCATTTTGCCGGCGCTGCACTAGAAAATGGCTGAATGGCGGATTGGCGACGGTGGCAGCGGCATGGTTGTCGCCATTTTTGTTTATGGCCGCATTTGTCACGGCAAATTGTATTGCCAACCGGCGGGCCTTTGCCATTCCCCGGCTTTTTTTGTCGCGTCAAGAATGCGGCATAAAAAAAGCGATGAACCGAAAGGCTCACCTTGCGTCTATGGCACTTTTGCATGTTAATTAAACCGGCGGGATACCGGGATCATCTGATTGCTCATTCGGCTCGGTACTAATTAGGTTTATGGCATTATGACCGGAAAAAATATTGCCTTATGGGAGGTTTTTGTTTTCGGATTCATGTTTCACCCAGAAGGGGCCAAGGTTTTCGAAGTCCCCATAAGAGACCCCACAATAGCTGGTCCAATGGCCATGAAGACCGGGAATCCCGAAAACAATGCAGTGGAATTGAAATTGAAAACAATGGCTCACTGACATAGATATGGAATGCCTTTTTGCCGCATTTAGATAGCCATTCAGGGTTCTTTTTGCGAAGAGTCAGCGAAGCGGACACGAGAAGCGGGTGCATAACTTCAAATTTAATCAGAGAAGAATGCGACCACGCATAGCCATTCTGGCCGTGGGGAAATGGAATCATCGCTGGCCAGCGTTTTGCACTCAGCTGCAAGGAATCGCATCAAGGGGGAACCAGCAGGGGAAATGGAATCTGCTGGCCTTCGGGGATCCCCCTCGAAAACGGCAACTGATTTCGCCTCAGTGACAAGACAAGGCCATCAAATATCGCCCCAAACAGACCTTGGCCAATTATTGTTTGTGGCCCTCTCGTTTTATTACGTAGCCGCAGCGTTGCCCGTTTACGGCACACGACCCTCGACGGACGGCTCGGTCGAATCGCTTAATGTGCAGGCTGGAGGGGGGAAAAACAATTTTGTCAGCTTATAAACAGTAAAAATAAAATGCCGGGCTAAACAAATACGAGGAGCAACGACATCACTATAAAGCGCCATTGAGACCCGAACACATGTAAGCTCACACACAAGACACCCTGGTTTGCATGCATGTAGTACGTACACAGAGAAAAGCAGTGGAAAGTTATAAAGTGAAATGTGCAGGTAAGGGCTTTCCTTTGAGTCATCAACACTGCAATCCCTTCGTTAGGGTAATTGGTTTTGGTACACCATGAAATTAATTAGGGAATTAACTCCAGAGTGCACCGGAAGAAGATATTCCCTCATGCAGCGGATGGAGTCATGAAAGTTAAATACAAGCTTACAGAAACTCTAATCAATTTTTGCCAGTGCACATGTGCTGGCTTGGCTCCCTTCAAGGCTGACACTTTATTACTTTTCTTGGCGAATTATTTTCATTATGGTTTCGCTTTCGGAGCAGATTCATTGCGCAGGGCAGGGCAATTTAATGGAAACGAGATTGGCTTCAGCTGAAGGTGCAATGAAGCCACAGACGGAGAATGGAAATACGCTTGGCAAGCGGGCAAATAATGCCAGGTCTGATCGATTTCAATGACCCACTTTCGTCGCTGCCGCCGCGAGGACCACAAGTTCCGATCAAATTGTGACCCAAGGCGAGTCTCGACCACATCGAGACTACTTTTAGGGGAGTGACAGGCTGCACAGGATATGAACTGGAGATCTGTTTGTGTACTTGATTGTCCCGGCTGTGCTCACACACATTCCACCCAGCACAGAGTCCGCTAACCTTTTCAAAGTTCTTTAAAAGTCGACGACTGCCGCCGCAGCTGCAATCTGTATCTAGTATCTTTCCTTTTCCAGTCGCAACGTGTCCACTCGGATGTCTCTCCATCATGTTTGCACATTTTGATGTCTGTTTGATGTGCAACAGTTGCACTTCAAGTGGCCAGTTGCTGCCTGCCAACTCGCTTTGCGAAATATCAAGCATTCGCCATGTGGTCCGACTCTTGGCACTTCCGCCCGCAGGGGCCACTTGGCCAGAGAGAAACTTTTTATTCAATTTGGTTTTCCTCAACTGCAGGCAGCTGCTGTAACTTCCCCGCAAAATTGAATCCGAGAACGGATGCCAGCACACGAAATTAAGCGGAAACTCTGGAATTTATTTGCAACGGGTTATGACAGAATATTTATATCGATTTTCTAAAGCGTTGCCATGTCGCAGGCTTTAATCAAACAGCCACATATCTGCACATTCAACTCTGGGTCTTTTCCATCAAGCCAAAGTTGAGATGCGTCTTTCCTTCCCAGAGAATTCGTGCAGGCAATCAACGAGTCAGCCTTGACGAGCAGCTGCAACTTCAGGCACTCGGAAAAATAGTTCATCGGTTTGAACATAGTTTGTAATTTTCTGTTATAGCATTTGTTTTCTAATAAGGCTTTTTGTAATATAAACTGATTTCCTCTAAAATAATACCTTCAATATATATGAATATTTTCCGGAAGGTACCTATCTAATTTGATAATTGAAAACAAGTTCCTCATATACGGTTTTCCTCTGAGTGTGCAGGTGAGTAAAGACTGGCATGACATTTGCAAGCCTGCAGGAAGTGCTCTTCAGACGGAAATTGCGACACACATATAGCCTGCTTCCTTTGACTCATTTCTCTCTTTAACAATATGCGCACGTATGCTAATGCCTGTGTATCTCCCGCTTCCCCTAAATTACCGTAATTTATTACAGAAAGTGGGTGGCCTTTTTTCTTCTTCAAATGCATTTCAATTGCCAAGTGTGTCAAAAGTTTCAACGCTTTTCGGGCTTTTACCGGCTCACCTGCCAACTGTTGCCCTCACCTGTTTCTCGGCTCAGACTGTCTGTCTGCGCTCCTGGCCAAAAGCTCATCACATTCGCCACTTAGTCAGCTCGTCAGCTTTTGTTGCAGCATTTGCCGCTCCGTACACTGGGAAATAAAGTAATCATCTTGAAAAACTCAGTAGTTAATATCAGCGGTTTCCTTTTTTGGTTGTAGTATTCTTAAATAATTTTAGAAGATGTTGAAAATTTTTATTTTTGAATTAGCCTAAGTCATGTTAAAATCTTAAGGAGTTCTTATAAATTATATATAATTACTCCCTAGAATTAAGAAGCAAGTACAGTATTTTTGAAGTGCACATTCGTGCGCAGCTCGGTGCAAAATATTTTAGAGCGCTGTATGGTATGTGCAGCAACTGTGAACTGTGAACTGTAAAATGCTACTAATTGTTTTGCCGCCAATTACGTGCACAAGTGTGTGTGGCAACGAGCACGTGTGTGCGTTTGCCTGTCGTTTGATGTATGCGCTCTGTTTATTAAAATTTATTTTGTCGAGTACCTACTTTTCGCTGCTCGGCTCCCGAGCTCACCTAGCTGGTAATTTGTGCATTTTCGCATAGCATTTAGCACACTTTTCCGCACTTTGCGGCTTCGACTGACAGCGGAATGCACGAGGAATGCTGCCGGAGGAAAGTTATGGCTTCTGCTTTCAAATAGATATCATGACAAACGAAAGTTAAAATATTAAAGGGTTATACTAACGATTAGGTGATATCAATACATTCTTTCTAAAGTACATTAAAGACAACCCCGAGGTGAACCAGTGCAATTCAAATTAAATGGATTGCAGGTAAACGACCTCTTATTTATTTAACGGCGTAAATGCTCCCTAAACACTTTGGACAAAAACCATTATGCCTACCGCTGGCCAAACAGGCTGACCTGGTTCCTGGGGCTACACACCCACTCCCACACCCACAGCCACACCCTCAATCAAAGCCAATGCACTGAGGCGTTAAGCAGGAAGGCGATTCCGCCTCTCACGGCATAACGCGCATACGCACTGTTGTCCGGAGGGAGGTGTGTGCGTAAGTGATGGCAAACAAACATAAAAGCAAACAATAAATGGAAAGCAAACCGTACACTTTTTGTGAAAATAAATGATTATTTAATATTTATTTTCATGTTGCTTGAGCAAGGTAGACGGTGGCGGCTGCATCATTTTTCATGCCACTCGATGTGAGTCTAAGTGCCTCGTGGGCCCAGCCATTAATGCCAGTTGATTGGTCAGCAGAGGACTGCCGTTGGACCCGAGGAAGCGCCAGACAAAATACCCTCACACATGTATTTATTATTTAGCCAGCATTTCTGATTATTTACGCCTGATAGGACCGGGCTCTGGAGGGTGTAAAAATGATTAAATGGATGGGTCAGCCTGTCTTTGTTGTCTGGCCTTAGTTTTAGATCTAAATGGGGGTTTTTGCTTAGGCTAACGAACGCCGGGCTCGAGTGATTTATTGATTTAATTGGGAGCCGTGGAAGCTGGTCAGAGAATATGAAACATTAGCTGGCATCATAAAAAGGTAATAACACCGTGTGACAGACATTTCATGAGGACATCACTTACTGTAGCACTGACCGTATAATTAATTGTATTTTGCTAAGACGTCTTTTTCCTATTTAACTCACTGCTAAACAGCTTAGGAAATATTTTATATTTAGTTTCCTCAATAAATTATTATTGCAAACTACTTATAAGCATATTTCCAAGCCTGTGTCAAATCTTTATTGTTCTACACATATCCTTAGCTATCCATAACCACCTTCGTTTTTCAAACCAAAAAAATCACTGAACCGTAGAGACAATCAAAACTCGCAAACACACACCCTGCTACCTCAACCGCTCAGAAAAAGCTCGGAAAACCTTTTCAGTTTTTTCCACTTCTGCATCGATGGGAAAGTGAAAAGGGCTGACCATTTCGAGGAGGAAATTCGGTCTGAAAGGAAGACTCAAGTGGTTGGTCGGCTCGACGGCACGTTTAATGAATTGGAAGGTAATAAGCAAGGCATTACGGCTATTTCTTCATCAGGCCTCTCCCCTTCGTCCCTGCTATTGATTTTTATTGAATGCGAATTTTTTGTGAGCCACCCCTCCCCCCAGCTGTCTTATTGGATTTGTGTGCAAGTGGAAAAGCGGAAAAGGGGGTCTGCCGAAGTTAATAAGATTTGCCTTTTTGTTTTTCCCAGCTTAGCTCTTCCTGGGCTCCCTTTTGGGCCAGTGGTTAGGCGAATTAATTAAAGCACATAAAAAATGGTCGAGTGCTAGGAATGCAAAAAAGTCACCCGGCTTTGGCCTGGGAATCGGGGGCCCAACTACGGAGCCTCACAAAGTCGGGCGCCCGAGCACGCATCATTTAAGCGCTAAATTATAGCTTACTTTTATGCGGCAGGTTATAATTCACTGTACGTGCGAAATGCAGTTGCAGCCAAAACTGGCAGTGGTGGTGGTGGTGCCACTGTGGAAATTATCATTTTAATTGCGCATTTCCCAACGCCACATGAAAACAGCAAAACATTGAAAAAATAGTCGGCAAACCAAAAGCGCCAAAGTCAAAGCCCAAGTAAATAAATTATGCTGCAGACTTCTGCAATAACAAAAATTAACAAAAACAACAGCGTTTTATTGCGCGACTCGTCGTTTTATTTGCATTAATTTGCTCCGCAGCCGGGCAAACGGAGGGCACTAAAAAGTACTGTCAGAAAAAAGAGGACTCACATCTGCAGGCAAAAAATTGTATAGGAAATGCCACGCCCCCACGACCGCCCGCCCCCCGCCGTTAAATGTGCACAAATTAAAAAGCCAACGCCGCGAAATGAAAACATGATAAAGTCGGGGCGCATCCCAAACAAAGTTGCCATCGAAATTTGGTCACGTGCCACCTCGCTCCCGAAACCCCCAAAACCCCCGAAACCCCCAAAACGCCCGAATCGCGCCTGTGTGGAGTTATTTACGTGCCTCGCACATTTTTGGCGCTTAATTCATGCTCTATGGGGCGGAGGGGTTGGGGTGCGGCAGCAGGGGGAGCAAACAAACAGCCAAAAGGACGCCCAAACAAAATGAAACTTCTTGCTCGCATAGGGACAAGACAGGACAGGCCGGCACTTCGGTCGGAGGTCCAGAGCTCGAATCTCGCTGTTTGTTGCCTCAGCATTTGTTTGCTCGGCACTGCGAAACTGCAGCATACTTCGGGGCGCCGGCGCATCGCGGCGTATACTTAATTTGCGGTTGGCGCTGGTCACAGCACGTAGCCGCTAAGTATGCTACGCCTAATGACCAGCAGCGGCGAATGGCGCAGGACACCGTGTCCTTTGGCGGGGAATGGGAAATACCCTGTCTCTATTGTAAGACTGCGACCACATAAGTATGTTCTGGGGTAGTAAGTTGTATAACATCCATATGTCTTGAAGTTCAAGCTTAAGCAGTCTGTCGTAGGAACCATTTGAAATTAATAAGACTAAAAAGAGGAGCAAAATGTATTCTAAGACATTATTATTCGTAGTATACTGACTGAGACAACAAATACTTCTCAGTACTTCTACAGACTACTATACCATTCCATGTGCCCCCAAGCATATCAAGGTTCCAGCGAACCCCACTACAAAACAGGGATACCCTCACTGTAAAACCTCGCCAGGGCTGATGGAACAAAGTGCCGACCTTTTTGGCAGAGTCGCCGGGCGACATAAATAATACCGAAGAAGTCGTGATGGCAGAAATAGGAGCGGCAGATAGGAGCTCTTTCTTTTTTATAGATGGTAAATGACCCGACCCACGAGTTCCTTGCATTTAATATACCAGGACCAGTAATGTTCTATCTAATTTTTGTTATGCCGCGCGTGCTGAAGTGAGAAATATGGCCGCCGAACGTGGTCAGCTGGGCGGGGAAAGGGGGCTGTGGGGATGTGGGATCTCCGGGCCCTGAGAGCTATCAATTTATATTAGGCCCGCTCGCTTGCAGGCCAAGTCGGCTGTGGTCCAGACCTCGGTGTCACTTTAAAACTGCAGCCCGGCCAAATTGAAAGCAACTGCCGGGCAGAAACAGAAACAGAAACGGAAACAGGGCGAAATAAAAGGGGCAAGCTGGCAAAAACTGGCAACAAAATGCGGAGCAGCAACGGCAGCAAAAATTGCTCTTAATTGGCGGCAGCCATTAAATGCAATTTATCAAACAGACGACAGAGACAGCCGCACAAAGCACACACAGCACAACACAGGCAGTGTGTGTGGCGGCCAGGGGGCAGGTGAGCGGGGCTGCAACAGTTGACAATTAATTTGACACAATTGCAAAGCAGAGGACGCAACGCACCTGGCCAGGAGGAGCCCAATTGCACCGACTTGCCGTCCTGTCTTCACAGCGACATTGTGTAAACGTGGCCGACATTGTCCTCGCATTCCGTTTGTGTGTGTAATGAGGCAGCTGCCGCCTGTGCAATGAAGTGGCAGTCCCCGTAATAGCCACATACGAAGGTCGCAGCCCCAGCATGCATAATCGTAAAGAACCGGGCACGCAGCTACTCACCCATCCACTCAGTCAAAAAGTGGCAGGAGAAAGCATCACGTAGCTTTTAGCCGGCGAAAGTAACTAAAAGTGTTTCAAGAGCTGTTTCAGACCCGTTCTTTTCCGGGATTAAACTTTAACAGAGCCACAGAGACTGCAGCTCGTGCAATAAATAAGGCATCACTCAGGAACTTTCAGAAACAAATTACTACTAACATTAAAACCTGAAGCTATGTAATGTGTTATCTTAATTAAGAGTTAGGCAAGATTCAGCTATTGCCATACCGAATTATTGCCAGCGCCAAATTGATCCATTCAGATTGAAAGGCAGCGCAGAACCCCTTTTAGCTGCCTTCAAGATGCTAATTAGTCGATAACGTCAGCATTTCTCGTTAATATCAGGGACCATAAAATTCACTGAAGCCAGCAAAATGTGGTAAGATGTCAATTAATTTCCCGACAACCTTCGCATCGAATGAGACCGGCAAATATCCATGTTCACACAATAATTTTGTGAGAGCGTTCAGAAGCGATTAAAAGGCTTTTAGTTTCCAATGGCAGTAATGAGGGGGTGTAGTTGCACTTGCAGTTGCTCTGCTGTTTGCTGGCTGGCCGCAAAAGCCGCCACCGCATACCAGGCAAAGTGCAGTCTGCCACGCCCCCTCCCCAGCCGCCCCTTCCAGGACCCCGACTGCGAGCTCTGCGCTTGCATTAAGTGGCGGTTGGCAAAGTTGTCGACGTTGTGGAACTTAAACAATGCACGAGGCAAGCGACTGCAAGCAGGAGCCGCCTCTCCCATTTCACCAGTTGCAGGCTGCACCACTGCCCACCTGCCCACCCAGGGGGGGGGGGGGGTACCATAAGCTGCTCAGGATTCGGTTGGAGGTGAGACTGAGTGGAGAGCCCGGTCATGGAGACAGGGGATTGCCAGCTGTTCTTATGCCTTAAGGACATTAACCTAATCAACGCTGGGTGCCAGGCCCACACTCACACACACGCACATCCCGGCAGAACGGGTTGCATAACGAGGGCGTCTGTTGACACTGGTGGGGGAGGGGGGAAACCAAGTCGAGTTAAGTTGAGCCATGGTATTGACTGCCCGGCGAGTTATTGTTTAATGTTTGGGCCGTGATTCTGAACAAGTTGCGAGCTTGTAAGTCAAATGGGTGGGGCAGTCTTACACAGAAAGAACCGAGTCGATCGATTCAAGAATAAACCTTTAAATGGAAAAGGGTTTTCTGGAAAAATACATTATAATGAAATTGTGTTAAAAATATAGCCGGATGAAGCTCATTTCCATTCCGAAATCTAAAGTGTTGTCAAATAACAGTTTAAACTGAAACCCTTTCGTTGTATAAATTGCATCCATTTTTAATCTAGCATGAACATTAACTTCACTACCGAGATCTTGGGACTAGAGTGCATTCCCAGTGCTGGAATCATGCAAAAAAGTAAACACTCGGAACTGCAAATAGGCATACGCAATGAGAGCCAGACTAATTAGAAGCGGACTGGCATCAGGACAATGCAGCTTACATACATGCCAACCTTTTCCCTTTCAATTATTCAACTGGACGATTGGCATTTGCAGAAAAATAATATTATTAAAGACAACACAAACACGGAGATTCGAGTGCATTAAATTAATGTTGATGTAGTGAGAAAAAACTCTAGTGCCGCGAAATGAAACTCAACTCGATGTCATTTGCATGTTTGCCTGGACAACGTGAAAAAGTCCGGGAACGAGTGGAAAAAGTGGGAAATCGATGAAATTTGCCGGTTAAATGTGACAGGCACCCACACCCCGCGACACGGCAGTATAATCGGCTGACATATATATGTCTGCATATATGTGGATGCACGTTCGAACGCGTAATTATGTCAGCGCTTGATCGTCCCGCCCTTAGGCGCGTAGCCCCATCGTTTTGTCAGTCCATAAAAGTACACGGCTTTTTGCATATTGATAAGGCCGCACGTAATGCTCCATTGAACTGCCATAATTGTCGTGTGTGCGAAGGCCTGGAAAGCGGAGCGATTTTTACACAAAATTATTTGCAATTATTGCGTAAAACTGCCTGATTTATGAGGGCAATCGAAAACCAATATTATTCCGCAAAATGTTTGAAAAACAATGCAATTAAGCGGCTGACACCGCCTCAAGGCAGGCAATTAATTCGTGGCTGCATTTTTAAGTACACGTTTTATTACTAACAAGTGAATGTGGATAGATGGGAGTGGAATAAACGTATCTGAGTAAAATACCACTTACCACAAGCCAGATATGAGATGTGTTTATAGGTCATTTTTAAGTAAGTTCATTAATCATTGATCGCTTACTTTCGATTTCTCGGTAACGCTCTTGAACTAGAGGCCGAGGCAAAATTAAACAAACGAAAGTCGCCCAGTCCCGGGGGGCTAATGAGCAGAGTGTGGAAGGCACGTTTGATTGTTGTCAAGCACCGGCGTTTTATCAACTGTCAAACAACCCACTCCAAGTGCTCCGGACTCCCCGATCCCGATCCCGCCCAGAAATTTATGCGGCGCAGCGTATGCCACAGAAAAGCTTGAAGCTCGAGCATGCTCGAGTGTTTGCCTGAGTGTGAGTGTGAGTGCGGGAGTGGGTGTGCGGGTGTGCAAGTGTGCAGTGTGTGTGGCAGCTTCATTAAATTTGCACGCACATCTCATGGGCGGTGGGCGGTGGGTGGTGGGAGGTGGCAGTGGGCGGGGCCACGAAGACGAAGCCAACGCCAGTTCTGTGCAATTTCCAACGCAATCTTCATTTACAACTTAAGTTACAGCACAAACAACTACAGCTGCATGCAAACAAACACACACTCGCCGAAAGTGTAGCCGACTTTTAAGCTGTTGTGAAAACATTTTAGCGCTCACATGCTCAAGGACATGAATGCGAGTGTGTGTGTGCTTGGAAGGGAGTTACGACTAGTACATAACTAACCCCAGAACCCCCCTTAGTTATGCCTATGGGACTCGCCCGAATAGCAGGATATGCCAGGCAGAAATTTATTAGGCGCATTGCACACTTTTGTGCGTTCACTTGAAAAATGACAACTTTAATTTAGCTACAAACACAAAGCCAACGGGCAGCCGAGTAAGAGATGAGTAACGCCCTGCCGACGAGAAAAGGGCTGGAAGACAAAGGCGCCGGCCAGACAATGGGAACGGGAATGGGAATGGGAGTGGCAGGGGGAAGTGGAAAGTGGAAAGTCGAAAGAGGGCCGAAGGACAGCGAAGAAAGGGTTCAGAGACTATTCCCGGGGCTAGATCTGCTTTTGTCAGCTAACCACAGACATTGGCTCCGCATTCCGACACGAAGAGAAAATCATATCATATATAGATATCCATATCAAGTTCTATCTCCATATACCCTCAATTATCTTATGGTTGTACGGTTGGCAATAACCCTCACTACATTTACATATGATTACAGTCATATTGAACACCATATTGTTATTAAGTTTACTCTGCAGCAATCTCAGTTAGAGTGCGAGGGCCTTAGACATACAAAAATTGGAAATAATACTTGGCCTGAGCCTTGCTTACATTACTTATGTCACTACTGTATACAGCGAAATTAAAGATCTTGAGTGTAGGCCCTATCTGAAAGAGTGATGTAATAATCGAAAATGTTTAAACTGCATAGTGCTCCTAATTGTGAAAAACGGTGACAGATAAATTTTAGAAGACTTTAGTTATTTGGAAAGTTTGTGATATTATAGTATCAAAATTTGTTCCTAAGTACATTATAATGCAGTGACAGAAATAACGTCCTTCTTTTTAATGGATCAATCAGACCTTTGAGTTCAAAAAATATTAATTCATACTGTTAGAAGCCGTTTTAGGTGATTTTAAATCTTAAATCTGGATCTGTTTTGGATCCGATTTGGCTTTGTCCATCAACTGCCAAGGCGTTATTTCATCAAATCCGACTATTAGATATCTAAAATACAACAATAAATTTGTAATTCTAAGTTTGAGACACATTTTCTCTCAGTGCTGCTGATAGCTGCCGGCTACAGTTGACTTTGGGATCGCATAAGCGGGAACGGGCACAGGAAGACACCCGGCAGTTGTCCTTTGAAGGGAGTTGCCACACCCAAGCCGAAGCCCGTCCTCTTCGCAGCTCGTCTCAGATGAATATTAATTACCATTTGAAAGCTTGTCATACACTTGTGTAAATTTATCAACAACAACAGGAGTGCTAGCAGGAAGACATCCAGAGTGACAGGAGAGGGGCGGAAAAGGGGAAAGCCGAGGCTGGATCTGAAGGAGACAATAAGCAGACTTGTCAAAGAGCAACAAACGAGGGGCACAGAGCTAGGCATGAAAATAGCTTTGAAAGTGCAGGAGATTAGGCCAGGATTTGCATGCATTGGGAAAACATTTCGAAAGGACGCTCCACATCGTTCGACTCCTTCCTCGGCTTTTCAATCAGTGCTGCTGGCTGCTTGCCTTCTGAAAATTCGAAAATAAATGCATGAGCCCTGAACGCATTCTACATGCAACAAAGCAATGTAATTGATACTCCCCCCAGCATAAGTTGCCCTTGAGTCTTTTTCTCCTGGTGCCGTTTGGGACCGAAAATTCCAGTGGAGCTGGAGGTGCAACTAAGTACACAGTCACCAAATCCGGATCAGATACATCTGGATTTTGAAAGATGACAATTTCTCACTAATTGTCGTCTCCTTAGTCGGTTGCTTTTTAAGCCTTGCAAAATGTAGGCTTCTCTTTAAAAAAATATAACCTTGAAATGTCTGTATTTTAATATATTGGTACCCCAAATATCTGTTTTAACTATTTTCCAATTACAACATCAACTTTGTTTTTCCGTGTGTTTTTGACTTACCGACCTAATCGGCTTATTCTGTTTGCATGCCTTTCGATTGCAGGTACCACCTATACACAACCACAGAATATCAACGCCAAGTCAGTGCAGAAAACAAAGCCCTCCGAGCACCGGGAAGCCTTCAGCAGGAGCAGGAGCAGCAGCCCCAGCTGGCCCAGCATATCAGTCGGGTCGGCCGAGGATGCAGTTGACCACCGCGGCGGTGGTAAGCCGGCCAAATGCGGCAAAAACTGCCAAAAGACCAGGGCCAAGTGGGCCAAGTGGCGGGCGCAGGAGAAGCCGCACTACCAGGCCCACCGCGCCGTGCTGCACAAGGAGGCCAGGCAGAGGCAGCGCCGCGAGACGGAGGAGGACGAGCTGGACTCCCTGCTTCCGGCCAGCTCGACCAGCACCTCCACAGCGGTGGCCACCACAGTCCAGGCCACCAGCACGAGTTCCCTGGCCACCAGGAGCTCGGCCCACAACGAAACCAAGGCCAAGCGGCCGCGGTCTACGCTCCACCTGGCGCCCGAGGACCTGCAGCCCAAGCCCAAGGAGCCGGTGATCATCATCGACGACGTGGAGGAGTTCGACAGCGGAACCAGCACCAGCGACCTGATCGCGCGGAAGAGCCGCGAGGAGGCGGAGGAGGAGGAGGACGAGGGTCCGCTGGAGCCCAGGGTCCTGCCCCTGCGACCAGTGCCGCCAAACCCCTACGAGGCCGAGGAGATGTCCGTGGTCTACGCCGAGCAGCACTCCGAGATCAAGCTGATGTGCGAGGTGGACCTGGACATCGCCACCAGCATGTGGTACAAGAACGGCCAGGTGAGATGGGTGGTCCTCGCCAAACAGTTCGCCTCTCGCCAAGGTCCTGGAAATGCAAAGGACCTCTCAGGCTGTCAGGCGCCGCCAACTTGTGCTGACTTTAATTGCATTCTTAGCCTTCTGCATTCTTTTGCCCACTTCCCGTCTTCGTTCTTTGTTTGTCTGTCTGACTGCTCCTGGCTTTATTCTCATTCTGGCCGAGACGTCTCGAGTGGCAGGGCTTTTGCCCTGTGTCTGACTGCGACTCCGGTCCTTTGTCGCTTAACTGCCGCATTATGCAAATAGGATAATCGTTATTATTTGATAGTTTCTGATGTCAAAAGCGCTGGCAGAGCTCATCTTTCGAGGGCCGCATTTTTGCTCGATTGCCTCATTATGCAGCTACGAGGGCTTCTAATTACGAGTTTTTACCACGCCAGAACGCCCACAAGCTGGCTAGAAATGATGGCTACAGTTGAAATTGTTAAAAAAACAAAAACGAAAGCATGAAGTAAAAGTTAACCCGCCAGCAAAGCCGAAAGTTATTGAGTTGTAATTGCGAACGCAAACAGTGGCAAGCTGCCGGGCAAAAAACCTCTCAGCATAATGCAATTATAACAGTTTGCCGAGTGCTAAGAATGTTTTGCACACACTTTTTGCAAACAAATACAGTCCCGACAGAGATAATTCCTTAAGCAGGACATGGCAATGCCGGAATCCTAATGGAATCCCCATCAGTGATGTTGGAAAGGCCTTTTGAAATGATGTTTACCTTAAGTGTTGTATGATTTCTCAGTTTTTCAAAACTATGAATGTTTGTTGTTCCTGAAAGGGCCTTACCTCAGAAAAATTGTCCACCATGGATTATAGTTTATGCTCTGGCTGACAGCTTTGCACCACTTAAGAAACGAAGATACTTTTACAATTTAATTGCTTTGATAATTGTTTTCTACACGGCTATCAACAATCGCTGACTCGAAATTTATAACAATGGATGATAACTTTGTCTTTGATTCCAATTATAATATATATTCTGAACAATTCATTCGAGTGGTCATAGCAATCAAACAAAATTACCTCTTAACGAGGCCGTGACGATCGCACCTTCAACATGAAAAACTACTATTTTTTGACAAAATATTATTACAAAAAAAATACATTTCCTTAAATTGGCTCATTCGGAACTCTGCAACAGCATTTATTCCTAACAGATCAAAATTTCTACATTCTCCCATCAACACTTTCAACTGTCTTTCACCCAAACCAGTAGATTTTCTTAGTTTTTGCGATACACTCCCATGGTGCGCTTCGTCACTACGTGGACTGCAGTCCACTATAATATAACCAGAAAGCCGCGAATTCTTTAGCAAATTATTTTACTATAGCTCTATGTAGACCTCCAAAGGGAGCCAAACTGGTCCGAAAAAGAGCAGGCCCAGCACTTTATGAACCCCTACAATTTGGCGTTCAAGCCTCGCAGTTAAGTTAGTAGGCCTCTGCATTGCTGCAAATATGTGTGGGCCGCAGCCGAGGCACTCTCTTGGGCAGGTGTAAATACAACAAGCTGGCAGGCCAAGTTGTTGATGGGCAAATAATAGTTGCAACTAACACGGCAGCTGCAGCAGCAGAGTTGCAGCCAGCAGCAGCATTGCCACTTTGTGTACGTGTCGGAGCTATTTGTTGTTGATGTTGCCACTGGTGTTGCTGTTGTCTGTGGCAGTTAACTGGCTGCTGTTGCTGTTGCCTCTGCACTTGCCATCTGCAACCTGCAACATGCCACCAGCAACTCGACGCGTGGCGGTGAAAAGAGTTGCATACTTGTGGGCGAAGCTGGCTAACATTGTTAGGGCCACAAGCTGCGATTGTTTGCCTACTTGTTGTTATTTGCATATGCAAGCCGTATTGGATTCCGTCGGAGCCACTAAGTTGCCTGTCAGCAATTTGAACTCGGGATTGCCAACGGCGTCAGCGATGTGATTGCACCCGCATTAGCTATTTTATTTGGCGAGAAATGCGTCAGATCCCGCGAATCCCTTTCTCAACCAACAGGGTGTCCTTAACCGCGCTGTCTCTTGTCTCGCCTGGCAATTTGTTGGCTTTATAGAGCCATATTTTTCGCAGGCGACAATTGCCAGACATAAACCTTAACCCGGCAACAGAGTCGTCGGAAATAGGAGTTTTATGGTTGCAGCCGCCCTGCTGCACACTTTGTGGCGCTGGCAGCTTATTTATGGCCGGGTCTCAGGTTTAAGGTCAACAAACCCGCTTTGCTGGCACAAATCCTATCTAGCTGCGCCCCGATAAGCCTCCATTAGTCAATTAGGAGCGAACTTAAGACGCAGCCTTAATGGGCAACTTGCCATCCCGAGGCCTGGATGCAAGTGCAGCTGAGAGCGTAAATCACATCAAGCCGGCAAATTAATCAGTCAGCCTCAGAAATCCCAAATGAAAATGAGCGACAATGCGGTGCCACTTAGTGGGGAGTCGCGTGGTGGCGGCGGAAAGCGGGGGATCCCGGGAAAGCCGGGAAAGCGAGTCTTAAGTTGCTAACACGCCGCCGCTCTGTACCTTTGACAAGTTTATTAAGTTAGTTACAATGTCGGCGCTGGTCGACGGCTGCTCCTGCCAACTCTGAGTGCTCCGATGGCAAATAAAATCAACGCCAATGCAGCCGGAGCACCGGGAGCAGCATCCATCGTATCTCGCATCTCCGCCTGCCATCGCAGCCATTTCCCAGCGGTGCAATTGTATTAGTTGTGTTAAAACAAAGCCAGCCATGTGTAAGCGCCGAGGATGAGGATGGGGATGCGGATGAGGACGAGGATGAGGTGGCATCCTGGAGCGGGAGATAGAACAACAGTAACGAGCAGGCTGCGGCAATTACAACAGTGATGCGGCAACATTGTGGGCAAGTGTGTTGCAGGTTGGGGGCATTCGAAAGGGACGGCGCACCCTCAAGCGAATGCTCTTTCCTTCTGCCGAAATCCACCTGCAACATATAGAACAATCCGAAGAAACTTAAGGGGGAAACTTACTCGGGAATAATAGTTCGAGAAGAATCAGAAAAATCTTTTTAATGTGTAAATTAAACACAAGGAGAACTTTCGTCACAGCAACATTCTGAGCAAGCTACTTGGAAACGTGCTGAAAAATCTATCTTTACAGAGAAATCGATGGAAACTTAAAGTGAAACTAGAAAATCCAGCAAAAATCTACAGCAGAAATCTATAAGAAGCCCAGTAGCAACACATTGAAGAAACAGCAAATAAATGATACAGAATTAACCCACCAGCAACGTTCGGGAGAAACCCCAGAAAAAGAATATCAAGTCGTAGCCGAGCGAAGGCTTTAAGTTCTCTGGTCTGGTCTGGAGAAACACATATATTTCGTGATTATCCCCAGTTGCTCCATGTACCCGTTGACTCCGGTCCTTGGCTCACTCACCACCCACTCCCTCCAAGCCCCATTGCATTGCTACTGCGGCAATGACATGCGACAAGTGTTGCACTGACAGCTTGCAACATGAGCGACTTTTGTTGTACTTTCTAGAGCGTTGCACAATGCATTAGAGTCCCCGAGCGGGAACAACAGCTAAAGGAGTTCATCCCATCCAGGATACGGGGTTCGGTATCCTCCCACTTCGGGCGTCTGCTTGTGCGAGTGCCAAGGAATTTATTGTTGGAAATTATCAAGAGGCTAATATATTTGCCGAAAGCAATTTCGAGTTAGTGGCTCGGGGTCGGGGAGGATCAGGATGGGCTTGGGGATGAGGACGGGGCAGGGAGTGCGACAGTCAGTGAGCAATGTTGGCTGACAAGATTTTTGCAATTCCAAGCAAGTGATAGATATAAGTAGCCATTTCTCCCTGCTCCTTGGGCTCCACTCGAAAGAAATAAGCGTCTGCTCGGAATGGTTGGAGCTGAGGGATTGCCCTTTCGCGGAGGAGTATGAAGCTAATTGTCAGCGAGTGTCAATGAAGTGTGTGCTCAGAAGGGGCATTTATTATTTTCCCCATTAGAAGAGGGGAATGTGAATTTGGGGCCAGGATGAAACCGGAAAATGCATAACATAAATTTGCATTATTATTCATGCAGAAGGGAGCAACGGCGGTTGGGCCAAAATTAAATGTAAATCGCGAATCGCCGAAAGTTCGCCAACAATGCAATTAGAGAATTACAAAACCCTCAACTGTCCACCGATAACGTGGCCACAAATTATGCAAAGTTATGCGTGCTCGCCTTCAAAATATTCAGCAATTTATGCGAATCGCCGCAGCTGACAACACAGATGCACACGCACCGCCCCTCCGCCGAGGAAAAACAAAAGCGTCTGAATTCATAATTACCCGAAAACAGGAACGCAGTCAGAGGATCGCCAACAATGGCAGGCCCGAAACAATCGAGCGTGTAATCCGGCCAAACGCTCGACGCTGTAAACAAGGATTTGCCACGCTCATTTAACGCTTTTGTCCGGCGACCATGTTGCCAAACCAGAAAAATCCAACACGACCAGGTGCCAAAGGCCTGGTCGCTGGACACTGGACACTGGACACTAGCCCTGGTGGAAGTGGATGCAGTGGACGCCAGAAAGCCTCGGATCGCCATCGACCTCATAAATTTCCAACTGAATGCCCCGCTGCACAGGCACGCAAAATCCAGTTTCCACTTTGCCAGTCGCCAGTTTGCCATTGCCAGTTTGCCATTTTGCCAGTTTGCCAGTTTGCCAGTTGCCAGTCAAATGCGTCGTTGGTTAATAAATTTTCTGCAAATGGCCGTTGCGGCGACTGCGGCAAATGCGCGCCGGAAGTCGCCTCACGCACACATCGATTCTGCGGGGGGCGGGGGAAGCCCCTTTTGGGGAAGTGAATTTCATATACGCATAAATATTTGCACTGCATTTGAAAAATATACACCAGGCGAGTCGTACGAATCGTAAGCTCTAACAAAAACTGGCAACGGCAAACGCAAACGCACAAACGGAACCGGAAGTGCACCATACAAATATTCTGTTTACAGATTTTTTACGGATTTTCTATCCCGTGCCTCGTTCAATTTTTTGCCCGGTCAATATTGCCAGTTTTCAGTGGAGCATTTTATTTTGAATGAATAATCCTAGTGTAAAATTGTGGATTGTATTTCTATTTAAATAGCATTGATTCATTAAATGGATTTTATTTTTAAAAAATCTTTATTCATCTTTGTTTATTAAATGTTTGTAGGGTTGTAGGTGAATAAATCAAGTATAACAAGAATCGTAACGAAATATGTGTGGATCACATGGAATATACCCAATTGAGGGAGTGTATAGCCTGGCAATTTAATGCGCCTCAGACATCCGCCTTAATCCAAGCCCAAAAGTTAATCTCTCCGCCTGCAAATGCAATTAAAATCGTGTTTCATTTATGGCCGCCCTCTGCTGACCGCGCTCTTTTTAGCCCGACATTTAATTGGCACTTAAACGCATTAAGCGTGCGAAACATTTCCACATATATTCATATTCATATTCATACTTTTTTGTTCTCGCATTCTTCATAATTTTTTGTGCTCTGCGGCTGGAGCATTTGAATGCGCACATAAATTTCCGTTTGCATTAAGCCCGAGGCAGACAGGCAGACAGACAGACAGGCAGGGATGGCCAACAACTATTGGCTACAGTTTTTAAGCCGCCAGTTCATTGTTGCCACATTACCAGTGGATAACATGTGTGGCGGCGGGGGCCATCGTCCTCATTTAATTGTCATTACGAGTATTGTGTTTGTTTGGAGCGAGATGTAATAAAATTCCAGCGATGCCCAAGTGTAAATAAATGGATATGAAAACATTAAATGCAATTGTTTCGCCGCCCGGCTCGTCGAGCAGGGCGGATTGCATTTAATGGGGGAAATTTATGGGCATTTAATGCGCTGCATTAAAAGTTTCAAAAGGCGCTTTGCATAATTCCGCCAATGACATTAGCTTTATCGCCGCGCAAACTTACCAGCGCTCCTCTTTCCTCTTTCTCCTCCTGCAGGTGGTCCACGCCATGGACCGCACCGCCCGCGTCACCGACTACCGCTTTATCAAGGAGGCTAATGGCGCGCTAACCATCACCAACGTCATGCTCGAGGACGACGGCAAGTGGCAGTGCGAGGCGGAGAACACGAGGCGCTACACGGAGAACGCCCGACCCGTCAAGCTGGTCGTCCTGGGTGAGTATCCTAGTCTTACCCACTCTCCACTCTCCACCTTCCACCTTCCACTTCCCACTTGGGTGGGCCAGTCTCGACTTGGCCAACAGCTTAGACAAATACTAAAGGGGTCGTGTCGAGCCATTTGCCAAATTAGCCGGGGACGAGGCCAAGTTGGCGCTGGCAAATGCTCGCTTTTATGGCCACGCCATCACTGGCAGCAAAAAGCATCCTCGAAATTAAGATAAGGTCGTGCCCCAGAATTGGTAAACATTGGGTTTTTCTCTTCAGCGCATGTTCTGAATGCAACTTAACTGAGGGAATCTGCCCTAAGCTTCATTTATTGATTCAAAAATTACTGTTAGGGCTTCAGCTATCTTTGTCACAGGTTAAACATCATTCTAAAAGGAATACTATATGTTTTTAACGTTAAGCAAGATTTCGAAAAATATTTTTCGAATACCTAATATTAATTCATTATCGAAATTAAAAGCTTTCTTTTGTTCTAAGCAGAAACTATATAGACTCGTTAAGTGCCACTTGCAATATTATAATGTTTGTTATAACCAAAGTAATGATTAATCTATAAAGGAATATGATAAGGCAACACTTGGAGACCACAGATCTTATGATCTTTTATCATACAGTATTTATAATTTGAGTTTGCCCGTATGATATTAGACAAATATCAAAGTGCGAAACAATAATTTACCCATTAAAATTTTTTTTTCGAAATGATGTTAGCAAGGAAAAAAGATTTGGTTTTGCTATTAATTCATAATTAAATTTCTTTATTAACTTAGACATTTTGGTAATACTGCCTTTTTGTGTAAATATCAAATTATCAAATTTTCTTGCTTATCCATTTTACTAATGTTCCTCTTGACGCATCCCACCCACAGATCGCCCCAAGCCGCCGTATCTGCTGATCGACTCCCGCCGCCTGGACGCCAGCAACCTGTTCGTGCCCGTGAAGGAGAACTCCGAGCTGAACCTGGCCTGCGTGAGCGAGGGCGGCAACCCGCGACCCTCGCTCACCTGGGAGGTGCTCCTCAGCCCCGGCGTGGACCGGCACGCCCAGAAGGTGTCCGCCGAGGTGCTGGAGCTGGAGGAGATCAAGGGCGAGAAGGTAAGCCGGGCAGGGCTCCGATCCGATGAGTGACAAGTGGCGGGATGTCCGAATGGGATTCGTAATGGCCGTTCGGCTGGAGTGGAAAAACCACAGCATCGCCGGCCAACAAACACATTAGGTGTGGCCAAAAGCGGCTGCCGGCCAAACAACGGCTCTTCCGGACGACTGGCTGAACCCAGTTTGCGGTCGGGCCAAATTTGTTTGTCTTGCACTCGAGCATAATGAAAAGCAGACATTCGGTTGAGCAATGCAGGAGTTTAGTCAGCTCGACGCCACTCCCACTTCGCCCCCACTTCCACCTGTCAAGCACACACACACGGCCCCAGGCAGTGTCTTCCAGGAGACGAGTGTGTGTGGGTGCTTGTCGCTCGGACCCTAAATGCCACAAATTTGCGTGTTCGGCTGGTCACAAACCCAACCCCATCCCACTTACCACTTACCACTGGCCACCCACGGCCACTCCGCCCCCCGATGATTGATTGAAAACTGTGCCAACAAAATTTCCATGCCAAAGCCACAGCGGGCGGTGGGTGGTGGGTGGTGTGAGGTGTTTGGTGGGTGGGTGGTTGGGTGGTGAGTCGCACGGAGTAGTGTTCGGCAAGGTGGGTGCCCTTGCCCTTGGACTTTAATTTAAATTAATGATGTCGCGCTGATAACAGGCCTGACTAATTGGCCGCCCGAGCAGCCGCCTGTCATTTGGCCCAATTTGCCAGTGTTTAGCATAAATTTTGAATGTGAATTTATCTGGACTCCCCTCCCCGCAGATCGACAAGGACGGCTACAAAATCAACAGTGGGGCGAAGAGCGAGGCCCGACTTCCCGCGGTCTACAGAGCCCATCATAACGCTCGGATCCTGTGCGTCATGGAGCATCCCACGCTGAAAATTCGACAAAACGCCTCGCTTCTGCTGGATGTGCAGTGTAAGTTTGGGATACTTTTAAGTAGTCTTCATAGGAATATTTTTAGCCTTCCTTATGTTTTTATTACCACTAATTATTGTTTTGTGCGGTTAAAAAATATTTAATTATTTTATTTAAATCAGTCCTTTTTATATTACAATCATTTTCATACATTTAAACATGACAGTATAAAATTAATTCATTATCAAACTTTTCGGATCTGATTAGTTTGTCAGAACATGCACAGGGTACAAATGTAATTTATACTCAAATAAAAAATCCTAATTAAAACCCACTTGTCATAAAGTTCTCTCGAACTTAAGCCCATCTCACTGTTTATTGAGAAATTAACAGTGCTTCAGTGAGTCATCATGGTAAGGTCACCCGAACTTTTAATAAAACCCAAACAGGGCGAATATCTCACCACGTTTAATTACCTTAAGGAGGGCAAAAAACGAGAGTGGAATGATGCAAATAAAAGTGAAACCAAAAAGTAAATGTTGATTGAAAAGTTAAATTGCGAAAGTTAACACACGCCGCCAGCCGGGACCAGAGCTCGGCAGAATCGCAGCTGAGGGCCAGCTGGGCAGGGAATGAAACAACACAGAAAATTATTATGCACCTGCAGCGAACAAAGTCAGCGGAGTAACCGAAAGCAAAGGTGAAATTGTATTAATTGAAACAGCAAAAAGGGACCAGAAGGAAAGGTAAAATCAAATTGCAATGAGACCGGCCGGAGAAAGTCGAAAGAAAGCGCGACAGTTGAGAAAAGGACGCCAGCGAACAATTGAAATGCAGGGGCAAAAGCTGCGGAGAAAAGAGGAGAATTAATGGAAATTCGAAGCCCGAGAGGATTGCAGGACTCTCAATTAGCTTAAAATAAGAAGGTGTCGAGAGAAAGGAGGAAGGATTCGCAGCTTTAATTTTCATAAGCCCCGTAGCCTTCATTTTACTTGGAGATCTCGAGAAACAATAATGTTGAGCTCAGATAAGGACAGGCTATCATATGCTTATACACGCTGATATTGACTGGTGACCCCGATGGCCTTGTACTGGAATTATCGCAGCACATGTTCAGCAGCATAAACAATACCTCTATGAGAATTGGTTGTCGTGACCCCTAACTTTCCCATCCATCAACCGAATTGCACCTGAGATGATTCCCTCCGCGCAACAATGGAATCGCTTTAAAGGAGACCCTGCGAAGTCCGACTCGTGACCAATTGAGGTGGACAATATGCATGCCACGAGCAGCCACAAAATAACCGGGAAATAAAGATACGAGTCCTGGGGACACCGCAGAAGTGACGCAACCGGACATGGAATTGGGAATCAATGCCAGTGACCGGTCGGTGGGTCGATGAGGCGAGGCGACAATTGGAAGACTAGCACTAATTGGCAGCAAAAAGCCGCACACACGTCCTGGCCACCAGGACACCAGGACACCGAACACCAGCCGGGTCCTCGCCCTGAGGAGGGTCTCAATCAGCGCCAGGATCCGGGGACGGACCACAGTTATTTGCTTTATTAATGCCCGTGAAGCCGCATAATGCCCTGACAAATGCCCAGGTAGTGGAGAGCCATGAAAATGATTGGAAAATATAGAAAAGCCGTGTGGGATTTGCATGGCACAGAGTCCTTGATGTTTTGCGTGCTTTGGTGTGAGTGTGAGTGTGATTGTGTGGGTGTGCGGGTGTGTGCCGTGTGTGTTGTGTGTGGGCTTCGGCTCTGGCCAGGCATGAAAATTGCAAAAACCGCAATAACAACAGCACGAGGCCTCAAACAATAATAACGGGAGCAGCAACAAGAACAACCGCAACGTTTTCCGGGTTCAACAAAAGAAGGAACAAGTTCGTCCTGATTCGTCCTGTTTTTCCTTTTATTGTTCCCGCTCCCCTTTTCTGCGCTTGTATAAATTAAAATGCACACACATGAGAGCGTTTGCCCAGCCCATAGACATTGTATCCGCATCCCAGTCCGCATCCGCATCTGTATCTGTAAATGTATCTGTAGTGAGTGCTGCGTTTAATTTGCGCATTTTTATGCAGACAGTTGACAGACAAATCAAGGACATGGACAGGGATCACTGCTCCCCGAAATGCTGAACAATTTAAGCTGGAAAAGTCAACTGAAGGAGCAAAGAAAATATTTGGGTTTCCATTTAAATTAGAGCTTTTTAGGCCAACATTTTGCTTTTAATTTGAGCAATTTGAGAAGATGCCAAAGTGCATTTTTAAAACCGGCCCTTCCCCAGTAATTGTTTTCCTTGCCTGAAAACAATATGGCCAAACAGTTAAACAATTTCCAGCCTTTGTGTCGCCCGGTTTGAGTCAACAAATTGATGGACCACCATCACACACCACAGACACGGGTTGTTTTTCCAGCCCATTCATAAATATGTATGACGTCTGACGACTGACGACTGACGGCTGTCTGGCTGCCGGTCGTACTACTCGTACATCGACAGGATCGGAGGCTGAATTGAATAGTTTGGCAAACAACCGACAAACAAATTCATTTGTCCCTCGGCATCTGCAGACCCTTTCCGGGCGCCTAATCAAATTGTATTAGTTACAAAAGGCCACAAAGGCGACTGGTGCGCCGAAAAATTGAAAAGATTGAAATGAATGCAGGCCCATTTGGGTAGCATATTTTGGCCAGACCTGCCAAATGGCCAGCACTAATTAAAAAACATTTGATTTATGCCTATGAATATGCATTGAATAGGAGTGCACATGTCTGCCTGGGCGGGGCGTCCCATTATTTACATTTACATTTAGATTTACATTTTGTCGATGGCTTTTTGACATGCACTGAATGGATTTGTGATTGGCAGTTTGGGATTGAAATCGAAGTTGTATTTTGAATCGTATATCGAATTACTTTTGGACGAACCGGAATGAGTTGTGGCTGCCGAAATAAAGAGCGCCGAACACGCCAAAACTGAAAATGATATTACGAATTCAATGCCGCTAACTAAGTAAACTTCACGGGCTACTCTGAATGGAGCGCTGTATTAATTGACACCTGGTTCGCTGGTAATTGAGTGCTGTCAGCTTGGCTACACATTTCATTAATCAGAACCTATTTTGGTCTATTAGGAAAGCAATGACAAGTGTGTGGAGTTACAAACAAATCAAAATGAAAATTGCGAATTTAGAAGAGTATCGTGATCTCTTCGGGAGAACTCTGTCCGCCCAGCTTTAAAGATTACAAATTCGGCAAGTATTTCATGACTTAACCCCTCCTAATTTAAACTGCAATAAGAAATCCACTCGCAACTCGTACGACAATAAACGCGTTCTTATTTACCTTCCTCCCAATACAGACTGCGCCTAACGTTTGCATTTAGTTTAATTATAAAAGTTTTTCTTTCTTGCCCTCAGTTCGTACCCCTGCTTTTGAGTAATTTTTTAATTAAAAAACTATTTTGTTGATGTTGCCACAGTCTAGTCGGTGATAGCGCCGAAATCTGCGGAAGAGTCAACCGAAATAACCATCTGTCCCGTTGCAGACACGCCCTCCTTCGCCATATCCCGCACACCTGGCTTCGGCTATCCGCTCCGCGAGGGCATCGAGGTCAGCCTCAAGTGCGACGTCGACTCCAATCCCCCGAGCACTCCGCGCTGGCAGAAGGACGACGGTGACACGCCGGTAAGTTGGGCCATTGAGAAGTGCACAGGAAAAAGTTCAGATACTTTCCACTCCGTGGTCGTAGGCTCTATCGTTTAGGAAGTAAAGTTAGGCATTTCAGAGTCCTAATGGAGGAGTAAGTGATGGAAACAATTTAATTTAACTTGGACGGTATTACTTTTCTTTAATGGATTAACAACATTATATTATTTTTATATAATCAAATAAAAGACTTTACTTTATCTTATCTTTACATATCAATAGGTACTAAAAGGTATTAAAGATAATTTTCTCTATGACAAAATAATTCCCATTCTAATATAACATTATAATGTTAGTAATGTTATTTTAACTAGCTTTTTCAATAAATCTGACAAATGTTTATTTTATCTTTAAGAGCTCGTGTTAAATCTAGCCAAATTATTATTTTTTATATATGCCCACATTGGTTATTCAAAAAATATAGAATTTCTTCCTGTGCGTTTGACTTGCCAAAACTGGAAAAGTGGAAATGCGTGGGCCTCGTGCATTCGTAGGCCGCCCATCGGAGTTCGGCCTTTTGTGTGATTTTTGGCCAAGGAGCAAGTTTTAAATGGATTTTCGTGCAGTTGTCGCTACCTTGCGAAGCCGAAACTTGCGCGAAACTATTTGCCTTGCCTTAATTACCAAAAATTGTTTACGCATAACGAGCCAAACTCATTTCCCATTTCCCATTTCCCGTTTCCAGGCCAAAGTGCTAACACTCTGATTTCCCATTTCCGACTATTGCAGGTGCCGCAAACGGGCGATGGATTCCTCAACTTCACATCGATAAGGCGCGAGCATTCCGGCTGGTACAAGTGCACGTCCCGGCACCTCAACTTCCAGTACTCGTCGATTGGCTATTACCTCAGCGTGCGATGTGAGTACCCCCGTAAAGCAGGCCGTAAATTAGACCGCGTATGCGTGAAATTGCCTTAAAAATGGCGCGTGATAATATTTTGCCCATTAGTTTGTGTCAGTAAAATTGCTGGCAGCACCACCGGCCCAAGCCTTCAGAAACCCTGTAAAGCCCTCGAAAACCCTCGAAAAAAATGAACAAAATCAGCGAACATTTTACGACACTCGCACATGGCGCTGAGGACAATATTCGGTGATTTTTTCGGGGATGTTCCCGGCACTTTGCGAGGCGCCTTGTGGCGCCACCCCCTGTCATATGCAAAATGTGGCAAATTTCATTGGCATTGGCATTGGCATTGAGTGGGTGTCTGCCCCCGCTTCCTCTACTATTCACGCTTACGCGCCATTTTGCTGTCAATATTTTCCGTTTTGCGGGTTGGGTTTTATACCTCTTTGGTCGGGGGATGTGCGGCACATTATGCGCTCAGCGCGTGTTAATGCTGGTAAATATTTTTATTGAATTTGGGCCCTGACAGGCGGCCTAAAAGCAGCCATCAAACCGCCAAATCGAATTATATGTCTCGAGAAAACTCATTTGCAGCCTCATTAGGCGGCCAATGCAATCGAAGGAGCTCAAGGAATCGAGAACTGCACTGCCGCCCCTCGAAATCCATCTTAGTCCCCCCGAGAACTCGCTCATCAATCACGGCCAAAACGGAAAGCCGAACTAGAGAAATAAAATATTGGTAATAACAGCTTGACAAAGTGTTGCCACTTTTTATGCCGTCGCAGGGATCGGCAGGCCCAACTCCCATCCGTCCCCAGGGGCAGAGTCTTCGCCACTCCTGACAGCCGCCTGTCGCTGCTCATTACGGGGAAAACAAATGCTTTATTAATAAAAACAAGGAAAAATGTTTCCAAAAGGCCAAAAAGTGACGGAGACGGCCGCCCCATCGACATTATCGATGATTGATGGGGGCCGCCAGGAGGAGAAAGAAAAGAAAACTTTTCTCCGCATTTTCCAGCGAAATCTAATTGTGAGAGACGCTGAGCTGGCAACATGTTAAGCACATAAATCAATTTGTAAAACGTTTTATCGAACTCGAACTCCGGTCGAGGGATGGAGCGGACGGAGCGGAGCAAACTGCCGAAATGGCAGATCCAACTGGCAGCAGTCGGCATCTAAACCCCATTTGCGACAACCGGCGTCCTATATGTGTACCTATAAGATATGGCAGAAGCACAGACACGACTCGCCTGTCATAAACTATAAAACAGCTGCCCGACCCATGATAAATGGCGGCCGGGGAAGACTTTGATTTCGGGGGAGCACGGCCCACATTCAAGTCGGGGAAAACTGATAAATCGCATTTGGGCGGGGGAGCTGCGAGAATCCCGAATCCCGAGTCCCAGACAGACGTTTGAATGCGGGCTTAATTGCTGACGATATGTTTCCTCCTCCGGATCTCGCCATTGAGCTGGAAAACAGGTACACAGGTAGCAGCAGCGAGGGGAAAACTTTTCCGTCGACAACAACGAGGACAACGCTGACGAACTGCAATGAAAAAGCAATCAGCGATGCCCTGCCAAAAGAAAAAGAACGGCCAAGAGCGGAATGCGGAGGGCCCGCAAAAGTAGGCAATTGGACGCAGTTGCTCAAAGTTTTCTGCGCCGGCCACTTTCGCGTGATTGATTCGCCCGTCTGGAGGCTTCGGAACTGAGGACTAAGGACGCAGGACTCGGGGCTCGGGACACAGGACACGGAGAGCTTGTTAAAACGTCGCTAATTTGACACGTACGTCAACAGGAGCGGCGGGCGTGACGCGGGGCCAGGACTCAAGTCCTGCAAGTGGGCCACGTTCAGGTACACATAAGCCAGGCCCATTGACCGAAGTTCTGTTTGCCAGCCTCATTAATGAGTTAAAGTTAAAGTTCTCATTGGGCTAATTAATGTTGAGTGGCTTGCTCGAACAATGTGCAATTAGCGAAGTTTGCCAATCCGAGCAATCTGGCAGAAAAAGGCTTCTGAGGCATATCGAATGTGTGGGAGAAAATCAAGAGTTCTTTCAAAAAATGTGTTTCTATGACTTGGAATGTAGAGCAAAAATGCGAAGATGTTTAGACATCCATACATGCCGCAGAATGAACAAAAGGTGCTTTAATTGTTTACACGTTTCACTTAAAGGAAAAGTAAATATTATGTTTAACCTATACATACAGCTCTATCCATTTTATTAGTGTGTAAACTAATTTGGGAAAACGTTCAAAAGCCAATTATTTAATCGAACAAAGGACTTTGATTATCGTCTCGAGCAGTCCGGTGACAGAACTCAACTCCATCTTATTCTCCAGGGTCACTTTTGCGGCTAGCCCTGCCACCGAAATCCATGTGCAAATTGCATTCGCCTCGCCCTGAACTGATTTGCCCAGCCAACTGTCAAGAAAATGCACCACCAACACCGCAAGGCTCTGCCACATTGTCAACCACTCTGGAGGAGAAACAAACAGAAGCCCACACGTCCTTTGAAGCAGGGCCAAACGAGTCCCAGCGGATACAGGACACTCGAGCCTTTCCTAACTGAGGGCGCATTACAATAAAATTTAATTCTCCACGCTATCGTAAGCATTTCGATTGCGAGCCATTCCTTACGGCCCAACTGCGCCGATCGGAGAGTCCTGGCCATGTTATCCATTATCCTTCGTCATGCTGGTTATCGCGGTTTAACTTTATTGTCCTTCGACCATCCCCACAAGACGTCCCATGTCCTGCTCCTCGTCCTTCGCCACAGCTTTGGCCATCTTGGATTTCTGTGTTTATCGGCGCGCACGATTATTAGTTTTTTGTTTGCTGCCTTTGTTTTTATAGCCGGCGATTATGTTTCGGTATGTGTCGAGGGTCCCACGTCCCGCAAGGATTTTCAATAAAATTTTATTTGGCGCTGCCTCAGATGAAACCGAAACTCATTTCGACTGGGTGCCTTTTTCTGGGCAACTTACAGAAATATTAAAAACTCATTGCGGACAAATGTCTCTGAGCAGAGTATTTTTTATGGCCGCAAAGTTTCCCCCTCGCCTCGATGGCATAAACGTAAATTTGCCGAGAGATTATCTTTTATGGATGTGGAGCAAGACACAGTGTCTTCGACTGCGCCCCACCAATTTGCATCCGCCCTCCTCAAATGAACTACTATCTGCTGGAATCCCCGTTCCGCCCGCTGCATCTCGCATCCAGTGCAATCATCTTCAATTTCAACTCATTGCAAATTAATCGCGTGTTCGCTGAAAGTCTTCAGAATGCTCCCGGCTGCAGGGAAAATTAAAATTTATAACCAAGACACAAATGCAATCACAGCAGCCCGAGTTTGCTCTCTGCCGCTTCCGCTGGCTGTTTATGCAGCTTGTAAGTTAAGCTGATTGTATCCTGCGATGATGATGATGCTGCTTCTCGCCGGCCTCCTTCATATTCATGACTAACTGCGAAGATGAAGAGCCAGCGGAAAAAATGCAAATTAATCTGGGGCGGCGGGAGTGCTAATGAAAGTTGCAAGCAAAAAACTGCTGAAGCCCCTCGCCAAAGAATTTAATTTTTCACCTACAGCATTGCCCACCCGCCGTCGAGAGTGAAACTTTGCAGTGCTGAAGGATTTATGGATCACGCCGGCCGTCAAATTCACACTTCGGACAGCGGATAGGATGTGTCGACACATCGATACACTCTGCGAGGGTTCGGCAGTTCTCATGGGATCTCTGGAAGTGACAGGCGAGCACATCCCCCGAACTCCCTGGGTTCTCGGAGGCGAAACGCCAACGTGGCTGATGATGATGCGTTATGATTAATGATTGCTCGGTCTCCAGGCTGCCCCGTCGTATTGATCCCCTTGTTTGCATTAGTGTTTGCTGTTTGCCCTTCATATTTGCTGTTGTTGTGAGTTGGGATTTACTCGAGTGGGCCTCGTCGCCAAAAGATGTGCGGTAAGAATCACTTTCTCCCTTTCTTCAAGGACCTTTTCTCTCAATCCCCTCACTGTCGCCATATGGGCGGTACTCGATGCCCATTTGTTTGCCTTTGTTTATTTGTTTTCTGGCCCTTTTCGAAGTGGGAGGACACTTTTATGAATGGCCATTCAGTAAAATATGCGTGAAACAAGTGCTGAAATTATGAATGTGAGCGAGTGTTGGGGAAGTATTGAAGGAGTTGGGTTCTCGGGGAAGGGAATCGATTTCTAAGCTGAGTACTTCGAGAGCGTGGGCGTCTAATGTATCGTTTAATAATGTTCTTTTGACAGCCCTCTACCATCGTTCCTTTGTCCGTAGTGCCATCTATATAAAGGGATATTGTAAGATACTCTGACTGGATAAATACAAAGTAACATTTTCGGATGCTTTTAAAACAGGGTTTGGTGACCCCGCAGTCCTTACAAGTATAATTTCAATGGGCTAGAAACAACAATTTAAATTTTTAAAATGTGAAGCTGGCACATCCCAGATACGCGTCAAATTAATGGGAAATTTCAGGGATTTTTCTCTGCCTCTGTGGACTCCCTTAGACACTTTTCTTATCACATCGCCCCAAAACCGCCGCCAGCCTTTGGCCAATGACAAATGTCTGTCAGTTGAGCCGAGACGAGCAGAGCTCATTAGACATTTTCGCTGGCTCCGCGACAGAGGGTTCTTGTTTCAGTCAGGGCTGCACCAGAACACCAGAAGACCAGAACACCAGTTCCCTTAGCCGTAATGGGACTCCGCCCCGACCCCCTGCTGGCCATTGAAGTTGTCAATTTGGGCGACGACGCCTTTGTCCGCCTTTGTGTTGGCAATAAAAAATTTTATAACTACGTGATTTTGACTAAGTAACACGCCCGTCTGCCGAGGGGAGGACTTTTGCCATTGTCAGCAATAAACCCCGGTCGAGGGTTGGCTGTCGGCTGATTGACATGCGATGAAGGGTCTCCGGGGCAAAGGAGCTTACAACTAATTGTCTCTTTTGCTCTGGAAATACCCTACCCCTTCTCGAATCTCGGCAGCGGAACTTCGGGGGCTTCGCCATCGATTAAAGGTGCCCCGGTAATTAGTAGTTTCTGTTAATTGTGCGGCTCACTTTTGGGTCTGCTAATTTGAAGACTGCCCTGGCCCGAGGAGTTCGGTGGACTTCTCCCGGGATCCGGCACTTTGTAAGGCTCAGCGCTTTGTCCCCATCATCGCATTTTTCTTCGCCAGGTCGCCACTTGGCAACTTATTGTTATGATATCCGGTGGCAGACAAAGGACCCCGTACCTGCCGCACACTTTTAGGCACATGTCAGGAAAATTGTTATTTATACCGTAATATGAACAGCCCATAAAGTACGCCGCACAAAGGACGCCCTGAAATTTAAAGCCACCTCCCGGCATGGAAAGTGGAAAATATGCGAGTGTGTGCTGCCCGCCCCTCAAAATTAGAATGGAACATCGTTGTGGCCCCTTCCCGCCCCCGGAAACGAGCATAAAATATATGTATTTATGAATTTGCGGTGGAGAAGATTGCAGCCCAGGCAATTTTCCAGCTAGGCGAGCAGCGATTTTCACTTTTAGTTGGCATCAAAACGGAAGTGACAACTCATTGCGGAGTGACTCAGGTGTTCGCACCGCGTCAGCAATTTGTTGCTGGCTCTGTCATTGAAATATTGTCACATTTGACAATTGCCAACATCCCTGGGATTTGCACGGCACCAAATTGCTGGTCTGAAGCAGCGACTCTATGATTTTCAGTTTGTTTTCCGACACACATAACAAGAAGAACAAGACAAAAACATATTTGTGTTCCATTATTGGCGAGTTTTTTCCTCTGGATAAGCAGTGTATTTTGAAATGTTGTGTGATTGAGTAATTCAATGAAGCAGGAGTTTGTTGGTAATTATATTAAGCTCCTCACCCCATTTATTCTCCGTGTACCCTTAGGCCCCATGTGGTCGGAAGTTTGCAGCCCTAACTGACGGCTTCTGCTTTATGTCCTCTATATTTTCAGTCGATTCGGTGGATGTGACCTCGGAGCCGGATGATCAGGATGTTTCCGTGGCAGCTGCCTCGCACAACCCCAACAAGGGCCAGCTGGAAGTGCAGTTGGGCGGAGCGGTAACCCTGCAGTGTCCTCAAGGTAAGCGATACGAACGGCCGACTGCCAACTTCCCGTGGGCCCAGAACTTCAAAGGAATACGCTTCTTGGGCGGGGCGAAACTGCCGAATTCGTGGCCCATTTAGAATGACAAATGCGTCTGGGCCGTAATTACATTTTACATTTTACTTTCTTTTTCGATCGGGTCGAGTCGTGGCCTTTTGTCCGCCTCTTCATTAATTAGCGCAATTGGAAATTAATTATGCGTGCAATTTACTTTGCTCACTTTCGGCCAAATGGCGAAGATAGACAAATGGCTCGGCGTCCGTGGGAGTGACGCATCAATTAAAGAAATTAAAACTTGCGTGCCGAGTCCCTGGAAGTCAATTAATTAAATTATGCACTGGCTTTCATGTCCCTTCTCCCCTCCCCCGTTTTAGGCTCCCTGGGCTGCTGGTCGCACTTGGACCCCATTTCGGCCCGGTTGCGTGGCCTTGGCTACGGCAGCAGCCAGCCCACGGGCCAGTTCTCGCTGAAGGACGTCATGTACCAGGACGCGGGCATGTACAAGTGCGTGGGCCAGTCACCCACCAACAAGAAGAAGCTGGAGGTCCTGCAGAGCGTCACGGTCTCCGTGAAGGGTAAGTGAACGAAGATGCCATCTTGCCCCGAAAAAAGTTACTCCATAAAATTGAATTTATGTGTTTATAAGCCAATACAGAAAACACTTCCTAAATGTATTATTTTGGTCCTGTTTTTAATCAGTCCGCCAATCAGACATTGTACATTTGGGGTAAACTAATTTGCTAATTAAAAATTGGATGCGTGAATGCTTTTAAGTAATTAACACCTGGTTTTACATTTTATTGGCTGTTTAAACATTTTTAGTTATTTAGTATCATCTAGCGAAACATCATTAAAGTACAAAATAAAAGCAGTTATAAAGCTCACTAAATTAAAAAAAACTAGTGAAACTTTAAAAGGGCGACAGAAGTAGACATGTGTAATTTTAAATTCATCTATAGGGTCTTTATCTATAGCTTTTAGTCCATTTATCCTAAATGGAAGTCAATATCAAGGAAATTTATCAAAATATACACAATGAACTTTTATACCCGTTAGTAAAAGGGTATATTGTATTCGGGGAAAAGTATGTAACAGGTAGAAGGAAGCGTTTGCGACCCTATAGAGTAGATATATTCAGGATTACTAGCTTAGTCGATCTAGCCATCTCCGTCTCTCCCTCATTTTTGTGTGAACGCTGTGATCGCTGAAACTATAAAAGGTAGACAGTTAGGAAAACAGATCTAGATTCCTTAACTTTGTACGCAGCACAAATTCATCAATACCATTTAATTTACCTAATAAAAATCGCCACGTCCACGCTAACGCCCACAAACAGCCATAAACTGTGGCTCGTACAGTTTTGGTGCTAGAAACAAAGTATACATTTAAATATATTGGCTTCGTCAATACCTATTGATTGACCTAAAAAAGTTGGTCACGCCCACTGTAACGCACACTAACGCACATAACTCTTAAATCTGCCTGCCGCCCACATTACAATATATTGAAATCGCGCATAGATGGCGCTTTACAATCCCGCTTTGCTGTTTGCATATCTCCATCTCTCTTTTGCTCCCTTCAGCTGAGTAACGGGTATCCGATAGTCGAGACACTCTACTAAAGCGTTCTTCCTTGTTTTGGTTATATATGTTTGTATCTCACATTTGAATTCAAAGTACCCACACACATCCAAAATCTTTTGTTAAATTGATCAATTGTAATGTTTCCAACCCATTTAATTGTCAATATGACATATGAAATAGTTAGTTACACACAAATTACTATTTTGTAGTAGCCTTACAGGTAACCAACGCAACTACAAGACACCCTTTGTTTTTTTTACAGTAGTGAACTGTTTTTGTAGTTACGCAGCTATCCGTAGGGGTCCATTGTACCCCTACTATTTGTTCGTGTGAAGTTGGCAAAATAACTCGTTTAAGCGTGCCAATTCATACTCCCATTGGTCACCCGAGAGTTAGTCACACTTCCCTAAGAAACCCCTGACCCCTGGAGGCCCCGCGCGCAATCAAAGAAGCGAAGCTGAATCACCAGAAAATTGGGTGTGGCCCAGTTTCGACTGACTTTATCGAGGATGGGACTCTTGTGGGCGATGGGTGGTTTTTCCGAACGGGTGGCTGCTCAGGTGACAGCGAGGAGTTAAAAACATTAAAAACTTTGACAGCAGTTTCGGGACACGGCAGAGCCAAGGAAAGCAAATGAAAAGTTTTATTTTCTTGCTGTCAGAAGTTCGACATTTTACTTTGCATGTGATTTTCCCCAGCGAATCACCCTTCCGCCGCCCTCCCGCTCCTCTGGTTTCTGTGCTTTTTATAGTCGGGCTTATCGCTCGTTCTCTTGTCGCATTGACACTTGTCAAAATCTTTGCCTGGGCGTGTGGAAAACGACGCATGATTGATGACATTGCGAAAGGCAATTCCAATCAGCTTGCGCACTTCCTCCCGACTCCTGCCAGAGATATTAAGTATACGACGAGTGTAGGGGAATTGGAAGAAAAATTGGAAATCATGCTGCCGGAAATTAAGGAAAATGCGTTAGCTTTGACTTCACATCACCTCCAGTTGTCTGCCCCGGCAAAGCGCATTAAGTTGTCTTCAGGCAAAAGCCAAGTGGACATTGAGACAATAAAACTTGCCAAGTGGTCGAGGGGTGGTGATATGGGGCTGCGGGTGGGGGTGGAGATCCTGCCGTCTGCAGGAGCAGGACGAGTTGAGGACCTGGCCAAGCTTACCCTCGAGTGCAATCCAAACATGAAACAGCTCAGCTCCCAGATCTCCGGACGAGCGAAGCCAAGCAATCAAACAAAGTCCTTGCCGAGGACCGAGAAGTGGGCGTTGGGTGTGGCTGTGGATGTGGGTGTGGGTGTGGGCTGGATGGGATGTCGGTGTCCTACACGAAATGGAGACACTTATAATGCTCCCGCATGCAATTTCAAGGTAAGACAGTTTGTCATTAAAACTGCGAAATTGAGTGCTAGATAAACAAAATTCCAGGCAGCCGGGAAAGTGGAGTCCTGGAGAGGGAGTGGGGTGTCGGGGTGGCACAGCGTGGCTGCTAACACTTAACGCAAATAAACAACAAGGGCCGGGATGGGGTGCTGTCGGTGGAGGGAAGCGTGAAATAGTCATATTTATCAAAGGCAGGCGGCAACGGATTCCCGGGCTTCCAGTCAAAGACGTCAGGATAAGAGAGGGTTGAGTGCAGGACAGCCAAACAATAGATTAAATTCGGAGCCCAGCAGCCAAGAAAGGGGAAAATACTCCCAGTCAGGAGTTGTGTGTGCCAAGAATCCATGGGATGCTTAGTTGCTTCCACTATTTGTGTTTGCTTGTAAAATTAAACAAAATACAAAGAGCGACTCCGAAAAAGTTGTCCTCGACTGTCTGCAAAGTTTCGCATTTCTTTCAAAAGAAAAAAGCACAGGAAAAAATCATTGATTGTCACTTGTAATGCTCTCTGTTCAAGTTATGTTTTTATTAAAAAAACTTACAAAAAAAGCAATGTTTAAACTATAATAATTATAAAGCTCTTAAAGTCTGCTCCAAAATTGAAACATTTGTGAATACTTCTTAATCTGCTTGTCCAACGTTTTCGCATTCTCAAGAATGTTTAACTCGTTTCTTCCTGCAACACAAGTACCAATCAATTTCTTTCAATGCTGCCTAAAAAGGAAGGGAATCTGGAGACCATAAAGCTTTGTTATGAGCAACCGACCAATAGAACCCCGTAATCGCTCCTCAAACCGTGAGCTGCACTGATTACCTGTCCATAATTACCAAGTCAAATGGAGAAGGCCAGAAAGCGATGACAAAGGGATTACTGCGGCCTCAATCATTTGCTTCGTTGACATTTTTGATTAGTCCGAGCGGAAGGCGGGCGTCGGCAGGGCTGTCTTCATTATGCATATGAAAGTTGTGCGCCCCTTTGTTTTCCCTGGCCCTCCTAATGAACTCGTGACTTAAAACTGCAGCCTGTGTTGCCTTTACGCTTCGTTTAAGCCAAGAAAAAAGCCGGTGGTGGGCGGAAATTATGCAGCAAATAAGAAGAGAAGCTGCTGCACCTACTTGCATATGCAGCTACTTGAGAGGCGGGCTGCGAGTAAAATAAATGTGCATATGAATTTTGAAGAAAGCCAAAGGATTCGCGGCGGCCCCAATGCAAAGTGCACTTACTTACCCACACACTCGCGCCTGGAGTATCTGTGTGCGCCCAAATTTATGCTTGTGTTAAAGTTTAGTGCGTGTGCTGGCAAAAAGTTTGCAGCAAGAACTTGAGCAACAGCAGCTGCAAAAATGTTCAGCACTCACACAAATTAAATAACAATTTTCCCTCACAATTTCGCCATCTTTTTTGGTTTCTTTTGCCCTCGTTCGCTGTCGTTAACTTTATGTGGGCGTTTTCTTGTTGACAGTGTGTGTGCGGGGGCGGAGGAGGCGTGGCCGGCTATGCATATGTTAACTGGCAGTTGGCAAAAGTAGCTCAGTAGTCGACTTTGCCTCTCGCCAGCGTTTTTTCCTCCTGCCTTGCATTGCAGTTTTAAGTAATTTAAACAAATGCTGCGAAAAGTTGTGGCAAAGTAGATTTTAATAACGAATATCCATAAACGGACTGCCATGAAGGCCAGCTGACGTGCAGTCGACCATTTCCTGAGACTGACAAAATGATGAACTAACACTAGGTGTCACTTCCTTAACGGGCTAACAGGATGGTCTCCTTTTCGAAATCCTGAAAGGTTGTCTACAAAATTACCTAGCATTAAAGCTTAGTTATATCGCAAGTTTTTAAGGATCCATTCATCAATCTCCGACCCCATATTGCATTCCCTTTGCGTAATGCCAAGCTCCCTCCCAATGATTATTTGCGGAATTTTTATGAGAACCAGGAACCAAGGAACCAGAAACGGAAGAGCTGTCTGAAGTACAATGGGACCCAAGTTCGGCCTGTTTTAATAAAAGCTTTTCCACGCATATTCCACGCTTAATTTAGACCAAGAAGCGCGGGCCATCTCATCGCAACTCCCCTCAAGCGATACGAGAACATAAATATTGCTTTATGCCCTGGCACACTCGAGTCGCCCTCCCATTTTGGCCATTCCGTTCCCGGCCCTGTTTTATGCATGCTAATTTGTAATATGCATGTTGCTCGCTTTTGATCAACGCACGAGGAGAAATATTTTCGCATTTCCCCATTTTCCATGCGTAATTTCTCTTCTTGGCAAATTTGCTTTCGGAATTTGCCGCGTTTGCCAGCAAATATTGCTTTGTTTCTACTCATTAGGTTTGGAGTTCGGGGTTGGCCATTTTTTTCCTTTTTGGGTTTCCCTTTCAAAAAGTATGCGAACGATTTTTTTCGCCCTCCCTGTGCTTTTCATTTGTGCCTCATTTAAATGGCAATTTATTGCGCCCTGCGACAAGACTTTAAGGACAGCCTGGAATTTTCACAGCAGCTGCGCTAAATTGCATGTTAAATGCCTCTGAGCCCCTCCCTAAAAAACGATCTTGAGCACTAGATAAACGTTTCCGAAATGGATTTGCCGAGGGTTGAAATGAATTAAAAACTTCAAAGTCTTCTTATAAGGAAACCCAGGGGAATCTCTGATAAATTGGTAAATAGTTTAACCACTGTCTGCAAAACACTTTGAAGTACGATTTGGGATTTGAAAATAATTTGATTTCAGCTCAGCAATTTGCTGGAAAGGCCCTCACTTCGATTTCCGATTGATTTGCTGGGCAAATATTCCAACTTTCCCTAATTATAAGCAAGCCAAATGGCTCCGTTTCCTGCCAGCAAAGGGGATGTGCATTCGAAATAGTTTTCCCGTAAAAGCCAAAGAAAAACATTTGCCCAAATGCAATGCCAGAACTTTCCCTGACTCATTACTGTCGTCCTTGCTCCATGCTGTCGACAGTTTTGTGTCCTTTTCGGTGTGTTGTCTTTTGCACAGAACGCACCCAAGCATAATTTTTACGCTTCAATTTTCCTGCAGAGCACACAGTCAGACCTAAAAAATTGTTGACTAAATTATAATTTTCCATATGTGTAGCCTGCTCTGTTCCAATCTCTGTGCGGGTGGCTGTCTGGAGTCGTTAGTTAAAATATGAAGTCAGAAACTTGTCATCAAAAACACCCCGGAAAGCTAAAAAATGGCTGCCAAGGCTGCATGTGAAAACTTTTCAGACAGTTGCAGAAATCATTTTTGGCCATTTCCAGGAGCGAGAGCAAGCGAGACACGCTAAGTGTGAACGGGATAGCAGCAACAGAGCTGCCAACTTGTCGTTTTCCGGACAGATCTGACCCTTTTTTAATGGACTTAGCTGAAAATATTCTATCGGAATATTTTTGTTTTTCTTTAAGAAGTATATTATTTTATGTTTAAAAACTAAGTAAAGGGCCTAGCCCTGTAATACCTAACAGTGCATCACCTTTAATTTATTTAGTGCACTTAGTAGCCGAAAGTTCAAAACTTAGGGTAAAACGAGTTGTTGTGACTTTCGACCGGGAACTTATTATATAATTTATGTTATCTAAACTAGAAGCTTTCACATCATTTGAATTACAACTATCGCTTGTCAACGAACATATAAAATTATCAGTATAAGCTTTAAAAGATCTCTGAATATAAAGCTGTTCCATCCAAAACTTAGAAATCCACATTTGCTGAGATGATATTTCAAAACCGATTTTTATTTTGTTAAACTCCTCTTTTTATAGCCATTAGTGCATTACAACAGTGGCGGCCAATGCGTCGAGGGAAAGAAGGGCATTAGAATGTAAATAAATCAGAGCACTTTGAAATATTTTTGGAACGCTCCAATGCCGTAACTCGGCTTAACATATTTTCTTGAGTTGGCGGGCTTTTTAATGACATCTGGGCCGAATTTCATGTCAATGTCATTATCAGTAATATATTTACTCGCGATTTTTTTGCCCACAGAAGTACAATGTCATGTTCACTTGTAAACCTGGAAGTTTTTACCCTTTTTTTAACAAAGTAAAATATATACATTTATTTATTTATTTATATAATGAAAATGTATACATAAAACATAAATACATGTTAAAAAGCCATTATTAAGTGAAAAAAACTTTTTCTTTTGTTTTTATATACATTATATATTTTCCTTGACTGATTTGGGTAAATGGCATTACTGGTGGGCAACTTTTGTTGGGGTTTCGGGTTGTCTGCAGCTGCAGCGGAAATGAGCTGAAAAAGTTGTGCAAATAGACGCCACCAGACGTCGCAATGTCGCCAGTGGTCCAGCCAACCACCACCCCCTTTTCCGGGCGATCCAAGCCCGCCGGATGCGAGCAGTAAAACAAACTGAAAGCCTTGTGTGTGACCTCTCAGGGACAAAAATCAAGACTAATTCCCGCCACTTGACCAGTTCGCACTTGGTTGGCAAAAATATTAGCAAAATGCAGTTGATTTCCGCACTTGAGCATGCAAATTCCGCGCCACAAGACGTCGAGTGCTGCCAGCAGGAGGAGATTGGCTGGAGGGGTGGCTGTCAACCCGCCTGAAATCGCAGCCACCAATTGTGCCCAGCGGCAGCCACATTTGCTGGTTTTGCACCGAACTAATAAGTGGGCCGCTGAGAGGCAGCTGAGTTCCTCTACAAGGATGTCAGCCCCCTGCCAGTGGACCATGCCACGGGGAACCCATTTAACCCTGTCAAGGAAGCGGTCTTAATGGGCTGAGAAGGCAGTCGGACTTTAACGACTCATTACGGTTGTCAAAATTGGTGGCATCCGCATTTCAGGGGATAATGAGCTGTCCTCGCCTGTTTTTTGGGTCGGTCAACGGCCTGGCAAATTACTCGATGCATATTTTAATTGCATTTCTCTGGGCAGGAAGTGCATATAAAAATGTCGGACATTGTTCGCAGTGTGCAAAGTAATTAAACGCCGTCGCCACAAAGCTAATAAAAATGTCAAATGTCAGACGATAAAGCATAGGCCTGCCACACGCACCCCTCGCGCACCTACCACCACCCTTTTGGGGGCGGGGGCGTGTCTGGTTGGCATTGCCATAACCGCAAACATTGGCACCATTCGCCTCTGCACTCTGGACACGCAATTTTGTCAGGCGCCTACGCAAATATATGGGGTAACCGAGGGGTCCTGGCGCCAGGTGCGGCAGATTTTCGAGGGGGTTGAGGCCTCCCCTGGGTCCTTTAACCCCTTGGTGGCGAGGTTCTCCCGGGTTGACATTCGGAATTGAACGCTCAATTTCGTGGCCCCAACTCTTCAGTTAGCATTTTTCAAACACTTTGGCTTACTCACACAGAAGGGTCGTGGTTCAAACAAAATCCTATCCATTTCCTTTTTTACAGGTCGAACAGTATAAGCTAATAATATTCCAATACTAGATTAAATTACGTTAATACAGCGCCTTACAATTTAAATTACCTGTGCTTTACAGATCTTCAGAAATCTGTTCAGTGTGCTCCAAAATGTCATTAAAAAAGTGTCACTGTTTGACAAGCACTAGCAGTTATAATTTGTGCAAATGAACACTAAATGAACGTTCGATTCCATCAAACTTTGACTTCACTTTCATCTTGTTCAACCATAATTCTGTGTGTTTACCAACATCACTTAAAAGTTTTCTGACATCTCACTTTCACGGCCCAACGTAAGCAAACAAAAAATGCAAAAATTTATTAAATTTACAAGTGGCAGGTAGCCTGGAAACAGGGAGGGCGGATGCAGGAGAGGAAGAGTCCTGGCAACTTGCAAGTTGGCAAACTGCAGGACAGAGCCGGGCCAAAAACCGAAAACTTTAAGTGGCACATGTGAAGCGATTTTTGGCAACTTGTGCAATTTGCAATAGCTGCAGGGGAAAGGGGGACTGTCTCAAATTGGGTTGCCGTTTCATACGAAGCTGTTCATTCAAAGTTCGGTTCTATGCGCACACACGCTCATACATATTTGGCAAACTTTGCCGGTCCCGGCCAAAGTATCTACGTATCCGTGTATCTGCAAGTTGCAATCTTGCTGCCAGGCAAAAGTTGCCAACCAGCCACTCATTTGATATTGAAAGTGAAAGAGCATATTTAAATACGTAAACTACGGCGGGTGGGGCATCCCACATCCCACATCCCACACCCCACATCCCATCCCATCCTATGCCATACCATTCAGTTTTACATGGTAGCTTAATTTGTGTTGACAACGTTGCCAGCCATAGAAGCGCGCTTTGTAAATTTTCAAGATTTGGGTTACAGATATTTACACGAGTGTGTGGACGGGCACACACACAGGACCTGAAAAGTGCCAGAGAGAAAAGATAACCCTGGTACATCTAGAGCTGCACTTTACCTCCACCATATATCAATCTCTGTCTAGATCTCGGTCCGGTCCTCTCGCCACTTAGAGGTCATCGCAGCATCAAAGTTTGTTTGGCCACTCTTAATGGCCCAGTTCTCCTCTTTCGGATTTAGTACAGCAGTGCAGTTGTCCCCGAGCAATTGACTTTGAAGTCGACATACTTGAAGGGATTTCAATTAGGAAAAGTAAAGTATACCATAGGTGTTCTCGAAACAACAAGAATACGTACGTTAACACGGAAAAAAACTACCTTAGTCAGGAAAAGCGTTTTGAACTAAGAAAAATTGGCTTTGAACGAGAGATTTATTATTTCTTCTTCATTTATTAACATTTTAAGCGGATGAAAAAGCGTGATAAGTATTATTCTTAACTTATTTATACCTAAATTGGCAAGGAAATCTCCGTTTTATCTTTGGCGATTTATACATTTTATATCGGTCTTATAGAGGTTTGAATACATCATATTGACCCTTTGCCTATAGCAGTGTTCTTTGTCTGTACAACCAAGTCAATTTCATTTAAAATTCCTAATGCCGCAGGGCAGCCGTTCTTAAGATCGCCCGTAAAACGCGTGCTCCGACTTTCAAAACCGGAGCAAACCACACAAACACAAGATTACTTTGCAAAGTTTTCCAACCTTTTGGCTAAGTACAAGCGACACGGTGCCGCCGCCCAGCCCCTCATTAATTTTTGAGCAGCTAGGCCGGCCCAAGAAGTTGCCAAACTTAAAATAAACGCCGAAAAGCCCTGGACCTGCTTGAAAGTCGCATCCCTCACTGGGTTAACTTGTCATCGCGGCGATCAATAATTCAGCAGCCGCTTCGTCGACAATAAATTCAATTAAAAGCGCCCAAAGGTGGGTGCTGTGCAATTGGCAAGTGACAAATGGCCGGCTAAGAGCAAAAACAGCCCGCTAATCCCTCTTTGATTGCTCAGCCCGGGCACGTAATTTCAATTTGAGCCTCGGACCCGTTGCTTTGTTTTTTCAACGCCCGGCAATGATTTCGGTACACAACGAGCCGGCAGTTGGTAATTTTATTTGCAGCTTTTTGCATTAAGTGCACACAATGTTTATTAATTATTCAGGGCCAGGACATGGAACAAGCCAGTGGCCCTGCTCCTGGATCCAGGGATCCACGGACCCACGTCCAGTCGAGCTGCTCCTCGGGCAACCATTGCATAATTGAATATTATGATTGTTATTTTCACTTGCTGCCTGTCGGATTGCTGTTATCTTAGCGTTTACCCGTGGAGCTCTGCATACTTAATAACGTTTGCCGGACTCTCAGCCGGAATTTAAGGTGGAGCCCTAAGCCCCCGGGGCATGTTTGGCAAGCCGTTTAGGTCTTCTGGCCCGCTCACCTGTAATTGCTCTAATCCGAGCCGTTATGCCATCTCTTTGGCATCTTGGCACTTACAGCTGTCCAATAAAGTAAGCCCATGGGAGCGTTCTTCCCCAGCTACAAGAAAAGTATTCGTTGGGCTTGAATTATCCAAGAAGTATTTGTTCAGATTAAAAATTGAGCAAACAGACTGGGTCGAATGCTTTAAAGTGGCTGAGAGTGAGTTATAATTATAAAAATATTATGTTTTGCCCCATTTAGAAGCCGCTTTTCAGAACAAGCTCCACCATTCCAGCACTCCACTCTCCTTCTGCGTTTGAGAGCATTCAAAAGTGTAGCCAAATTCGGCTGGCTTAATGTAATTACATGTTGCTTTGGTCCATTGCCCGAAGAGTTGCTTTGGCGGTTCCTCGCTCCTCGTTTGCCCAATGAAATTTGCATGTTTTTGCCCACTTTCGGGCACTAGACAACTTTTCCTGCCAGCATTTACAGCTGCAACAGCTGAAAATAAATATTTAAACAATAACAGCAACTTTGCATGTTCTACAATTGTTGCAACAACAATGGGCAAGGAAACGGGGAGCGGACGCGGCGAAGTCCTGCAGTCCAAAATAATAAAGTTTTACGGCTGAAAATTACTCAATTCCCGTTGCCCGAAAAAGTTAACTTAATTTTTCGTAGTTGCCTTTTGTGCGAAAACTTTGCAAGAGGTGAGGCAACAACAAGAGGGGAAAACGTTTTACAACACTTTGGCTGAGGAGTGGTAGATGCTTTTTGGAGCTCGGGACTTCGCCCCATTGATTGCACGTCGCCGAGAGCTGTTGTCCTTTTTCCCCCGCCACTGCATTAAATGCGTTGGCATTCTTTGCGAACGGGCAGTGTTGGAAAGTGCCCTCGAAAGCAGGAGACGAAAAATAACAACCGAAAAAATAATTGATTTTCTGCGTTCATTCGCGAGCTGCAATTACTTGGGGAAGACAACTTTTCACTGTCCGCCCCCTTGTTTTCTTCCTTGTTATTGTTTTTCATTGGCTGGGTTCCCCTCCATAAATTGAGTTCTTTCCAGCGGCCTTTTCCCTGTTATTATTGGTATTTCACGCAAAGATTGTCTGGGAAGCCGTATTATTTAAAACGAACTGAGCCAAAGCACTCCCCTTCCATTGCCGCTTCCCAACTGCGGGCAATTTAAAACTCATTTCTATTTGGCGCCCCGGGTGGACCGAGTGGAAATCAAATTAAAAGTCGCACCAATGACCAAAGCACTGACCTTGGGGGCACGTCTACAGCCACCCACCTGGGCTCTGGGGTGAAATGCTTGCACACGGCTCACTGGCTGCAAATCAAAATAGAATTTAAATCTCTTTGAGAGCTCTGTGAATGGATTGCTGAATGGGTAACGGCCTCATGCAAAAATCATTTTTGGCTGTCAAATAAATTACACTTTTTCCTCGGGGACGAGGGGTGGGCAGGCCGAGCAGGGCTCGCCAAAATGGCGTTGAACGCATAATTTGGCAGGCAGACACAACCCTGCCGCACTTGCTTTAATTGATTTTACAGTTAGTCGGCCAGGTCCCTGCAAAAGGGGGTTTCTGGTTATAAATTTGCGAGTGTCGAACGGAGTTCTTCGATTTGTTTTTGTTTGTGTCTGCCTGCCCGACCGCCCGCCCGCCCAACACTCATTTGCACTTAACACTTTCGACCATTTTGTTGGGCTCGCCATTGCGTCACAAGTTTATCTGGCAACCCTGCTCCTTCCCCCACTCGATAAGTCTCTGTCTCAGGGCGATGATGAGGAAAATTGCAAAATTTCGAGCCTCTCGATAATTAAATATGCTGGGAAACAACAGAAGAGGTGGCCAGAGAGCAGGGGCTGGCACATGTGTCTAATTGGATTGTCGCAGTGTTGGCCAACAGCGTCGGGCTTTAGCATCTCACAGAGATAATCCCCTACTCTGGGCACACGGCCCACATAAGTTCCACAAAATTCGCTTTGGCGCAAACTTTTTAATGAAGTTTCGGCGTTCTTGGGCCAACTTTTCCTTTGGCCCACGACATGTTGTCCTCTATTTATTTTGATTTTTCCCACTCCACTCCGAGCGTTTACTTTTCCAGAGGTGCAGATCGTCCTTGTGGGGCGTTTGGCTGTTGCTGGGCTTCTGTGGCAGTAAGTGGCACATTTGTCGGGTGATACGCTTTTAATTAGTGGCGATGGCAATGCTGATGGCAATGGCGGTGGCGGTAACGGTGGCCGTAAACTTTCCGCCCTGGCTTTAATTGCAGCTGATGCGAGGCGAAACAAACTTGGCATCGGAGTACAGTTGCGCCGGAATTGGCTTAGCATGTGTGAAGTGCGACGTAAGGGCTTACAGAAGTTTGCTTAGGGAATCTCGGTGCGAAAAGTTCCAGGGGCTGGCTAACGAGCCAATGCTGTGTTAACTGCGAGAGCAAAATCACTAAAGTTTTTAAGAGCGATCCAGCTGTACTAATCCTCCTCCCATCTTATTTCACCAACCCAATAACACGATATTTTAGGTCGTTAATGTTCTAAAGATGATGTACATTGATGTATAAGGATGTGAAAATTCTAAAAGCACATATCATAACTTCTCATATCTAAACACAATTGGGAATCATTTTTACCAATTCCTAGCTAAGCCCCCGTCTTCCCTCTTCCCCTTTCAGGCGCTCCCACAGTGACGGCCCTGAATGCCACGCCCATCGCCTATCCGGGATCGCCGCTGCACCTGAACGTGGAGTTCTGCGCCAATCCTCCGGCCCACGCCGCCCGTTGGTTGCACGGAGATCGGGTGTTCACGCCCGGAAACCAGTACGGCAGTACGGTGCTGGCCTACGCGGTGAAGGTGAGTGACGGCGCAGAGGTAGTCCACGACGGAAATGTAATCGATTCTCCCCATCCGCAGGATCTGCCCACGCCGTTCTGCAAGGAGGCGCGACTGACCTACGTCAGCATGCACGAACGGGTTCCGAGGACCTTCTACTTCGTGGTGTCCACGCCAGGTGGCGTTGCCGAGGCGGTTTTCAATGTCAACTTCACCAAGCGCCACCGACAGCTGTCGAACTCCATCGACGACGACGAGGAGGAGGAGCTGAACCAGCCGGAGCAGATCCACTTTCCCGTCTTCAATGGCAGTCCCGCCAACGGGCTGGGCTGGTGGGCGGTGGTCTTGGCCCTGGTCTTAGCCCCCATATTTAGAAACAGTCATTAGATTAGGCCGGATGGTGTGCGAAAGATGGTTGAGTGAATGATTTCTTTGGGAGTGACTGACGCGCGTTTATTACACCGATTGTTCTATGTAATCTAACCCCTATGGCTAAGCATACGTATGGATTTACCCAATTACTCGACATTACCACGTGGACTAAGCTACACAACTACTACTCTATATAGCAATACATATGTGCATCTGTAACCGATTTAGCCAAGCATCAAAATTGCCGTAGGCTAAGACCCCAGGCCCATCAGTATCCTTACAACCACTCTTCTAGAAGCCTGGAAAGGATTCAACTCTTTATCCCTAAGCTCTTCGAATATTTTACTATAACCCCTAGCTGTAACGGTAACTTTAACCTTAACCTTATCGCTGTATGTCAATGTGTATGAGTGTGCGCTTAACTTAAATGCCAAAGCCAGATATCGTAAGGAAAAGTTTACAATTCTTTGGGAAAACATTGTTAAAAGTTGATTATTACGAATACTTTAAGTTCCTTTTCGATAAAGAAGAGAGATCGAGGAAGTGACTGATTTTGTTAAATATTTTGAAAATGTTTAGAACTAAAAGCACGAGGAGAAGAACCTATAGTTTAAAATGTATATGAAGAAGTGAAAGACGAAGTAATACTTACCAGGCACGAACAAATTCCTTCCATTTGAAAAGTTTGCCAAGAGCAAAGAAACTGTAAGATATTTTGGAAACGAAATTAAGCGAATGATCAAAAGAGTTTTAACCTAAACAAATTGGGTTCTATTAAGCATTAAATCGCACCTTTTCGTTTCTTATGATTTTCCAATCGTTTGAAAGGACCAAAAAAAATCGTTTCCATTTACTACGAATATTTTTATAACACAAAGTAAGCATTCATAAGTATAGCCCCAAGAACAAATGAGAGACCCTCCACATAAGCGATAATTGTATATACATATATGTTCAAGTAGAGAATTGCTCAACCCAAAAGAGAAAACCTAAAATATACAAATACTATATAAAATGTGTTAAATGTTGTTTGAAAGCAAAAATAAATCGATTTAAATATCATACGTAGCAGTTCCACGAGTAAATTATACAGTATTGTATGTAACATAACAGACCACACGGCAACTTAAACGTTCGATTACCAGCTATTGTACATTATTTCAGTTTAAAGATCAGCAAAGAGCCAGCAAAGTCGATTGCTTGCCACCGAATTTTTTGTACAAAGCCCAAGCTTTTGTAATTTATTTCTTAGACGATCTAAGCTTCAGATTATTCTATATCCTATGCGCAATACATACAAATATATATCGATAGGCTAAGCGATCAGTGTAAAAACCAGAAGTACTTAGAAGAACCTAACGCCAATTTAGCAGCAGAAATTAAACTTGCAGAGTTCAAAGAATTCTGGCGAAGAGCATTGTAAAATGATAAGTTGAGGTTACATTAATCATTAATGCGAATACGCGTATATAGAGGAGTATGCCCGCCAGCATACCTATATGTGTGTACCCTATGTATAGTTCAGTTTAGTGATTTAGTGATTTCGCTCCCTGGGTTTATTGTCAGCAAAAAATTGCGAAGTGTAAGAACAAAGCAAGCAACAAACACGTCGTCATGTTAACTAACAAATAACTTACTAAACAAGTGAATGGTCACAGTGCGTACTGTATTTATGATTCATTGTGTTGGTAATATTTACAAAATATTATTTATAACGAAGCCAACAAACAACAAACAGACATATATAACTAAAGAAGTACTAGCTATAAGTGCAACACAACCCGAATGTGGCAAATTAATTTTAAACCAATGAGTAATTACGATATGAGAGACAGAATGTTCATCTGTAGTGCAAAATGTTTGGATAAGCGAGACGGGACACTAATAACCCATAAAATTACGAATACAAATACAAGTACGAAATACAACAATACGTGTTACAATAAGCAGAAACGGTTTACATATATAAGTCATAGGCCCAAGAGAAATGTAAGCAACCACCACCAACAACAACCACAAGGAAATCACTTTTAGCCGTAAACGAGGCCTCGGAGAGGGCCAGAATCTCCAAGATGGGAGCGGATGCAGCACGGAGCCGACAGCAGAATCAAAAACTACTCTTAAGCGACCCCGTTCACTGCCCAGCAATGCAATAACTCCGGGTTCTTGGCCAGGGTCAGGCCATCCGGCCAGCCAACTGCGTTTAAGCCAACATCGCAGGGCAAGTGGCCAGGTGAGGGGCGGGCATGGGGCAGGGGGCAGGGGCAGGAAGGTCTGGTCGGGGCAGCCTGCCGAGGAAATTTACAAGTTTAAGTGACAAAGCAACAAAACAAAATAGCCAATTTAGCATAAAGTAAAACACAGGCCGGGAGAATGCAAATAAAAATGCAGATAAAAATGAAGGGCGAGGGGAGCGGCCAACAGAGAGCAAACAGAAACAAGCGAACACCACACACAACACAGAGAAATGAAAATGAACATGGAATAAAATTTAAACGCAGAGAAATGCAACAAAAATGAAATTTCTTTAACTGGGTGGTCGTGGTGGGGTCCCATCAAGGGCCGGGAAAGCGGGAAACCCAGCCAATCAATCAGCAACCGGGAACGCCCGTCATTAAGCTGCAATGAGGAAATCACTTTGGGAAAAACAACCAGCCGTCGACACTGCAGATACTCTTTTGTGGGCAATACATAAAAAGTTAAGTGGCAGCATTATTTTTTTTATTTTTTAAATGGCCACAAACTTGCAGTTTTAAAGAGTAAGTATCTTTCGGCTAAAAGTAGGAAGTCTTTAAGTTTTGCGTTCGCGAGATGTGTCAACAAATGGATTGCCGCTGTTTTAGTTAGCTTTGCGATTTCTTCTTACTTGCAAATTAAAATGATTCATAAGTTGAATGATGAATATCGTTAAAAGTTGGGTCATAATATTCCTATAACCCCTACAAAATTGTTGATCACTACTGGTTCTTGAATTTTGTTACAGGGATAAAGCTTTTTTACTTGTATGCATCTTTTTTTAACAGTGACAAATGGAACTTCAAGCAGGGGCGGATCCAAAATGATGTTGTGGGGGGATATATAAAAACATTCGTTCAGTAGAAATAAAAAAAATGGAAAAAAATACATATTCCTATGCGCGGATCCACGGGGGTGGGGGTTATATGGGGGACCCCACCCACTCGGTTAAAGAATATATGTAATACATATGTATTTGAAATTTCTTTATTTCTACTCAACAATTTTTTGTATATCTCCCCCCACAACCAAATTCAGTATCCGCCACTGAATATGAGGGATAGATCCCCCCGTGGATACGCACGTGACTCCAAGAACACTTTCCATTCCGCGCACTTTGACCAAACATTTGTTCGGGGCGAATGGGAGTCCAAGTCCACGGAACAATTGGCAAGCTGAACCCAACCTGAATGGAATGCCAATCATTTTTGGCACTCTGCATTTCAGTGGCAGTTGCATCAATATCAATCAGGGGCCAACGAAAGGGAAAGGCCGGCCGAATGCAGCTTTTGGGTGACCGCAGGCTCGGCTCGGTTGTGTGAAGGAGATTCCGGCTTATGGTTTGGTTCGGTTTGGTGCATTGGCCCAATCCCAATCCCAATCGCAGGTCCACAGTTGCGTTGTCAATACTAGCAGCCGAGCAGCCAGGCAGCCAAAACAGCAGCAGCTCTTGTTTATTAGTTGGAAATCAAAAGTACATCGACACCGCAGGATTGCAGTGGCCACACTGCGGACCTGGCTGCTACACTTTTTGGCCTAAAGAGTCGGGCAACCTGTTTGCCGACAGCACCGGCCGCGGCCTCATGTGCCCGCAGAAACCGTCGATAACCAGGCCGGTTTCTGGCGCTAATGACAGTGAAATGCCTTCGATCCGCGCGGCGCCAGCGAGATTACAGCGAGTGGGGGCGTACCGTACAGTGAGGCTAATGGTTGCACTAACCGCTGGCAAATATGTTCAAATTCCCCGATGCAATGTACTTACAACAGTCGAGGGACTTAAAACTAATTCAATACTAATAAACGAGTGAAGCAAACTTCGGCAATCATACTGAGTAGGAAAATATTCGAAAAATATTTAGTTTTTTCAGTATTATAATATTTATTAGTGCTTTTAAAAGGCATATTTTCAGTAGAAATCCGTTATCTTACCCACTTCTTCGATTGCAGTTCTTGCAGTGTAATTTATCAATCAAAATTCCCGAACAGTGATCGAGTGGAATAAACTCGAAGTGTCGCAGGTTCAATGTTTGGTGATGGTGACTCTGTGGCTAATGTCGACGCACGCGCCACGGCGAAAGGTGCTCCCAGTAATGGTTAATGGGTAATGGTGAGCCCGGACCACCTCCAGCCCCCTTTACTGGACCAGCCTGCAGATATCCGCAATCGCCAATTGGCATTACTGTGCGCATTTTGCTTTAATTGTGGCCTGGCCAAAGTCAAGTACGAGCACCCGAAACCGGCTGCGAAAACTGGCAATTGGATCCCCCGCCCCTTTTTGGGGCAAGAGCCACTCATATTTCAATTTGCTTATGATAGGCGCCATCGTCGAGGAACCGAAGTCCACAGCCCGGCTCTGACCATATAATTGCGGGCTTAATGCAGTCGCAAAATGGGCGAGTCGACTGATAAGTTTATGTATGGACAGATGTACATTTGGCCTGATAAGTGGGTTTTGCCTGCGATTGTGTTTTCCATTCACATCGGAGCCATCATGGCAGGAGAAATCTCCTAATTGGGCTTTGGGGGAAGTGGAGTTGCACAATGGGGAGCAGAGCCAGCACTGCAGTCATCGAGTTTTGGATTGAGGTGATTTAACTTTATGAGCTCAAGTTCCCAAGAAAGCCGTGAAATACACACCTTTCAGCCACCGATTATTCCCTTTGCTATTCACGCCGAGTTTCCGCTGACGACTTTAAGCGCGCTTAAAAGGCTGACAATTAAAATCGTTTTCATTGCACATCGTTGGGCGCCAATAATTCCCCCCAATACGCTTGCATGAAATTTCACAGTTCAATTAATGCATTTTAATTTTAACTTTATTTTCCAATTTACTTCACACAGTTAAAATGGACGCAAGGAACAACGCCAACAACGCGGGAAAAGCGTGGAAAAACGCGAAAGAAAAAAGCAGATCAGCCTGAAAATTGTTAACGCAAAATTAAAAATTGTTTTTGATTGATTGTTGCATGAAATTGGCTTTTGGTCTGGGCCCGCCGCACCGATTGGTCCCATTGATTGTAATTACCTTTTTTCCACTCTTATATTTCATTTGCCCTGCGCACTTAATTAGCCGACTGCCACGCCCCCTGCCCGACGCCTTTTCCGGCTGACTGCGCTTTTTGGGAAGTACAATGAGTAAATATATGTGAGCAACGCCGGTCCGGCAGCGAAATTAAGCGAATTGCTTTTAATAGATTTTTCCGCAGTTTCTGCGATTTCCTTTACTGCTGTCCCATTTCACTTGCGGTCAAGGCATCTCAGAGATTTCCCTTGCCAAGTTTTTGACGGTTTTGTAATGCTGCAGCGACAAGTTTTTCCAGGCGGAAGGAAGCCGACCGCAGGTGACTTCTGTTACACTTTTAACAAATGCTGATCCGGCGAAAATTAGCCAAGTTAGTTGCTGGTCTTGGCAATTTATGGCTCGCATTTCCTCGGACTCGGTTGGGATTTTCGGATTTCTTCGGCCAGGCCCGCCTCGCTTATGCAATCTCTCCCCTGGCTTTTCATCATAATTGTCTCTGAGGTTTGGTGCGACTGGTGCGGAAAACGCCGGAGGAAATGCCAACCGAAAAAGCGATCTCGGTCCCATTTTTAGTTTCCATTTTCCCATTCCAGCGACATTGGTGAAAGTCAGATGTGTGTGCATGAGGCATGCAACATGTCTTTAATGAGATGCAAGCAGATAAAGAAGCTAACCGATTATGGGAGGCATAAATCACACCTAAATGCCCGCTGGATCTGTATCTGTGGGTAATAGGGGTGTTAGCTGTGGTAGAACGCCCGCTTTCCCCATTTTTGCATTGACAGATATTTTGTGGTGGAACACATTCGGCTAAAGCAATTCAGGGGTGTCACAGAAATCTCTTCCAAGCATATGTATCCCTAAAAGCCAATCTTGGTGTCCCAGACACCTATCCAGATGGTATTTAACCAACCATTTGATGGGCTTTGTTAACACTATAAACTATATGAAGCAGGAGCGATTATTGCGACAGCCAAGAAAAATGTGCATTTACAAATCATTAATTATTCGCCTATAACGATTTGAACTTTAATTAGAATACAAAAATTTGTTTAGCTAAAATGTTCTTTAGGGGCTAAAATAAAATCAATATCACATATATTTTCTGTTAAATAGAATTTAACAACCTCCTACTCCTTTCTAAGCAAACTCCATTAAATGGTAATTTATGTTTCACAAGAAACTTCGTTTTAATATTTGTTATGCCAATTACCTGTCATAAAACCATTTAGTTGCCATTCCAAAATTGAAATATTGTTTAAATGTATTTCCATTTAAATGCATCTCAAATAGTTCCCCCATAAAAATAAATATCTTCAAAGCGAGCACGAGAAAAAAGAAAAACGATGTCATTAAATATGCAATAAATAAAATGAATTACCAAAGCATAAATAAAAAAGTCGCATTTTAATAAATCAGGCAGAAATAAAAACAAGTGCACCGCTCCACCGCTCCACCGCCGCCCGCAAAACCGCATCCACATTAATCAATCAGCCGAAAACGTCAAACGCTCCACAGCAACGCGCCGCGGACTGCGCGAATACCGCCTCATTAAAAATTAATGAAAATACCCCGGGTAAGCGGAGGAAAAGCGTATGAAAACAATGCGTTCGAAGGTGATCGAACCGACAGGTGTAAAGCGAGTGCGATAATTGCATCAGGTGTTATGGGGCAAGGAAACGAGCCAGGGAATTCATGTCAACGGGCGGGGAAGCAGGTGGCAAAGGGCGTTTAGGGCATGACAAGGGCTTTCGCAGTGGTTTTAGCCATGTGCCTTTGGCATTTCCAGCAAAACCAGTTCCAAAGTTTCCCGCGCCAGCCTTTTTTCGGCAGGGTCAATGCTGCCGCCGTAGAAAGCCATAAAAACAAAATTGTCATTGCCTCGAAGGAGTGAAAGAGACGGAGGCGCTTGCGCAATCGCCGGCTGGACAAGTTTTATGCTACACTTTAAGGATCGCAGCAGCAACAGCAGCAGCAGCAGCAGCATCAGCAACATCGGTTGCAGCAGCAGCAACATCGGCGACGAAAGCAACTTGCGACCCACGACGATGAAAAGAAAACGAAATGCTCAGTGCCCGACGGTTTCACTTTCATTCGCAACGCGCACGCGCAACTGGCAGGTCGCACGAAAAGAGCACCTGAAAATACCTACCCGACGTACCGCCAAAGTACGCTTTTGTGCCATCCGCAGCCCAGCGAATTACAATTGTTTTAATCGAATAGAAAAGTGATTATAAGTGCGCTTTAATTGGACGGCAATCAATATAAATAATTGAGTGTTTTCAATTCATTTCGCTGCATCCCGAACCCACGGCACAATACCAATAAAAATCCCGTCGCGCAATACTTAATGGATGCAGGTAAATGCAAAAAGCGATTGGAATATTTTAAATGCCCATTTAACTGTGGAAATTATTATTTTCTCTGTGGGCGCAGAGCAAAAAACCATTTGAATGTGCAAATTGAGTTAGAAGCGGTTGAAATTAGTTCGTGATCCGGTGTTCAATAAATTCCCTCACACGGAGAAATTCAATGCTTTCCTGTGAGGCCACAAACCAAGTCCTGAATGCTAAATGGCAATCAAAAAGGACTTAGGCGAGCATGCATACGAAATGTCTCCCGTTTAATGGCCCAGTTCAGATCATTATCCATACCCAATTAAAGCCACAATTTCCCTACCGAAAGCTCCGCTTTCTTGTGTTGTTTGGCCAACAAGACAGGCAACAGGGGGACCGGCTCAAAGCGCCCCGGGCCACTTAGCCATGAATATTGCAGGTGAAATATGTTTTGGCATGCATATTTAATGCCTATCAAAATACAGGCAGCGGCAAACTATGTGAAAACCCGTACGAACCATTTTAAACGCCATCAATTTCAATTTTCCAAATTAAATGCGTGGTGCAGGCGGCGCTGAGGAGGGGGCTAATTAATAATTCATTACGTTGCCAGTAGCAATGACATAAGCCCCAAGCAAACGCAGCCCCAAGTTCAACAACTTGGCAGGAAAAGCGACAAACGTTTTAGGGAAAATCTCTGGCGAAAGAGAAAGAAAAGCGCCGAAGTGCCAAGGCAGCCACTTAGGAAAAGTCATCATCCAGCGACGTATCGGTTGAAATCAAACAGCCCGACAAGTGAGTGGCCATAGTAGTCAGGAGCGGAGTCGAGTGGCTCGGATGCGAGTGGAGTGCAGGGGAGGCCAGTGGATGGCCTTTGGAGTGGGCCCAAACAGGCTTGACGACTCCTCCATTTGTCGCTTGGAATTTGTCGTGGTCGCCGGGGTTATTCACACCACCACTCGCACACCGAAGCCCAGCTGAAGCTAACTCTTTCTGCTTTTGGCCATTTCCGTAATAGCTCCATGTGGCCCCACCGCCACCAACGACATCTGCTAACGGCGGCGGCCTCGCTCTGCTGTCTGTTGGCCATCATCGTCCAGCCGGCCCTCTCGGATGAGCCACCCCCGCCAGCACCCGCATCCCCCGCCCCCGATCTCCCCCAGAACTCCACGGAGGAGGCCACGCCAACTGAAGCCCTGAGTGACAGCAGCGAAAAGGAGGTGAGTCCGAGTTCAACGAAAGATTTTGACAGGCAATGAGCGTCGCTTTTGACAGCTTAATAAGCAGGCAGCCGGGCAACTCATCCGCGAGGTCATCGAAGGTCCCAGCTTGGACGGCGAACTGCAGGAGGACGCGGCTCTGGAAAGGGAAATCGAAGACAAGGGCTTGGAAAAGGAACCGGAGTTTGTCGGGTAAGACAAAGATCAAAGCTAGGCCTAGGAAGCCCTACAGAAATATGAGGTTTATGTCCTTTTTAAAATTAAATACCTTTTATACTTTCCATTTGTAAAAGCATTAGTTTGATATCTTAAATCTTTAAAAATAGTTCCAGAAGCTAGCAAAAAATCCTTTAAGAATCCACCTGTTTTAGTAATCCCTTCTCCCCGTTACCAGTGTTCCAGGCTTTCTGCCCACTGTGCTGCCTGCCAGGGCCTCCGACAGCCCTACCAACGGACATGGCTACATCCAATTTGAGATCAACGATGAGCTGCCCGTGGAGGTGGCTCGTCGCCAAAGGCCAATTGAGCAGACCGTAACTCGCTCGCGAACGGAGACTGTCAACGAGGTGCTGTCCAATCTGTTCCCCAAGGGATTCTCGGACATTTTCCGCTTGAGCGGAAACACGGAGCCATCCACCAGCGCACCCACTACCACCACAACCAACAAAGCGGTGGCTCGGCCCACAGTGGTGGATGTGGTCAGCACCACCGAGACGGTCACCACTGAAAGGCCAACGGAGGCCCCAGCCCCGAACGCCACCTACTACAGCTATCAAACGACCGTCACCAAGGAGTACCGCCGGGAACTGGGGCCAGGCCACACGGAGATCGTGGTGGAGCAGATCCGGGATCCTCAGTTCCGGGACGGCAGCAACCACATTTCGCGGGATGAGCTGCTGCGGATCAATCGCGCTGCTGTGGCGGCTCCGGTGCTGCCAAGCTTGCTGCTTCAGCCGGAGGGCGACGACAACGAGACCCTGGTGGCGGCAGAGAGTGCCCCCATTGTGATCCTGGGCGAGCACGAGGCTGAGCTGGAGGAGGGGCAGGAGATCAATGACAACCAGATCGCGGAGACCCGCCACGTGGGCAGGGAGGCCTACCAGCAGCGACTGCCGGCTCCAGCTCTCAATGGCATCGAGAGCTATGCCAACCAGAAGGGCCCTGCACAGGATCAGGAGATCAATGTGCACATCGTGCACGATGAGTCCTTGGGAAAACCACAGCTGGGAAAGGGAAAGGTAGGATTGAAATCTGGATAACGCAGGATATTCCGGTATTAAATGCTTAATATTTTCAGGCGGCAAAGGAGCAGACCCAGGTGCAGCCGGCCCAGCACGCCTTGGATCACTTTCAAGCCCACAGTGAGCAGAGGTTCCAGCAGCATCATCAAAGTCACGAGGCCCCATCGCGTCAGTTCCTGAAAAGCTTCAACCCCATTGTCTCGGGCAGTGGCGATGGACCGCTTCCGAAGGGTAGTTTCCACTACGAGGTGCAGAGTCCTCCGCAGCTGCCGAGCCCGCGACAGCCGAAGGAGGGAGACTACGCCGGACAGTTCGTGAGACCTGCTGCCCAGTTGGCCTACCAACAGGAGATCAGCCAGGTGAATCCACAGGTGCAGCATCAGCCGGAATCACTGCACACCAAGGCCATTTCCTCGCCCTCGCCCTCGCCGGAGGTGCAGCAATACTCCGGCTACGGAGGTCCCACTCCAAGCAGCCTGGTGTTTGTCACCTTGAATACCCCAAGTCCTCCTCAATCCTCACCTGCGCCTGCACCTGCCGTGGCTCATGCACCCCTGGAGCCAGGTGTCCAGATCACCGTCAATCATCCGGCTCCACACAACTACGTAGCCGAGGCAGCCGCAGAGCCCTCCCAGCACAACGTCCAGCATGCTCCGGCTCCGGCTCCCAAGAAATCCAGTCCGTACACCTTCGTGGAGGTGCAGAAGTCCGTCAACATCCACAACAAGCTGATCACGGAGAAGGATGGACGATTGGTGGAGCAGCACGAGACGATTTATCACCAGCCCTATCTGCATAACCAGTTGCCGCAGGCTGCTCCAGCTGACCCTCCGAAGAACTATGCATCCCTGGCTAAGAATCCCATCCACGTGGAGTACGACAGTTCGCCCCAAGAGGTGGCCATCTCACACGCAGCCATCCATTTGGACACTGATCATTCTGGCCACTCTGATTCGGGTCCTATTCAACAAACTGTTCACCCGGGTCCTGTTTACACGACTGCTCATCAGGAGCATCCGGTGCAACACCATGAGAATCAAGTCCATCAGATCCATCAGGATCACCAGATCCTTCATGAGGGAGATAATGCACCTCAGTTTCATCACGATCATCAGGTGCTTCACGAGGGGGATCATGCACCTCAGTTTCATCAAGGTCATCACGAGGGGGATCATGCACCTCAGTTTCATCAAGGTCATCACGAGGGGGATCGTGCACCTCAGTTTCATCACGATCATCTGGAGCACCATGACCAACCCTCTCTACAACCTTATCACGTGGAGAAGGTTGTGGACCACGACCATCATGGGAAGCAAGTGGTGGAGAAGCACATACCCGTTCCCTACGCCGTGCCGCAACCCGTACCTGTTCCCGTTCATGTAGAGCACTACGTGGATCGGCCCTATCCTGTGGAAACCATTGTCGAGCACCCCGTTCCTTATCCCGTGGAAAGGGTGGTGGAGAAAATCGTGGAGAAGCACGTGCCCGTGGAGGTGGAGCGAATTGTGGAGAAGCCCGTGCATGTGGAGAAGATTGTGGAGAAATTCGTGGACCGTCCGATGGCCATTCCGATTCACGTCCCCGTTGCAATTCACATGCCCATGCCGCCAGGCCACTCCTCGCTGGCGTTTTCCCACCATGGCCATCCCAACTCCCTAACTCCCTGGTCCCATTCGGTGGCCCACATTCCGCCGAAGGTGCTGCAGAACTACTACACCAGGATGCTGAAGAAGTTGCTGCCCCAGTTCGCGGCCAAGGCCCCTGCCCCTCAGTCCCCGTCCCCCAAGGCGGTCAAGTTGAGCAAGCCGGTGGCAGCACTCAAGCAACCGGTGAAGCCCGTGAGGGGCGAGGCGCCCAAGGTCGCCACCTTCAGCTTGGCGGACATGAAGTTCGACCTCCGACCTCCGCCGCCGCCGCAGGGTTCGCCCTGGCTACAGGGAGCCCGCTATATTTACAACACCCTGCCCGCCGACTTGGCCACCGCCGCCGCCTCGGCGCCCGCCCAAATGGTCAAGTCCTACATTGGCCCGGTTCCAGCCACGACATCTGGCCACTCTGGCGACGGGGACGCTCCGCTGACCAGCGAGTTCGATGAGTTCCAGCGATGGCGCAACGGGCACTCCCTGAAACGCAGTCCCGATTTCGGACGCAACCTGCAGCTGGAGTACGGATTCAAGCCCCCTTTGGTGCCATCCATGGAAATCGACGACAAGGGCAATCCCCTCAAGCAGGCCGAGCAATCGGAGACGCAGTGACGAAGGTAATGATGCGAGGAGAGCGGAGGAGAAAGCGTGCCAAAATATAAAGCTATAGTAATTATTGTATATTTATGTAACATATTTAAAATAATGCATTTAATAAAATTATACTCCTTAAATGGTATTTTACATGAAACGCTGTGCTTCCTGTTCATAATCACCTTCTATGTAGACACATGTGGACCTATTTGAATGTGTAAGCATTGTGATTTGCAACCTTTTTCGTGACAGGTCCTTAAGATCTCTACCCTAGTCCACGCAGCACTTTGCAAATTGCCGACAATCCCCGAGAAAAGTGCACATGTGGCTGTCTGCGAGTAAATGCTCAACTCAAATAAATGCGGCCCTCATTTAAGGACAATATTAATTAAACAAATGACAGCTACAACCCTGGCATTAAGCCGGCGACGAGACTGTACCCAATTAGGGGCTAGGAGTCGCATAAAAATAACGAATTTCCTTAAGTAACATTCATGCAAATGAAAAATGCGGCATTTGCGTGGAAGGGTTCTCTAAGGGAATCCCTTATCTGCCCTCGAACAGGCACAACGCCCCTCCAATTCGGGGCACTCACGCCTCGCATAAGGGTGCCCAAGTGCAAAGATTTATATGACAGCTAATAAATTCACAACACATGTAGCGCCCAGCAGATATTAGGAGATACGAGTATTTTCGGTGACAAGCCAAGGCCTCGCACGTCTCGAGTTTTGAATGTTATTGAAGCGTGTTTTCGCAGGGCCAAAAAAACCAGCCTTGCAAATGTTTGCGCAGCCAGTCGAAAATCACGTTCTGCGAACTGCGAGGCTGCAGCTGACATTTGACATTTGGAAGGCTTTCGGGCGGGAAATAATAGGGCGGGGCGTGCCGACAAACAGTTTAGCACACGTGTCGAACGGAAACGGAAGCCAAGACTCGGCAAACAATCGGAAACTTCGAGGAGCCAAAAGATAAAAAGGAGTTGAACAGAGGTGAAGGATTGGCTTTCACTTCTAGCAATGATTCTGTTTTAGTTTTATAATGTTGAACCACTTTTGGAGTAAATAACATTTTAAAACATTAAAGGAGTAAAGCAATGTTGGAGGAAGCCGTGAATCGCCAAAACATTTTTTTCTAAATTTTTACACATTTTTACATACTTGCCAACACCTCTATGCCATGGTTATTCCTCCTTTTAGTAATGGTACACCCTACGTAACAATTTATTTAAGTAATTTTCCATCGAAGTCACTTAAAACGCATTACCGATATGTTAATTTATGCAGCAAATTATTATCCGAATAAGTTTGTCAGCTCCTTCGTGCCATAAATCATTAGTAAAGTAAGTGAATTCAGCAAAATTATTAAATGGAAGTTAGTCAACAGCCCGGCGAACTCTCTTTAAACTCCGCCCATTTTTGCACTGTCTGCGGTGAATTCAGGCCAACTTTAGCCAAATTCAGTATCGTAAATCAAAAATTGTTCATGCCACGCCCCCAGATATCAAAAATCAATTGCGATTGCAATTGCAAATGCATTCGGCACTTTGATAGACTCCCCGCCGGGGGGTCAGAAGCGGAGCCAGCCAACAAGAAAGATAAGCATGGGAACAATTGAATAATTTATATGCAAATAAATAAAAGTACTTTCGGCACAAAGAGCTTTGGCAGAAAGCGAGCAAAAAGCGTGTGAAATATATTCTCCGTTCTGGCCACAAAAGGCGTGACACACGCTACAACGGCCGTGTTCCAGGAGTTGGCTTTTTTGGCGGCCTTCGAAGGCCCCACCTATAGGACCACCCACCCTGCACCACCCACCATCCGCCACCCTTCTGCGCCGAAAAGCTGTCGGCCTTTTCTGGTTTGGCTGAACGCTCGCTGCATGTCATTGTCAGGGGCTGCCAACTCTGCATTTGATATACGATGTGTTGGCAAGCCGCCCAAGTTGGCGGCGGACCGCGGGCAGGGGGCGTGGCACTGCGAGACAAATGCAGCTGAACCGAAAATTGCATTTCCGCTTTGGAAATTGCGCAAACTTCCGCAGCGAGCGGGGAAACCCGAATCCGAGGCCAGAGAAAAAAACAGGCAAACGTCGCCAGACAATTGGCAAAAATTTTCTATAAAAGTGTGAAATAGGCCGTCACCCCTTGGCCCCCGAAAGGCTGGGAGGACTGGTGGTGCAGATGAGGCTGACATGCCGTAAAGTGGCCCCACTGAACCACAGAAAACTTGTCACACAAAAATGAACGCAAAAATGTCAAAAGCACACAAAGATAAGGCGAGATGGAGGTGGAAAATGCGGGAAACTCCGGCACAAGTGGGGGAAAATGCCATAAGAACGAATGAATGACTTTGGAATTGCACGAAGAAGTGTATGCGAATCCCCAAATATAAACGACTCGAACTCTGTCCCCTTCTTAATAGTGGTTCCATAGCCACTTTTCCATGCTTAAAAAATGTCCGTAACCTCCGAGTAATTTCAGAACCCAGGCTATAAGTGCAGCTTTCAGTTGACAAGGGTTAGTTTCCATGTCGCTTAACCCGCTAATGGGCGGCCATACCTGCGGTTGGCAAATCGATCCCCTTAAAAACCGCAAAGAGGTAAAGGTAAGGACTAGCAAATATTTGCGCCCCCACTTCGTCTAGACTGGGATTTCAAACTGCCTTTGGCAGGCCAACAGAAAAATAAATTCTAACACTTACCAGGCGACAACCGCAAACAAACAGGAAACCAGCTGAAATTCTATTCAATCAGAAAAAGAAACAAGTCGTCTGCACGTACTTGCAGGGCAAACAGTCATAACTTTGGTGCATTGGGAATACAATGCAGGGGATATCTATAGTCTGGAGGACAGTGTGAAAATATGGGGTCCAAAACAATGGCTAAATTACGAAATCAAATAAAACGAATATAACGAACAGAGGTCTTTTTACAGAGCTGTTAACGAATGATTGGCCCAAAAGTATTCCACACCAAAAAGCAAATCGATTTTTGCGCATGTAAAAACCGAGTAAGATTACATTTCTGTTTACAAAATGGGCGAAGCGATTTGTTTATTGTGCCTAGAGCGTTGTCAAAAAAAACATTTCATATAAGTGGACTTTGGGATTAAAAATTTCACATTCTATTTAAACCAGTTACCTTCGCGATATTAATAAACACAAACAACTAATAACGAAGCATTCTAATGCTTCCCCCATCTTATTATCGTTGCCTTTTCCACCCTAATCCTTTGTTGAAGAAGATACAACACATCCTCGAGATATTAAAAGGGAGAAGATTTCATTCCGACCTAGCTCACAACTCGGCAACAATAAGAATACGCAATCAATGGCTCCCCATTGCAATGAGGAAGTAAAAACTAATCAAAAACCTCAATTGCAATGCTGAAATAAATGCAGAAGCAAAATATTGGCAAGTCTGTGGGAGAAAGCTCAGGAGCAGCAGACCTTATTGTATCCACAGCAACAACAATAATTAGAGCAAGCTGTGCAGGTTTTTAAGGAAGTAGAAGCACCAAACACCCTTGCAATCCGATGGTTTCCCGTGTGAAAAAAATAAAACTTAAATTTCAAAATTGCTTATCATGGTGTATGGTCACCTTAAAGCACTTAGAACCTTGTGAGTTTATTGGCTAAAACGCTGTCCATGAATAATTTCTTTAGGGTATAATAAGAAGCCATAGGCAAATAAACTGGCCACTGACAATATTAGTTGCAGACGACCGACATCCCGCTGCGTCGGAGGAAAGGAGTCTGATTTTGATAATAATAATAATCATAGCTCAGATGAAAACTATCCACGTCCAAGTTGTGATCCTGGCCGGGACGATGCTGAAATTATTATAGGCAGCCAACGCAAAGCTGGCCAAGGAATTTCAATCAGTGGCGAAGACGACGGCAGCAACTTTGTGATTGCATAACTGCGTTGCGGCCGAGAGAAGTGGTTCCTGGCTTCTTGGCTCTCAGCAGGAGATTCTCCACACAGGTTTTCCGGCTTTCCGGTTTTCCTGCAATTTTCTGTCAAAAACAACGGCCGGCAACAACAAACTCCGGCCGGAACTTTTTGCTGGGCCACAAAGTCACCGGAGCCGCCGAACCCACACCTTTCGGGTGGTGGTGGACCACACTTTTAGCATGCGTGCGGTCAGCAGGTCGAGGATCGGGGGTATTAGTTTGCGGGCACTCGGGGCTGGAAACTGCAGACTGTAAACTGCAAACTGCAAACTGCAAACTGCGAACTGGCAACTGGAACTGCTGTCGTATATTGGCAAAGTTTTCGTGTTCGACGGAGGCTAAGGGGGTTAAGTCCAAGTGTTTATTTTGTACCATAAGAGTGGAGTGCTTGTTTGCTTGTGGCAAATTATTTAGATTGCGAAATCTCGGCTAAAGATTCTATACATAGAGAAGAAGTATTGACTGGTGATGCTCACCCCCAAGACGCCTGCAAACAGTGGTACCAATAAGCAAGTTAATAAGGAGGTCAAGGGATATCAAGAGAACAACAAATTTGGGAAAACGTAATCTTCTTCGACTTAATCAGACTAACATTCCTAGCAAAAACACTCGTACAAAATAGCTAATAAATTAACAATGTTGAGTAAATATTTTATTGCTTACATTTTAAAAACTTCATTGCATTAAAAAGCTTGTATTAAACTCTCATTTTGTTAAGTAAACCCGATCTTTCCTAAAAAGTACAAGCTGGCAGCACTGTCACTAATTCACTTTACGACTTCCCAGAGACACAAATCCTAACTTAATTTCCCCAAACTCCCCAACTTCTTCGGATGGCATTATCTGGATTCTCATTACCGGAATAATCTTCTTTGTGCGGCGAAAACCCCAAACGACTCACGCAATAGTTAAGTATTTAACGACCCTTCTCAAGTCGGGTGTGTCAAGTGCAGTTCTCCCCTAATCCCGCCAAGAACTCCGCTCCGAGCCAGCAATTGCTTTAAACTGTTTACACTTTACGTCGCCAAACAGCGTTGGTGCAAAGGAAAAGCTCGGCTTTACTTTAGCAAAGCAATTTTCAGTAAAAAACATTTAAATTTCCACCCAAGCCCCATGTGACTGCGCGCCATTTTGACACTTAATTATTTCAATTGAGGCTGAAAGGGAGGTTATCTCCCAACTCGCCCTATGTGGGGTCTTTTGTTTTTCAGGCCGTTTACCTTTTTTGCCCCCTTTTCGGGCTCTCGTTAACAGCTTTTTACAATATATATACACACAGATATTTAATCGTGTGTTGGGAGCACTGGTCTTTGTTCCGAGGCAGCCTTTGTCTGATGATTTTGTCGCAGTCTCATTTACAATATTTGCCACCCTGCCAGCAGAGAACACAACAAATGAAATCAGCATTAGCTGCATTGGCCGTTTGTTTGGGCTCGTCCCGAATCCAAATCCGAGCCCAGATCCAGGTTCAGATTCAGATCCCGACCCAAGAGCAGAACCAAATCCCACCCAGACGACAGGCGACACATTGTACAAGGCCCGAGGACCGCAAATGATAAAGAAAATCACTGCAAACCTTTCCCATTCCAGTAAACTACTGACAAATTGCGGCGTTGCATGACGGGTAAATACACTACTATAAAAACAGAACAAACGTATTATTACGTAAAATACTACACAGAAAAGTAATGTTTATTTTTCCAGCAGAAAAAAATATCAACATTTTTATAGCTTATATTTACACATGCGCCAGACTACCAAAAATATTAAATAACAACAACGGCTCATTTTATTGTTTAAGATTAGTACAAATATTGTTCTATAATTTCAATTTATTTCAAGCCATTACATAAAAATAACCCTTTTTCTACCTTACTTAAAACTTTTAATTTCTAGCACTTTTTCGTCATCCCATACCTTTGCTTAACTTAAAACAGTTAACTTACATTTTGCGCTTACATTTAATATATATAATCAACCTGCATTTGGCCAGATGTTTGAAGTCATCACTGAAAATATATTCTTTACTTTTGGGGTTAAATATCGTATTAATTGCGTAGTGTGAGCCCCAATAGTATCCTTATTGTTTTTACAAGAGTAGCACAAAGAAAAATGAAGTCCTTTCAGAGATTCTTATCGTTTTTCCCCTTAATTCGGACATGCCCAGCAACCAAACAGAGAATATTCCCCCATGTTTTATAACTTTGAGTGCGATAGAGGAAGGCGGCGATTTAACAATTTTAAATAAAATTGGATGTGATTCTGTGGGATTACACTTTGCCGCCGATCGCAGAGAAGCTAGGTGAGGGCCTAGGACCGGAAGCCACATGAGAAGCCCCCGAAGCAGAAGCCAAAATGACATTTTGCGGCCCATTCCCCGAATTGTCAGGGCGAATTTACAAGAACCCTGGCCAAATTGTGGGCGTGGTCGCAGACAAAAGACAATTGAAGTTAATGTGAGCCCAAAAACACTTGCCACACCCACCAGCGCCCAAGCAGGGCCACGCCCACATCCGATAGATAGGGGGGAGGGGGCGAAAGGCGAAGGCAGCTGGCCATTTGGATTCGGTATTTTACTTTGGGATTATTTTGTGATTTATGCGGTCTTCGAGTTGACATGCAGATTTAGATTAGGAGCCGGGCGAAGGACATCTCTCTGGGAGATGGAATGCAGCACGCGCATAAATCTGCTTTTGGCCAGGCCGAAAAGGAGGGCGGTCGGTGGCGTATGAGTGATATTTTAGTTTTGTCGTTTTGCGGCTGCCATTTTGTGTGTGGCATTAAAAGATTTCGGAGTTCGGATTCTCGTTCTTGGCCCGTTCTTGGGCTTCGGACGTATAAAACAAGGATTTGCCATTAGGGCAAATTAAATGTCCCAGCTCAACTGGGTGTTCCGGCTGTCCCTGTGCCCGGCTAGTGGCGATAAAAGTTTAATTAATTATATGGTCAGTGGCCACTGAGTGATTTTGGTTTATTGTATCCGCATTTGATTAGCCACGGGCCGTAGTATATTTATCATTCGGCCATTGGCTAATTAATTTCGAGCCATCTTGCCGGGGACTGGATTGGGAGTAGATTTGGCCTGAGGAATAAATAAAGTTATTAATGAACCTAACTACCAAGTGACAATTTCACCCATTAAATAATGAATTGTTCGTAAATGTTTTCCATAAAACCTCTTAGTTTTCCCTTCTGCCCTGACTCGTGAAAAGCAATCATTCGAACAATTAGAAATCGTACTTAATATCAAATTGTTTGCAATTACAAAGCATTTTAGTGCGAACCGGAGGACACAGACAATAATGGAACGACACATGAGGCCAGCACACAGCCACACACACAAGTGACACCCTTTTGGCCAACTCTCCGACCACAACAGCAATAACAACGATAACAACAGAGTGTGGCAAGGGAGGGAGACCTGGACCTGTTAGGACGGTTCGAGCCAAGTCGAGCGAATTTGACTTAAAAATGGGCAAAAAATTGCGGCAATTAAAGTGGCAAATTGTTTCGAAGAGGCCATGTTCGAACGGTTCTCCGACATTGTCATGGAAAGCCCCCTTTCGCCATTTCCCCTGCTGTTTTCACATTGTGAAATGGAGCCTTAAATGAGTTTTCAGTTGACTTCGTTCGGTCTCTCGACTCTCGCCTTCCAGTTCATCTCCATTTGGGTTTTGATTGAAAACCCCTTAAATGCCCTGAACAGAGTCATTAACAGAAAAATGGGGAAAATACAAACAAAATGCACCGCATTTATTTTCGTTATTTATATAAAGGGAGCCCCTGGCCCAAGCATTTAGTTTGGGCAATAAAATAACTCTTCGGCTGCGACAATTTATGCATTTGGGTTTGGCCCAATCGAACCCAGTCTACAGATTACCCATTACCCATTACCCATTTTGCATTCGCCAGGACAACTCTTTCTGGCCTTCTTATCTGCGCCCGACTGGGGTTCGATTTTTATGTGCATCTCAGGCCCAGATAAGCCCTGAAATATGGCCAGACTTGGCCGGCCAATGTCTTAAAGGGAGTCCAATCGAAGTGGGAGCAGCTGCAGTCCTGCTCGGACTATCTGCCACCGAATCTCAATTAACATAATTCACCTAGACCAACGTGGAAGTGGGGTTCTGACTGGCATACCCGCTCATAAACTAACAGTTTCGGTAGGAATTGTCGCCCCCAGATAGCAGCTTCCCTAAACAGGACCCGAGTTTCAACCCGGACATGAGTTCAGCTCGGGAATAAGGGGAGCGGCTCATCTGCTTGGAAGTTGTACACTTAAAAAAGTACTTAGGGCCTAAGTATCCCTTTATTTGGAGCTTACATTTTCATGCATGCAATACATAGAGTTCTAAGAATAGGTAACTTCTAAAATAAGTAGATATTTCATTTTTATTCACTTTAAATTTTAATTTTAATTTGCCATTCCGAACTTACTATACATAATGAAATTTAAATTTAAAAATAATGACAAGCTATAATTGGTAAAAACATGTTTTACTATATATTAACAATTTTTCAAAATATACCAACTCAATATGTATTATAGGACTTAAGTATTTTTGGCCGTTTTTTGTCTTCTTTAAACATTTGTTTCCCTTTTGGAATACCCTTACTGTTTTGAAGAACCATTAGAACTTGTTTAGTACAGTCCAACATTCACAGGTAATTTTATAACGCAAATCCCAAAGTCATGTGTTCGTTTATTTTCGCTGTGGAGCTATCGGCGGAGTGCTCGAGAGTTGGAGAACTCGCTCATTGTCAAAGTGGAAATTGTGTTCATAAATCAGAAACTGTCGCACATGTGTGACCCCGCAACCTCCGAACTCCCACTCCTCCTGTTTATTGTGTTGTCAATTTGCTGCGCTCGTTGGCTTTCTGGCTGCGATGGCGTAATTAGATTTCGGCCTGGTCTAGTCGGTTCGGTTCGGTTCGGTTTGGCTTGGATTGGTTTGGCCAGGATAGATGGCGGCTGGATGGGCTGATGGCCTGATGGGCTGATGGGAAGCTGACCACGAAAACGGGAAGTGTCGGACAATTAAGGCAGCAGGCAGACCAGCAGGGAGATCCCGATCTGGCGAATGAAGGAAGCTGCGAGCGAGTCAATTAAAACGTTCGATACGATCGCTATCGCTGCAATTTCCTCGAAACCAAATGACCAACTGTCCAAGTTTTGAGCCACCAGCCAGCCAAACAATTTGAGGGCAATTAAGTGGCATGGCCATTGTCAAAACTGGAACATCGAATCCGTCGGCTCAACCAGTTAACCGGGATGAGCGGCTGGAAGCGCCAACAGAGCCACACATTTGGCCAGCAATTGTTGCCCCTGATTCAGGCTCGGAGTCACTTTGTTAGTTGGTTAGACTTCCGCACAAATAAAGCCGAAGTCTGGAGGAGATGGGGCCGGGAGATGGCGACGACGACTGCATCCGCAATGCAACTTTCTGTGTGAGATTTCCGCCTATTGCAGCTGCAACTGGCGACGCATCTGGTGGCGAACAGGGGCTTCCAGCCGGGAAGGGGCTCCTCAACTTCTGGCGCATCTTCGGCGGCTGAATTTATTACGAGATTGCAAATATCCACCGCGATTAAGCAATTATGTGGCTTTCGGAAGGAGGTTGGCACATTGCCCGAGGAACGTGTCAGAGCCGGCGAGTCTAAGCTTGCCAGGGGGTTTTAAAAGAAATAATGGTTGGGATTCCCCACCTGTATGTTCGCCTCTTAGATAAACGTAAATTAATTTGGGAACACAGTTTAAAATAAAAATTAATTGTGTATTTATTTAATAGTTTATATTGCTTCAATGAGCCTCTGTGTAGAGCCTTGTTCTACTGGAACAAACTTCCATCTCACATGCGGCTGGACCCATGCTCTCCTAGGGAATTAATTAAGAAAACCCTTTACAATTACCTTTCGTCCCTTAGTATTTAGTTTAGTAATATACAAGTAGCCAGTTAAGGTACCAACTGTTGGCGAAATAAATAAATAAATAAATAAAACTGTTTTAAATCAAAATAGAAAACGTTAAAGATTTATTTTCCTCTTGTCTACATAATTATTTTAAGGGATGTTCGACAGTGTTTTCTTACTTAGGAAAGACATTTTCCCCTTCTATATTAGCAGATTCAGTACACGCCCCTGCCCGCTTACATGGCTTTCCTCTAATAACTCAATTTCAACACCAGCAAAAGCAAATGTGAAAGTGCCAAGAGTCGCCTCCTCGCACCGCCCCTCCGCTGGCAACCACCAATCATAGCCGAAAATCCCCAATCGGCTCTGCATCTGGCCCAGGTTTGATGCACTCCACTAGATAGCTCGACCTCGGCACTCCAGGCCGCTTTGGAGTCCCACAATGGGCTGCAATAAAATAAAATAAAGATAATTTGTCAGCTACTTCATCGGCGGCAGCGCGTGCGTGACTCGCGGTTGCCTGTTGCATAATATCTGCAGTTGAACTTTCCCATGGGCTGGGATCCCCGTGGCCCGTGCCCCGTGCCCATGCCCCTCCCCACGCCCTCCCGAGGGGATAAGTTCTTCCTATAAATCACATAATCAGCCAAGCCTTATAGGAAATGCGTGGCAAGGCATTTCTCTTGTTGCCATTAATAAATTAATTATACAACCATGACGGCACCGAGTTCAGTTTTATCCTCAGAGGCACGCACACGATACAGTAAAAAACACAAAAATGCACACAAACGAAACAAAAACTTGAACATTTTTTGTCATCAGCACAACAACAGCAACATTTGCAAATGTTGATGGTCAAAAGTTGGCTGACGCCTGGGCCAAAGCCATGGCCAAAAAAGATGCTTGAAATGCAGCCAGCTAAAAGACAAATATCAAGTGAGTGGTGAAAATTTCAGTTTCTAAAAAGCGAAAAAGGAATGCTCTACAAAAGATAAAATTATTATTTTTAATAAAATTTTCTAAGAAATAAATAAGAAATAAAATGTTGGGGAATCAGAATGCAAATTTAATTTTTGAGAATCCTATGAAAAGCAACGCAAGACTCTCATAATTTCCATTTTTCCCAACGGGCTGGAATGCAAATGCATTTCCCCGAACAAATCCCGAATTCGACTTCCTTCTGGGCGTTGCAAATTTAATCATCAGCTTATTATGCCCACACTAAAAATCCACAAAAAGTAAGTATGAAAATGGAATAGCAACACACCAGACCAGGCCAAGTCTGCTGGCAAAGAAAATGGAAAATGGGAAAAGCGAGAAGCGAGGCAACAACAAACCGGCCGTCTACGTGAAAACTGCGCGGCCCGAACACACACAAAACTCAAGTGGCGCGAAAATTCGAGGCACAGTTGCAGCAGCAGCGCGCAAGCGTGCGGTTTTCCTCCTCAGTTTTTCCAGCCAAAAGTAAACAAGGCAAAGCGAAACGAAAACTCAAATTAAAAGTCGCATTAAACAAATGAGAAACGAACGAGGACTGCGACGAGCAAGTTTAAACAAAGCTCAAAGACAAAGTTGAATGGAATAGTCAAAGTTTGTTTTTTTCCGCAAAGGATATGAGGATATCATTTTGCAAAAAGACTTTCATTACATTTCTTAAAAGTGCTGGCTAACAAGAATACTATATTCTAGGCATCAAAATAAATTAAATAATCGCTAAACTAAAAGTTGAGCAATAAGCCATTACAGGATTGTGGTATTAACAGGCAAAAGTGAATTTCAAAAGTGCAAAACCGTTTAAAATAAACTCATTTCCTCAAATACATTTTGATAGCCAAATCAAAATATAAGATTGGCTAATATCGCTATCATACAAAATTTGACGTAGTAAATTTTACACTTTTATTCCAAAATTGGGAACAACAGAAAAGTTTTCTTATAGTTCCCAACACATCACATTTTGGGTATAGAATGTGTAGGCCATAGGGGTCGAGTTGATTTTTGAAAAGTAAATAATGCGAGAGGCGAGACAAAATTTAAAGGACTAAAAAATATACAGTTGAATAGCAATTTGTCTAAATATATACATTTTGTTTAAAAACACATTTAATTTCCTTGAAGGCATTTTATTAACCACTTAAACCTCACATAACAGCATAAAGTTAGTAATGTGAGTGGTTAGTACAAATAATGCGAGTGCTTAAAAAACATTTTCCGCCATTAACTCCTGACATAGCTTAGCAAACTCATCAAATACTTTTCCAGGCAGCAAACAATAAAGTTCAACGCTGAAAAAACTCACTTACAATTTGCATTAAAAATAGCAAGATAAAGAAAACAGCGTGGGAGAATAACAGAAATTTAAACAACAATTACAAATTGAGCTGCCACTTTTGTGGAAACGCGAAAAGTGCAACGTGCAACGTGCAGCGTGCAACGTGCAACTTGACGCCTCATTTGCCCGAACTTCCGCCGACGTCCGACATCCGAGGCGACCCAAGGAAAATGAGAATGGCTATCTGCGGCGCCGGCCCCACCTTAATGGTAAGTGCACGGGGTTCATCATTCTGAAATTTTAATATAAACAACCGACAACTGCGAGGGCCATCGAGGCGTGAAAACAACAAGCGCCAGTGGAGAGTCTTCGGGCGAAATGGCCTGGGAAAAATGTCGGCCGTCGCTGCGATTTTCATTTGCGGGCAGGAAATGGACGATCCAGTCATTCCATATGGTCTCCTCTTCCCCTTTCCTGGCCCGCACATTTTGCAAATAATTTATTTTCATTGCACTTGAACTTCAATTAGCCAGGAACAGAGGCGCTCGGGGTCTGGGCCACAGCGTTTCCCGCACTCATTTAATTACCAGCCATAAAAATCATAAGCCGAGTGCGAATGTTTCAAAGTCTTTTGGCGAAATTCGTTACGCAACTGGCATTGATTGTTTCGCTTTGGGGAAACTCTCTTGATTTTATGACCCCGGCTTTATGAAGGCTGTGTGTGCCGCTGTGGTTATCTAACCGAATCGCAATCGGAATCCATATCCAACTGCCGGACGAAAGGAAAATGCAGCCCCATTTGCAATCGAAACTGGAAATTTGCAATTTAAGTGGATGGAAAAAAGTTTGCTGCCATTTCTGGCATTTCTTTTGAGGCAAGTTTCCTTGTGGCCCAGGAAGTACCATCTCCCTGCCGCTCTTTGGACCAGTCAAGTCTTTTATGTGCTTTGAACTTGACTTTGCCTGGGGTTTTGGCCAGAGAAAAAGACCGACTGGTTCTAACTGCCGCCACTGCAGTTGGTAACTTGCCCAGCCACCTCCCTCTGCCACAGCCAACAATTAGCCCAAGCTGTGCCTTTTGCCTGCTCCAGTTTCTTCTGGTGTCTCGACTGGGCTTGGGCTGCTCTTGCTCTTGGTCTTGGCCTGGCCCGGCTCTTGGCCCTCTCCACTGGCCTGGGAGCCGAGCCACGTTTTTCCGCCTTGTTGCATACAACAGGAGGCGATGCCGTAAGCGCATGTTGCAGCCAACAATTATACAAACTTGTGGCCAACAGCAATTACAGAAACCATTTAATGAAGCAACCTGCTTCGGAGCAGAACAATAAAGTCCAGAGGGAGAAATGGATGTATTGATTGGTTTGAAGACCTTGCCCTCGAGGCGGACTGCAAAAACGCTTAACAAAGCGTAATGTTTAGAAATGATTATTATGAAATTAAATTTCACTAAAGCCACAAGAAATATTTCCTGAAGCTTCTTTGATTAAACAAAAATTGATTCCCCTTAGCTGCGTTGGAAGCAAAGAGGTCGTCAAAGGCCGAGTTACTGTACTAAAAGTATCACCCGCAGTTTGTTTCCCTTACCCAAACAAGACCTATATTATACGCCTTGTAAAATAAACCGAGAACAATAAAAGATTGTGCAGCACTTTCAGATTGTCGGTACAATAAATATATCTTGTAAGCAGCTGTACAACAGAACAGCCAATGGTAAAAATGTAATTTAATCAAACTTTAGCTCCTCCTGCAAATATTAAAGTTTCAATTTGGAAACTAATGTCAAAACAAACGAAAACTTTTCAAATGCAATGCAGATGGACGGAGAGCCCCGTTCCTCTGCCTCTTAGCGGCTCGTAAAGGAATAGTTAACTAGTTTTCGCAGCACTTTTAAGGACATAAAATGCGAGTGAACAAACAGAAACAAACGCAAATAGCAACAATTTTTATCGCTGCTTTCTATTGAATTTTAAAACGAATCCAGCGCGTGTCCCAACTGGAATGAAAAGACACTTTTTGCGAGCGAGGAAATAAACCCAGAATAACCCACCCGCCCGAAAGTGTTAAATAGAAAGCACATAAAATTTTATGCAACCCAACTGTGCGGCCTGAGGTTGGGTGTTTTCCCTCTGTATAGAAAACGCGATGCAGTTGCCAGGTTACTAGCCCCAAGGGGCGGGAGAACGGGGCGTGGCACAGGGGCTAGTATGGGCGCAGGGCGTGGCAGCTTCATAAAAATTCACTCAGGCGCAGTTTTAACGGCCGTTAAATGTTTACGCGGTTGCATTTTTAACGACCGTTGACAGTTCATTTGGATTTAGCTCGATGGGCTTAGTTAAATAACTGCTGAGGAAAAAAGTGAGATAAGTCAGGGGACCCCAAAATGTAGCCATTTACATGGCCAAAGGCCTTGTGGCACTTGCCGAAAGTTTAGCTGACTGGCTGGATTTACTTTAGTTCCTGCAACTGAGCCACTAAAATACCTCCACAACTTTCTTATCGCAGTCCATCGCGAAATGTAAGTTAATGATACAGCTGGGTGCATTGCATCACTGACCAAACCAATTCGAGTACCATAATTGGTCTTACGTAAACCGAGAGTGCAAGAAAAGCAATTGAAATCGAGCATCGATGAGTTTAATGGCCATAAAAGCCAAGTTCAACATGTTGACGTGAAAGTGGCGGCCAGGCGAACACCCAACTTCGATCGAGAGGAGCGCGTGCGCAACTCGTTTGGTGTGTTTACTTTTATTTTTCGAGAGTCCAGTCCAAGCCGAGAATCGAGCTGAGCTAAAGCCAGGATCCAGTTGCAGTCGGACCTGTAGCTTCCGTCCAAATGCGGATCGGTGGAAAGTGAAAGTGGGCAGACGACCAAAGAGCAGGTGGAGGAGTGGACATACTCGGATTATTTATGGCTCTTTTTTTGTAAGCCAAAGTTGGTTCAACCCTCGCAGATGGTCAAAAATTATTGTTTACGACTGCGTTATGAACAAATTACTAAATAAATTTATCGAAAAGACTTTTTGAAATCCGCAATACTGTAATTGATGTGTAATTTTAGGATTGAAACAAAGAACAAGTTTGTTTCTTTTTTAAATGCTTGATTAAAGACATTTTTATCCCAAACTATGATGATCAGAAAACACAAACATAACTGGATTGGTCAAATAACTATAAAAATCCGCCATCCATCGATATATCGTCCTTTCTTAAACATCTCCAGGATAGGATTGGATTTAAGGTCTGTTAGAAAAATTTGGGAAGGGACCGAAGGACTTCGAAACTTTCATCCGTTTTTGAGCCGAAAGAGATCCTTAAAGTAGGAATTTCTACAGGATAATGAACACCCTAGTAAATCAACTACAAACTGGCTTGGGCCCCATAAGGCAAAAGTTTTGTGATGGTCAGCTTTATCCATCGAAATGAATCTACTTAGGGAATTCTTGTTGTTATTATAATCGATACCGCACGAAAAGAATGGTCGCACCGAGTACTCGCTTTTGCTTTCTGTTTTTCCGAGGAAGAAGATGTAAAACTGAATATCTTATTGTTTCTCGATTAAATAAAGTCATTAAACGTAATTGTTGAGATTATTTTAGAACCAATCACCGCCGATCCTACATATATGCCAAAAATACGCAATACGATTGCGTCTTAAAGCAAAAATGTATGTATTGAATGCATGTATTGAAGCTTAGGAGAAACTTTACATTTAAAAAATGTATTATTTCAATAATTGAATGTCTAATTTATCTTGTTAACAAAGACATAGGTTGTACTTATTGAAAAAATTCAAGCCTTACCTTTTGTTTCACTTTCTCTTCCTGTTTAGATACTGATCCTGACTGTGATTCTGACATTGTGTCAGTCTACAGATACCTGGCAGCGTTTACCGTCTCTGGAAACCTTTTCCTCGTACGAGGTAAATACTAGATACCCAAGCACTGTAAGACACCGAACCTAAAATCCAATTTTCACCAGGATATGCAGCGTTACTTTGACCAGCGTAATTTCCGGAGCATGCGGCACATTGACAATCCCACGGACGATAGTTACCTGGCGGCATTCAATCAGTACAATGAGCAGCTGGAGGATCAGCATCCTAAGCGGGTGGGCCAAGTCCACTCCAGGATCAAGCGCGAACAACGCCAGCTGCCCACAGCACCAAGAATGCTGCGCTTCGAACTAGCGGATGCCGTGGAACCGAGTCCGGAACTAAAGCAAATCCTGCGACAATACCATGCCAGATCCTTGAAGGAAAATCCCACTCCTATGAGTCCAGTTAGTACAACTCAGGAACCCTCACCGGCTGTCAGTACCACCAAGGCTACAAAAGTTAAGTCCCGGAAACCTCGTCGTCAGAGGCGATCGGTTGTTGGAGCCCAGCAACCAGCGGATTTTAAAGTCCAGATGATTCCATTTGAGGAAACAGACGCCAGGGAACCCGATCCCGTGACAGCTCAACTGATCAAGAAGGCTCGCACCCTGGATCTGCAAAGCCAGGCCACCAGATCTTCTGACTTTCACCAGCCAAAACCGCAAGTGGCTAGGAAGCAGCCCTTCCAAGTGAGGATTCGCAAGACGAAGCGCTCCAAGCGCTCCGCTCCGCAGATGGTTAAGTTTGAGTTGGCGGATGCCAAGCCCTTGCCCCAAAGAGCCGGAAAACAGTTGTCATCTGAGATTGTACCCACCCTCCTGACGATGGAAACCCAGGCACGGAACAAGACCCATTTTTCCCAGTTGACCACACCCACTCCTCGGGTTGAGGACAACGACATACTAACGGGAGAAGCCACGGCGGAAACGAAGCGCATGTATGTTTATAAGGAGTCACCTCTCTCTTCTGGACATGTGAAGAGCAAGAAATCCTTGAGCGCACTGCCCCATGAAGTTCAAAAGGTCATCGGCCACCTGATGAAGGATGGACTTGGTGGCAAGGCGTATGTCAAGTACCTTCCTGCCCAGAAGTCCGACTACGAGCACTACAAGGCCAAACCTCTATCCTATGGGGCTAAGCCTTTGGGTAACTATATTAAGTACATCAACAAACCGGCAGAGCCATCTGCAGCTCCAGCTCCCGTCCAAGTGCACATCCAACCAGTTCCTGTGGTGGAGCAACTCCGTTACGTATACACGCCCAGCTATGTGGCAGCTGCCCCCACAATAGCCCAACCCATTGTGGTCCAGGAGGCGCCAGCTCCCACAGTCGCAGTGGAGGAAGTGCACCACACATACACCGCAGAGCTGGCTCCACCGCCCACCCAAAACCTGGAGGTGATTGTGCCACAGTTCAGGCCTTCCAAGCCAGACCCTCTGCTGGCCGAAGCTCCTGCCATCTACGGGAAACCCCAGGAGTCCTACAACTACGACATCCAGCCGGAGGCTTCCCCCCTGATCAAGATCGAGTACCACGCCCAGCCGGATGGCCTTAAGGACCACTACAAGCAGCTGCCAGAGTTCCAGCAATTGTCCACCCTTATTGGCAAGTCCCCAGACGACCAGATCCACGGCCTAACCTATCTCCTGGCCAAGGAAATGCAGGCCAAGTTACAGAGGCAGGGCAAGCAGCTGGTGGATCGCCCACAGGACAGTACGGCACCGATCCTGTTCCACCCAGGACAAGGTCCATCGCCGGCACCCACTCTCAAAACCCTGTTGGATCACGGCTCCCTGGGCGTCCAGCCGGGTCGGCTTATAGGCATGGCCAAGACCAAGCAGTATGTGCCCATTATCGAGCCGGGCAACAACGACGTCAAGGAGCTGCCTGCGGCTTCCAGCAGCGAGGCCTCCAAGCTGCCCACACCCAGTTCCTACATCGACTACACCCACGGACACGGTCTGTCGAACGGATATGAGGGCGTGGCCAACGCGGAGGAGCCGGTGACCACGGTGGAGCATGTGGTGCACCACCCTACGGTGGCCACGCAGTTGCTCCACCAGGTCCAGCACCAAAATCCGCACCAGCACCACCAACAGCACGTCCAGCAGCAGCACCACGGACTTGTGGCCACCGTCCTGCCGGCGGAACTGGATGCGGACAAGGGCGTGAATGGTATCCACTTTGTGCACAGCCAGGAGGACAAGTCGGTGAGTTGGGATTGGAGGCTTAAGAACCGAAGATTTATTCACCCCTCAAGTATAAGCCAGTGGCAGATGGTCTTCTCTAAGTGGAACTACCTGTAACTCATCTTGTTTCATAAAAGATATTTAGATAATATTTTCTCGAATTTAAAGTACCAGTTAAAATGTCAAATATACAATGGCTTTAGTTCGATATCAAAACTTATTCTTGTTGGGAACATATCTACCAAGCTAAAAAGATTTATATTTTAATTTAGTTTAATCAATTCCATAATCTAATTTTCTTTCCATTGAGACACTTCCATACCAAAATTCGTTAATGTGTTAGTTCGCCCCGAGGAAGTTTCACTGTAGTGTCGGCTGGTAACCCCCCGAATGCATTAAATTAAAGCATACCTCAGGGCGCCGGGTAAAAGACTTAGCGCTCTCCGAAAGCGTGCCCATTGATTGGCATAGGCAAAAACACAATCAGCATAAATAAGACGAGCTGGGGCGGCCACAAACAAACACGGTGCCAGACGGATAGACACTCCATTGCACGACACTGCGGCAGTCACAACAATGGAATCCCCTGCAGCAGGGACTTCGCCAGGACTCCCTGCGCACCTCCGCACCTCCGCACAACCTTTTAAGCCCACCTCGCCCCCCGGTGCCGCTCTGTGTGCAATTCAGTTTGATTGCCGATCCATGTCTCGCCGGTAATGCACTTAATCGAATAATTTTCAAGTTCGACAAGCATTTTCAATGTCGTTAGCCAGTCCCAGCCCTCTCCACTTCTCAAGGCCCTTCCCTGCGATCCTTCGTCTGGTACCTGGCAACACAGCCACAAAAGCAATGCAAACGACTTCGTCTTTCATTACTATATAGTACTATCCGTTCGACTGCAGTCTGCAAGTGCACTCAGAAAAACTAGCTCCACTCCTGGACCAATTTTATACTTTCCATTTTCAAGATTACAATAATAAGTGTAGATCTCACAGTATCGGTTCCGAAATGGTCTTCAAGGTCTGATTCATGCCATCACAAACATCATGGTCTTTAAGTTTCGGAGAAGAGAAGGTCCTTATTGTACAGATTTTCCAGAACATTTCACACATATTTTCGTACAAGTGTATTTGTGTCGGGCCGACATTTTGGGGCGCTGTCTGGACCAATTGATATAGATATATGGCAGCTGATAGGGTATATATTCATTTGGCCAACCTCAAGCACTTGGAGCGTGTGCCAGGGAAATGCACTCCATTCCACATGCGTCTCGGAATTAACATTTTCTTTCACTGGCGGAAAAACTTTCGCGCAGCTTGGGGTTTCCTGAATTTAATTTATCTGTATTTCTTTGGCGAACCAGAAGGCAAAGTCCCGGGCAATGGTGCGTCTTTGTGCGCAGCCAGGCAAAAGGCCACGAAAAGTGTCTTGAAAATGCGAAATGAGCAGAGTGTGTGTGCAGAGTCACCAGACACACCTGAGATGGGCCAGAGAAAAGAAAGTACAGCAGGTGGGGACAATCCCGGCAAAATAGCGAGTATAAGGACCAAAGGCAGCGATAGTCGTATTAAAATCGAACTAAGATGGAATGGGCGGAGTATTTACTTTGTCGTATCAATTTGTTGTAACTCTCAATATCTTTTAAGAGGTTGGTGGGGACTTACAATTGAAATGCCTTCGTCAAAATATCTTCGACAATTTTTTTGTGAATATATGACCAATTCGGTTTTTTTTAAATAGGGAATAGTAGGATATAGTGACAAACGATTCGTTTTTAAAAAGCCACATTTCCAAAAATTAATACTTTTGAAAGGCTTAAATGCAGAAAAAACAAGAAAGGAAGTTAACCTCGGCAAGCCGAAGCTTGTATACCCTTGCAGCTATAATTATTAAATTTAAAAACACAAAAAATGATATTCCCAATAGTATAAGATAATAGTCAAAAAACACCGAAGCTATAATTTGTTTCATATTATTTTTCCACCAATTTTCCGATCGTTCCTATGGCAGCTATATGATATAGTCGTCCGATTTCGATAAAATTTAATTCGAAATTCAGAACTAACTAAAAAATGCTATTTCCAAGCTTAGGAGGTTATATGCTAAAAAACACCAAAGAAATAATTTATTTTAATTTTTTTGTCCGATTATTCCTATGGGAGCTATAAGGTATAGTTGTCCGATCCGGCTGGTTCCGACTTATATACTACCTGCAAAAGATATAAGACTTTTGGGAAAGTTTCAGCCCGATAGCTTTAAAGCTGAGAGACTAGTTTGCGTAGAAACTTCTGACTGAAATCAATATACCCTCTGCAAGGGTATAATAAAGTACCACGAACTGTTGCTAAAGATCTTATTAATACTTGTATATATTTATTTGACTTGGTTTTCCACACACACAAATATATAAACGCTTTATATTCGCTGTTTGTCCGATTCACTTAAAATTTTGACAACATCAAAATAGATTAAAATATATTTTTTAACGCAAGACTTTAAAAAGCAATTATATTTCTATGTATTGAACTCGGTTCTTCAACTACATTTCGCATTTTACGAATACTAGTCCGAATATCCCCCTCGAAGTCCCGCCACAACGAAATAAACCACAATCTTACGCCGAAAATTCTTGGTTTACTTGGAAATATCAAAACAAACTATAACACTTGGCCGAAGATGTCTCCGGCCAGTCGTCAAGCACTCATCACACGGCAACATAACCACCGCAGTCGGCTATTGGACCTCACTTCATTTCCGGACAGGCCATTTGGTAGACGAACTGAACGAGTGTGCGAGTGGGTCGACCCGTCATGCGCTTCTTGGTCAGGTAGGGCACCAGTCCGTACTTGGTCAGGAGTCCCGTTCCGCGGGTGTCCAAATGCGCCCAGTCCACGCAGGGCACTAGTTCGTGGAGGATGGCTGCCGCCAAGCAGGAGGTGGCCAGTCCTCGGCCATCGTTGCTCAGGTCGTAGGACCTCTCGTCGGTGACCTGGCGCCGGTAGTACTGCCATAAAGGAAGGCGCCACACGCGGTCGCCCGAAATGGAGCCGGCCCGCTGGAACTGCTTCCAGATGTAGTGCGAGTTGGACCAGATTCCGGTGGCGCCGCCACCGAAGGCCTTCTTCACACCAGTGTTCAGGGTCGCTATGTCCACCACCAGCCTGGGCAGGTAGGTCTTCTGTCCGTAGAGCAGCGGGTCCGACAGCACCACCACGCCGGCCTTGTCCAGATCCCGCACGGCCATCGACTTGCCGTTGAGCAGGGTGACCACGTCGCCGGGCTTCGCGGACATCCCGGAGGGCATGTTCTCGCACAGCGGGATGATGCAGGTCACGTTGATGGGCAGCGACAGGGCGGCGATGCAGCGCATCATGGCCACGCAGCAGGCGGCGGCGGACATGCTGCCCCGGTACTCGTCCATGCCCTCGCAGGGTCGCAGGTTGAGGGCGCCCGAGTTGAAGGTGATGCCCTTGCCCACGAACAGGATGGGCTTGTCGTCGGGCGCCGTGCCGCAGTAGCTCAGCTCCAGGAGCACGGGCGGCTCGCAGCTGCCCTTGGCGATCATCAGGAAGGCGTTCAGCCTCTGGGCTTCGATCCAGTCCATGGTCCGCACCTCCACGGTAATGCCACACGGACACAGTGCGTCCACGGTGGCCTGGGCGAACATGGTGGGAGTCATGCAATTGGCGGGTGCGTCGCTCAAGCGCCTCGCCAGGTTCTGGGCCTCCGCCTTGAAGATGCCCCTCGTCCAGCCCTCGTGATCCGGCGACTCGAAGAGCTCCAGAGTCGGGACCAGCGGCATGTTCTTCTTGGACAGATTGTCCGGGAAACGCCAGACGGCCAGCTGCGAGCCCTCGGCCGCCTGCTCCGCGTAGTCCATGCCGTCCACCAGAACATTGGTGATTCCCTGCTGCTGCAGGGACCTGGCCCCCACGCCGGCGGCCACGCGCACAAACTCCATGCCCTCGTCCAGCATCTCCAGCTCGTTGAACCCGATCCCCTCCAGGCCGACGCCCACGACGGCCACGGCCGCAAATTCGGTGTCGATGTTGTGGAACACCTTGCCGCGCCCCAGCCGCCCGTCCAGCTTCGTCTCGCAGATGACCTTCATCAGCTTGCCCTGGACCCGCTGGTCGATCTTCTGGCCCGCCGGCGTCAGCTTGGGGTCCTTGTCGCCCTCCTTCTGGTACAGTCCAACAACCACGCCCTTCATTATCGCCTTGCCCTCGCCGCAGGAAAATCGCACCCCTGCACTCGACAGGACCTGCGGCTTGCACAGGGCACTCACGCTTTTCAACGAGCAGTGGAACTGACGTAGCTTGTTCATTCTGATGGCGGTTGGCTGGCTTGATTATATTATGATACTTCGGAATCGGTTTAGGGTCTCCAAAAATCCCCTCAACGTTACTAAATACAAAAGATTTTGGGCGTTTAAAACAAGTCCGTCTGGTTCCACACTCGAAATTTTCACGAAAACCGAAACAAAGGCTAAGAAAAAATAACCAACTAATTCGAAAAAAGAAGACGGAGAATTTTTTCTGGGGACTTTTTAAAACAAACGATCTGTTCTCTACCGGCGTACGAATAAAATGATACTGAACATATTGGGGCCAAACATTTGGTAGTCCAACTGTCATTGGCACTTCAAGGAAAACGTGATTGGAAATTTGTATCAACTCGGTTTGGCCACTAATGGGCCTAAAAAGTCCGCAACATCTTAAGTCCCTTTGGGAACAGGCTAATTACTCTCTCTAAATTGAAAACTGTAGAAATTGATTTTATTATTGTTTTTTGATATTCAAGCTTTCGAGTAGTTAGTAGTTTAGTGGCTTAGTCACAAAAAAACCTATTTTCCCCATGCTTACAGAGGCCAAAAAACATTTAATTTCGAACCATAGTAACCATCTATAATAACACATAACACATTGCACTTACCAGAAATATAAATAGCTTACGGTTTGAGTGTGAATCTAATTTGCAAGGCAATTGCAAACTATTTCCGAGTGATGCAAAAACCCAGAGAATTATATTATAGTGCCATTGAAAAGCTTTTCGTCTGAGTAGAGTGTTAACGTACAGTGTCCAAAATGCAATTGCCACAAAGAGGCCAAGAGGACCGCTTTCCAGTCAAGATGGCAACAACTTGCTTTCCCACTCCTCAACTCTCCTCCGCCAATGCCAATCCACTTAAAATTGTTTTCGAGCTGAATTTTGTTTTGCACCGAGCAGCACTTTTATTCGGCTCTCAATCGTCGAGTCGGGGGTGAAAAGCTGATTACATTTTATTTATTGGCGCCACCGAATTGCAATGGGGATATCAGCTTCACTCGGAACCCGACTTTGGCGTTAATGCGCATTAAGCCGCCTGACCAAGGGTGCAGCAGCTCCAGTAAACAAGGATGGAGTCGCAACCGGCTGGCGAAAGTGGGATCTGGGAGCTGGTGCCGAAGCACACATTGTTTTACTGCCGTTTAGCATGATTTTTAATAGGCTTTTGCCTTGTCCTGTCCGAGTTGTTGGACTTGTCGTCATCGGACTAAGCCTGGTGGGTCGGTTGGCCGGTTGGCCGGTCGGTCGGTTGGTCCGGCCGTTAAACCCCAAAAACGCCGCCTGATGGCCATGATGGCCCAGCAAAGGGAAGCCCAGACATTGTCCTGCTCCTGCTTCTGGTCCGTCCGGTCGGTCCGTCCCTGACAGGCAAACGACACTTGTTAGGCTCAAGTTTGGGTGGAGGTTAGGCCGCTTTGGGCGGATTGGCCAGCAGGAGGAGGGAGGAGGGGCGGTGGCTGGCCAACATGCCGTTGCAGTGCTCGTCATGGGACTTGTTTGACGGCATCTGCCGCTCCTTCTAACGTGTGCGAACATGGTCAGATTTTTCGGGCATTTGTCATTTTATTGTGGTCGAAATGGTTGGTAATGGTCGTCACTCAGTCTCTCAAGCGGCGTACAGGGAAAATTGCCTTCAACGAACTCTCTTAAAACGAATAATAGGGAGTGTTTGGTAAGCCTCAGAAAACTTATCGTTTCATAGTGTGCTCTTTCATACGAGACCTTAAATGGTTGTGTTATCGGATTCTAAGATCAAACATTAATGAAATTTTTTTAAGTATGTCTGAAATTTAGACTCTGAATACCTTGCATAATTTACTGATCTGAAAATAGAGAAAAACTGTCTTTAAGTCTTAGGAAAAGTAATGATTTAGATTCAAGTTCAAGTTACCTCAGCTCTACTGTGTTATGTTTGCGTTTGTTTGTATATTCGCTTGCCATCTGCAGGTGCAATATTTTCTGGCTCCCACTCACATATTTTAATTTCATTTTTATTTCAACCCTTTGCCGTTGCTTGTTTTCTTTGCCTTATACTTTTTGTTGGGCAGTGTGGGGCACAACATATTTTTGCAAGTGTTGAAAAGAGGTTGCCAGGGATTTAAGTTTTATTTAATGGAGCCCTCCAACATATGTTTCGGGATTAAAAGTTCTGCTCGGGGATTGCGAATCACTCGACAAAAGGGTTTTCGTATTCCCAGCAGAGGGTTCCCCTGAAAGGCTGAAAGGCTCCCCAAATTCCTCTCGGCATGTGTTGCTAATGTGCTCCGAGTGCCTTTGTCCTGCAATTGATGGGTGTTCAGTGTGTCTCCTTTTAAAGAAATTTGCAAGTGAAAGCCTCGAACAAGGCATACGAAATTGGTGTCGATTTACCCAGCCTGCCCCAGCACATCCGACCCGATGGTTGACTTTAAATTAGCTTCACTTCATTCGCTAACCATAATAAACCACAGCCACCCATCTTCAACTACAAGGACAGCTAATATTCTGCCCTCCGAGAGGGGAAGAACTACATGTAGCCGGGTCCCTGCCATTGCCTTTGCTATTCCTATTCCTATTCCTATTCCAATGATGTTTGCAACGTATTGACAGTCACATTCGCATAAAAATCACGTAGTTTGACATTTTTCTTGCTGCTCTGCCATTTCGTTAGATGGTTTTTTTCAGCTGCCGCTCCGGCAGGTCTGCAGGTCCGACTCCCCGGGATAACAAGGATGTGGAGCAGGAGGACTTCCAGGAGCAGCAGCTGTCACGCAATCAGCCCGAGAACAGAGCCAACAAACTGATAACTCAATTTTGGTCGGAGACGCCACAGCTCGAAAAATGAAAATTGCTAACAAGCGAGCCATAAAAACTGTGGGTGGTTGCATTTAAAATGCTCCCCCACTTTTCGGCACTCTCCCGAAAATTATACAACAATTTTCGTAGGAGGTCCGCCGGTCTAATCATCGTCCTGTTCGGATGCTCTTTTCGGGTCTCGAGCTGCAGCGGTCATAATTGCGTGGCCAAAAAGTTTCGTCGCAAGGCAGCGGCAATTGTGTCAATGGCTGCCGTGTGGCACCATCGAGCCAGGACATCCATTTGCCTGACGAACGCTGTTGAACACGTTCCACTTGAGGGGGATTTTCGCACTCCCGCTCCACGAAGGAGCCCTTCCGAGGTCCCGTCCTCAGGCCAGGCATCACCCACAAGCACATGGCATTGAAGCAGCTCCGAACGCATTACATTGTAAAATTGGTTTTTGTAAATTGTTTGGACACAACATTTATTTCCATTTAAATGCGATTTGGCCCGACCCGGTTGCCGGCCATCCTCGGTCCCAGCTCCTGTTCAATTTTAAATGAGCATGCAGCTGCAGCTGCCACGTCCCCTGATCCTGCCCAATCCGGACAGGATGCCCACGCCCCTCCTCTCCAGTCTCCCAATCTCTGCCTGTGTCCCTTGAGGTTTTCGGGCTTCGGTTCGAGGTGTTTGCAGCGCTTAAACGAATTGTGTGAATAATAAACGCAACACATTGGGCCACTGGCGTGGGCAGGGGCGTGGCAGGAGTCCTGGGCGGCGGCTTTAGTTACCCAACAGGGATTAGTGCTATGGCACTGGGCGAGGGGAGTACGGAATCCTTTCCGGCTGAGTGCAAATCATGGGCTAATTGAAGAGGGTAGCTAACGCAACGATTTGAATGGCTAAGAACGAGATTAAGTGGGGTCTCACCAGGCTGGAGTCATGTGGAAATTTAATACCATAAAATCTAATGCTGTCCGCTATCCCATTTGATTTCATGTAATTTATCTCAACCACTTTGGTAGCCTTGTCTAGAGAAAGTGTGGCTAAAAACTAATGGGGGTTGTCTCAAAGTGGGGTCCTATATATACTTGTTATAAAAAGAAGTTAAAGGGATATGTTGCACTAATTATTAAATCATTTAATTAGGTTCAATCAGTTATATTTTGAGGCTTAATAACTTTATAGGAATACTGTTACTTTTTGTCTTTTTATAAAACACATTAAGTTTATGTTGCTTTAATTTACTAGGCACTTTACTGTCCCTTTTGATATACTTATGGACTGGGCTAGTGTTATTTTTCACTGACAGCCCGGGGGCATAATAATGTCGGTGGTTGGCCAACTTTTCTTGATGTTTCGACCGCAAAAACCTGACAGGCAAACAACAAATCGAATTAAGTGGAAAATCACAATGAAATCCAGTCGCACGGTGATTTGAGCCACGCCCACGGATAATGAACATCCTGACCCCCCAGGGCCGCAAGGGTTAACCACAAGGGCAGTGGCCAGGGGAAGGTTAAGGCCAGGCCAATGCCGCAGGGCAAACAAAAGGCAAAAACATTTTAATGAGCGCAGATGAGATGACAAAGCCACGGAACACGAGGGCAGGGGGAAGGGCCCGGGAATAACAATGCTGATTACATGCAAATTAAAAGAAATAAAAGTCAGCCAACGCCTTGGATGTCCGATGTCAAAGCATTTTCCTCTGGGCCAAAGGAAGTGGGAGTGGTTGGGGCTCGGAAGTGCGCATTAAGTTACCAGAGGAGCCGGGCGATGGCTTATTGCTTTTCGTCCTGAAAGAAGTCGGAGCTGGTCGGCATGTCAATTTGGACATACTTCGGCCATCTGATCGCTCACTCGCAACTAAACGAACTCACGTAGTTTGGCCTGCAATTGCATTTTGCACTCGACTTCGCTGCACAATTCGCTAAGAGCCAGCGCCAATGGAAACGTGTTAAATGCAAAAAAGTGCCCATCGAATCCAGCAGTAAACTTGGCTCGCAGGGGCACTTTTGTCATATTTGGCCAGCCATCTATCTGTTTATCCATCCATCGCAATCTGATGGAGACGGGGCGCAAAAAACGGCCACGTCATCCGAAAAAGGGTCCAGTTCAATATGGCACGTGATCTGATTCGGATTCCACTTCGCTGGGCTCTGTACTTTTTGCAGCAAACATTTGGTTTTGCCCCGACATTTTTTATCTGCATTGTAATTATGTTCACTTTAATCAGACCCACTGGTAATGAAATTCCGAATCGCAGAGTCTTGCTGCACAATGTTATATCTCGTCTGGACTCTACCCACAAATTTGCATACTCGTCCGCTGTTGCGGTCTATTCTGAATTTTTCTTCCCAGACATATAGAAATCTATTAACATTTTTACCGTGCTCCTAATGAAGCCCTTACCATCGCAGAAATATTTTTTGCATTTCATTAGGAGATGAAGGAGAGTGCAAATGTTGGCAAATTGCTGAAGCAGAGAATTTATTAATTATGTTTATCGCGTTGGTGGTAAAAAGATGAGGGGGAGAATGCAATCAAATTGAGTCTTTTCTTGGGGGAAAACTCCTTAAAACAAATGTCAATCAGGACTGCAATCAAAAGAAAACACTTGTGCTAGGTCTATACACTTTCTAAAGCCTGAACAACTTTTGTTCCGTCACATGGAATACATTTCCCGCAGTCAGTGAAATCTAGTCAACAATGTAACTTAATTAAACTTAATTTACAACTCATTAACATATCAAAAAGTTGCCACGCCCCTCTGGCGCACAAATCTTGGGCCAGGCCATAAAAACCACAGAAGCAGCCCAAAACATGTAGCGAAAGTTGCCAACAATTGTCGTCGGGATCCCGAAAACATTTGAATGAGCGGAAACGGAAACGCACACTCACACCCGCGAACACACATCCGCCTGCTTATTTTATTTCATGTGGCTGAAATGCGAAATACTTACAATAAAAAGGCAAAGCCAAAATTGTTCAGGACACAACAAAACGACAGCTATGCTGCATGCAGAATGCCACAGATTTTGAGGGGGTTCGATGGGGGACTCGGGGACTGGTCTCGTATATTGTTGCAAATTTCATTACGATACAATTTACAATCGCATGCATAACAAAACGAGCCGTGCGAGTGACAGACAACCTCGTGTCCCCACTCCACATCCCAATCACCACCAGCCCCTGCAACTCCCAAAATCAGCTAAGACCCAATTCTGCTTTTGCAGTCCATTGACGCGACTCAGGCACTGAGAATACCCTCGCTATCACTATTGTTTTGTCTAAACAAAAATATTTAAAACATATCGGAAAACAATATCGGAACCTTTTCTATGTAAATACTAACTAACTCATTTTTTTTAATTTTTTTGAAATTTAAATTTTGAAATTCCAGAAAAGTATCATTTCCGACTTATATTAAAATTCAAATATTTTGGTTTTCTGACCGTAGCCCTAGGGTGTTGATGTTCCAGTCACAACCCCAAAATTTCCCTATACGTTCTTACATTCGCTGTTACTTAAGCTACAGTTGTCACAGCGCGTGTTCCAGTTGTCGCGTTCAGTCTCCACTGTACATGACAGTGTGCTTAATGCATTTTGCATCGCATACTTTTCAGCATGCGCACGAGTCCCCCAACTACAGCAGTGTGGAATGTGCATATAGTGCGGGGCAGGGCAGGGGGTGCTGGTGCCGAAAACCGATTCCAGCCCCTTTGGAGGATGCAACTTATCGGTTTACTGAGCAATCTACGCAAATACATAACTAACTTATTCCCCGCCCGTTCCCTTGTGATTTCGTTGCAGCTGCAGCAGTACGCCTCAAAGTATGCGTTCGGTTATCGCATACGTGATTTCCATACCGGCAACGATTTTGGCCACAAGCAGAATCGTGATCTCCACGGCGTGACACGCGGCCAGTACCACATCCTCTTGCCGGACGGAAGGATCCAGAACGTTATCTACCACGCCGACGACACGGGCTTCCATGCGGATGTCAGCTTCGAGAGCGGGGCGAAGCACTGAACTGTCCACACCAAGCGGCCTACCTTAAGTTACTAATAGGGTCTTTCCTCTAAAAATGTGCAATAACCCACTGACTAGGGTCAGTTTATGGAGGGCTATATACTTATAGAAGGAGCCCTCTTCACCGACTCATTGAAGAGTTACCAAATTGGCTAATGACTTTCGCAGGTAACGCGAGATTAAAAGTAGCCAAACAGAAGGACAAATTACTTTCAAAACTGTTTTTTTAGTTCAACAAGAATTTTGAGCAACATACACAGACTCGAAGCAAAAGATTGTAATTAAAATAACGATTGTAACGTCTTTCAAATTCTTTTCAAACCAAAATGCAGATAGCTAAGACAAACATAAAACAATCGGTTAATATTAAGAAACAACTTTCGACTTCCTTCGACCATTTCGCTTTTAAAATAAGAGATAATATTGTTGATTCTTTCTAAGGCCTCTTTTACACCAAAAATACATAGAATTGAGCATCGCAGCGTCGATTACTGTATTCAAGGGTAAGCTTATAAGTCCCATGTACAACTTAAAGAACAATTGTGCGCAGAACATACGCCCCAGATTGGCCATTCATTGTTTTATTGTTCAACTAAATACCAAATAATGACATTCTGCATTTTCTATTCTTGTTCAAATGCTATCATAGATATTAAGTGATTTCCATCTCATTTCTGGTTACTTGAGCACTGCTCAAATTAGTTTAAGCTCATGAAAAATGTATTTTAAATTAAGGAGCCAGTGCAATAACGCATGCAAACAATGCCAACCAATGTGTTTAATCGATGTGCAATAAAGTGAAATCAATAAATTACTGACAGCATGCGTGAACGGAGGTCTCTGACAAATTGAGCAGCTTTCAGCAAGGCGACTGCGAAATGCCTGACGGAATCGATTCGAGGCAAACCTTCGAATGGTATTGAATTGGCAGATGCGCTCTGCTCCGTTCGCCTTTTCTTCCATAATTGACTTTTAAATGTTCGTTATTGTGCGTTTAACGCACTACCTGAGCAATTATTCAAGCCTTGCCAGTGACCTTTCGCTTCCGCTTGGCCTTTTATGATTTTGGCTTTTGTTTCCCACACTCAGAATAATAAATTATTTTAATTAAATTTTGAAAATCGTCCAATAGCTGTGGTAGCCTTTAGAAAGCCTTGCAAATATATATATTATTAAAATGCCTTTCTTCTTCAGCAACAATCTAATGATTCCCAAATGACTGCCACACCATTTGATTTTTACTAGCATCGTTATCACTTACAAAATTGTTGGGCTTCTTTTATTGCACTTCAAAAACTTAATGTGATGGTATAAAAACAAGTGGTTTCCTTTTCTTCTATTTACAATTTATTATGTTTAATTATAAGTTAGTTGGAAATAGAACAACTTCAAGAACCAGTGAGCAGCACCGTTAAAAACATAATAATATATTTTTTCCCAAGTGCAGGCACTTTTGCGGTACGAGTACTATCCAATTTCGATCTGCTCAAAGTCTTGTTTGACTTTAATTAAAATTGTAGCAAAATTTCTTCTTGCGATCTTCGTCCATCCGCTAACCATTTATCATCGCCGAAGGTCAAGGTGATTCTGCTGGGTGCTCTCAACAATTTGTATTGCTTGTACTCCAAAAATTGTTGTTTAATTAATTTGCCTGCTTGGAATATCGATCGATCGCATCGGCTTTTGTGCCCCATCATCATCGTCAGCGGCGTGACGTACTTGGCCCGAGAGTCCGGGCCAATGGCTTCCAGTTTCGATGTCATCGCAGATACAGAAATATGTATGAAAAATACCACAGATCAAGAATCGCAATCACATGTGGCTCTGCTACCATTTAAAGTTCAATGTTGCCAACAATTGTAGAAACAAATTTCAGTCTCGCTTACTTCTGTAGTTGGCTTGTTTGTGTCGTTAGCCAATTTGTTGCCACTTTCCGGCTCCGCACCTTTAATTTGCTTTTGGCATTACCCTCTGTATTTGTTCTGCTGCCTTTGCCTTTGCATTTTTGCGTTTGTTATGTTTTTGTTTTTAAGGTTTTTCGGTTTTTCATGACGAACTCATGCAGAGCTCATTAACTAATTTAAGTGGCTGGCCCAAACAGTCAGCCAGATAAGTCTTCACATGGAGCTGAAAACCCAAATTATATTTATGGTTTCGTTGGAAAATATTCGATGCTCATTCACCCTTCTGCTGAATAATTTATGAAGCTTTGAACAAATCCACCAAGGAATTTCTGATTAAATATGTTGGAGAGGAGTGGCGGTATGGTGAATTCGGCACCTTTTGGCTGCCACTGTGACATACGTAACTTTGAACATGATCTTTTTGGGTTTTTAATTTTCGATGGTTTAATTGTTTTGACATTAAAAAGTATGAAAATGATTTGTTTCCAACGCTCAGAACTGTACGTTCTCCTTCAGAGGTATTATGGCTCGGATACATCATGGCCCAAGTTGGTACTCAATCTTACCAACTTGATTGACATTAATTGCCAAAGCGACCAGGCCAAGAGATGCACACGTCACTCACGGCGGTGCACTTCTTATGAGTTTTGTGAGCATTTTTTGTAAGGTTTCTTGTTTTTTCTCTGGGTAATTAAGCAATTCTCGAGTTAATTAAAACAAAAGTATAGAAGAATGCACAATTTTGACAAGATTTATGTGGGCTGACCTCAAAAGTTGCGGTATGAATTCTGTGGAGCAATCCATGAGAACCAAGTGCATTATAATTATGGTATTATATATAAATCAGCGCATTAGGCGTGGCAAAAAGAAGAAAAATTATACTCCACGCCCTCGCAACTCGGAAACCCTGAGACCAAGCCCATTCTCAGGCTGCATGTGAAGCCAAAAAAATGGCGAAGGAGCAGCGAAGTTGAAGTTTTCGGCGACGATAATAAAATCCCATTTAAGTTTGACGATAAGTTTTGACCATTAGTCGCTTGCCAGGGGCTGTGGGGGGTCTGTCGTTGCGAGTTAAATGCCTGGGATTTTCCCCCACCTTTCCTTTTTCACCACCAAGTTATGGAGCCAACTTCGGTGGGCTCACATTGCAATTGATAAGCAACTTAGGGGCGTGGCTAATGCCCTGCCAAAACTTGGCCAAATGTTGTCACCCACTGTATTTGATATATGTGGCGGGGAGGAATTTATCTGCTGCAGATCAAAATGTGCGAAAATTTGGCAGCGACAATTGGCAGAGCTATTTGGGGAATTTCCTTTTTTCGAAGGAGAGGAGCAAATGAATTACTTTGGGTTCTTCCTTACTTTGTATTTAAAGGTATCTTTTCTGATTAAATATTTCATTAAGACTTTATAGACCATATGATGTATGCCACCACAAAAAGGAAACTATTTTGTTGAACATTTTTTTAAAGCAAAATATTAGGGCGGAAAGGAAACACATAAATAAATTTAAATTATAGAATACCTTTGAAAAATGTAATATAGCATTTATTTTAAGGTAAAGCTACTTCTAAGCGGTTGTGCCCAAAATAATATTATTTATGATTTTAGAATTTCTCGCTTCTAAAGTTGTACAATTGAGTACCAAGAAAATACAATTTTTTCTAATTCATTTGAGGAATCATATACTAAAAAGATCTAGGGAACTCAATCATTTGATTAACTTGATTCAGAGCGCATTTAATTGACTACAAGTAAATGCCAGTGGGACATGTGTCTCAATCAGAATCGTCCTTTGTCCTTCGTTTCCGCTTAACTTGCTCGTCGTCTGTTGCAGTCAGTCAGTTACCGAATGGACTGCAGGTGCCACCCGCAGAGCCGGAATGAATCCGTATCTGTATCTGCGCTTTTGTATCCGTGCTTCAGAGAAAACACGTAAACAAGTCAACGCAGGTTACGACTCAATCGCTCAGACCTCCGGATGAAGCCCAGTGAAAAACTGGAGCCAAGGGACTTTTTTCTAGCTGGCTAAATAAAAATTAACAAGGATAAATGATGCGAGCAGGCAGGCGATGTCAGGGAATGCTGGTAATTGTCTAGCTGCCAGAGTTGCCCTCCTCCATTATTTCACAGGGTTTTTCTGTGGGTGGGTGTAAATTGATTAAATGCAAAATTGGAATATGCAAATGCACCCACACACACTGGCAATGGGCGTGGCAAAGGGCGGGCAGCCTGGTCTGAGATGTGATTTATGTTAGGTGCAAAGTTTTCCACAACTTTTTCCTCCACTTGGCCTGCCTCGAATTCATTCTTCTCGCCTTTTTTTGGGTGCAATGAACGCAAGTGCAGAAGATGACGATGACAATGAGGATGCACAAGTTGGGGAAGGTGTGAACGCAGAAAAAATTCGCTTAATTTGTCTAAGGAAAAGCCAAGAGCATGAAAATTTCCATTAAGAAAAATGGTGGCAAGTGTGGCAAGTGACAGGGAAAGCTCGACTTTAGCCCGAAGATTGTTGCAGGAGCGCTGGAAAAACTTATCACAGTTGCTCGCTGGAATAATGAGAGCAATCAACAGGAAACTCCGGCAAAGAGATCAAATCAAATCAGAAGGAAGTGCCAAAGGAGATGGCCTTAATGAAAGCAATCAATGGAGCCGTTAGCAACTTTAAAATGATCATTACTCGGTAAGTTTTTAATGAGAATATCAGTTTTACCAGGAATTAATACATCAAGAAGAAAAAATATGTATCGCGGGTGCTACAGAAACCGTTCAGCGCTGAATACGCGAACAATTTGTATTGATGTTTTTAAAAACTTCCCCGTACATTCTTATTTTACCAATACCATTACTTATTTTTAATGTCACCTCCAAAATAAGCTCAAGTATTTTCTGTATAGCAGATATGATCGAGGGGAAATGCCAAGCAAATCGAACGACATTTGATGCGCCTTCACCGCGCATCTATCGGAAACTCCATTTATTCCATCAGAAGTCCAAGACATTTGGTCTATAAATAGCAAATGGTAAAAAACGCGCCTCCGCGCCGAAAAAAATGCAAATCATTCGTCTGGACTTAAACCAAAATAAAACAATGATCGCTGCGGCTTCGACCACTTCTCACACCAAATTCAGAGGGCCATGGCGGCAGCAACAGTTTCAAACACAGCAGCAACATCAAGTCGCCACAGCAACAACAGAAGCCGCCACAGCAACAAAAACATTAGGTCTAGGTGCAACAATAGTTGGGAAAACAATAACAATACCTGCCTTGGCGGCAGCAACACCAACACTAACAACGACAGCAGCAACACCAACAACGGCAGCAGCAACATCTATTGCTGGTGGCAATAAAATGCGGCAATTACATAGTTGGCTATTCTAATTCACTCATTTTTAGCTTGAAAAAGGTGCGCCTGGCCGGGGATTGGAATGTATTTTGGTTCTACAGCAACAGCAACACTATCAGCAACAACAACACTAACAGCAACAGCAGCAACAGTGTGCAACAACCATCAACAGGTGATTCGCCTGAATGTTGCACGAAATGGGCAAAACAAATTCGAGGAAAAATCATCTTAAATGCTTCTTCTGCTGCAGAATTTGAGTCTGTTCTTTTAAATGTTAATTTTTTCTTTTTCTTCTAGCTGCAACAATTCAATAAACTTTAAAATGTCAACAGCTGGGCGACAAAAAAGCGCAAATGGTTATCGAAGCCCACGAAATGTTTGACTAAGTTTTGCTTCCGCTTGGCTTAGGGCTCTCAAGTGTCCACTTGATGAATTAAGCGGGAAATTTGCAAAACTTTATTACTTTGGACGTTTTGAAAAATGATCGAAAGCTGAGGAAACCGAAACTGCAACTGCGGCAACAGCTGCCAAGGCAATGACAGCGAAACAAAAGTTGCCCAATTGATGTCAAGTTATTGTTGAACGAATCAAAAGGGAATTTTCAACACAACTTGTACTTGGCGCTATTATATAAAATTCGCCCCATCACATTGCTCTAATTACATTTTAAGTCGAAATCTTTTCGTAATCGCAGCTACCGCAAATGCACTTCATTTCGAGAGCGGCTCAAAGAAATTTCAATGTGGCCGGGAGTGTGGGAGAGGACGGGGAACAATCAGTTGGCCCCGATTGTCGGCGGGTATTATGTTGTTAAGACGGTTTTGACAGTCCGTTCGCCTCCACGTGAAGAAGTGCGTTCGGGCCTCACACACATGTCTGCAGCTCAAGGGTCACGGAAATCAAAAGCCAAAAGTAACAAAAAGATGTTCAATTGCTGATCATAGCGGTCCAATGGACCATGGCAACAGGTGTGAGCGGTGGTGGCAGAGGTACCCGTTTATTTGACGTTAGCTAGAGTAACCGGTGAACGGCTACACAAATGGTGATTGGTAAAAACAAGGGCAGTATGTACACAACTTATTCATTTATTAACATCCATCCAGTAATATCCCACATTTTCTAACAGATAGAAAGAGTTAAAAACTTTCTCAAAAGGCGTTCGAGAAGTTTTTATTTTTTTGGTAACAAAAAATATAGTAATGGATTGTTATCTGCAAAATAATTTATGTTTCGGATAAAAAAGTTTAAAGCATGGAGCATAATAAACAAGAAAGGAAACTAAGTTCTGCAAGCCGAAGATTCCATACCCTTGCAGGTCGTTCCCATGGGAGCATTGTATGTATAGAGCTTTCCGAATTTCAGAAAACTAAAAAATAATAACAGAAGTATTAGGATAATGTTTCGCTTTAATTTAGTACCGCTTATGTTTACCGAAAACGAAATATAAGGTACTTGGCATATAAGGTATTCTGGCATTAATTTTCATATCCTTCCTATGGCTGCTGTATGATGTTAGGTTAGGTTAGGTAGGAGTGGTTGGAGACTAAATATTAGTCCCCTCACTTAGGCCACAATGGGCCCCTTGTGATACCACATGATCTCTGAAAGATCCGTTTCCCTAGCTCATGGGTTTACTGCCTTCGCGAAGTATTCTGTTCTTCTTAAGAAACATAGTAGTTTTTGAATGCTTACGTCCTGGATGGCCGCAAGGTTCGGAAGTGTGTAGCTACCTAGGGTTTGAAAGCGCTTTAGGTTATGCGCTGGGCAGAAGCATAGGAGGTGTTCGATGCTCTCCTCTTCGTCTATCTCTTTGCAGCTGCGGCAGAAGTCGTGGTTACTTAGACCCAGCCTTGTCGCATGAGTCCCTATGAGACAGTGGCCCGTGAGGGCATTTAGGAGAGTGGAGATGTCCTCCCTACTACATTGTAGGAGAGTTTTTGTTCTTTTCGTGTTATAGTTTGGCCATGTGAGTCTAGAATTGTGGCATATTGAGATTGAGTTCCAACGGTTGTTGGAAAGAGTATACAATCTCTGCCTGAGTAGGAGCTTGCAGGTAGCCATGGGCATCCCTACCGTGTCCTTATCACGAAGGATATCGGCGGTTGTCCCCTGTCTTGCCAGCTCGTCTGCTATGCAGTTGCCCTCAATGTTGCGGTGCCCAGGCACCCAGATGAGGCTGATTCTCAGATGAGTGGCCATCTCGTTAAGAGATTTGCGGCATTCAGAGATTGTTTTTGAGCTCGTTGTGTAGGAGTCGAGGGCCCTGAGGGCAGCTTGACTATCCGAGAATATGAAGATATCACTGTCTTTATGTACAGACGTGTTCAGGTGGGTAGTGGCTTCCTGAATTGCCATCACTTCCGCTTGGAAAACACTACAGTGGTCTGGTAGGCGGAATGAGACTTTTATGTCTAGTTCGGGGGAGAAGACTCCCCCACCTGTTTGGGAGTTAAACTTGGAGCCGTCAGTGTATATGTTGACGGCGTTTACGAATTGATGTGGGAGGTTGTCCCAGTCTGAACGGGTGGGTATATGAATTTTGTATCTTCTTTCGAAGTTGACTATGGGTGGGACGTAGTCTGTATAACGTGGTAGGGGTGAATGTTTTGATAGGATAATGGAGTGACCCGTGGAGCCCGTTGTCCAAGCCGCTGCTTCACGGAGTCTCAGCGCTGTTGCAGATGCCCAGCTTTTGGCAAGTAGGTCCAGGGGTTGGAGATCGAGAATTGTGTTTAGTGCCTCGGTGGCGGTAGTGCGCAGCGCCCCACTGATGCAGAGCTCTGCGCTCCTTTGGATCTTGTGAAGGATCCGGAGGTTGCAGTTCTTATCTAGAGAAGGCCACCAAACGATGTTTCCGTAGAGGAGAATGGGCCTGACTATTGCAGTATATAGCCAGTGAACTATCATGGGGGAGAAACCCCACTTCCTCCCTATGGCTTTTTTACAAGCGAAGAGGGCTATGGCCGCTTTGCGTGTGCGATCTAGGATGTTATCAGTCCAGAGGAGCTTTTTGTCAAGAATGACACCTAGGTACTTTGCTTGGTTGCTAAGGGTTAGGCGCGTTTGGTGTAGTTTTGGGGGAACTAGAATTGGTACCTTGTACTTCCTTGTAAAGAGAACTAGTTCGGTCTTTTCCGGGTTAACTCCCAGTCCACAGCCAGCCGTCCACCTGGAAAGGGTGGATAGGGCTGTCTCCATTAGATTACAAAGGGTTTGCGGGAACTTGCCCTGCAGTAGGATAACCACGTCATCCGCGTAGGCTACCACTTTTGTGCCCGCCTCTTCTAGAAGTGATAGCAGTTTGTTGACCACCAAAACCCATAGAAGAGGTGAGAGTACGCCCCCTTGTGGGGTTCCTCTACTGACATTCCTGGTCGAGAGGGCCGATCCCATAGTGGAGTGCACTACCCTGCTGGTTAGCATGGTGTGTATGAGTCCCACTATGGGCCGCTCAATGCCCAGTTCAGTCAGAGCACCAGTGATCGCCGTTGGGGTGACGTTGTTGAAGGCGCCTTCTATGTCTAGAAACGCTGCAAGAGAGTATTCCTTATTGTGGAAGCCTCGTTCTATACTGTACACTAGAGAGTGGAGGGCGGTATCGGTTGATCTACCCTTACGGTACGCATGCTGTGCGTCAGAGAGTAGGCTATGGTCGATGGTTAGTCTGATATGGGTGTCAATTAGCCTTTCCAGGGTCTTCAACAAGAAGGAAGAGAGACTGATCGGGCGGAAGTCCTTTGGGTTAGTGTGGGAGGGCTTGCCGGCTTTCGGTATAAAGATTACCTTGACGTCCAGCCACCTTGTTGGAATATGGTTTAGAGCAAGGCAGCCGTGGAAGATGGCTGTCAGCCAGGGAAGGGACATATCTAATGTCCGTTGTAGCTGGGCCGGGAAGAACCCATCTGGGCCAGGTGATTTGAAGGGCTTAAAAGAGTTAACTGCCCACTGAATGCGGTCAGGGTTTGAAATGTTGGCAATACTCTGGTCGTCTAGATTCACCTCTATGTGGAGGTCCTCCACTACCTGGGTATTGTTAGGGAAGTGTGTGTCTAACAGTAGTTCAAGGGTTTCCTGACTGTTTTCCGTCCAGCCATCAGCATTGGTTTTAAGATAGCCAATGGTAGCTGGAGCTTTAGCTAGAATTCTTCTGAGTCTGGATGCCTCCGCAGTAGATTCTATGCTACTGCAGAAGTTAGCCCAGGCTCTTCGTTTTGATATTCTTATTTCCTTTTTGTATAGGCTTAGTTTTGAATGATATAGATTCCAGGAGGATTCGCTATTGTTGTATTTAGCTTTATTAAAGTAAGTTCTACACTCTCTTTTAAGGTTCGCTAGGGTTGGGTTCCACCATGGGGGTTTGTGCTTTGTTTTGACTGTTCTACTTGGGCAAGCCCTTTTTAAGGCCTCACCGCAGATATCAGTAAAAGTGTTAACTAGGCTATCTAATTCTTGACGGTTGCGTATGTGTGTCGGAGGAGCGGGTAGGTTCCTGTTGAGGAGATTTTTATAGTATCCCCAGTTGGTTAATCTTAGATTAGTTATGTTCTCGGCGGGAGGATGTTCAAGACTTATTGTAAATTCTATGTATCGGTGGTCCGAGAATGAGTGTTCGATCCCCACCTTCCACGCGTCTAGCTGGTTAAGTAAGGGATCAGATATTAGAGTAATGTCTAGTACTTCCCTCCTATTTCTAGTGATGAAAGTTGGGTCATTACCTTTGTTGCAGATGAATAGATTTGATTGAAGGAGATAGTCGTAGAGTAACTCACCCCTTTCGTTGGTGTTTGTACTTCCCCATTGTGTGTGGTGTGAGTTAGCGTCCCCACCCAGGATGAGTTCCTTAGATGAGTGAGTGCGTATGAGTTCTTGTGTAGTGGTGTTTGGTAGTGGCCCTTCGTGGTCGTGAGCCAGATAGAATGATGCTATGGTGTGATGGGTGTGTTCGTTTAGCTCCAGTCTGACCGTGGTAAGGTCGCCTTCGCTAAACTGTGGAATAAGAAATGTGTTAAAGTGTGTTTTTGTAAGAATGCAGGTTCTGGTTTTACCCTTGTCCTTGGTGTAAAATAGCTTGTATAGGGGGGTTGATAGGCCACAGATGTTGTTACCAACAATCCATGGCTCTTGAATGAGGACTACGTCTATGTTGCCTGTTGCCAGGCGGGTGAGGAGGGCAGCGGATGCTGCCTTGCTGTGGTGCAGATTAATTTGCAGAAACTGCACCATCTTTGGGACTGGGGTCGGGCTGGGTACCCTCCGCTTCCTCCGCTATGTCCTGGAGGACAGAGCGCCCTGGTCGGGTTGTGTCCTGGGTGCACAGCTGTTTCAGGCTCTCCGTCAGCTCCGAGTCGGTTGACACGTAGCCGGTGAGGGTGGCCTCCTCGTGATCTGGTTCGTCGTCGCTCGGGGGTTCGTACGACGCACAGGCAGCCAGGTTGTCTGCCGCTGTTTTATCGGTGTCGTAAATACGAAGCTGCACCTTGTCGAACCCGTAGTTTACTCTGTGCTGCTGGGCTGCGAGGGGTTCCAAGCAGGCCTGGTTTAGGAGGATAACCACGCTCATGGTGACTCGCTCGGTTTTCTCCACCTTGACCACCTTCCAACCGTCTGTTGGCAGTTTTGGGTTGAACCTGGTCAGCAGGCTGAGTATAGCCTCTGGTTCCGATGGTTCCGACGGCAGCCACACCCTCGCTCTCGGTCGAGACGGGATGTCCGCAGCCTCACAAACTGCCAGCTTGGCCCCGGGGTAGACCTCGCCGACTTTGTCAATTGCAGCCTTATAGAGTGCTGCCGATCTCTCGTCTTCGCAGGCGATCAACTTTACGTTGCCCTGGTACCACCCTGCATCTGTGCAATCGGGTGGCGGTCCTGGGTTCTCGTCCAGCACTTTCAAGGCCACTGTCGCAAGGGCCCGTCTAACCAGACCCCAATGGTTTCTTGGGATCCTTCCGCCTTCATCGCTCTGGTCGATGACTCCAATGATCTTCCGATCCTTTACCACCTCCGCAAAGGATCTCGACCATGTGCCGCGGTTGGTTACTTTGGCCTTCTTGCTCGCTGGTTGAGCTGACTCCATCGACCTCTCTCGCTTGTTGCTGGTAGTCATAGCGATGTCGAAATCTGGGATAACTGCCTTCGCCCAGGCTATGTCCTCTTGGATTTTCTGGTAATCCAATTTCGAGGTCTGATCCTCACGTATCGGATTGGTGGCCAGCCGTTTGAGGATCCTAGTAGCCTTCTTTCTTTCAAGAGGTCCTGCCTGGTTAGGTGGTACCCTCTTAAACTCCTTTGCCCTGGTACTCACCATGAGACCGGCTTTGGCGCTCCCCTCAGGTTGGAGTGGCTGGTTAGCCACACCTACGCTGGTGGGAGGCTTGGGCTTGTCATTATGGCGAGTTGGGCTTAGCCGGCTGCGTTGTTCGCTGGCCTTGGCAGGGGTCGACGTCGCGTGGACTGGGGTAGTCAGAGCCGTGATCTTGCTCTTACTTTCGTCGTTGGTTACGACTTCCGACTTTATAAGAGTGTCGGGCTCTCGTCTTGTGCAGTCTTTTTGTTTGTTAATTGTTAAGTTCTCCATGTTAAATCCCACGAGCTGCGGAGAAAGGACAGGTCCACCCGGGCAGAGATCCGCTGTACCCGGGTAAGGCTGACTTAGAACAGGCGGTCGCCACTTGCCTGAGCTCACCGTTTGAGACTGAGTTATTTGATGACTCGGGCTCCCAGCCAGATTGACTCTCGGCACGGTACGAGTGACACCTTAGTCCAGCCCGGGGTGAGATGAGTTGTGTGGGTGGGAAAGAGGTAGGTTCAAAGAGTGTGGGAAGGGGGTGTGTGTGAGCTATTTGTCGGAGGCGGCAGCACAAGCGCGACGTCGGTACTGCTACGGCGCAGATACCCGCTGACTGTCCGGGGCTACTTATTTGCGCTTCGTGTTGGGGGCTTGGCGGTGGCCGGGCCGTGTCCAACTTCCACGCTTATTCGTAGCTACCCTGGAGAACCAGGGCGCTCGCTATCCGCAACCTGCGACCCGTTCGGTAGCCTTCAGCTCGGCGCCCTCAGAGCCATCTCACTAGCTCTTTGGCACGAATCTGCTGTATGATAAAGTAGTCCGATTTTTATTCAATTTTTGTCGAAATTCTGAAATATTAAAAGAATAGAAGGTAATATGTCAAAAGACACCGAAGTTATATGTTTTACATTTTTTTTTAAAATATGTTTATGAGTATTCCTATGGCAGCTATAAAATATAGTTATATAGTTATACTACAAGCAATAAACATACAACATTTGGAAAGGTTTCATTCCGAAAGCTTTCAATTGAGAGACTAGTTTGCTAGAAAGGGACGGAGGGACATGGCTAGATCGACTTGTCTTGTGATGCTGATCAAGAATATATATATGGGGTCAGAAACGTCTCCTTCGCAGCATTGCAAGCTTCTGACAGAAATCATTATAAAATAATATAAATTTAAAAATAATAATGCACTGTTTTGTACAGATCTAAAATTTTTGGAACAAATATAAACTATTTTATTTAATAGTACTAATTAATCATGCCCTATCTGGCAATGCGACAACAAATACTTGTAACCCTTGTTTTATATACTTTGACTTTCCATTAAATGCATTGAAAATATTTCCAAAATAATTAAAACATCTTACGGTCCCAGGAACCAAGATTTGCCATCACTGGCTGTGAGACGAGCTCTTTGAAAGTGTAGCTATTTTCGGTCGGTGGCTTCCCACAAAAATTTCAATATCTAATTTTAATACCGCACGCACGCACACATCATCACCTCGCAAGTGGTCACTACAATGCGAAGAAACTCTGAAATCAGACATCGAAAATAGATTGCTTTAATTGTTATTTAATCTCGCCCCTCACGGAGCAGTGTGATACATTCAAGGTTAATTGGTTATGGGATTTGATGCCTGACGGAAGGAAGGAAGGAGGAAGTGGGCCCGGGTCCAAAGCCCTTGTCACGTCTGCGAGCCTTGTGCAATGGCCAACGGATAAGTTTTGGACTGCGACTCCTTGGCATGAGCCTCACGTCATAGATTGCATTTTGGCAGAGGTGCTGCGGGAAATTGGGACGCCACATGAACACGTTTGTGCAGCTTGTGCAATTTTCCCCAGGCAGCCGCGTCACGTACTTCTCACCAAACTTATTCTATGTTCTGCTGCTTTCCCGAAAGGCGAACAGCAACACAAAACCCAGGTCTTGGAAACACACAGAAAGGGCGACTGTATCTGCGCAAAACGAAACCTATCATCTGACATTCCCAGTGACATTTTCCTCCCGTCTCGATTTCAACTGCAGCGCCCGAGGGCCCAGACTTCATAAAAGCTAAATATCAAATTTGGCCGAGTACTTAATGGCCAGGTATTTAATGAAGTCATTCGGGGCGTTGCAGGCTCTCCAACTCGCTGTTATACATCCGCCCAGCGAGCAGGCTTCATCATCGGCTAACCCATTCATTTATCATCTGGTTGCCCACCATCGTAACGATCGTGCCTCGGCGATGATCTGCAGCGTTTTTCACCACCTCAGACTTGGCCCAAACGGAGAGCGAGCGCCGTTCTCTTCGGGCCATTCTGAGAGCCCGAAGCTCGAGAGGCAGATGATCTAGAAGTTAGGCGCTAGACTTGCCTCAATTGTTCAAACCGCTTTTTCGTTACTTTTAGGTGCAGTTGGCAACGCGAACGCCGCTGCCTCCGTCGCCGGCGCAGCCAGCGTCGCTGCCAGCGTCTCGAGCGTTTATTATAAAAAGCAAGCGCATCTCCATTGTCTAACCTAATTCAAAACGTTCGTGTACTTCGTGCGGTTGTCTGGGAGAATCGAACAGACCGATCCTAAACACTCCTCTGCAGAGGTCCACACTCGAGAAATCCTCCCTCGAACAAAAGCCATTCCCGCCCAGTGAAAGTAAGAGTCAAAGTTTTAAATAAAACCAGTGCCCAAGGACTGCCAATTAAACAATGTGCAATAATGTAGAACCCAGCCAACACTTGGTCAGATTGTTAAACTGCATTCATACATAAATAAATATAAAGCCGAGCTCTGTTCTTAATTCCCAACTCTAATACATTTAATTCGATTTCAACTTCAGCCAGCGGCGTTGTGGATACAATATTTTTTGCCATCGCCTGAACATAAAATCGAAACCCAACTTACAATATGATGTCCTTCAAGTCGTTCGTCTTGCTGGTAAGTATTCAACATAAATAAGACAAGGCCATCTATTTTTAAGGGGAAAGCTAAGCCTACATAAATCAGTTGGCCAAACAAATCATATGAGATTTGGCAGGCGAGTCTCTGGCTAACGCAAAACTATGTGCGGAGGCCAGAAGTTAAGCTCGTTATATGTCAAATTTGTTTATCGTTGGCACGGAAAACGGATCCTGGTCACTCAGTGTCCTTTTTCGGCAACAATGTCGTTTTTCTGATGCGGCTTTCGGGGAACTTTAAATGGGATTTGCCAGGGAAACTGAAGGGAACCACCCATCAACTGGTAGTTTCGAGTGCCAGGCAAACAATTTGGTTTTCCTTTTTTGAAACACTTGCCGTCAATGGCAACGAAAACGATTGCATAACTTGGCACACGGCTGCCACAGAGACTCTCATCATCATCACCATAATCCCAAGCCCAATCCAAGTCCACACACAAAGTCAAGTCTCTGAGGGGCAGAGAAACCCCGTCGAATCGAACAAATTGCAAATAATCAAAGACACTTAGGTGCTCCACTCCGCTCCGGTTAATATATGTACTCCTCTGAGGGGATGCGAATTCGATATTTGGCAACATCTGTGCGTGCCGAGTGCCACGTAAAATACGCCCCAAATCCAGGCAATATTCTATGATTGTTCCCAACTAAACACTTGACAAGGGGGGCTAAAAGGTTGGCGGGCGGGGTACACATATTGGTAATATTTTTCCCTTTCCCAGTTAGGCATCGTTTGAGTGAGTCCCCATCTGAACGAAATTGCAAACCTTTTTTCTAGCTTGAAGTTTTTCGGTTAAACGTTTCAATGCTCGCGCTAAATCTTTTAGAACTCTGCGAATATCGCACAACTGTGTATGTGAATACATTTCCAAGAGTAATAACAAATCTAACCCGCAATCAACAGCACACCTACAAAGTCCAAAATACTTTCACTTGTCCGCCTTTGTTAAAGCATTTTGAAGCGCGTTTTGGGACGACGCCCTTAAGCAGGCAACAAAACGAAAACCAGGGTTTCCTGGTCTGTTTGTTGTAACTGGGGCGTGTTAAACTGTTGGTGCGACACTCGGATGCATTGCAGGCCCAGACACAAGACCACAGTGTCTGGAATCCATCCAAAGTCCCTTGTGCCGCGTTACGAGGGCACAGGGGAAAAAGTACAGTGGGCAAAATAGTACTTGACTGTATCTGAGGAGCATAAGACTTCAAAGCTGATATTAAAAGTATGCAGTGCAGGTAAATGAGCAATGCTAAAATAGAAGTGATTGTTTTGGGTGGCGACTCGCTATTCATATCCATTTGTGGCTGCTTTCTCCCAGTGTACTTCCCCAGCCCTGGGCGTCTGGTCTGCCAAGCAGATAACTGCCAAAAGGTAGAGCAGACGGTAGAAAGAAATAGAGTTTGAGAGCAGAGAGTAGAACTCCAGCCAGACGCGTGTAATTTGCCGCTTGTAACTTTTTGACTTTTCACCAGCGATTCCGTTCCCCAAAGCCTTTTTTGCCATTTTGTTTTGGCCTGGCCCAGGCCAAAAACAGCAGACGAGGATCCGGAAGGGAAATAAAATAAAAACCGGGAGCCAGCTCCCGCCCACCAAAAGCAGACACTCGATAGACAAATGGCCGCTGGCCAGTCAAGTGCACGGGCTTTTGAGAACATCATGGCGAGCATGTTTTACATGTTAATTTCAGCAGTCCCCGCCGGCCGGAAGACCCTCTACATACACCCACACCGTCACCCAGGGACTCCAACTGCTGCTGCATATTAATGCCCATGATCCCAGCTGCTCATTTTCGCACGCGAAAACTGCAGAGTGGCAACTAAGAATCCGAAAAACGATTGGCGGCGATAGGAGCCATCGACTGCCATTCAGGCACGCTTTTGAATTTCAAATGACAAGCCTAAAATATTCACAGTTTGATATTTGAGTACGTTGCTGATGAGCTGGCAGGCCGAAAGTCGGAGCTGCATTCCGCAAATGCTGAATTGTTGTAATTTGGCCACGGCGAATCGGGAATTGCGAACGAGGCGGGTCAATGCTGCCTCCGGCTCTGATTAGAGCCGCCTGATTATGGCCAATATCTCGCATGTCTGGCCAAAACCCTTTCATTGGCTCTTTGCGTCGCTTCGCTCGGCTGCTGACGACTGGAGTGTAAGCAATTGCCCAATGACTGATGGATAGGCAAAGGGTAGATCGGCAGGATACTTACCTTTTCTCACTGCCCTGGTGAAACCTGAAAATAAGTCGTTATATCATTTTGAATGATTTATAGGTGGGCAACATCCAACCAAGAGGGTACTACACATCTGATCGAAAGATATTTCTGCACAAAAACAAAGAAGTTACTCAGATATCATAAATATTTTCTTATATTACCTATGAAAAGCGTATCCCCCCTTCGTTATTTAAGTTCAACTCCCCTCTTGCATTACAAATTCAATTTTAATTGAAATAATTTGGCAGATTTGCGAGATTTCGCTTGATGCCGCTTGGCATTGCCTCAAAGCCGATCTGTGCCTTGGTAATTGAGCCCGGGGGTCGTGGACGGGGGCTCAGACCCATTCTTCTGCCTTGGATGTATGCAATTCTGCGGCTTCACCGATATTTGCTGCATCTTTGTGCGGTTTTTATTGTCTTTGGCAATGGCTTGAGTGCCGGGGGAAAAATACAGCCGAAGAAAACCCAAATAGCAAAAAATTAATGACGCTTGAGCAAGCGGCAAGTGCAGCAGCCCGATAGCCAGATACATTCAAGGGAGGGCTTGCAGGGAAATGGTAACCAGCCAACCATCTGCGCCTTTGTGTGTATGTGTGGTAATCTAATTAAATCGAAATTTCAGCTGATTACAAAAGCCCAGCCTCCGCCTCCGCCTCCAAATCCGCTAATTGCCCAACCAAAGCCAAAGAGTCCAACGCGGCGTATGCGCAATGTGGTTAAGAGGCGATTCTCTCCGGCTCCCTTCGGCGAGGAATTTTTAATTGCACTCCCTGGCTGCAAGTGTTATTCGGTCGGCGTTTTTGCGGGTCCACAACAGCTGGCAATTGGAAAATTGGTTCACTGGGGTTTTAGCCGAAATTTTAACATTTAAATGGCTGAGAAGTAATTTCCACTCAAATATAAAATAACTCTGCACACTCTTCTGAACCAGAAACCATTTCGGTTGTTGCGGCTGTTTCAGACCAATTGTCGAAAATGAAATTCCCACTTCTATTAAGAAGAGAGTTCATTAAAGAAAAAACTTAACTTAACTTAACTTAACTCCTAGCAAAAATAACAAAAACATGAAGACAGATATAAATTAAACAAATATGTTACAAAATATGCTAGGTTTAATTATATGAATTTGTTTTTATATTTTACATTCAAGAAGGTCTTTATAAATATATCTCAAATAATGCCCCTTTAGCTGTTAATCAGTTTTTATGAGACGATCTCCTCTAAAAAGCTCCCACATAGTTTTTATAACATTTTAAGTAATTGTGGATGTAGCTCTACAGCTTGCAAATTCATACTTGGCCATAAACAACTACTTGAAGTATTCGATCGTAACATATAATTTATACGATTTTTTTCTCGCCCGTTTTAGGCTGTTTGAAAGGTTAATATCTTTATGCTCCAGCTGGCGGCTTGGCCGTGTTGATGTGGGTGTGTTATTGAACTCGGGTTAAGTAGGGTTAATGTGTGTGTATGAGGGGGATCTACTAAGTTACGATCTGCCAATGGGTAGGGGACCTGGGACCAAAGAAATTGACTGATCAAAGACGAATCCCCAAGGAGCGCAAGTCGTGAGACAAACTGGCTGACCTCTGATCTTTGGCATTGTCCTTGTGGCCGCCGGGCACGTGACTCTTTGGCAAACAGCTGGGAACATTGGGCCAATTGCACAAGGAGAGGGAAAGATCTTATTGAAATCGACTGGCAAGTTGCAACAAAAGACTCAAGCGGCGAACTGCAATAAAAGTCAGTTCCCATTGCAAGCTCTCTTCTCCCGCTGCCTGCCATTCACTTGGCCCATTAACTTTTATTTCGCCAAATTTGCATTTCAATGCCCCAAACTGGGGGAGAGCAGCGCAAAAAGAGGCTAAGACCCGCACAGCAACATGCAACATGCAACAGAGCACCGGAGCGATGCAGATGGAGATGGCGATGAAAAGGTCAACCAAATGTTTGTTGTTCTACTGAACGAGTCGCGACGCGGAGTCGTGTCGTGTGTCGCAAGTGCATGTTAATCTAACATCTATGTAGGGGACTTTTTTCGGTTGTTACTCTGGTAATTGCTGGGAAGCAGCTGCGGCGAGCTACGGGAAAAATGTGCAAAATTCCATAAATTAAGACAACATGGCATCCATAAGTAGGAAGCCCGGCCGAACCTCATCGACCAAGTGTGGGCGTTGCAGAATGCTGCTGGTGTCTAAGGTGCCGCCGCTCCAAAATGACGCAACTGTTGTAAGATCCATGGCTTCCATTCCCGATGATGACGTCTTAATCACAGGCCCAGAAACTAAGCAAACAAAATGCCATGGTCCGATTCGAACAACTGAGATATCAAACGCTTATAAGCGCTTAAACTCTTCCCAGACAGGGGCCAATTAAGTTAATTAAAATAAATGCAACGGCAGCATCTCCGTCCGTCCAGATATTTGTGAAGACATCTCGGCGTAAACATTTTTATTGCCCGCCATAAACTTCTTAGCCTGGCAATCTGATGCGGCGATCCGATGCGATCGGCTTAAACATATTAAATGCTAACCGCCCATAAATCAACTTAGCTCCAGACAGTCGAGTTTGCCATTTAAGCCGCATTAAAAAGGCAATTGTCATAAATAAATACATCTGAGCGGATCGCTGTAATTCGGCATCCGACTCCGTAACTGGGTCGTGATCTAATGTGAGCGGGGAGTCCGACAAATGTGAAGATTTGCACAGCCATTACTTATTTATGGTATGCAAAAATCAGCCAGAGGCGGGATGACCTATAAGCTCTATAGGAAAACACATCTACATCTTCCTCAAGTTTTAATTTACTCGGCGAATCTGTTGTACATGCCGCTAACCTGCAGTTAATGTGAACAATATTTGTTTATGTTCTGGGTGGCCCTCAACTTGAGTGACCAGTGGGCGGACCCAACATTCTGTCTAGAACTGAAGAACACGCTCATACTCCAACATAGTTGAACATATTATTACTTTTGACGGACTTCCGCACATACTTCTATACCCAGTGATTAATTATGGAAGTGCTCGGGCAAAACTTGTTGATTTAATAAAACAAATTCAATTATTCGCAAAGAGCTCGTTCGTGTAATTAACAACTCAGCCCGGCCAACGGCAGCAGCCATGTAGCATAATAGCTGTTTAACAGTAAGCCGGACAAAGCACACAATTGTTAATTTATTGGATTGCGCACGATTAATGATGCTTCAATGCGAGCCGGCTCGTGCCTTTTGGAGTGGGGAAGCCTGCGTGCGATGAGCACCAAAGTGCGGGCACTTGGCTAAAGCAATCTTGGTCATAGACTGCTGTTTTGGTAGCACCACTGGGGCAAGATCAATGCCTGTTGCTCCACCGAGTCAAGGTGCTGCTGGGCACCAACCATGGCGAATGGGAAGCCCGCAGGCCGTGGCAACCCAAGGAAAACCTTCGATATAATTAACATTTCCCAACAATGAGAACAGAATTTGAACCATATAAAAGATGCGGTTGCTATAGAAACTACTACATACTATGAAGGGTAAGCGAAGGCACTTTAACCGCCACCAGAAATTATGTTGCAGAGCTTATAATTTAAATAACTAAAAAACTAAATCCAAGGTTCTTGTGTTTTTGTTCCCGACTCTGCCAAAGTAAAAGGGCATGTTTCAGTCGTCGAAAAACAAAAGGTTATTTCCTTGTTATGAACCATGTTCCAATGTAGAAAAACATTGTGTTCTTTTATTTTTAGCCATATTATGGTCTTTCTTTGTGATCTAATGAATGCATGCCACTTAAATAAGTGATATATTTAAGCTCCGAGGATTTCAAACCATTTAGGTTTTTAAATCCAATACTTTGAGATTAGGCCGATTACTTTATATAGTTAAGCCCAATGTGGCCATCTTAAATATCCAGCAGATTTGTTTCAGCCAAACTGTTGCCTCGACTACTCTTCTGCGAACTTTGCCTGAATCTCTTGTTGCAACTTGGCATACTGCACTTTTTGGCAACTCCGTCTCCTCTTGGCCATTAAATTTCGGCTGTCGTCAAGCTGCCGCAATTTATTTTGCGGTTCCTTTGCCTTATTTAATTAACACGAAAATTATTTGCCGTTATTTTATTGAAGTCAACTAAACTCCTCTTCGTTTTGTGTAGAGATAATTACATTTGTTTTACATGGAAAATTGCAGTTGACATGCTTATTGGCCAGGTTTTTTGTGTCTGTTTCCGTTTCGCGCTTTGTACTTGACGATCTTGAAGGTTAGGACCACCCAGCACGGTAATTGCGGAAACTTTGGTGGAGCTAATTAATTTAAGTTTAAGCTCATTTGATGGGGGAGCAAAATGGATTAAACGCCGGCGGTAATTGCCTGATATACAGCATTAAACATAAGGTAAATGTAGTGTATAGGAGGGGGTTAAATCAAAAATTAGATTTATGAACGTTTTCGTATTTTAACCAGAGACTAGCAAGGTAAAAGTTAATACAAATTTAATAATGAAAAGCAGGAGAAAAACTTTATATCCGAAGCGCGAGAAAAATTATGTTTTTTTATATAAACGTAAACATAAACGTATAAGCAATAAGTAGTAACTGGAAGTGAAACGGAAATTGGAAAATTGTAGTAATTTATACAGCATAAAGTAAAAGTAATACATAAAGTAATAAAAATGTTATATTTGGTTAAATGAGTAATGATTGTGGAGGAACAATTGAATAAATAGGCGTTAAACGACAAGGTGAACTGGAATCACTTTAACTATAATATTAATACATAAAAATTCTGAAAAGAGGTACGAGAACAAATAATAAAACGTATTTGTATTTTCGCGAAAACAGATTCTCCAGCAAGATTATAGATTCCAGTGAGTTTATCCATGGGAAAGCCTCGTGCGAAGCGGAATCCCGCTTTCCTTGACCAAATAGTCTCCCATGTGGCTGAAGTTACACGTTCGGCCAACACGTCGTATGTGCAATTAAGCAATATGCACACACACCTAATCAGCAAACAATGTGAAGCAGTTCCCACCTGGGATGCTAATGATAATAATGATCAATGCCCCAGCAAAGCCGCACATAATATATATTCTGTGAGTAATTTAGTGCCTGAGCAGCGCTTCCGCAATCCGTTGCAGCATGTAAATTGAAAAGTTGGCAGAAAAACCAGACATTAGATGACAGGCAGAAGCCCGCGGCTTGGCCCGGCCAAGTGGTTATGGCAACTAGTTGACCGGCGGCTGTCAGCTGCCTGATGGATGGCTGCAATCTGCAATGTGGCTGCGTTGACGAGCTGCCGTCACCAGCAACCACCAGCCACCAGCCACCATGTGCATGTGTCAATTAGCCGTGTTTAAAGAGCGGAATCGGCGGCAGATCGCCACTAACCTCCGCCATTTGATGCCCTTTTGCGGGCGATGAGCAAACGCCTTTCGGGCACGTTCTAAATAAATTGCCGCCGCTTCGGCTTTGGCTCCGTTCCGGCTCCGGCTTGGATAGAGATGCACCTGCTCTGAGGCTGAATGTCAAACGCGATCTTATCGCCGCTTCTACATCCATTTGCAACCGTTCACTTTTCAGTTCGCCCTCTTAACTTAACCTTTAAGTCACTGATATAATGTCGCACAAGGTGTCCGGCTTTTTGCACAGCGAAAAAAAAAAAATACAAGAGTTTACGTTGAAATATATTGATGTATAAGTAATTTTAGGGATCACCCTTAGGGAATCACAACATTACGCAAAATAATATATTCTTCAGGAACAATACATTTAGGAATCTTACAAGGTGAACATTATAAGGCACTATTGGACTTTACAAATTATGTGATACAATTACCGTGGATATTAAGAAGCCCTTACTTTATATAATTCTTTTTTATTTTCAAATTTAAAGAATTAAAAATATTTCATAATAATAACTTTGTTGATCTCCATAGGTAGTCGTTGGTGGAAAGGCCAATTTTAGAAGGTCAATTTTAAAGTTAGCTTTATCCAAGTGCAGTATATCCTTCTTAACAAACTTAATTTTGTTCAATGTTTATTGCAGAGCTTATCCCTCGCTGCCATCAGTGCCTATGCCTACGCCCAAATCGCCCCTGGCTCCAACGCATACCTCCCGCCCACCAAGAACGGCTACGACTACTCGGAACCCAAGACCCCATTCGTGAGTACCGCTCCAATCCGAATTATCTGGCCATGTGGCTGTGGGGCTATCTGGCCATGTGGCCATGTGGCCTGGCCAACCGCCTCAAATTGAATCCCAGTCAACGGACTAATTACGGCCATCATTCTGGGAGCAGTTGCAGGCACAGGCGGGCGGCCAACTTCAGTCTGCAGCCGAGATTTGTCGCCGCATTTATCACCCAGAGTGCTGTGGCTCAACTCAATAAATGCTGCACGTCATGCTGCTGAATGTCGGCCGAAAATGATGGCACCATTTCGAATCGGTGAAGGGCTTTGGCTTTGGCAGTTGAAAATGACTGGAAGTTAACCTTTTGAGATCCGTTAACTGAGCGGCAGATCGTTGCGAAAATAGCAGGTGAACTTCCATGGCTCGAAGTTCGCCCAATCAAGTTTCCTTAGCTAAAGCTTTAGAGTTATAAACTATAACTTGTAATTTAGTCCGACAGTCATGTTCAAAGGCGACGAGTAAGGCACTAGACATTATTCTCTAGTAATGTTTAATGTTTTGAGCTACTGCAGCTTGGCCCCATTTTTTTATGCTTCCTCGAAACATTTTTATAGTTTTCCATTTGCTAAAGTGTCTGTAAATCCGCAGAAGCCCAGCCAACCTGGCAGACCAGCAGCGCCCGGACCTCGGCCACCATCTCCACCCGGCACTCCCCGCAACATTCCTGGCCAACCAGCCGATGTGAGTATATCATAATTATCATCTGCCAAAATCGTCAGACATTAAAAAAATCAAAGCTCGCTTGGTAATGCCCCATTGGAATGGATTTTTCAAAGATCAATTTTTATTTCAATGGAACGATCAAAGTTCGCGCATAGTTATCAGTATCAAGTGTCAGATCAAAGATCAGTTTGGAATGTCAAAAAAACAAATAAAGTTACAATGATTTCAGAAACCTTAACTATCTACGTTTCAAGCTTTTTAAATAGATTGTGCTTGTAAATATATAATCGAAAATAAATTACAAAGCCATGAGAAGAATTCAACAGCAATTCAAGTAATGATAATGTTATTTGACTTAAAAACACTTTTACTGTCTCATTAAATAATATAAGAATCGGTTAATAAAAATGTCGAAGTAATTTATGATGTTTTTTTCCATTTATTGATTAGTAAATGATACTTTAAATATTTTTTTACAAATATAATGATGGCGATTCTGAAGTATAGTTATCTTACACATTAATATTTATATATCTTAATCTTCATTGATCTTAGGACCATGTCCACGTGCCCGGTATGCCGTATGACTTCGAGTACGCCGTTCAGGATCCGGAGACCGCCAACGACTATGCGCACAAGGCGTCCAGCGACGGCGACGTGGTGACCGGCGAGTACCGCGTCCAGATGCCCGACGGACGGACCCAGATCGTCCGCTACACCGCCGACTGGAAGACGGGCTACCACGCGGACGTGACCTACGAGGGCGAGGCCACGTTCCCGCAGGGTCCCCAGCCGGGAGCACGTGGTGGCGGCGGCGGTGGTGCCGGTGGGTACAAGTACTAGGCGTGGGTGCTGCTTTGACTGGGTCAGCTGGGGTCACATATCTTGCGAAACGTGTAAGCCTTACGATATACCAATAAAAAGTATTGATAAACTAAAGCGACCGCTGGCGTTTGAATTTTGAACTGCGGCTTTTCCTGAAAGCATTACGATATTCAGGATTGCTAAAGCTCTGGCTTTCCTCCTTTCTGCATCGAAAGGAATCGAACCTTTCAAAGCTGGACGAAGAATTTTTTATTTTTACCCTCGAAAAAGCACTATTTTGGTTCGAACAGCTATCATTCCGTTGTAATCAATATTTTGAAAATTCCCTTGTTTGCAGATATTTATTTTCATTCTTTTATTGCTTTATCAGTGTACGTACTAGAGATTTAGAAAGGTTAAATTCCCTTTATTGATAAAACCTCTTTAAGCTTCTTCCGAGTTCTGAGTTCCTTCGCAAACCGCCCCCTGTTGACCGTTTAAGCAACTGAATTTGAATGCGACCTATGGCCAACGATATTTGGACTGCTCCCGCGCAAAGTTTCCCCATCGAAAAGCTCATTCTCCATCCAACTGTCACCTTTCTCCAGCTGACGCAACAGATGTTCGGCCAGCTGGGGGGACACGCCAGTCAACATTTCCTGAGCGCAGGCGCGGTGGCAGGTAAACAAACACCTGTGGGACTCCCACTGAGGTAAACAAGTGGAAAGCGCAGGAGCGCCAAGTGTCAGAGCAGGCGCACTGAACGCCTAGAAGAGCTCGGCGAATGGTTGATGGCGACACTCGAGGGTTATCCCTTTCCGGCCAACGGAAACCCAGTTAGAGAGCTTTAAGCTGGCCCAGAAACGTCAAAGAAACGTCAAAACGGGCCACGACAGTGTAGAGAGAAAAGTTTTCGCTGGCCAACAACACACACACTCGGAAAAGTGCTGGGTCGCGCGAGAAAAGTGCTGAAAATTCATGAAAAATCGGTGAAAACAGACAAGTTTAAAATGCTGTGCGCTTGAGGGACCGTGAGATATAGCCGCATTCGAAGGGATATAGTGACACCGCGGTGGTATGTTACCGGATGGCCAGGGCAGGTGGCCAAAACCGAGCTAACGGGGTATGTGGTGCAAACGTGGTGCGTGTGTGCCTGTGAGTGTGTGAGTGCAGCTGCAAAGTAGGCTAAGAAAATCGCATCGCCTGGTATTTATGTCGCGCTCCCACTGGATCGACCTCCATCATCAGCAGTCAGTAGACCATAGGAAAGATCGGAGGATTCGGGGGAATCATGGCCTGGTCGCGACTCCTGGCCTGGTGGCGCCTCTGCTTGGGCCTGCTGTCCGTCTTGGTCTGCTTGGCCCCGTGCGTCAATCTGCAGCCAGCCGAGAACATCAACTACAATCTGTGAGTGCGCCCGCTGCGGTCTTCCCCTAATTATAGCGACCTTTTCCCACCAGGGTTCATTCGTGGGCCGACAAACTGGGCATGGAGCTGTTTCATCTGGGCGATTTCATCACCAGGCGCAAGGAGGTGCAGGAGGTGAGCTGCCGAGAGCATTTTATTGATTTTTCCGCCGCTCCGTTTTCCCCATTTTCCAATCCCCATTCCCCGTTCCACGTGCCCCACTGTGTGTGTTTTCGGTTTTCTGTTTTTGTGCGCTCCTTGTTGACGTCTCTCTGAGGCTGAGACTTCGGCTCGGAATTTGGGTTAAAGGCTGCCCGAGCGGCAATTATAAAGAATGTAAAGCAGAAGCCAGATGAGAAACTGCGGGGCAGTACGTCGAAGCACCAATGCCCTTAAACACCGCTTTAATTGGTTTTAATGGGAAACGTCGAGTCATTTTAAGTTACTAGACACTAGGTCACATTTAAAAACATACTAACGTAACAGGTTATACGGCTTTCGTCTTAGTTAGCGATAATGAAACCTCCTAAATCCTTTTCCAGAAGAATATGTACCTATAAGTATAGTTCGATTTTAGGTGGGGTGGAAAATATTAGGTACAAATGATGGGGCCTTAGAACTTAAATTGCATCTAAAAAGTAAGTTAAGCCTCAAGATACACCTCATATTAGGTTTTTTTTATAAAGAAGGGTGCGTAACCATAATCTTTAAGCCTATGAGGTCGGTTTTCTGACCGACACAGCTGGTTACTTATTTTTAGGCAGCGCAATCGGATTTACAAATTAAATGTTTCCGTCCATGAGTTACAACAGTTGTTTGTGCCAACTGTTTATAATTCTCTGTATGCATGTAAATGTCTTTGCCAATGGGCCTCTGGGGCCTCTAAATGGGCTTTACGGGGAGGTTCCGCCTATGACGTACTTCTAGAACAACAATGGTTTGGGGAAATCGTACAAAATTCCTATTTTTCTTGAAACATCCGTTTAATATATTGCTTATGCTTAAACTTTAAACAGAGTTTCAAGGATGCGAAAGTGGTTTCGCGCAACGGCGCCTCCATTGTCGACTCGATGGCCAAGGAAATCGAAATGATGATGGACCTCAAAGTCAGTGCAGTGAGGGTAAGTGTTCTCCTGGTACCCATACAAAATACTATCTATTTAATGCCGATTATCTTCAGCGGATTATGGACACGGCTGAGAATACGGCTCTGTCGCATCAGAACGATATGGCGGACAAGATGTTCTCCTATTACAGTGCCAAGGAAATGCTGGAGCCCGGCGATCCCGTACCCCCTATACCGACCCCGGCGCCCGATATGGACAAGGACATAGGCGAACCGTTGATCTACGTCCAGCCGAAGGTGGTGGTGCTGGAACCCCGTCCGGAGTTTCACAACACTCCGGTCAACTTCAGCGTTAGCTCGGTCCACGTGCCAGTCAATGTGTTTGATCGAGGTTTGGAATAATATGATCAATATAATCCGTATATCTCTTCTCTCCGCTCTCGACCTATCTCTCTCTGTATTTCTCTCTCTTTTGCTCTGTGTAATTGTAACTGTATTGTCGCCTGTGTGTATTGTCCTTATCTAACGACCCCGTTCCTAACTGCTATGCGATCGGGTTTGGGGTTATGGAGTTACCAGTTTCTAATAGCTAATATCTGAATATGTTTAAAGTATCACAGTGGAACTTCTTATCTGAAAAAGTTAATTTTCAAATATTAGTTCAGATAAGAAGTAAGCTTTTGTAAATTTTATTTAGTTTTCATAAAACCTAATTTTGTTGGGTTAACGGAAATACTTGAGTTTTCACAAGGGTAATTGGACATTCAGATAAATTGGAAATCAATTACTATATCAGCTGATCATTCCCCAAACTCAATTAGGCAGGGTGTAGAACCTTAAAATCGCCTCTAGCTCGCTCTCTATCTATCTCGCTCACTCGCTACTTACCTGTTTACTAGCTCGCTTGACCGTAGAAGTTGATTTTTTTGTATGCCATACAAATATTTGAATATATTATAATACAAAGCGTTATAATATAAAGCCATAAGCTGCGCCTTTTCCTATTTTTTTTATTTTTAAATCCGCTTGCGTCAATGCGTGCGATGAACGTGTGCGCAAGTCAAGCAGGGCATTGTGCCGCCCGGCCCACCCACCGTACCTAATGATCCGCCGAACTTGACTTTGATGATTCTCCGGGGCCGCCGGCGGTACAATGTCCACGTTGACGCCGCGCTCGCGTTTTGCGCCAGGGAATGTAATAATGCAAACCAAAAATGCGAATGCTCCACTGCCGACACACGCGGAATGCTTGCCAAAAACCGTATAACACCCAACTTGAGCCACCAGAACACAACCCCAAGAAAACCCGAGAGCCCGTAAAATAACACTAGGATTAAGTGCACGACAGCAGATGAGGATAACTAATCGTGTTTCTTGCAAAATTCTTCCCATTTCTTTTAACATGACAAAAACCACAAAAAAAACACCCACAACCATAACAAATTATCCCTCGATTATATGACACAGCACCGGATGTGATCAAAGCAATTCAGTGGTCGGAGAATTTGGATCAGATATTCCGCGACAATTACAAAAACGATCCCACATTGTCGTGGCAATTCTTTGGCAGTTCGACTGGCTTTATGCGTCAATTCCCTGCATCGAAGTGGCGAAAGGACGTACCGGTCGATCTATACGATTGCCGACTACGCTCCTGGTACATGGAGGCGGCGACGAGTCCGAAGGATATTGTTATCCTGATGGATGGATCCGGTTCAATGTTGGGACAGAGGCTAGATATCGCAAAGCATGTTGTCAATACGATACTCGATACATTAGGTACAAATGACTTTGTGAACATCTTCACCTTTGATAAGGAAGTCACCCCAGTCGTCGCATGTTTCGAAGACACACTGATTCAAGTATATATCAATTATGTTTGTTTTTACCTAATTTCTCTTGATTTAACGCATATTTGATTTCTGTCTATCCCCACAATCAACAAAAAAACAACACCACCACCAAAAAAAATCCGAAATCTCAAACAACACACCCAATTGATGCCACCGAATACGAATACAAAACTCCACAACTATCCACATCCCAAAAACTCCGAAATTCATCCAGGCGAATCTGGGCAACATACGTGAACTGAAAGAAGGGATTGAATCGTTTAAACCCAAATCGATCGCCAATTATACCGCTGCATTGACAAAGGCATTCGAGCTATTGGAAGAGACCAAGTTGAGTTCGCGCGGGGCGCAGTGCAATCAGGCAATCATGATCATTGGCGATGGGGCGCCCGAGAATAATCGCGAGGTCTTCGAGTTGCACAATTGGCGGGACCCGCCGTACAAGCCGGTCCGTGTGTTCACCTACCTGATTGGCAAGGAGGTGGCCAATTGGGATGATATACGGTGGATGGCGTGCGAGAATCAGGGCTACTACGTCCACCTCAGCGACACCGCAGAGGTGCGCGAGATGGTCTTGAACTACATACCAGTTATGGCCAGGCCGCTCGTCCTGGGCAGGCACGACCATCCGGTGATTTGGTCGCAGGTCTATGCGGATATCGAGGTGGGTAGCGCCCCAAAAGGGGTGCCAATCTTTGTTCCCCCAAATGCGGATAGCAACGTTTTTCCCCAAATTCCCATCTTATGTGCGTAGGACACAAAACTCTCCGACTATCTGTGGGACATCAGCCAGTGCGAGTACCAAAAGGCCGACGTCCTCGAGTACTGGCAGGTGCACGACCGGATGCTGGAGCCCAACGAAATGCACCGCCGGAAATACAGACGGATGAAGGAGGTGAGTTCGGGACCCAGCTTAACGAGTACAAGTGAACATAGCAAGCATCATTTTTAAAATGGCTTCGCAAGTCGAACAATTCGTCCGAAAGAGGAACTGCCATCGGATATAGCTTTTAATTTAGAAAATGATCAACATTATCTTCATTTATTAAATGCGTTCTTCTTTCACAGACCTGGAATCAGCCCGTGGACTCCAATGTGTACCAGTTTATGACCACCGTATCGATGCCCATCTACGATCGGCGTGAGAATGCGGTAAGTGAAACTGACCACAAATCGATCGCGCCCTTGGCACGGGGGAAAAGCTATCGAATCGAACTCTATCAAGCGAGTTAGCACTGCCAAATTTTTAGCGGAAAATGAAAGAAAGAAAACTGAAATCAGAATCAGAATCAGCAGCCGCCGACGCAGCGACGAATTCATTTTGCCCCTACTCATTAACGATCGAAGCAAGAAATCGAAATACAGCAAACCAATCCGAACCTATCTATGTAACAACTCACTTTAAACTACTACTACTACTACTGTATTAATAATTTATGCGTTATATATATAACACACTACTACCTACTACTACCAAACTATACACAACTATACCACAGAATATCACCGAAGAAGTTTTAATAAATGAAGCACTCTGGGAATTGCAAACACGTGAGGTACAAACTATAATGCCAAATTCTAACAAATAACAACCAAATCCAAACTTAACAAATTTCGAACGAAATTTTTGCGTATAACGTATTTATTGCTCTTGATAAAAGTTTTATATACGCCAATTAATTGCATATCGTATTGAGCTCTACCTACATATATACTCGTATATACATTATCCGTATATATATCAAATAAAGTAAACGATTTGTTATACTTTGCGCTACATACATGCATACCTAATCCATATTTAACCGATATATACTATAACTAACTATACTATAACTCGTATATAAATCTAGCTAATATGGTCTAGGACCATGGCATTCTTTAGCAACCTTTTGACATTATAGTTGACCACGTACTGGGTTCAACCCCCAAAATCGAATCCAAATCCAAAAGTATTCTGATGTTATAACGAAATCAATTCGAATTGGTCCAGTATTTATCGATATCTAGATATTGATTTTCTTTATATAATCGTACTCGTAATGTTATAATAATTTTTATAAGCAATAATCGAATTATAGCTATGCCTAGTTGATTACTAAACGTATAAATAGAACATTTTATATAGCATTTTGAGTAGTAGAATTTTCCATTTGTTGTTTTTAACTAAGAAAGATTGGGTTGAGCGGCGATCGAATAGACTCTATATATATATAGTGCTAATTGGTAGTCCCACCCTGTCCAAAATCAAAGAAACCCCACCCTATCCCCTAACAAATAAATGTTAGATCACATTGATGTTTAGTAAGTACAATCATTAATAAAGCGAAAGAAAGCAAAAATCGGAGAAATCCTAGGCTACTGCTGAGGACCTATAGAGCACACAAGAACAACCACTACAGATCAATTTATATATATAAATATAAACCAAAAACACACCTGAGCACCTCCCAATCAAGAGGCCCCGATTCCGACGGAGTTTTTATACCCTTTTGCTGGACAGGATATAGTAGGGCGCAGATCGAATAGGACCAGAATCCTTAAACGCACCCCGTCGCGCTTTCCGCCCACCGACACCGCAACGCCTCCAACTCCACCCGCCCCTAGAATAACCCTATTTAAGTTGCCTTCGTTCCTAGATATTGATTTATTAAATACTACAAATACGAATTCACAGCGCATTAATCTAACGACCGATATAAATCCGGTTGCGAAAATAAACCTTCAATTTGTGAGTAAATTGTATCTAAATCAAACCAAAACAAAACAGCAAAATCTAACAAAATGCAAACGCCCATCCTAAATTTGTCACTTTCGTTTGTCTAAACCGCATGTGTGACTTGATCAAAATTCTTTTTGGCCCTTTAATTTTCATCTAATTTCTTAGAGCACCCACGAAATTTTTTATAATTTACCTTATTCAACAATTGTGTAATGCCTCTATTCATTCCACCAATCCCCGTCCTCAGCGACAACCCTATATCTTATGATTTCTTGGCCAGTCCGATCAAGTGCTTGGTACTAACCCGAATAATTCATTTCTGCAATCCTAGAATAAGATTTCTGCGGCACTTTCTCTCTTTGTATATGTATGTGTGTAAAGCTTCGCTAAATGGACCCTACAAAACTGAACGATCGCTGATCGAATTCCTAGTCTATCCTCCTCTCTGTAACTCTTTATCTCTCTGGCAACTGGCATCTTGTAGATTTCCTGCCACGACCAATAATGTTTTTGTGAAGGGTATAAAAACTGTGAAAATAAATACACTGCCAAACATTTGGAACACCAACAACGCAAACAGATACGCACAACTGTACTTTCTTCACAAAGAAGAAACCTCTACACTTGTAAACCGCTTCTTTCACACAATTTCAGTTTACAGCCTCCCGAAAACCCACCCTTTAAAAGATTTATTTGTAAATTATACTTTCTATCTCTATTGTTTTATTGTTTTCCAAAGCCTCTCCGTGATCTTAACACTTTATTTCAAAATTTTGGTTTCACACCCAAAACTCAACGCTCTCATACGCTCTTAGTACTACTCTGCTAGCCATGTAATTAGCCGCTAAAACAGAAAAAACGCTTAACTAAATTCTTTGTAAACATCAATACAAGAAAACAAAATGCAAAAAAAAAACAAATCTTTGAAATCGACTTTCTTGACTGTACTCGTAAGTTCTTGCGTAGTAAACGATGCTTCTCATATTTGCATTCGACATTGTTTCCGTTTTGATTTACATCTTTGTATTTTACTTTGAGATGCCTTAAGGCGTTTTGTACTAGCAATGCCATTTATCGAATTCAAATTTCAAATTCATTTTTCAGTATTTGATTAACATGCAAATCCAAAATTAACTACCAATTCTCTGTACTTGTAAAATTTAAAGTCCAACTTGTGTATATGTTTCGTTTCCAATCACTTGACCTGACACAACTCTAAATATATATTTAAACTTCTTACGCACAGACTAGGATTGCGAATATACTGGGCGTGGCCGGCACTGATGTGCCTATTAATGAAATCAAAAAGCTGCTGTCGCCATTTACGGTAAGTTAGACGTTGGGATACCATAAATTATCAATACATATATCGATCCTATATCGGCCTAGAGGCTGTTGAATTGCTGAGAACCAGGGTTATCATCTATTTCTTTAGAAAGTCATGGCAACTCTGTAATATTTTAGCATCACCAGAAGGCATTATTAAATATAAAATACATTTAGAAGTATATTTTAAGTTCTTACCTCAAAAATAATTTTAGGCAATATCTTATAACAAACAAGAAAGGCACCTTGCTTCGGCAAGCTGAAGTTTCTACACCCTTGCAGGGCGTTCCTGTGGGAGCATTGTATGTACAGAGCTTTCCGATTTTTAAAAAACTGAAAACTAATAAAATATTTTACTCCAACGATAATAACGGTCCTTGTATTATTTTCACATATTTATCCGATCGTTCCTATGGCAGCTATATGATAAAATCGTCCGATTTTTTTAAAATTTTATTCGAAATTCTGAAATTTTAGAAGAATGATATTCCCAAGAGTTGAAATTAGTATGTCTAAAAACACGGAAGTTTTAATTATTTAAATTTTTTTTAAATATTTCTTGGATCGTTCCTATGGGAGTTATGGGATACAGTTGTCTGATCCGTCTTGTTCCGACTTATATACTACGTGCAATAGAAACTAGACTTTTGGGAAGTCTAGAGACTAGTTTGCGTAGGAACGGAAAAACGGCAGACGTACGGATAAACGGACGGACATGGCTAGATCGACTCGTCTAGAGATGCTGATCAGGAATGTATATACTTTTTAAGGTAGGAAACGTCTCCTTCACTGCGTTGCAAACTTCTGACTGAAATAAATATTCCCTCTGCAAGGGTATAAAAAGATAATGATACATGTTTGTACTACTGAAAAATGTGTTGCTATGCCACAGATGCATGAAATTCCATAGGAACCATTTAGGGACGTTTCCTTGAACACTGAAATGAATTGTTGAATTTTCAACACTTTAGCAATTTAAAAGTTTAGGAATACACAATCCAATATATTTTAAGCGTAATATTTAGTCGATAAATATTATCAGACTTTTCATTTTAAAAAAATATTGTTTTGTAATGCATTATAAGTTGGGTATACTTCTACTATTCGGTATCACGAATAATTCTTATTAAATCTATATATTTTTCACAGCTTGGCGTAAATGGCTATGCGTTTATAGTAACCAACAATGGTTATGTACTATTCCATCCAGACTTTCGTCCAATTGTAAGTGATCTTATAACTTGTTCTTAGAAAGTGTTAAGACTAACCCACGGCTCTAACCTAACAGTTCCAAGGCTACATATTAAAGCCATCGTACAATAGCGTTGACATGATTGAAGTCGAGCTGTTGGATGACGATCGAGCCGCCAGAGACTTTAATCCAGTGCTGATGACGGTATGTCTTTTATCAATATTCTTTAAAGTTACGTTCTTTAATAGTAATACCTTTTGTTAATAGATACGAGATTCCATAATCAATCAGTCGACAGGCAGCAAGTGGATGTTGGTCAAAAATCATTTTGATGAAATGGTGAGTAACGTTAGCAAAAGAAAGTGTTGAAATTTATCCTCAGAAACCAAAAACCTTATAAAAATAGGGGCAGCATCGCTGAAGTTTAACAAATTTTCTTTTAGTATGTTATTATACTCGTATTAATATTCATTTATGGTATTTTTATTTTTTCTTTTATTATGTAATTATATTAATATTAGGTAATATTTTGTATATTTGTAATCTCCGGGCATTATGACTCGAATAAAGGGTAAAGTTGTGGGATTTTGAACGCGAAATTGATACAAAATCAATCGAGTTAAGACCAGAAAATGTTTGTTTGGGTTGTCCTATTTGTTGTTCTAGTGTTAAGGATTCTCAAAAATGGACACTGCAATAGAAATTTTCCTGTATATAAACACTTTCAGTTCACTTCAGAAAAATTTGTATTTTTGTTGATAATGGTTAAATACAATTTGATATTCCTTTTGAAGGTACGATCAACATGACCATTTTAGATCGTTGAGAAGTGTTTATGTTTGATACTTTATAGAGTTGCACAATTGTCCAACTTGTAAACAATTTTTGGTGAATTTCCCTATCATTGCTCTTATAACCTTTTCTGATACACATTGAATTTTGTTTAATTTAAAGAAACGGGTGGCTCGCATAAAGCGACAATACTATTGGACGGCCATTAAGAAGACCCCCTTCACTCTGGTGATTTCCTATCCAGAACAATATGGCGTAAGCCACATGGACATTCGAGCTGACCAGGAGATCCATCGAATCTCCATAAAGGGCACAAACTTACGCAACGTCTTTAGTGGCAAGCGATGGAAAATACATCCTGACTGGTGAGCTGCAAGCAAGTTAATAAAGATAGGTGAAAACTAATCGAACTATCTGACATTTTTAGGCTATTTTGCAAGCACAGCAACAGGACATTCAAAACGCCAGAGATCGAACTGCTGTACTTTCTCGAGCGTATGTCTGAGCCTGGCTGGCGATGGCCAGGAAGTCGTAGTGCTTTGCCCCCGGAACACGCGGCGGCCATGTTTTGTAAGTATATAGTACCCAAACACTTCCGGTAACATCCATTTCCGAATCTCGTATCGATCGCTTCGATAAGCCGCCGCTTTCCCAGACTCTGTTTTGCGTTTTTGTGTTCGATATGCGAAAATTACGATTGCGATTTCAATGTTCATGCAAATTCACAGCTAACAACTCATCAACTGGCCGTTATCCATCAATCAATGAAAAAGAAAGCTACTATTGTGAGTAACGAATATCAAAAGTCATCACAGTCACAGTTGTGCACCCACCAAAATATACACGCACTCAGTAGCACCGTCCTCATTTTTGACCTCTCCTGCACCTGCACTTTTGGCGAACTGGCCGATAAATGTAGCCTGGTCCTAACTTAACTCGTAAATTTTAGGTCGAAATGCACTGGTAAACGGTGTAAAACCCTTTAGAATCTATAGTGTACTTCATTAGCCTAAACCAAGCATTTAAAAAACTTCGATATAAGCTGAAATGGTGGTTTACAATTTACAACACTAGAATTTGCTTTTTTCTTTACTAAAAGAAAAACAGGCAAAACCAAGTTGATTGGGCCAGTTTAAATCCTCTATTTTCATAACATTTATTACCGTTTTAATTTCAATTAGTGTCCTATGTGTTTTGAAACACACTGTAGTTAGCTGCGGAATTTGCACACTCAAATCGTTGCATGTCACAAAGGACTATTAACTCTATATTATGTAATTACTATGCTCACATGAAGCTAATAATCGTGAGTAATGGTTACAGAAGTAAGGTGATCTTTACTAGAGCCACTAATGCCACTGCAACCATTACTTCAGCAAGTTCCTCCCTTACAATCCTGGATTGATTTGACCCTGTGAATTTGAATTTCAGGCGATCGGCAGCTGATGCAGGCTCTGGTCTTCGATGCCCGAGTCACCGGGTGGTTCTCCAACAACACCAGCTTCAACTCCAAGGACGACAAGGGGTAAGTGGCGAAGAACGGCGACTTTGGGGGTCTTAACAATGCTAGGCTTGACTCGTCAGACACCTTCAGTACAGTCAACGCCATGCACTCGAGTTTACGCACCGGAAAAGCAGCACATATTAACCGTTTTTATTTCTGTGTACGCCCTTCTTTTTCTCACATTTATTTGCATTTTATACCAATTCTTTGTCGTCCTTGTCGCTGTCGTTTAATGTCTTTCTCATATTGAATTTTTGCACCCACCACTCTAATACTACTCTACTGTATCTATATATATGGACTCTTAAATATCCCGAACTTGATACCACAAAACATAATGCCTCTCCATTATGAAATACCAAACCATTCACAAATATAGCACAAGCGCATCAAGCCCAATAGCCGTTCTAATGGGTTTGTTGCCAAGGTAAACAATGAATGATAAACTTCGATACTCAGTCCTCTTAACTAGTCTAAGTTGTCTAGTCTCCATGTTTTAAATAATGTTATGTTGTCTGGTTTTCTAATTAACTGATCTGTTTGCACAGAAATGAATTCAAGCAGCGCTTTGGCGTCACCGTCGCTTTTTTGGCCACCCATAGTGGCCTCACCCGCTGGCATGAGTTCCACTCGAACGCTGCCGAGGAATCTGGAGTCGGGTGAGTCTGGGGAACCCCGGCAGTTTTGATGAAAGCTAAAGCTTATGGGTAATCCACTTCCAGCGAGACTTTTAGCCAGAACAACACACGGGCCATCGATGAGATTTGGTATAAACGCGCCGTGGACCAACATTTTGTACGGGAAGAGAGCTTCGTATACTCTGTGCCCTTCGATGCGGGTGGTAAGTTGAGATGTACATTATTTTCAGACGTAATGTGACGATGACATTTTGTTTCTCACCCGTAGAAAGCAATTCAGAGATCCTGGTGACCGCTAGCCATGCAGTTTTCCACAATGAGGGCGGAAAGACAGCGCCGGCGGCAGTTGTGGGCTTCCAGTTCCAGCACTCGGCGCTCTACAAACTCTTCCACAACATCACCGGCAATGTGGGTAAAGCCCCTGACCTTTAACTATTTACTTACAAATTCTCCATAGGCCTGTGCCGTGGATGACAAAGACTGCTATATACTGGACAACAATGGCTATGTGGTCATATCGACGAGGGTCCACGAGACTGGGAGGTTCTTCGGGGAGGTAAACGGAGCGATCATGAAGCGTCTGCTGGAGGAGAACGTCTACAAACAGGTCACCGTATACGATTACCAGGCGGTGTGCTTCGAGTCCAAGAACGACAACAATGCCTCCAGCATGTTGCTTTCGGTAGGATTGGTTTAACTGATTGACTTGGTTAGTTGCAGTCTAACTTCTATAACTCAAATAGTGGCTTGTTATAGCGAAATCGATCTTTCGCTACAGATACAGTATTTTACCCTCCAAAAACTCGTCTTTTATTCCCCAACATAGTTTTATATTAACGGTTTAATTCTCGAAATTTAGTGAGTTATAGAGGTTCGGCTGCTTGACACGAATCGGTACTAATACCACACCGTTTTTTAGCCCCTGATTCATCTGCTGCGAGTGGGCAAATGGCTGCTGCATACGGCGCTGTGGTATATTGTGCAACTGTTGCAGTGGGCGCCCGGAGTGTCCAGCCATTATGCGGATATGTACGGCGACTCCAACGACACCGAGCCTCCTCCGCCGGAGCCGCATCCGGAGCACCATGGCCGCAACGGCAATGGGCACGGGAAGAAGGACGACGACTACTGGCTGCGCTACCTGACACTCCACCGCACACGGCTCAAGCCGTGCGACATGAAGCGCGAACTTTACACGCTGTACAAGGAGAAGGACAACGTTGTCTACAATATGACAGCCCATGCATGTGAGCGGCCATTTGTCGTCCTGCCCATCCCGTTCAGCAACCTCATCCTGCTGGTCATCGACCAGCTGTGTCCACGGGACGGCACCGTCGTCCTCACGGTCAATCCGCAGCCGATCGACTACCACCTGTCGGTAAACGACTCGCTTGCCTGCTACAAGCAGGCTCGGGAGTTCAACCGCATGCGGCCCCACAGCTGCATCAGTCGGCACGCGAATGTAAGTTCTTCGGGTCCTTGGGGCTGGGGTTCTGCGGTCCTTGGGAATGAGCTAGAGGTTGTTTTTGATGTTTCCTTACTTTTAAGTGATATACCATCGCTTATAACTGTTAGCAGCCACTTAATGAGCTTTTAATTAGGCGATTGTAGGGCATTGTAACGAACGATTCGTATTTTGAATGCCACTTTTCCAATAATCAATATCAAGAGTTTAAAAGCAACAAGTTGCTGAATTTATTGAGCATATTCGTGTAAAAGTTTGATGGCGAAATTCCAGAGGAGTTAAATTGTAAAGCTCTTGGACCAATTTTTTTCACTTTTATAAGTTGTAGGGTAAGGTGACGAACTGATTAGTACACGCTAAAACTCTATGCAGATGTGAAAATGATTTATTATACCCGTTACTCGTAGAGTAAAAGGGTATACTAGATTCGTCGGAAAGTATGTAACAGGCAGAAGGAAGCGTTTCCGACCCCATAAAGTATATATATTCTTGATCAGGATCACTAGCCGAGTCGATCTAGCCATGTCCGTCTGTCCGTCTGTCCGTCTGTCCGTCTGTCCGTCTGTCCGTCTGTCCGTCTGTCCGTCTGTCCGTCTGTCCGTCTGTCTGTCCGTCCGGATGAACGCTGAGATCTCGGAAACTATGAGAGCTAGGCTATTGAGATTTGGCGTACAGATTCCTGAGCTTCTTACGCAGCGCAAGTTTGTTTCAGTAGACTGCCACGCCCACTCTAACGCCCACAAACCGCCCAAAACTGTAACTCCTACAGTTTTGATGCTAGATAGAAAATTTTAACTGAAATGTATTGTTCTCATCAATACCTATCGATTGACCTAAAAAAAAGTTTGCCACGCCCACTTAAACGCCCACAAACCGCGAAAACCTGTGACGCCCACAATTTGCATGCTAGATAAAAAATTTTAACTGAAATGTATTGGTGTCGTCAATACCTATCGATTGATCCAAAAATAATTTTGCCACGCCCACTCTAACGCCCATAACGCTTAAATCTGTCTACCGCCGGTAGGTGGCGCATTTTAATTTCGCTTTGCTGCTTGCATATCTCCATTTCCCTTTGAGTAATGGGTATCTGATAGTCGAGGTACTCGACTATAGCGTTCTTCCTTGTTTTTTCTTTAAGATTGAGAAATGGCCATGGATAAGAAACAATAAAGATAATGATAGTGTCAAAATATACCGAAACAAAATTTCTCGAATTTAATTTTTTATTTCAAATTGCTATTAAACTGATAAAAACAATATAAGACTAAAGAATTTTAAGTTATCTTTTAATACTATATGCTTATTTTCACAAAAACCACCTCAAAATCAATAGAAATTCTTGAAAAAAAAAGTTCATCACCTACAAAACGTTCCCTTAAGGTACTGTTGGAAATTTAACGGTGTAAGACGCAAAAGAAAAAAACACAAAGTACCAAAAACTGTTGCTAAAGACACTTGATTAATACTTGTATAAATGTACCAAAAAGGTGATGGCGGATATGGACGGATTGTAGGTTAATAGCAACTTATGAGCCTCTGATGGCGATGTAAAGCGTTTCCTCTCTCCCACCAAATTTTGGTGCAAATCAAATCAGTGCCCACTTAATAATGTATCTAATTGTTCCGTTTCAGGAGAGCGGCATCAAGCTGTGCGGAAAGGCGTGCTCCGTCTACGCGAATCTGGGGCTCCTGCTCCTCTGCCACATACTGAGTCGCTGGCTGTAACGGCGGCCCATGGGTTTAGCTTAGATATAGACTATGTTTTTGTATTATATACGAAGGGCAATCCGGGAGGTGGGAAATTTTTTACTCTAACGCTTGAGCGCAGTTCAATATTTTTGGTCACCTATAGAAACTTTTCCAAATTAGTTGTTAAGTAGCTAAATACTAGTATGCGTATCCGCATTCGCATCCGTTTCGATCCTGCGTTCGCTGTCGAACGGAGCGAGCGGACACAGTGAACGCGGACAGTGTGTGCCGCCTATGACGGACGGGGCGCAGGGCTTATTGTAGACCTTCCAATAGACAGGACAAACCGATATTTAAAGCATACACATATATTATATACATACGCATAATTGAAAATTCCAACAACGGCCTTAAACGACTTGCAACCTTCAAGTGAGCTGAATGCAAAGCGCCGTCATCCAGGCGACAAAACTTATGGCACACACTGTACCAAATGCCGACTACTGCCCATGGTTATGTGTGTGAGTGAGTGTGCGAGTGTGTGGGTGCGTGTGCAGGTGTGCGTGTGTGTTAATCCTAATCTAAGAAGGCCACATTTGTAAGTAACACCTAGCTACGAGTTTATGTTTAAAGAACGGATCAAGAAACCTATCGGTAAAGGCGAATAAAGGAACCATTTAATTATATATACACACTCATACGATAATACGATATACCTACGAGTACGCCCGGTACAGTACATGCTAACTAATTTAAGTAGCTTTTGTATATTTGCTTAGCTTAGCCCAAAAACTAACCGAACGTTCAGCCTCGGAGCCTTGAAAAACTACATACTTTTATAGACATGCGTTAAAGGATGATGTACGCCACTAAACAGAAACCGAAACAAAACAAGCGAAAAACCGATCTTAAGGCATTGTTTTTATATACACTGATGATGACGATACCTAGCATTACCCACAAGTACCTACATACAAAAATGAGAAATACTTTTTATTACTAACTACTTGATACGAGCCACAGAACTGAGCCGAGATCGAAGACGATTGAATAACAGCAACAGCATCTAGTGACTAAATTATTAATAATACTACACTTAAACATTGAATAGTTAAAATTTACCATGACAAGCCATCGTACATCTAGACAACTCTCAGCCGAGAGGATCTCTCCTCCAATAGGAACAGAACTTGCTAAGCTTTAGCCCCACATGTCCCCATGGTAGTGAAACTAACTTGTGCCATTCGAACTGCCTAGAATTTGTTATTAACTATTTAATATTGAACTCATAAGCGCGGTTTTAGATGCGACTAACCGGGAAACCTGTTATCCTCCTCGCAGGTTGTTTCATTTCTTATTCATTTTGTGCATCCCGATGGAAAGTAGGGTGGAGCAAATATCAAGCTTGCAGGCCTCTTCACCAGGACATTAAGCTCGATCTCAAATTTAAAACTCTCCTCACGAACAAACAAACGAAACAAAAGAAACAAGACACTCTTGCTGGCAACCACAAATGTACTACATACATATACATATTTCGAATTCAATCAAATACAAGTAAAAACCATTTGTCTAATGTGCTAAAAGAAGAAACTGATAATAAACACAAAATAATTTCGAAAATCAAAACGATTGTTTTCTTTCCAGTAAATGCAAATGAAAAGTATTCTGGTTATTTGAAATATTTGTTATGCTTAACAATTTATTTTAACACAAGTTTATATTATTTTACACAACTTTCATCGTATTACAAAAAGGCCTTAAGTTCATAATTAAAATCTAATTTAGCTAAATGACGAGTTCTCTTTCTTTTTCTTTTGTCGAAGTTCCTTTTTCAGCATTTCAGTAGTTGCCGTGGTTTTTAAAAACATAAATAGTTTATCAGATTTAGCATTATTGTTTAGATCGACCGTACATGTCGGCTGAAATGGTACACTGGTCTACATAATTATATTTCGTATGTATTGCAGTGATTTCTAATTAATTCGGGTATTAAGTATGCCTATGCTGCATGCAAACAAAATAACAAACGTATTTTACAAGACATGTGTAAAAAAATAAAAGAATCTAATACGATAGTTTAGAGTTATAAAATGAAGTCTGTCTCGGTTCTGAAATCTCAATGCACAAAAGTAAACGTCAGGAATTAACGATCAATATGACGAACTCATAAAGAGTGCACCCTTTTTATAAAAAAAAGGTCCAGCAACGCTTAGGTGGAGTAGTCGACCGCTCCGCTGCCGTTCTGCTGCATGCGGACTGACCGGCGTCGGGTCAGTATGCGGGCCGGTGCCGCCGGAGCAGCTGGATCGCTAGCCTCAATTGGAGCTCCAACCACCACTCCCGTCTCTGCGTTGTTGCTGGTCGCCGCCGCAGCAGCGGCCGCCTCTTCACTGGCCATTCCGGCCACGGCGTTGTCCAGGACTAGCGGCACAGCCACTGGCGTCGTCACGGGCTGATGATCCTCTTCAAGCTGAGAGTTGCGTCGCGTGGTTATGCCCCGCAACTTGGACTTTTTGGGCGGCAGAGTACGAGGGGCAGTAACTTCCCTTATTGGCGGCGCTTCCTGGACGGTGTTGCCCACTGGGGTTGTTATGGGCACAACTATTGCTGGCATCTCCTCCTCCTGATAGTTTCGCTTGCGGGCTAGTCGCGCCGCATTCCCGTTGCTATTGCTGCTCTCGTCCGCCGGTGGTATCTGTGGCACGGCCACGATCTGTTCGTTGTTAGTGTTGCCATTGTAACAGTCTGAATTTGATGGGTTGCTCGCCAGACAGGCGTTCTCGTCGATGGTCTCTAGTTTGCCCACCGTCTGGATGGTGCCACCATTGGTGGTTGTCGCCGGTGCCACAACCTCATCCTTCGTGCTAACCTGCTTTAGCTGGGCGTTCTCCTTCTCCAAGGTTTGGATGCGATCGCGAGTGGTCTTCAGTTCTTGCTGTAGAAACAGAATGGTGCTCTGCATGCCCTCCACATCCTCGTCCAGCTCCTGAAGGAAGTCGTCCAGCTCTGCGAATGGGGGGTTTTTATTAGGCAAATTTATCTCCTGGTAGTGGGTAAATGATTTTTCTCTTAATGCTTATATTTCGCAAAATTATATTGAGATCGACTTTGAATTTTGAAAAAACAAGTTTTCACGTAATAGAGAAAGTTCGAAATTGCGTTCAGTTCTAAACATTAATTGAATCAATTGAAAATGACCTACCCGACTGCGACTTCTTGACCTCCTCGCTAAAGCTCTTCTGCATCGCCAGTTCGGTCTCCAGCTTGGCCAGTCTGCCATTGGAGGTCATCTTGCCCAGCTCCTCGTTCTCCTGGTAGAGCAGACGGCACTTAGCCATCAAGCGCTTACCCGTGTTGGAGTCCGGTGTGAATTTCCAGGCGGACAGCTCATTCTGGGTCTCCTCCAGCTTGGCCTTGGTGGCCTTCAGTTCCTTTTTGAGCCGTTCAAACAGAAGGTTGACCGCCGGATCGAGAAGGGCAGTGCGCAAAGCCAAGGCAGTTGGCGCCTGTTGGGCCTTGTACTCGGCAATCTGGCTCTGAATGCAAAGAGAAAAACATTTGTACTCGAACACTTGGGGTTAAAGACAGGTGAGCCTACCACATAGTCCTGGAACTCCTGCTCCTTGTTGGCCAGCCGCCGCATGAGGATCTTCTCGCGCCGCAGGGCGTCCGCGCACTGCTGACCCATGCGGGCCTGCTCCAGTTTGAGATTCTCGATCTCATCTGCGAATCGAAGGATAGGATTAGCTATTGGAATCTGGAGGGGGGTTGCAAGCTGAGAGAGCCACTCTGTTTTTGGTTTGCACGAGACATTACAATATTGTTCTATATGTATTTTACAAGTTCTTAGTGGGCAAGGCAAAGTGTTTGTTTAAGGTGGAACTTAATACGAAATCATACCAATGCGTTGCAATCATTCGTGTAAGTTCGTGACATGGTCGGTGGAAAAGGCCGCATCCCGTCGTCAATCTCTGGCTGATAATGATATTGATATTGATTTTGATTCGATGCGAGGGTCACAACCACTTGAACTTGCACACGATCTTGATTTCGATTTCGATCTCTTCGTTATCTCTGGCATTATCTCTGGCACTTGAACAACCACACCTGCCATTATTTTCGTATTGATTTCTTGCGTTTGCATTGGCATTTGCATCGAACTCGGTTGGCGATTGAATTTGAATCTTCGCGGCATTTGTGGAATTGCATACACTGTGGGAAACAACGACGTCTGATTGATACATTTTGTGGCATGGCAAAACTGAAAATATTTTTGAAAAACACTTGCAAAAAACTCGACGCACACACTGGGATCTCGAAAGCTTTTTCGCATACATGCATGTGTATGGGTTTCAAAAGCTTTCCCCTTCTCTTTTTCTGCGGCATTTTCGAACACTCTTTTGTCATACAAAAAGTTTATTGACTTGCATTTTTGTTGTATTTGTTGTGCAAACACGTACTTTATTTTGTATATGTATTTATTCAGGCGAGTAATTATTTATGTATTTTTAATTTTCTGAGGCAAACAGTCTGTGTGCGTGTGTCCCACATTGCATGTAAATCGATTGATGGGCGGCCAGTTAGGCGTTAAAAAATCAATTGAACAATCTTATCAATTGGGAGTACACACGCACACACCCGTTTTGGCGCCTTTTCGAATATGTATTATTTAACACACGAAGCTAAGTTTTTGGCATTCACTTTTCGCACAATTTCAACTAAAAATAACTTTACTTTATTTTCATTTTGGTTATGCACTGTCACTTGTTACTGGGTTATTTACTATTATTATTTATGCTCGACAAGAAGTGAGAGGGGCATAAAGAGAGAGAGAAACATAACAGGGGGCGGAGCGGGGGCGCAGACACGTTGTCTCTCTTCTTCCTCTCCCCACCTCTGCACTTCTTCTTCTTCTGGCACGTAGGCAAACGAAAAGTGGTCGCAAAACGAAAACTGTACTCCGCAAAGACGAAGAAAAAGCGAGAAAACGAGGAAATTGGAAACCTCCGCTTGGGATTATTTAGTTATTTTAAAATATTTGGCGGTGTTTTTCATTATATTACTGGAAACCCGTGTTTCATTTTGTTATTCAAGATTATGATAGATCTTAACTCGTATTAGACAAGCCTTAGCTTTTATTTACATTGAATCTGGTGCTTTCTTTTATAAAAACCTCTTATTACTTTTTCAATTAAAAACGATTCTATTCATTTTGTAGCTTAGTTTACAAGCTGTGTTGATTATTATATTTGTTTTGTTATTGATTATAATTATATTTTGTATAGTTCTTTTGCACAACACTTTATAGGCACTTTAAAACTTTTACAGGCTTCGTTGCCTTTGCTCTTAGTTCATATTTGGCATTATATTTATTTTTTATTTCGTGGTCCTTTTAAGCACTTTCACTGTGTGGAGTTTTGCTGGGGTGGTGTGTAAAAAAATAACTTAAAACATAACCAAAACGCCGCTGAAAGAATGTTCGTTAAAAAGAGTGTTCGCTTCGATTCGATTCACATAATGATATACGTTGAGTTCTTTTCCGAGTGTTTTTCATAAACAAATTCAATGGCACAAAAACCCAAATGGAGGGGAGAGAAGTAAACTAAGTAAACTAAGTTTTCTTTGGTGGATTCTTTTATACAATTTACACAGAGTTGACACTTTAAATCGTGGTTTTTGAGTTTGAAACGAGTATGTATGTATATAGGGGGTAATATACAGATCAGATCTCTGATCAGATAGCAGTGTACCAAAATGTGCAAAATACCTTCGAGCAAGCGTTGTCGCTGTTCGGCGGCTGCAACAGCCTCTGCAACAGCTGCTGCGTGTTGCTGCTGCTGCTGTTGCTGCTGGAGTTGCTGATGCTGCTGCAAGTGTTGCTGCTCCTGATGGTGGTGATGGTGCGGATGGTGATGATGGTGATGGTGTGACGACGTGTCCTCCAGGCCCGAGGGCGTTGGGGAGGCGGGGCCGCCGCTGACTCCACTGTTTTGGCTGCTGTTTAGGATATTTAGGTTTTGCTCGTATTTGGTCGGGGGCATTTTATCGTAACTGTTCATCAAGGGTCTTTGATCGTCCATAGTCATTGCAGCGACACTCATTATTTGAAAATTAAAACGCTGTTGTTGCTGTGGGTCCTTTGCTGGCGTTGTTGTTGTTGTTGTGGTTGCTTTTCATAGGGGCCGCTCGCTCACACATTCACACACAGACGCTCCCACCAATACTCCCCCACTCACACGCACATTCGCACACACCAATGGCGACGCGTATTGCGGACGTTTTGCAAAACGTCAATTTCGCGTACTTTTCGCGCTTGCTCAACGCTCAATTAATGATTAATCGCTGGTTGGTCCTTTTATTCACACTTTACGTATGTTTTTGGTCGTTTGGCTGCACTTTTACGGCGTTATTCCTTAATTTTTCAACGCTCCGAAGAGATTTCTCGATTGCTGCTGTTAACTGTTGTGCGAATCCAACATGGCGGAGCTGGAAAATACCAGATTTGCCATTATGTACGAATGCACCCCTGGGTTCGGGACTCAGATATATTCTAGCTACGGCACGCTCCAATTGGCAGGAGATTATTATCGATAACAATAGAAGTGCTAGAGTTGCCGCACATCGCATCTCTCCCAACGCTGTTGATAAGGTGGTGTAAGTATGGTAACCTACAAGTTTTTTTATACTAAATAACACGCGGATGTGAACAAGAACTAAGTTTTGTCGAGAATGCACATATCATTAATACTACGCCGAAGAAAAATAATAATTTTTTTTGCGTCACAGAATGTACTTGTACCAAATCAATCAGCGGGAAAAGGGCATTTCAAAATCGCAATTATAGCTAAAGTTTGGTTATTTTTTACGGCCTGTAAGGGGTCACACTGATTGACTGATTGGAAATTGTTTTGTTTTAAAAACGTAAAAAATGGAAGAGTCATCGCATGTACAAGTTAAGATGGAGCAGCAGAACATAAAGGAACGTTTGAATTTACATGTCAAGCGACGCTTGCAACAGGATGCGGAAAATCCCATAGAGAGTACAGAGTTATTGCCGAGTAATCCAAACCCGAAGCGCAGCAAGGGAAAAGATGATTCCAAGCCTCGAAAACCCTATCAAAAGCGCACAGAAAAACCCAAAACGGAGGCAACAAAGTGCAAGAAAGGTGGGATTATATATTTTGTGTGAGCATCTCATTAGAATATGGTTTTTTTAGTTGGACAACTCGGCAGTCCGGCTGCGGAGCCGGATCCCTTGGATGAACAGGAACCAGAGGGCACTCTTCTGGAGGCGACGGACGGCAAGTCCGTAAGACGGGACTGTTGCAAAAACGCCGACATTCTGAACATGGTATTGAACGTTAAAAAACGCACTCTAATGCAGGATCCCGAAGTTCAAGCCTTCTGGACCAAAATAATGACAGCCATTAAAAGCTGAATAAAAGTATAATGCTTACAATCGGCCGCCGATCAGGGTATAGCTATACCAGTTAATCGAGAGTACAAGGGTATATTGGATTCAGTATGTAATAGGAACAATGCCTTTTCCGACCCTATAAAGTAGGTATATATAATATTGATGAGGATCACTAGCCAAATCGATTAAGCAGCATCTGTGCGTATGAGCGCTAAAACTTCGGAAACTATAAAAGGCAGAAAGTGGAGATTGGGCACGCAGATCCTAAGGATTTCCGAGCGGCGCAAGTTTGTAAAAGTTTAAAAAGGACTGTTAAAACTGTGGACAATACTCATCGTATGCCAAATGATGATCAAATCGTATCATTCATTAAAAAGTTTTAAGCAAATAAAGGTATCCACGCCCTGCAATCTTGAAAACCGTGGCTTTGCCGATTGCAAGTCTTGATCTCTCTCACACATTCTTTAGCTGATAGTCGAGGCACTCGACAATAGCGTTTTCTCTTGCTATAAGTTGTTATGTTAATATTTAAAAAAGTTATTAAATAGCGATGTGTAAGTAAAATGAAAGTACTACAAACCAACACAAATAACACAAAGAAATCTGTACGGGGTGACGCGTCGGCCCAAAACACAAACAATAATATGTGATGTAAGCCTTTTCAATACATATGTAATTTAATTTGAAACTATTGAATCTTTAAGTACTTAAACAATAACCATAACAAATTGTGACATAAAAAAATGTTTGCTTATATAACACTTTCGAGTTATCACTGGTTTCGAATGGACTATAATGGCGGATTTTCAATTCTGCGGGTATACAAGTATGTTCCATTTTCTACAATAATTTAATTCTGTTTTTAAAAGTTATTAGGGTTACTTCTTTAGTAATTAAAGTACACCCAACATGTGCACGGTATTTACAACCTAGGTGCCTTTATCAAAAAAGTAGAAAAATTAAACGGAAACAAAAATAGCACTATTGACGATTTGAAGCTTCAATGGGCCTTTTTAATTCATCAAGGATAAGTACTTTAATTTGATTTCATAAATAAAATGAAAGTGAAATATGGGTCAAAAAAGGCGTTGTAGAAAAGCCGCAATGACCTCATAGCTGTCAAAAGGTGCATAAATGCAAGTAGGTCCCATTAGGCTTTCTAGGAGCTTACCGTTTAACATTAGTAGGTATATGAATAGTATGATATTACGTAGAGAAACATTTTACAGGCGTTTGAAGTATTAATAAAATGTCCCTTGACTGGGAGCGCAGTAAGGGTCAACAAATTTTTACTCCGGTTAACGATCTTAAAAGAATAAACATGGTGAGTCTAGTAACAACAAGGGTACGGCCATGTTTATCATACTATGGTGTACGTTCATATCATTAGGAAAACCAATAAAAGATCAACATATTTACGTTGATACGCTACTTTAATCGGAATACAAAATATATTTGCTTTGGGAAAGAGAGTCGTCTGCAAAACTAAAGAAAAAGACTACCCTTGATCCATTTTGGAAGAGTCATACAAGGAAAGATTCTACAGTAAAGCAGGAGCGTTTTTGATGTTGTTGTAGCTGAAGCTTATTATATTTATAAATTGTAGTATTAATGTACACACGGTCCCTGGCATGCAAGAAATGCTGCTGAACAATTTAAATTAAGTCCAGCTCCTTTTAATTGTAAAGTTTAATAACAGACAAATGAAAATTGGTTTGTGTTAGGTAAAAATACAGATAATCTTTGAGGCATTATATATTGAATGATGGGTTTCTACGCAGTTCTGTGCCAAGTAATGTTATTAGCTAGCTTGTTCGAAATGACGGCTTTGATAGCCTGCCTCGAAAAAGCAGGTTCTTATGTGGACGGCTGTTCACGTAGTGACGAAGCGCACCAGGAGAGTGAGTATATAGCCGCAGAATTGAAAATCTGCAGTGATGGTACCGATCGATACGAGTGATACACCAATCGAAAGGTATTGCAAGAACTAACAAGATTGGTAAAACCAAGACTTAAACAATTTTAATTGGCTTGGAAGAAAAAGTGTAAAAGTGAAAATGTAGAATTTGAATTTGGCCTGGTGGGAATAAATGGTGCATGAGAATACTCGTCGAATGACACCTCATTTGTTAAAATCCTATGCTCCGTTCAGTTAGTTAGTTAGTTAGTTATTCATGTACACGCTACAATAGAATATACCTTTGTATGCAAGAAGCTTAAATATTTTAGAAAGAGTATTTATTTAGTCGGATGTATAAATATTTTTCGTCACAAAATTGTGTATCAGAACTTTTATATGTTAATGGTGCGATCGTCACGACTCCTTACCCTGTTAAGAGGTGTTTTTGTTTGATTATTTATTATTGTTTGGTTATAATTTTAAATGAATCGTCCGGCTTAAATACATTTTGGCATGAAGATGGTTATTGATAAACTGATTCAAAAAATTTAAAAAAATGTAGACGCTAGACCGGATTTAGCGTTATGGGCGATAGAGTGGGCGTGGCACCCTGCTTGCGCTGCGCAGGATTCTCAGGAATCTTCATGCCAAATCACAAATTTCAAGCTTTTATAGTTTTTGAGATCTCAGCGTTCATACGGATGAACAGACAGACGGACATGGCTAGATCGACTCGGCTAGTTATCCTGATCAAGAACATATATACATAATAAAGTCGGAAACGCTTTCTTTTTTTCTCTGAGTGTAGGTGTCCAGAAGTGTGCTCGGTTCATTAGGACACGGCAAATCTGACGTGAACAGGGTACACAAAACGGGACTCACGACCCCCCTCTCCCCTCGACCATAAATCTTCGATCAAGCAGATAAGATTTTAATAAAAGAAATTGGTCAGTCGGAAGTAGGAGTTAAACTTAAGAAGTAAGCCATTACACCAAGTGCGTCAAAAGCAACTTTCGAACTTGAATAAAAATGAATAAAAAAGTAAGAATATATAAAAACCTTGACGATCTAATGCAAATTTTGCTAAGGATTAGTAAATATTTTTTCTATTTTAGATTTTTTTCTTAAACACAGAAAATTTAAATTTTTCTATACTTTAGAACAAGAAATTGTTTAGTATAGAATATTGGGATTAGGCATGCAGATTCTAGAGGTTCTTGCGCAGCGCAAGTTTATTCAATCAGGGTGCCACGCATATGAACGCTGATATCTCTGAAACTATAAGAGGTAGAGTGTTTAAGATTTAGATTCCTTATCTTCGAACGCAGCGCAAGTTTGTTACACGAATAAGCCACGCCCACTCTAACGCCCGCAAACTGTCCAAAACTGCGACGTTAGGCAGCTAACGCCAACAAACCGCCCACAAACTTCAAAATTCGTCCTATGAACACTGATATATGGGAAAAAACATCAAAGCTGGAGAGTTGGGATTTTAGATTTAGATTTCTTAGCTTCGTACGCAGAGCAATTTAGTCACGGCAATGTGCCACGCCCACTCTAACGCCCACAAACATACTTATAATGTGGCTCCTAAAATTTTAGTGCAGAAAAAATAATTTGAACTGACATATTATTTCATCAACACCTATCGATTGTCCTTGTTCACGCCAAAAGCGCGTTTAATTTCAGGAGACAGTGTCGAGCGGCAGTTTTATCCAGATTTCTATATCTCGCGCGCTCGCACTGCCGTCCGCTCTCCCTCTCCATCTCTCCCCTAAGTCTCCGCTCTGCTCTGGAGCGCTTAAGTTAAGTTAGGCTTAAGCAGTTCATGTTTCAAAGTGTACTAATAAACACCTACGCACGTCGCGTAAAAACCCAAAAGTACCCGCGTATTTTTATGCGTACCACTCGATCTTGGGGCTTCAATTATTTCAACGATCAAGCCGCACCGCCCCAACATTTTGGTCCAGTTCGAGCCGGATTTCAAAATCTTTGGACTTTCCTCTCCTGGAGTTTCCTTTGATTTTGTCCCAGCATGCTTGAAACACTCCAGATAAGTTCCGCTTACTATAATTGCCGGTCATACAGCCAGGTTTTCGAACCCTATTTCGACTAACTTTCTGTATGATATATTGTCTAAATCCAAAAGAGATTAATCCGACGCAACGGCATTTAATATATGTATTTCAATTCCGTTACTTGTGCCCGACAATATTCCAGTTTCCTTTGCCCAAATATATTTTCAATTCCAATCGTGTGTAAAATATAACTCAGCCGCAGTAAAAAATTCCCGGTCATAAAATTTTCCCTTAAGATTTGCACTCTTTATTTTTTACTGTGTTCCAGCTGCATGTGTATATTTACAAAAACAATCTAATACAGTCCACTCCAACTACTTTTCTCGACCTACAAATACGGCTAAACTATTTCTAAAATTAAAAACAAAGTGACAATATCCACAAATTTACTCCAGCAAATCGTTTGCAATTTAGTTGTGCAGGTGACAAACAAACGCACCGACATACAAACATAAGCGAAGTCTTTCCAATTCCCGCAACGTTATTCCGCTATTCGCACCCCACATATGTACATATGTACAGTGTACATACATACGTATATCGCCAGTGCACAGTGGGTCAAGAGCTCACAAAAAAGTGTTCCTTTCAAACAAACAATATTAAAGTCCTTAATTCCTTACATAAGTCCGACCATCCGATATATTAAATATTTATTGCCTATCCGACAGTGTGACCGTATATATTTACAATCTTAATTGGTTCCTAAATTCCAATTTGATTCCAATCCGTTTCCTTACATCAGAATTAAAATTCTAAATTATTTAACGTCATGGCAACATCAGTAAAATCCGCTTTAACCCGATTTATGGCCACAGCTGACTGTCTGATCCACTTTGAGGCCACTGTGAACGCTCCAGGTGCTCCTACACCAACGTTATCCGCCTATAAAATCCGTCGCGATCATCTCAATTCCTTGTGGCAAACGGTAAAGGCAGCATACGACATATGCTCCGACTGCATTATAGCCGCAGGCGAGAGCGCCGCAGACACAAAATCCATACTAAAGTCCAAGTATTACCAAACGTACTCCACTTACGAAATATTTGCCGCGCAGCTGATGGAACAAATCCAAAAGGGCTCCTCCCAAATACCTCAAGCTCCAGTAACTCCGTCCCAAAATTCGACGTCTTATGGCTGTCGGCTCCCTCCTATCGACACAGAGGTTTTCTCTGGCGATTATCTTCGCTGGCCGACTTTCCGGGACCTTTTCACGGCAATATACATAGACAATCCGAGTCTAACGCCCGTTGAAAAATTATTCCACTTAAATTCAAAAACAAGTGGCGAAGCTCATTCCATAGTTTCAAGATCCCCACTCACCAATGATGGCTTTCGCTCAGCCTGGAATAACCTAACTGAGCGTTTCGAAAATAAGCGATTGCAGGTGAACAGTCACCTGAAAACACTTTTCAATGTGCAATCCATAGCACAGGAGTCGGGAGCAGCCTTAAAGGAACTTCAACGCACTTTTCAAGGTTGCTTAACTTCCTTAAAATTTTCCGGTGTTAATATTGAGAATTGGGACCCTATCCTGGTTTATATCTGCTCGACAAAACTACCAAAGCTCACTCTCTCATTATGGGAGCAATCCATCCAAAATAAAGCCGAAATTCCTACGTGGCTTGAGCTTGATGCATATTTGACGGAGCGCCATCTAACTCTTGAGGCCGTCGATAGCTTCCGATCTGCCAATTTCCACCACGTCCAGTCCAAAGACACAAATCGAGAGGCAGAATTTCCAAAAATAAATTCCTTCAACACAAGGTTAGTTCCGATAACCAAAGGCTGCGATCTGTGTTCGAAGAAGAACCACCCCGTGCGTATATGTCCACGCTTCCTACAGATGACGGTAGAAGATCGCTTAGCCTATATCCAAAGGAAGCAGTTGTGCTCCAATTGCTTTGCAAGTAGCCATCAATTCCGGGATTGCACAAGCGCTCACAACTGTCTCACTTGCCAAGATCGGCATCACACATTGCTGCATCGAAACAGCGGTCCTACTACTCCGACGATTCCATCCGACCCTCCAAGGCCAGTATCCGCCTCAGTTCCACACATCATTTCGTCCTATTCAACGCAAGTTTCCGTACAAAAAGTTCCTCCTAAGAATACTCCATCCGAATATTGGGTTCCATACCCCGCCTTGGATGGCAGACGTACTCGAGGTATTAAATCCTACCAATGCCGAGTCTGCCAAAAGATCCATCCTCTACGGAAGTGCCACCACTTTCTACGGCTAAGCCCCCAGAATCGGCTTCAGGAAGTACATATCCAGAAGTACTGCTCCAATTGCTTGGCTCACAATCATTCCAAGGACTCCTGCCGCAGTGGTCATCACTGCCACAAGTGTGGAAAGGCCCACCACACTCTCCTACATACGGACGACCGATCTACACTTCCAACATATTCCTGAGCCTACTATCCTGAGGTTCTTGCTACGGGTGTCCTCGCAAGGGGGGGGAGAATGTTCACGCCAAAAGCGCGTTTAATTTCAGGAGACAGTGTCGAGCGGCAGTTTTATCCAGATTTCTATATCTCGCGCGCTCGCACTGCCGTCCGCTCTCCCTCTCCATCTCTCCCCTAAGTCTCCGCTCTGCTCTGGAGCGCTTAAGTTAAGTTAGGCTTAAGCAGTTCATGTTTCAAAGTGTACTAATAAACACCTACGCACGTCGCGTAAAAACCCAAAAGTACCCGCGTATTTTTATGCGTACCACTCGATCTTGGGGCTTCAATTATTTCAACGATCAAGCCGCACCGCCCCAACAGTCCTAAAAAGAGTTTGCTACGCCCACTCTAATGCCCACATAACCATATATCGAAATCGCGGGTAGGTGGCGCATTGCAATCTCGCCTTGCTGCTTGTAGATCTCCTTCTCCGTCTTGCTCTCTTAACCTGAGTAACGTTTACCTGAAGGAATAATAATAATAATTAATATATTAATTAATATTCCAGATTTAGATTCCTTCAGATAAACGAATCTAAATCTAAAATATTAGTTAATATATTATGATAATAATAATAATTAACATATTAATTAATATTCCAGATTTAGATTCCTGTAGATCTTATAGTTTTCGAGATCACTGCGTTCACACAGACGGTCAGACGGAGAGAGCTAGATTGACTCGGCTAGCGATCCTGATCAAGAGGATATACTCGTATACTTTATGGGGTCGGAAACGCTTATAAATAGATATAAAGCATCTGCTCGAAAAAAATCACATTTAATTATATACAAACTTGTCATCTTAAGAAAACTAACTATTTTTCTCCTATTCTGGACTGACCTTCCTTAAAATAAGAACATTTTTATTAATCTTAGAGCGACTTTTCTAGTATTTAAAAAAATAATTTTATAAGTGTATAATTTGCAGGGTCGGGAAAATCTCCCCCTCACTGCAAGGGTATACAACGTTTTTATTAACAAAATGAAATGTACAATTTTCCAATTAACTAAAAGTTTAACAGCTAATACTTTATATTTCAAATATTGTTTTGTACATTTTTTTGGACAACGCTAAAACAGTTAAGAAGACAAAATTAAAAAAAAAGTGTATAAAGTTTGTGGATTGTCAGGGTTTTCAGTGCGCAGTCTCGTTCTCGCAGAAGCCTCCCAGAGAACTGTTTCGGAAATCTCGCCGGCCGCCAGAGAAGCGGCCTGCGGACAACTGCGGATTCGACAGAGCGCTCAGAAAGAATTTCACCGTGTTTGGGGTTGCATCGCGTCGCGTGATCGCATCACAGAGTCCACAAAAAACAAGGAAACCTTTGGCATAATATCGACAATTGGGAGTCCGAGTTCGATTGCGTGACAACTTAAAAGGTAGCCAAGAAATCGAATCGAGTGTAAAGTGGCGAAATTTCGCAATTTTGGGACCATCGGGCCATAAAGCCGTGTTAGATAATCCCGTTTCAGTGGCGCGGTTCGCTATCGATTTAACTTTTTTCGCTTGGTTTCTCAAAAGGGCGCTCGCACCCCTCTCTTTCTTTTGAAGTCCACCCTCCTCTCTCTTTCTCATTCTCAGGGTGACTGGTTCTCTCTTTCTCCGTTTCTCTCGGTCGCTTTGACTTTGTGCTTCGTCCTTGCGAGAGAATTTGCACTGAAATCGCACTTAAATCGGACCCCCCGCCGGAACCCTTCACCCACAACTTTCCACCCCTACGCCCACAAGCCACCCCTTTTTCACCACCTTCTGCCCCCGGACACCCCACCCCCACCCATTTGCCGAGCCCTTCTCCCTGACATCCGATTTTCTTTTCGCTTTTCATTTCGGGGTTTTTCATTCCACTTTGGTGTCATCAGCTTGAAATAGTTCGAAAGCCAGGGAAATTCCAAATGTCTCCACTCTTACGTAAATAAATAAAAGAAATTTGTTTCGAAAGCAAAACTTTGTGGAAAAGTATTGCCAATGTTCGTGGGGGTCTGGTATTATATAACTACCAAAGTAAAAGTGAAAAGTGACTTTAAAATAATGGAGAAATGAAGTGCATAAGTGATTACAAAACAAACTGAAACTTCAAATGGTTCGAAAGGAAAATGGACATCGAAAAACAATGCTGATTTACAATTCAAACTAAATAGATTTAAAAAACCAGAGTAGCTGAAATAAAATTACTATGCCTAACAATCAAGTGGCTAATTATCCGATAGCCAGTCTCATAAGCTTGCCTCTATGACCAAGAATCCATTAATCCCCGAGGCTTTCGACGGCATTACACAACAAAAGAACAGACCCAACCCCTAATAATTTTACCTGGGTGACTATTTATGCCACTTGTGCTGCTCAACTTTTTGTTCGTTCTATTTTTTTAATGGCTAAATCGATATGCCAGATTCGTGCTTCTGCCAATTGTCTGGGCTATTACATAACAACAAGCAGAACCAGCTCAAAGAAAAGCCCACTGGCAGGAAGGGAACTCAAAACATTTCCCGGAGGAAATGCCAAAAGACGGAGACAGTTGATAACAAAAAAAGGAGGAAAGGGGGTAGCGAAAAAGTGGGCTAGCACAGGACCTGAACTGGGTCAGTTATTGAATTTTCCGAGGAGAGAAGCGTGGTGTTGCATGTCCTGCAAAATGCAACTGAACATCGAATGCTGATGGGAAACTAACATGAAATAGCCCCACTCAATCAAGCCATCCCCTCCATCGTAACATATCATATAGCCCCATATAGCCTGTCGATTGGAACTCTTCGTGTTTGCCTGTCCGTCGACCGACAACAACCCCATTTCGTTGGGATTGAGTGGCCGACATGACAACGGCCCCTTGACTACCATATTGATTGGCTTTTCATTTGCTCGGTTTTTAGTCGTCTTCCTTATAAGGAGGGAGACCTCCTCCGATACCTGAGATTGTGTGCCAGAAACCCTAATTTTTTGGCTACAGCGGGGGGTACGCGTAATGTTTCTATTCCGATCTGTCTGCCCACTTTGCTCTTTCTCCATTCCCGGGTCTCTACAATTTCGAAGTGGGCCCAACGGCAGTGCTCTAGAATCGAGCTAAGGCTTCAGTGCATTGCACTTTTCCGATTACGTGCCATAAAGGGTTTGCAATGGGGCTGTGGTTACAGTGAGTCCGAAATGGCCAATGGAACTGCAGGGGTTCCGGAAATGGGTTGACAATGTAATTACTTAAGTGGTCGGGAAATTGCTCATTTAAATTCTGGTAGTCATGTGGAGTATCTTATAAATTCTGTAATATTCGAATGCAGATACTCGTAGGTATTCGTAGGAATATAAACACATTTCCAAAATCGAGCTTTTCGTGTTTCTTATGAAAGATCTTTTTAACGATTGATTCAATTTTATTAGGTTGATTTAAGGTGTATCTAATTCTGGCACAAAATGCTGTAGGTAACATGTGTGCAATGTGCAATGCTCGTAGTCCACTTAAACCTATTCAATCAGATTTGACGTTCGTAAGCGTAGGCAAAGCCCAAGAAAGCCTTTTCGCTTGACAAATATGAAAAAGGAAAATAGATTAACCCTTGGCCGGGGTGGCTTCGAACCACTTACCCACAAATTGCAAACGCTAGCAGAACTATTAAAAGGCCCAGAGAGCGGTGGATAGACAGCAGGGGCTTAATGGGAGGTACATATTGGTATTTTGTTACCTAGCTACCGACAACCGTTAGCAATTACCCACCGTCCACAAAAACTGGTAGTGCAGGCTGGGAAAATCAATTGCCCGTTGGAAAAAGGGAAGATGGTACTGCGTTTGAGCAATCATTGCAATCCAATTAAACGGGCAGTCGATCCCAAGACAAGAAATAAAAAGTGGGTAAAAGTTTTAAAAATCAGCCGAGAATCTCGTCATTCCAATGGGTCCCGCATGGGATCCACAAGCTCACTAATTGGGTCGCTAGAGGGCGCGCGTCATCAGAGAGAAAGAGAGGGAGAGCGGACAGGAGGGAGTGGGCGAGGGAGAGCGCTCTAGTTGCATTGCGTCGTCTCCTTGCCGTCCCTTTCCCGCCCGCGGGCTGCACTCGATTTTTCTTCTTCGTCCCACTTCGTGTTTTCGCCCCTTTCTTTCTGCTTCTTTCCTTTGGATTTATTTTTGCCCTGCGATTTTCACTTTTCATTGCAGTCGAATTATGTGGAACGTTTTCGCTAATCGTCCGCGGGTGGTTCGCAATGCATATCTGTACAAGTGAATGTTTCTGAATTTCTGAATTACTTTGAAGTTTAAACTTATTTTTGCTTTCTCGTCGCAACTTTCAGGCTAACATGCTAATTTAGCACCGAATCAGTTCGCAAATTGTCCATCGAAAGCGAAACCCAAGCGCCAGCGAACAAATTGTTGCTCCAGCCGCCGGACAAACAGCGTGGATTCAAAATCCAAAAGTAAAGATTAAATAATTAACAGCAATAAGCCCAAATACATACAAAATGTCGCCATTCATGGAAAAGACGTTGTTGTTGTTAGGCGTGCTTTGCTGCATACAAGGTAAGCCAAAGCCCCAAAGTTTATGCAATGCGAAAAACATTCAGACCCCACATACACACACACTGACGCAGCCCCAAGCCCTGACATTTGGCTTTATGTAAACACACTTTAAGAATAGTATGCCATAATACCACGGATCGGATCGTTTAAAGAGCGGAGACCTTAAGTTGTATATAATTTAAGCCGTTGCTTATAAAAAGTTGAGCATCAATACATTTTGGGTTCTTTGGTTGATATCCGATATTTGCATATCTCGGAACTTAGAGAAATCTACTTTTTAAAATAATTGGATTTATTATATATATATTTTTTCAAACATTATTGTCTTACAAAAGTCCATTTGTCCTTGCATTCTTTTAAGATGTGTAATTTTTAAGCTGCTGCTTTTATTTTAGATACTGTTATATTTTATTACTGATCAGGTTTAACTAACTTATTTGATTGATAGCAATAAACTTAAAATTATTTTAATTATTTTATTATTTAATTAACATTTAGTAATACAAGAATTATCATATGTAACTCGTAGTTACAGTTACTGAATCTTTGTAACTATACCTTTCCATTGGGATTTTTACTTTTTGAGTTAGGTAGTTGGTAATGGCTTATTTTTAACAAAGCAGCTTAGTTTCTTTAAGATTAAGATTATAAAAGAACTATTATTACGTAATTTATGGACAGCTCCCATAAGCAAAACCGAGAACCTATATAATCTTGGCTTATAAATTTAAGACGCCTACAAAATCCATCTTTAACACAATTTACCCAGTTATTGAAGTTAGACAAATGTTTAGAGTAGTAAAGAAAAGATAATTCAAAAACCTTGAAGGAGCAGGTGCTTATATATCGTCACATATGGTTTGAGATAGTTAGTTAATAAATAATATTAGTAAGTAGGTATTTTACCGGTTTTTGACCTCTCATTTGATACATTTTTTTAAGATATTATTAAGTTAAATTATTATTATACATTAAAAATTTATTTCAGCACTAAGAAGTATTTGGCTAGAATTATATAAATACGAAGCTTATTGCAATTTTTTTTTTTTAGGAACAATTATTTTTATTTTAGGAAACTTACTTTATTTAAAAAATATTGCCTATACTAATTATATCCCCAATAACTCCAAATTTGTAGAATCCAGAGAGAATACTTTTTGAGTGAATTATAATTCACATTTGCCTAGTTCCTCTATCTTCATGTCTTCTGTATGGATCGTTACTCTTCTATTCCAACTTCTAGTGACTACTGCCCTGATGTGCTATGACTGCAATAGCGAGTTCGATCCCCGGTGCGGCGATCCCTTTGAGCCGTACTCCATTGGGGAGGTGAACTGCAGCAAACAAGAGCCCCTGGAGCACCTCAAGGACAAGTACAAGCCCACCCTGTGCCGCAAAACCGTTCAAAAGAGTAAGTTAGAATCAGACAGCCTAGCACTCGCTTATTCACCCTGACTTTCCCTAAAGTTTACGGGAAGACCCGGATCGTGCGAGGCTGCGGATACATCCCAGATGAACACACCGACACCAAGTGCGTGAGGCGCTCGGGAACCCACGATGTGGCCGCCATCTACTGCTCCTGCACCAAGGATCTGTGCAACGGAGCCGACTCACCTGTTGCCAAGTGGATGATGCTGCCCCTCGTCTTCTTCGCCGGACTTACACTCCTGCTGAACTCGAGGCACACAATACGATTCCAGAGCTCGTAAATTGAGCTCGATCTAGCATTTCACTGAGTTCACTTGTACTTATCGTTTTCGACTTTGTTTTAAGTGGTTTTTCGTTTCAAGTCTGCAATTGATGTTCATTTAGTTGCATAATTTACTTTAATATTTAATTTAATTTGTTCGTAAGCGTAAAAATAATAAGAATAATATGACAATTTAATTAACTTACCTTATGGGTTCACACAGACATTATAAAAAGCAACAGGATATAAACAAGAAGGTAAACACACTTTATGGGGGCAGTAATAAATAAAAATTGTTTAAGCTTTTGTTGAAAATTAATTTAAAAATACAAAAAAACTGCCAGTAAATGTCTCCGCCTAAAAAAAAACCGTCGACCCCGATAAACTAAATAAACAATACAGATCGCTGATCCATTGCATAAGTCACAATCCAAATACCATTTGTCATGATGCAGAAATACCTTATTTTATTCTGAAGCAGATTTACCATCTTTGCATAAGATCAGAAAAAATAGGTGCATCTCTTGTTCAAGGCTTATGGATTTTGAGAAAGAGCTGTAAAAAAACCCGAGAAGTTTTATAAATATTTCAGTCTATTTTTCGTTGTTTGTGAGTTGCATTTTACCCAGCATTTTGCCTAGTCAGTTTATAATTGAGGTAAATCCTAAGAGGCAAGCCCCATTGAAACCTGTGAGTCCAAATCACACCTTTCTGTACGGGATGTCCCCTGCAACAACTTGAATTTGCGATTTTATTATGTCGAAATTCTTCTACTATTGTGAAGCGATTTTATCGTATTTGATTAATTATAAAATTATTTGTAATTTGGAGCTCATGTGTCTTAACGTGTAGTAAATGAGCCATTACTTATGTTTCGTTTCCAAGCTTAGTTTTCAGTTTTTATTTAACTTAAAACAATAAATGGGGTAGGGCAAACCTCAAAGGCAACCCCCTTATGAAGCCTGTTAGTGCAAATTCTAAAGATGAACATCTATCTTTACGGCAAAGAATTTGCAGTGATGTGCATTCATAACTCATTTAAATCCCGAAAATCCATTTTCATGAAGAACTAAATTAGAAAAACTTATTAAAATTTACACGAAGTAAATAAATTAAAATAAGCCTACTTGCAAAAAAAGCGAATCCGTAAAGTAATAATTCTGAGAAGGAAAAATAAAATGTGTCCATTATAAGCATCATACAAACTAAACAGCTATGATCCCGATTACATTTTCACAAAATTCGACCTCCGTCTGGTAACAGTGAAAATGAAAACATGGGTAATATACATAAATCTTCCTAATACTTTAGACGGAAAGTGCATAAACATTTTGATTTGTGTCCCCAAAACAATACTAACACAAACGAAGGTACAGTCAACACAGAGCATGGCAAGATATTAATAAACAGAAACACTAGCCAACATATAAAAAACAGTTACAAACACATCATTTTGTGTAGAAAAAAAAAGATATATATATATACATGAAGAATTGCATAAATTATATAACATTATTTATTTAGTTAAATATTATTAAGAATTATATGGAAAGATAATGAGATAACAACAGAGAGAAGCGAGAGCATATGTAGATAAACCTAACTAATTTTAATTTATAAAATGAATAACAAACACTAGCCGTTGTACCGTAATAGAAAAAAGAAGAAACAAATAATAAAATGAAAAAACAATTTAAAATCAATATTCCATTAACTAGTCAGAGTACTTAAGATCCCATAACTAAACCAATTATGAGGAATAATTATTTTAATTTTGTTTTTCATCGGAAAGACTTTTTCAAGAAGGTAACCCAAAATAATTGCAAATCAAGCACATCCAAAAAATACTGAAAAACACAAGATCACGCCAATCTTTATAAACTGCAAATGTTTGAAAATAATAAAGAACAAGTTAAAACACCTTTTAGCGTGGATCATATCATTGAGCTTTGCTTCACAAGTGACGGGAAGACATTCTAAGTAAAACTAAACTAAAACAAAATGCAAACACAACGTACATACATACTTATATTTCAAATTATTTAATGCAATTGAAATATAATAATGAGAAAATATTAATAATAACAAGTTTTCAAACAAGTTACTGAAACTTAAAAAATGTATGGATAAGTAAACAAAAAGTAAGAAATCTACAGAAAGAACACACACCAAAAAGCTTTTGTCTGCGCTGGCTGAGTCGAATATTCTATAACCATAAATATAATACCTAAATATATATCAATATCATTTCCTTTCGTTTTTATATCACACCAACACGAATAGCAACAAAGTGGGAAAATTATTTATTATGCAAGAAGATGATAACAGAAAAACACAGCAGAAATAATAGAATAAAATCCATGAGCAGAAAAAAGATGCAAAAAACAAGAAAAGTAAATAAAGTGAACTTGTTAATTTTTAGCATTTAAGTCTGTAAAGCTCCGCTTGTAGATGAAAAATCAATAAATAAACTAAATAAAAAAGTAAATTCAATAAATGGAGACAAAAAGCTATAAGCTTTCACAACAAATACAAAACAAAATTTAATAAAATTACACGGGTATTTAGCTGCGAAATCGTATCTCACAACTTAAAACACTATAGTGGGTGTAAAATATGGGTTTATGGATTGCCAATACAAAAATCCAAAATGCATGAATTTATGCAAACAAAATGGTCGAGATCCAAAAAGACTGAGATTTTTATTCCTTTCTGAATATTCTATATGGCTTAAAACCGATAAAAAAATTTAATTCATTAGTAAGTCCTATAGATAGTGATGATATAAGAGAGTGGTAAATCGGAGTTTGATAGACTTATTCAACGAGTGCGACAAGCCGGTGCTGGTGGAGCAAGGAGACGGATGATGACGAGGAGGAGTTCGAGGACCAGGGAACAAAAGAGTAATGTTACGCAACGAAATTCCGGGCCGTGAGATTTTCGTTCGGGCTGTCGTTATTGAGCTCAGCGTCACAACTTATCTGCTGAACTCACACTTGTGAATTGAACTCATTTTTCCAGGGTATAAATTGAAGGTGCCAGTTAAGGGAAAAGTATTTGCTTTTTTGAGGCTAGGCTTAAAGTTCTTGATGGTCGAGCGCCCCATTACTCTAACGGAAGGGAGATGGAGATATTTTATTCCGACTTTACACTTAGCGGCGATTACATTAATTGGTCATAACTTCTTAATGAATGGTTCCATTTTATAGATAGATTTATAGGTTTTGTTAAATAGAAATCCTGTATACAGAGAGATTTAACAGTTTTAAGCGTTTAAGTGGGCGTGTCAAATTTATTTTTGGGTCAATCGATAGGTGTTGACAGAACTAATAAATTTCAGTTTATATTTTTTGGGCGATTTGTGAACGTTATATTAAAATCAAAACCGATTTATTTTAAGTGGGGGCAAAACATAATGTTTTTTTTTTTTAAATTTAAAAAAAAAAATATTGTTTAAAAAAGTGAAATTTTAAAGTAGATATTCCAGAGAAATAAATCCAAAAAACGAATTTAGGCGGAAAACTACAATTGGCGATACAGATTTTAAAACAGAGGTAGTTTTTGAAATTTGTCGTTTTTTCACAAAGTTTAAAAATTTTCTGGCAAGTAAAAAATGTATAAAATATTTTTTCGAAATCCGTTCTGTTTGTAAAGAACGGCCCATATTTTAACTTATACGCTCCTTTTGCCTGTTACATACTCAACAAGTAACGTGTATAAAAATCTTAGCAGTTAAAATTGGTTCCTACCATGTGGGCGGTACATTTTTGGGCGGTTTGTGGGCGTGACATATTCGAATATGAAACTAAAATCCCAATTGTCTATCCTTGATAGTTTCCGGGATATCAGCGTTCATATCTACGCTTTTTTTAAATTTGTGGGCGGTTTGTGGGTGTTAGAGAGGGCGTGGCTAAATTTTTTGGCCAGTCAATAGGTATTAAAGAAGCTTGAAGAATAACTCATAGTTTATATGAGAATAACTTGTACTTAATTAATATATTTATTAAATTAAATGTTAAACTTTTTTTTAATTCTCAATACAATTTTTATAATTTAGAATTGGGTTAAAAAGAAATCATACTTAATTTAAGCATAATAAATTCTTAGTTCAAGAACTTTTCATAGTTGATTTCGCCTTAAAATGTTCTTAAATTAAGAATGCTGGCCTAAGACTAAAACGTTCTTAAAATGAAAAAAGAGTCCATTTAGTGCCTGTGGTTCCTGGTACCTAAATGGTCTTGAAACAAGACCAGTGGGTTTTTTCCTTAGTGGAGAAACTTAAGAGACACATGTATGCTGTCTGCATGACCACCTTAATTTGATAAACTTCCCCTTAACAAAAAGTTTAGTTCTAGTAGTTTTTACATCAAATCAAGTTTTTATTTGAAATTTGTTACGAAAAGCCTCATGTTTAGGCCAGGGCACTGGGGAAGAAGGCATTCTTGGCAATGGGCTGGTTAGACCTGCGCACAATCCTGATATAACCCTCCTCGCCCCACGTTTCTCCGAAGGAGTTCAGGCACCGCCAGTAGTCCAGATTGGAGTCCACGTCGTGATCGTAGCCCACAACTACTAAGAACTGAGAGCTCTTGGGGTTGGTCAGGGCCTTCGTCTCCTGCACGTACACCCCACTGGAATATTGCATAAAGCCAAAGGTTGCCGGATTGTACTCCACGATCACGGGGAACCCGTTCGATACGTAACGCATTACGGCGGTATCATCGTTATCGGCCACTGCAGAGTAGCTGGCCAATTTCACGCCCACTGACACCGAGGAAGGAGGCTGGCACATTCCCGGAGTTTTCAGTGTATTGTTGTTGGGATAGTCCACCTCCGGATACAAATACGCATCCGTCAGCTGGGTGAGGTAGTTTAGGGCAGCCAGGGGTGTCTGTGTGCTGCACCCGGAGCCCATTCCCGCGCAATCGAGCAGTTGCTGGGCGGACAAAGAAGAAGGCAGCGGATTGGCCGTCTGCACGGCATTCAAAATCTCCACGGCCTTGGCGGTGGCATAGGCCCAACTGCTGCTGCAGTTAACACCCTGGTCCTCCACCGTTACGGTCAGTCCGAAGTCTGTGATGATGTCGTAGGAGGCGGCTGCCGTTTGGGTGGTGGGTGGATCGCTGGCCGCCGACGACACCGTGGATACGGCCTTGGGCAGAAGGGCTGCGAACTGGATCAGCCGGATATCCGAGAACTGATTGACCGCCTCGCGATAAGAGGTGCGATTCCGGTCCGCCTGGGCATTGTGCTGAGCCACCTGATTGCGGTTGTAGATGAAGTAGTAGTTGGCGAAGTTGCGAGCTGAAGTCGACGCATACGTCTTGTTGAAAGTTGTCTGCAACGGAAAGTAGGTCATAACTTAATCTGAGAAACCTTCGATAGGCTTAGGGACTTTTGGTTCTTTTTAACATTTGGAAGGGGCGAAGAAATTCGATGTTACAATTTACACTTTTATCTACAATTTACTTGCTAGAAACGGTCGCAAAGGCATTTACAAATGATCCGATTATAACAATTTTCAGCGTGCCTGTAGATATTGAGAAACGGAGTGGTACCCTACTTCATAGCTTTTACAGTTTCCGAGATATCAGTGATTAAACGTACGGATTAAGGCGGCTTGTGGGCGGCTTGAGTATTGTATTGGTATTGGCAATAAATTTCAGTTAAAATGTTTGATCTAGCATTAAAACTGAAGGATCCACAGTTTTGGGCGTTTTGGTTGGAGTGAGCTTGACACATTTGAGAAAAAAAAACTTGCACTGCTTAAGAAGCTAAGGGAACTGAACCTAAAATTACAACTCTCTAGTTTTTTTTCCGAAATAACAGCGTGGTCTGATGGACAGACAGAACTACGGACATGGATAAATCCACTCGGCTACCGATCCTGATCAGTAATAAACATACTTATGCGGTCGGAGACGCTCTTTTCTACCTGTTACTTATTTCCTCGAATAAACCCTTTTACTCTATAAGTAACTAGTATAAAAATTATACTGAGAATTATGCAGTTTGTTTTCTGTTAGTAACGATTTAACAAGGATAATTAGATACCCAATACCCCATACAAATTATCCAATAACATTTGTAAATGTGTATTAAAACTGTTAAGTACAGGTAATTAAATTCCGTAAACGTATGGCGCACTCTATTTCCATAATTGAGTTCTTTATATCAGCTGGCATACATACCTCGTAAGTTTGAAAGTCCACTAAGTCCTGGCCATGATTAAAGGCCCATCCGCCTCCGGCGATTAGAAGAAAACAGCCAAGCAGTAACTTGAACATGACGAAACCCGAAATCCGAACGAACTGATGCCGCATAGAAGCCCAGAACGGTCTTTTATAGGCACCGTCAACTCTCCTTCTGATTGCAAACGCAAATAGAAGTTTACCATACCATACCAACTTACTTTCGCAAGAAAAGTGCAAATAGATTTCTATGAGGCCTTGAATTCGCACTTGGCCTACAGCACATATAGTACACGTAGTATCCACGTCCATATTCCGGGTAGGTCGTTTCGATAAGCACCCGTTAGAAGAAAAAGTTGGGGTGCGCTATGTTTGCCCAATAAACTTGTCAAATGCGCTCTGCTTCGTATCGCTGCGATTTGGTGGGTTCTCGTACCTCTGTTAATTCGAAGTCCCCACTGCCCCAGTTCAGAAATACCCGTACCCCCACCCGTAGCATCGTAAAAGCGCCTCTAGTGCCAACTTATCGTCACTTGTTGAGGTTTTGTCTTCTCCGCAGGCATGATTAATCACATTCATACTTTCATGGCGCCCATAAATATTGCAACACCTTCGATAGGCCTGTTTGAAGTCTTGGCTAAATTGCTGTAAGCCAAGTGCTAAATGAGTTGTTGGGCAATTTCCATCGCGGAAGTCTAACAGATATTTTAATTCGTACTCAGCGAGCTTCTTGGAACTCTGCAAAATGTAAGCCCATAGATATACAAGGGTGGTCAAAAGTATTTTCACAAAAAAAAGTTAAATATATTCATAATTTGAACTTACATCTTGTTAACTTTGGCATCAATGGAAAGGTAATTTAAATGCCGTTTGAATGATACAATACATTTCCTAACACATTCAGTACTTATTGAAAAGGACGAATTTGTGTGAAAATGTCCTTTTTGAACTTTTTTCCTCGACTTGAAAACTTAAATTTTTTGATGCAAAAAGTTTCTTCAAACAAAAATAATAGTAACTGCAAAAAGAATTTTTCAAAAATCATTTTGCTTATATTTTTTATGATTTTTTGAAAATGCTTAGAAACATGCATTTTAGGCATATTTTTCTCTTTTTCATACAAATTTTTTCCGACAGTGTCACCTTTAAAAAACCATAAAAAATATAAGCAAAATGATTTTTGAAAAATTCTTTTTGCAGTTACTATTATTTTTGTTTGAAGAAACTTTTTGCATCAAAAAATTTAAGTTTTCAAGTCGAGGAAAAAAGTTTAAAAAGGACATTTTCACACCAATTCGTCCTTTTCAATAAGTACTGAATGTGTTAGGAAATGTATTGTATCATTCAAACGGCATTTAAATTACCTTTCCATTGATGCCAAAGTTAACAAGATGTAAGTTCAAATTATGAATATATTTAACTTTTTTTTTGTGAAAATACTTTTGACCACCCTTGTATAGGCAGTCAATGAACTCCTTAGCAGTAATACTAAAATATTCAGATAATAGACGACCACAAATCTGTTAATTGAACTGCAAATAAATTCACTACGTTTTCTTCGTTGGCATACTAATCATTAATAATCTCTTGGTAGAATTTCAAGTCATACTCATTTGAAATGAAAATATTTACTTTATTGTATTTCTTATTTTATGCTTTAATCGTATTGTATTTCATTTACTTTATTTGGTTAATTGGTTTCTGATAATATATTTGTAAAATTAATCAGCTACAAACGATGTCCTTTATTGTATTTTATATTTAAGATAAAAAGGAATAAGGTATTACGATGTCTTTAAAGTAAAACAAGGATAAACGGTATAGTCGAGTACCTCGACTATCAGATACCCGTTACTCAGCTAAATAGAGATATGCAAGTAGCAAAGCGAGATTAAAATGCGCCACCTACCGGCGGTATACAGATTTAAGCGTTATGGGCGTTAGAGTGGGCGTGTCAAATTTTTTTTTTGACCAATCGATAGGTATTGACGAGACCAATACATTTCAGTTAAATTTGTTTATCTAGCATGAAAATTGTGGGCGTCACAGGTTTTCGCGGTTTGTGGGCGGTTAAGTGGGCGTGGCACTCTACTGAAACAAACTTGCGCTGCGCAGGAATCTCAGGCGTGCCTAATCCCAGTATTGTAACTCTCATAGTTTCCGAGATCTCAGCGTTCATACGGACAGACGGACATGGCTAGATCGACTCGGCTAGTGATCCTGATCAAGAATATATATACTTTATGGGGTCGGAAACGCTTCCTTCTGCCTGTTACATACTTTCCGACGAATCTAGTATACCCTTTTACTCTACGAGTAACGGGGTTACTAAACGCTTATAGTGAGGGGTGCCACAGAAATCAAGTCAAGTTAAATCAAGAAAGTCAAAACAAATAATAACGTATAAAATGTAAATAAACATGTTTCTACTCACTTAGAGGTGAAACCATTAATCATGAGAAAAGTGAAACTTATAAAATCAATCCTACTAATAATTACCTTTTCCTCCAGTTCGATATTTAACAACAACATAATGTTGTTATTGCCACCATAGTATTGCTCAATAGATAATTTCTAAACATGCATAAAATTAAGACAGTTATAGACACATAAACCAAATAGCCAGTAGGAATGAAGACGAATGGGCTTTTCGGTTTTCAACCATTTTGATATTGGGGCTCATCTGGTTTCGGGCAGACGTCCCACAGACGAATCCGTGGACCCTATAAAACCGAGGTGTGCGTCTCGAGCGCAGCTTATAACCTCGCCGGTCTTCGTGTCTGCGCCATCTTCGCCCAGATCTGTGAACGCGGAAGATATATACTTTAGATAACTATAAAAGGTGATTGAGCCGGGCTTTCAACGTATTGTATAGTGCGTGTGTTCGGTTTCTGTGTCCCATTCATGGAGCGTTATTATAGGCAAATCGAACAGACAACAGAGTTGAAATTGCAATTAAAACGTACATTTGAGTGGAAATCGGGAGTTATGAGGGGAATCCACCACCTTTCACCGACCAGCATGTGATCAGTATATACGGCATCAAAAGAGAAATTTTGGTCTGCGGTTGCCCAATCTAGATTAGATTTATATGGCCCTCGGCCAGGCCAATCTTGGCCAAAGAAACAAAAGTGGAGAGGCCTCACGAAATCATAAATATGTCGAAATTCGGTTGAGTCCAATGGTTACACCAATGTAATTATGTTAAGCATATGCAAATAAGCTTATTCAACCAATAGTGATGCATATTAAATGAGTTATCTAATTTGCAAAATAGTTCGTCTTAAATCACAACATCAGATCGAAATGAAGACATGATTTTGGTCGGTGTGTGATTAATTTTGATTGATATTGAAGACAGCAGCGTGTGATCTGTGGGATAAAAACCAATAAGACTTTTTCCGCATCATCGATCATTAAGTTGTCTAAAACTTAAGAAACCATGTTACTATGTTTTATATACCAACAATTAAGTAGTTTAGCTTCTTCAAATACATGCTGGTTAAAAAATAAGAAATTAATAAGTGTCTTTGGGAAGGTTGCATTTGAAATTTCAATTTGACAACTTAGTCGTTTTGTTTTGGATTGATCAGTTGGCGGTGCTGAAGGAAATTCACTTAGTTTTATATTTATTTAAAAGTAATGAATGCCAAATAGGAAATCTTTGAAACGATTTACGGCATTAAAATAGATTAATGGTTTTTGAGACATTATGCTTATTTCCAAATGTGTATTTTGTGCATTTCGTTGAGAGTATCAATGGTTATGATATGTCCATATATTAACATTAATGGCGTGATTTCCCTTAAAGAGTTACATAGTTATTGGATATTCCACAAGCTGCACGGCAGGCTAGTCCGATTGGAGGTGAATGGACCGGTTAAATTTGCCTGTGATTAATGTTGACAGATGAGGCAGAAAGGGGGTCGAGGGATGGGGTAACTGTGTGTTGGCCAAGTGGTTACTTAACACTTTCCACTCTTTCTGTTTTCCCTCGTTCCAGATGCGGATGTGCTCACCGATGTGGCTGCATTTGGCGCTGGGAATGGCCATGCTGGGTGCTGTGTCATCGCAGCAACTGCAATCGTTCCCCAAGCTCTGCGACGTTCAAAACTTCGACGACTACCTCCGCCAAACCGGCAAGGTGTACTCGGACGAGGAGCGGACTTATCGCGAGAGTATCTTCGCGGCCAAGATGTCGCTGATCACGCTGAGCAACAAGAACGCCGACAACGGAGTGTCCGGATTCCGCCTGGGAGTTAACCCCCTGGCTGACATGACCCGGAAGGAGGTCGGCACCTTGCTGGGATCTAAGGTCTCCGAGTTTGGCGAGTAAGTAGCAGCTTATTTAACGTCAGTCAGGCTAGGATACAAAGATAATTTTATAACTATACAAATTAGTCCCTTTTTTTTCTTTGTTATGCTTAAACTATTATTTAAATAGTGAGTATTTTGTTATTGTTATAAGAATAACTTTAAGAATTGTCCGCAATGCTAGATTTAGCGCATATTGCACCAAGATCCTCAAGTCAGTCCATTCTACCCTATTTTATAGTTGCAAAACAACGTTTAAAAATAACCCTTACATGTACGCATTACGTAAGAGTAACTTTTTCATGGGTCAAATATACAACCCATTGGGTTGTACCCATTTAACTCTTATGTTGGTCAATTCGACCAAAGAGTTTTTTCGTGTGTAAGCATCAGGGGAAGACCCCTGTGCATGGACAAATTATCACCTACCTCATAACACATAATCGGGTTTCCAAATGATTAGTTATGAATTTATGTCTAAGACTATCTGGTTTTTTATTATGCTAAATTAGTTCTGTGAATTTCCAAAAATTCCGTTCTTGGGCTTGCCCTTTTCAAATAGCAATAAGTAAACAAACAAAAGCCTAATAAAGTTGAACATATTTGTCACTTACAATATGACCGATCCCATAGTCAAAGTTTTATTACTTGTTTGTTCTGAGAATTCAGTCAGTACATATTTTTTTATTTACCCATTGTATTTATTTTATAGTGTTCAACTGGATATATACATTCATCAAAGAATTTTTAACACGATTGTAGTTGTAAGTAACAAAAAAGGAAAGGAGGTTAGGTACAGACCTTTCCGGTTTTAGGAAAACTAAAAGTTAATTACAGAAATATAAAGGCAATGTTATATTTAAATTTACTACCGTAAGTTAACGAAATTTGTATTATTTTGACCCGACCCCAAAAAGTATATATGTATATTCTTGGTCAGCATAACATGTCGAGTCGATCTAGCCATGTCCGCCTGTCCGTGTGAACAATGTGATCTCGGAAACTATCAAAGATAGAGAATTGTGACTTCAGATTTAGGTTCCATTTTTAACTGAAATGTATTTGTCTCGTCAATACCTATCGATTGACCAAAATAATAGTTTGCCACGCCCACTCCAACGCCCATAAACGCCCATAACGCATAATTCTGTCTGACGCTCACATAACCATATATTGAGATCGCGGGTAAATGGCGCATTACAATCTCGTTTTGCGTGTGTAGATCTCCATTTCCCTTTTGCTCCCATTATCTGTGTATCCGGGTATCTGATATTTGAGGCACTCGACAACAGCGTTCTTCCTTGTTTTATTAAATATACCCTTGCAGAGGTTATTATGATTTCAGCCAGAAGTTTGCAAGGTTTCCGACCCCATAAAGTATATATATTCTTGATCAGCATGACTAGACGAGTCGATCTAGCCATGTTCGTCTGTCCGTCCGTTTCTACGCAAACTAGTCTCTCAGTTTTAAAGCTATCGGGCTGAAACATTCCCAAATGTCTTCTTTCTTTTGGAGGTAGTATATAAGCCGGAACCAGCTGGATCGGACATCAATCAAAAAAAAAATTTTAACTCCTACGCTTGGAAATAACATTTTTAATTAGTTTTGAATTTCGAATTTCATTTTGTCAAAATCAGACGACTATATCATATAGCTGCCATAGGAACGATCTGAAAATTGGTGGGAAAATAATATGAAACAAATTATAGCTTCAGTGTTTTTTAAAATATTATCTTATACTATTGGGAATATCATGTTATTTACTTTTGGGAATTTCGAATTAAATTTAACAAAAATAGGACGACTCTAACTTATAGCTGGCAAAGAAACGATCAAAGAAATAATAAAATAATAATTTTTAAAAAAAATTTTGCTTTGTTGATTTTGATCGTAATTTCTTTTACTCTGGGATATAGAATATTTTAACTTTTCAGCATTACGAATTTAATTTTACACAAATATCACTGAAGCTAGCAACAATCCTTAAAAATTTAACATGGTGTTATTAATATTGATTATTTCTTATAACTGCAAGGGTATACAAGCTTCGGCTTGCCGAAGATATCTTTCTTTCTTGTTTAACATACGAACGTTTTTAAATTAGTTCTGAATTTCGAAATAATATTAAAGAAATTATAACTTCGGTGTTTCTTGACATATTATCTTATACTATTACGAATATATTTTATTGTATTTTTAAGAATTTCGAATTAAATTTAATAATTATAGCTGCAAGGGTATAAAACGTTCTTTCTTGTTTTTATTATAGTAACCCTATCTTTAACATATTACGTAAGAGTAACTATTTCAATGATCAAATCGCCGATTCGATGGGCCCATTGTGTGTGGGATCTTTAGCCGAGTCGATCTAGCCAAGTCCGTCAGTATGTCCGTATGAACGCTTAGATCTCGGAAACTATAAGAGATAGATTGCTGGGATTAAGCACACAGACTAAGCCCAATCTAGCGCGCACAAACGCTCATAACGGTAAAATGTGTCTCCACATTTTTGAAGATTTTGTTTTAGTGCAAATTTAAATTGATTTTTTGATCAATACCTACCTAAGTTCTGAAGATTGCTTCATTGTTTTAAATGTTATAACTAACTAGCCACGTGGCGTGGATTATGATTTTTATTACAATTTGAAACAGAGTAACGACTATCCAATAGTCGGGACACTGGACTACAACGTTTCTTTTTGTTTAATGTTTAATATGTTCATTATTTTCGAAATACAGCCACTGTCGTTTAAAACCCAAAGTTTTATGGTGTAATTTCTTCCAAAAAGATATAATTTGTTTTTCTTTATTTATTTTTAATTTGTAGTCTATTTTAGACTTTTTTTATCTTGAATATTATCATAACGATCTACATCTTACAGTCATGTAAAATTGATTTTGAATATTTCGACTTGTTGGCTATTTACATTAGTTACATAGTTACACTTTGCTTGAAAGTTACATTTTACTCAGGCAGGCATCAACACTTTTTGTGTCTAACCGAAATAGACACTTCTGGGTCACCCCGCTGGACAAGGGTCAGAGTGACGGGTCAGACGTCGAGTCATCCGTTGACATGGAGTATAATATACGGGTCGGCAATTCTCATCTGCAGTGGGTGTAACTGGGCGGCTGGCACTGTTACCAAGTTGGCTACTGCTGGATTTCTTGGGTGCTGGTCACGTTGAGCAACATTTCAAAACACCACATTCTCAATAATTTGTTATTAATTTAATGTTATATTAATTGTGACCCCACTTTCTTTGCAGGAGGTACACGAATGGCCACATCAACTTTGTAACAGGCAAGAAGAGTCCGGCGAGTGCCAATCTTCCGGAAAAGTTTGACTGGCGCGAGAAGGGAGGAGTGACGCCGCCAGGTTTCCAGGGAGTAGGATGTGGTTCCTGCTGGTCGTTCGCCACCACCGGAGCCCTCGAGGGTCACATCTTCCGCCGGACGGGAGTGCTGGCCTCGCTGTCGCAGCAGAACCTGGTGGACTGTGCCGACGACTACGGCAACATGGGATGCGACGGTGGCTTCCAAGAGTACGGTTTTGAATATATTCGCGATCATGGCGTTACCTTGGCCAACAAGTATCCGTACACGCAGTCGGAGATGCAGTGCCGCCAGAACGAGACGGCCGGTCGTCCGCCCAGGGAGAGTCTGGTGAAGATCCGAGATTACGCCACCATTACGCCGGGGGACGAGGAGAAGATGAAGGAGGTGATCGCCACCCTGGGTCCACTGTCCTGCTCCTTGAACGCGGACACCATTTCGTTCGAGCAGTACGGCGGCGGAATCTACGAGGATGATGAGTGCAACCAGGGTGAGGTGAACCACTCGGTTACGGTTGTGGGCTACGGATCGGAGAACGGACGGGACTACTGGATTATTAAGAACTCGTATTCCCAGAATTGGGGCGAGGGCGGCTTTATGCGTCTGATCCGTAATGCCGGTGGATTCTGCGGAATCGCCAGCGAGTGCAGTTATCCCATTCTGTAGGCGGACAACTATGTAATACAGTTAGATAGATAGTATAGACAATTAAAAACCACGAATTTATAACTTTGTTACTATAGTATGTAGCGTTGCAGTGACGACATGCAAGTCATTAGTCACTCAAATAATAAATAAAAAAGTGCCTTATCTGTTTACGTTTTCGCCAAGCTTTTGCGTTCAATATTACGTGGATGGCATTCTAACTTGCGTTTTGACGTCCCCACTTTATTTAATGAACCAAATTGTAAAATGCAGGAAGGGAGCACAATAAATTTACATTTTTAAATTCTTTGATCCTATTAAATTTCACTTTAAGAAAGTGGATATCGCATAAACAATTCACAAACAAAGAGAGAGGGCGCGAGCTACGGACACCGAAGCTTAGAACCCCTTTCAAGTAGGGATATTTTCCAAAAATTACATTTTGAGAGGTACTATAATTTAAGTCAAGTTTTGGTTTAATTTTAACACTGATCCAATAAGATGCGGACTTGAAGGGAAAATTGTTTCAAGAGTTATGTACTTTGTACAGCTTTCGATCGCAACATCGTAATTTTCATGCAAGGGTATACACTGAATGCACATGCAACTTAGGTAACTGACTCTACTCTCTTCAACGCTTTGAAGAGAAAGCAGGGCGAATGATCACGTAATGCCGAGAACTACAGATCGGCGGTTCTCGAGAGAGGTCTTATTAAGGCTTCCTCTCTCAAAGCAGCTGATCTTTGAGTATTCGCTTATATTTCACATACTTAATTTGCCATTCTCGCAGTTCGTTGCGCAGTACCAAAAAGTTTTTGAGATGGGCACAGCTTTAATAATTGTTGGCGTTCCACTGATCCTGTGTTTGATGGGCGCGGCTTGTGGCCTACCAACAATTTCAACCACCACCACACCAGAAACTCAAAAAATTGTTTTGGGGAGTAATGTCACAACTAGAATAAGCCCTACTGACTCATCGACAGCTACAGAAATCACAACTCAGTCAGCTAAAACCACCACGGCAATATCAGATGGGAATGGTCAGTGCCAATCTGCATGGCAAAAGTTCCTGGTAAGCTTTGATTACACATTTCCAGAAATGGATCGCTTAAGAAAGTCATTCGCTTTAGATCGATTTTAATGTACACTACGAGAACGATCTCGAGCGACAAAAGCGAAACATCATCTTCTGCAAAAATTGGAAAAATGTTCAGAACCACAATTCGCAATACGAATCAGGACTCGAGAGTTTTAGAAAGGGTATTAACCAGTGGAGTGATCTTACCATTGAAGAGTGGAAGGAGAAACAACGCCCTCAGCTCAAGCCGAAAATTTCCGAGACTGATATCACCATAGAAGCCAGTGAAGATGTGAGAGATAATAAGAATTGTCAGGCTGCCTGGGACAAGTTCCTAGTAAGATATTGTAGAATTACAAAAAAAAATTCGAACTAAGTAATATAACTTGTAGATTGAATTCGGAGCGAAATATTACGATGCTGCTGAGACCGAGAGACGCCGAGATATTTTTTGCGACAACTGGAAAGCGATTCAGGTGCACAATTTGCAATACGAACTGGGGGTCGAATCCTTTAAGAAGGGTATAAATCAGTGGAGTGATCTTACCATTGAAGAGTGGAAAAACAAACAGCGACCTAGTCTTGCTCCAGAATTTTCTAAAATTCAGTTCAGTACTGAAACGTCTAAGAACGATCAAGATAACACTAAATGCCAAGATGCCTGGGAAAAGTTCCTGGTAAGATGTGGTATGCAATTTATAGCAATTAAAAATATAATCTTGTGAGTTACAGATTGACTTTGGAGCGAAATATGAAGATGCTGCTGAAGCAGAGAAACGCCAACAAATCTTTTGCAACAACTGGAAAGCAATTCAGAATCACAATGTGCAATACGATTTGTGGGTTGAATCCTTTAAGAAGGGTATAAATCAGTGGAGTGATCTGACCATTGCAGAGTCGAAAAACAAACAACAACCTAGTCTTGCTCCAGAATTTTCTAGAGAAAGAACAAAGTCTGGATGAGGACCCCTGGAAAAAGTTTTTGGTAACATATAGTAGAATGAGTTCTTGAATTTTAAATTTTGTAATCTATTACAGAATGATATGCACGGTGATTCAACTTATTGACCTGAAACACCTAACAACTCGAACTTAACAACAACTGCAGTAATTCCAGTATTTTTATCGAACTACCTATAAATAGAGTAACACGCCCAAAGAGATAACATTACTAATTTTGGGTTGGTTTTTAAAAATATGTATTTATTTTTATTTAAGGGGTTTTCAGTTGAGAATCTTGTTTGAGGAGTTTCTCTGTTACAATAGTGTTCGCAAATGTTCAAGCCGATTTAGGGCTGGGTTCCCTTTTTTTTCGATCTTTATTATTTAAATGAGTCAATTGTTTTTTTTCTTTCTACCATTTAACGCACACGAATTCTACATGATTAATTTATATTGTATATTTGCTGAGATCCCCATCTCCTTGTTGCATTTAACAGGGCGCTTCGTATTACACATACAATCCGTAAATATATATAATATATATGTATATAGTATTTAAATTAACAAATACATTTGTAGGTTATCGCAACTTGCTGCACTAAGTGAACATTTATGTAATCAATATGTTTACATTCATTGATATTTGAGTATATCGAAGGAGCCATCTCGCCCAGTTGTATCTGTCAGTTGAGATCTCCCCTTTACAATGCATAATGGGTATTGTACACATAAGTAAATTTCCATTTGATTGGGTATTTATAGTTACTATACAATTTGTCGTTAATATTTGGGCAACAATAAGCCTTGAACAAGCCCCATACCATTTTCAGCGTGCTCGCGAACCATAACTATTCCTGCATTAATCTCCCGAATTCTTATTCCCTTACAACAATTTCTCGGTTTTAAGATCTCTTATGGCTTACAATGTACATATTGTTTGGCGGTTATTGTAGTGGTTGCTATTGCTGCTCATTTAACCAAGCTTTGACCCTGGCCGCAGGTCTATTTGTGGGGTTTTCCAGATGGATATTGGATATGTGGTTTGAGCAGTGGTTCGTCTGTCCTCCCGGTGGCCAAATTGCATCGTTTTCAACTATTTGCACTGCACGTGTGTAAATTTATCTAAAAAACATCATGTTTCCCTCTGTTGTAGGCTATTGCCATCGTTAACAAGCTGATCATTGGGGGACCAGGGTCTGGCACAAATCAAAATCATATAGTACGTACACGTAAACACTAAATAACTAACAACGTTGAAAGCACGGGTAGGATGTATACATATGGGATATATAACTAGTTGTATATCTGTATAATATATTGCAACAAATTCCCACTACAAAACTGCACACTCAACTTAAGGGGCTAGCTTACGAGTTATTCAAACTACTCTGACATATCCGATATCGGAAATATCCCCTGACTCTCCCGGTAGATAAAGCGTGGATTGGGAGATTGGATCCAATGCGTGGATTGGTTTCTGCTGCTGCTTGCTTGTATCAACTGTTATTGTTTCGGTTACTCTTGTTATATGTTCGACATCGGTGTATATGGTAAAGCCAACATGTGTGTAGCTGTTTAGTCGTGTAAACCTTTGCCAGTTGCACTACAAAATCGAAGTGAGTGTGTGCGGACAACGGAGGAGCAAGTTTGGAAATTCCTTAGTAGGTGGGCTGCTGGTACTCCATTCCGGATTGCTGCTGCTCCATGCCTCCTGTGGAAAGTTTTAGATTCATCGTATGAGAAGGGGAAATATCATTAAAAACTAGTAACTGCGGGCTGTTAACCTTTCTTCAGTTCTAGTTGGTAAAATCAAAATACAAATAAGATTCAGGAGTCCCTCTTGTAGTTCCTATCTGTGAGAAGGCCGGTAAAACAATCTTGAAACTATACTTCAAGCATAAACATACTTAGCACCGCAATGTAATAATTATGAGTTATTTATCTGTATTAACTATATAATTTGAAAGACACCTATTAGATAGTTTTTCCCTACTTGGAAATTACTCTGCCAAAGTCTATGTGCAATTGTCAATCATCGGCTTAAAAAATTATATTACAAATTAGATTAAATAAAGTTGCACATAAAGCCAATCTTTAAATATTTAAAGGTCCTTAAACTTTGAACAGATATCGACAATGTCTTGCTTCAACATACTACAATCGAGTTAAATCTGTATCTATAAGTGGAGAATGGATGACCACTCCTAACTCCCTTACACAGGAAATGTTTTGGCTATGGACTTACCCTGTTGGGGCTGGCCAAATGGTGAGGCGCTATACTGGTCATTGTCGTTGTCCATTGAGTAACCGTAGGCTTGTTGATGGACCACGTTGGCCGGGTCCGTTTCGAAGGCTGAAGTGAACTCATCACCGGCGCCGATCAGGAAGCGCTTGTAGGCCATCAGAGCGCAGAGGGCCTAAGAGACGGAGTCGTTGTTGGAGAAAACTAATTGCAGCGCAAGGACTAAAATCTACCCACCCAGCTGACAATCGAGAAGAGGCAGAACCAAATGGCGGTCTTCATGCTGCCAGCTCCGATTCCCAGTGGCGGCGGGGGCGATGAGCTCCATTGGGACCACAAGTAGAGGAAGGCCACGAAGTACATAAAGGTCCAGAAGGCTGCAATGAAGGATTGTCATTAAGGTTCAGTCGTAGTCAAAGGAATGTACTGAGTGTACCCGAGAACCCCATGTCAGCCATGACGTAACGCTTTCTGCTCTTCACCGACGACATCCGCTCGAAAAGGAACTCGCCGCCCATGAAGCCCATGGAGGCCAGGAACCCGAAGACGCCCACCATGTTGCCGTACTTGCAGGCCATGCCATCGCCATTGTAAAGGCAGTACTCCTTGCCATCCTTCTCCGTCCAACCCTCCGAGGATATGCAGCCGAAGACCACGACCGAGAAGAGCTGGATAATGAAGTAAATTCCTTATGAGTGTGGGCATACATTAACTTTTAATGATGCGGTAATGGGTAGAAAATAGGTGACCCATTTAACATATTATATGTGTTAGTGATATATGTTTTTATGAACTCAGTCTTATGTTTCTTCAAATCACAATTCACGATAAACTTCCTTGATATTTACACACTTCCACTCGACTTACAATACGTATATATTTTAGTATCCAGTTATTATTTTTGAAGACCTTTGGACTGGATTTTTTATCAAATCAATCTTTGGTCTTTGGGACAGTAAGGGCAACTAAGAAATTTGATACCCTTATTAAATATAAGCTTAGATCTGGAGTCTGGAGATACAGATATTTGTATATTATGCTGCTATAGAACTCACACTCCACTATTGATTTTTTAAGCAGGTGCAACAAACCAGAAGTTCAAGTACACAGACATCGGGCAGACACGTACTTATGCTTGTGACCCAATTCGCGAAATGAAGGCCAAGTTTAGTTTGTTTGGCCAGGAGGGAGGAAAAGGCTCTGCAATCGCAAGGCAGAGTCCTTGGTCAACAGAGTGGGTAAATATTACGTATACACAAATGGAAAGCAAACAGGCACAAACTACCGCCCCCTCGGTTGTAGCACTTTCCCACTTGGATGGTGACGCACATCAAATCGGTGGTAAAATAAAGTCCTAAGCCTAGTGGTCAATTGCCCGGGACCTTACGACATTTAATTATAAAGCTTTTATGGACGTGAGAGTTTCTATGGTCGCTTTGCAGCTGAACAGTACCCCCCTTCTTCGGCTCAAATCCCCAGCGCCCCTGCGCAGCGGGTGTAAACAAATCGGACATTTGGGTCCAACTACGTTTATGTGGTGACATTCACGGTTTGCTAAGATTCCAAAACACACGTACGGCTTATGCAACATTAAAAAGCCCATAATGTAACCGTACGAGAATTGGCACAATAAGGTCATTTTTTGACTCAAAATATTTATTTTCTTCCTTATAATTTTCGGTTTAGTTTAAATTTGTTTCCAAGCTGTAATCTTTTAATAATATATTTAAAACGACGAATTTGGTATATCCTTTTACTCTACGGATATCGGGCATAAAAAAAAGAACGCAGAACATTTTGATAAGTTTGGGATTTTTCTTTTTCAATTAAAATTAATTTCATTTACAGTCCTTATAAAACATTTTACAAAAGAATAAGACTTAAGGATGTGGATTTTATAAACGCAATATTTATGTCTTTAAAACAGAATATTTTTCTTAAAGCTGAAAGTTCAAGTGTCTTTAAATAAATTAAGCCTATTAATACGCTAAATAATATTGAGTAATACAGCGAAATAGGCGGGCAAGTTTGGGGTGTAAGATACTTTTCCCATTTCTTCATGAATTATGTGTTGTGACAGTGTGACAATCGGGTCGTGTGAGTGGCGTGTGTGTCCACAAATCCCAGCGATTCCCAGGACGGCGCTCGTACGAACTCACCCAGCAGAGGGCCCTGATGACAACTTGGGGCTTCATGGCGAACGTGAGGGGGTCGAAGGCGCCACCAGCCTTCCCGCCCCCGTAGGCGCCGCCATTATTGATGCTGAGTATCTGGTTGAGCATGTCCATGGTGATAATGGGTCTCCGGTTCTCGTGTTTGTCGTGGTTCTCGGGCTCTCGGGGTTCCTCCGCTGGCGTTTTCACTGACTGTTGTGAAAAATCGAACGCTTCTTCTGTCCGTGGGGCCAAGGGCAAAGTGGGGGCGGCTCACCCACAACTGTGTGTATATACCGTGCGTGGTGTGGGTGGGTGCGCTCGAGTGCTTGCTCGCAATTATGGATTACGGCACAGAAGGGAAATTTATACTTTTGCCACTAGCTTTCAAATTCACTTTCCGTTAACCGCGCTCGCAAACAAATCACTGTACTCGTGGTAATCAATCCATAATTGATGAAGAAATTTCAAGGGCCTGATTTTCACTTTTACTTTTTGCCAGCTTCGCTCTCAACGGAAATTCGACTGTCAGCGCGCAGGACTCTTGCTAAATGTACATATGTCGGAGCAGCCGAACATAGCCGCGTTTTCTTACGGCTCTGCTGAGAAGCCGTTTACAGCGGGCTGTAAGGCGCAGCCAGTGTGGCCATCCTTGATTTTTAATTCAAGTTCTGACACACATTTCGGGAAACTACAACTGAGATTTTTTGTTTGTGGATACTTGCGTTTCAAACTTCTACTATGTCTGCGGTGTGCTGGTGTAAGCCAAGGCAAAATTCGTACAATGAGGTACGACGGAAGATACAAATTTACTGTGCGCCGAACCAGAAAAGTGGCTGGAATGTACCCAATCGTCAGGTGAATTTAATGATACTCGGTTTATTATCGCCCTATGGGCCATTCTCTACTGTCGCAGGGCGACAGTGGTACTAATTCAAGGTAAAAGAAAAAAGTTCCTAGACTCCTTTTTTGGACAGGGCTTAAACTAAAGCAATTGGTGAGGCCTGACTTTGAGATATTGTTCGTTTAGATTTAAAAAACAAGGAAGAACGCTATAGTCGAGTACCTCGACTATCAGATATCCGTTACTCAGCTAAAGGGACCAAAGGGAAATGGAGATATGCAGCAAGGCGAGATTGAAAGGCGCCACCTACCCGTGATCTCAATATATGGTTATGTGGGCGGTAGACTGATTTAAGCGTTTTGGGCGTTAGAGTGGGCGTTGCAATCTTTTTTTGGGTCAATCGATAGGTATTGAGGAAAGTAATACTTTTTTCTAGCATGAAATTTGTGGGCGCTACAGGATTGGGCGGCTTGTGGGCGTTAGAGTAGGCGTGGCATGTTCGCGTAACGAACTTGCGCTACGTACAAGGCAACGGAATCCCAACTCTCTATCATTGATAGTTTCCGAGATATCCGAGTTTATATTTACGATTTTTTGAAGTTTGTTGGCGGTGTGTGTCAATCGATAGGTATTGATGAGAACAATACATTTCAGTTAAAATTTTTATTCTAGCATTAAAACTGCAGGAGACACAGTTTTGGGCGGTTTGTGGGCATTAGAGTCGGCGTGACACCCTGCTGAAACAAACTTGCGCTGCGCAAGAAGCTCAGGAATCTGCATGCCAAATCCCAATAGCCTGCTCTTATAGTGTTCAAAATCTTAGTGTTAGACAGAAGGACATACGCCCACTCTAACGCCCACAAACGCACATATCGCTTAAATCTGTCATGTGTACCACATATTGAAATCGCGGGTAGGTGGCGCTTTACAATCTCTTTTGCTGCTCCTATATCTCCATTTCTCTCTTGCTCCCATTAGTTAAGTAACTGGTACATATATGGTAGTCGATGTACCCGACTATGGCGCTCTTTCTTGTTTAGTCTTTTAATCGATGATTTTTTCGGGTTAAAATATTTGTGGGAAAACAATTTGATTCCGTTGTTATTTTATTTTGTTTTTAATAATCGAGTATGCCCATTTTTTGCCTATGGTTTTAAAATTGTCCCCCGGCTAATTGTTTTGAATATTGGAATTAAAAACTCTTGATGTTTCTCAACTTTTGACATGCAACACTTATGTAAAAATTCCCGACCGAAAGTTGCTGAGCATTAGAAAAGGTTACAAATTTTCGAGCATTTTATTTCCTTAAAATAAATAAAACCTATTTAATTTTCATACCAAATTATGAGGAACAATAACGATGCCATTATGTTGTTTCTTTTTATTATCCTATCATTTCTATCTTATCTATACAATATAGTTGACCCAAAGGCCTTTTTGACTTACTAGAATCGTATGTTGATGTTGATCGAGAATATATATATATATTATTCTCCTTGTATGTGTCTAAAAATGATTGGGGTAAATTTACCAAGTTGATTTTGACACAGCGAGAAAGGCTGTCCCACCAGAAATTTCATAATATTTTAATTTATAATATTTTTATTGGCATATAGACGATATTTTCATACAGCCAATAGCAATGTGGAAACTGGTAATATTAAAATGTGTAAAAACTCTTTTTAAAAGCCTATTCACGCCGCCGCATAAAAAGAGCCAGAGCCTCCTTGTTTTGTCTTTCTTGTAGCTTATTGACTTCTTTTACTACTATCCCCCCTTTCATCCCCTTCAAAGTAATCTCCTCCCGACAAAATACTCTTATGCAAACGATTTTTCCAATCCTCGAATCATGCCAAATAGTCCCTTTCCGGTATAGCCATCGGCGCCTTCTTTTACTCAGCTTAAATCTCCCCAATAGACTCAACGCGTTTTCCGGTGTGGTTTCTTGAGTTTTGGGGATAGCCGGAAGTAACTCGGAGATAAATCAGACGAATACGGGTGTTGCGGAACGATATGCGTCGAATTTTTGGCGAAATGGTCACGAAGAGTGAGTGCGGTGTAAGACGGTGCATTATCGTGATGCAAGAACCTTTTTAGACGATTGCTTTTCGCATATGATGCATAACGCTCAAATTATATTTCTTGTTAAGAGTTTGGCCGGGTGGAAGGAATTCATAGTACACCACACCACGAAAAGAACTGTCATCATGTACTAATTTTTGAACGACTTTGACGTGCTCTTTTCGGTCTAGCCTCGGCTTTAGCATCATATCTGCTTAGTTCCTCCGTCGTTTCATGGTCGTAAGTACAGATCCATGTCTCATCTCCCGTAATAATGCATTTCAGCTTATCCTCATAGTCAGAAAGCATTGTTTTTTTTTTAAATTAAAAATTCACCCTACTTTTTGCCCAAACCACTATCTTAATAATTTGACTTTTAGCTTAATTTTGTAGAGCCAATTGGTTTATAAAGGGCAAACGTCAACAAAAATCAGCGATAAAGTTGCATACGATATTTGCTGTCGTCGCAAACAAGGAAAACCAGAAAATCTCAAAGGGCAAAGAACACCTACGAGGATAGAAGAGCATTCTGTTTCGCCTGAAAAAATAGACCATCGGAACGCTGAACCCGCTTTAAAAGCCGAAACATCCCTAGCTCCACTCGCCCAACGTCCCGTCATCGTTAAAAAAATAAATCCCAGCTGGCGCGAGGAGCACGAAAAAAAGGTCAAGGCAAGTGCCAAGGCTCAGAAATTAGAAAAGAAGAATATTTTGATAGAAAATTTGAACAAAAAACGTGATGCTCTGAACAAGTTCCAGAAACATTTTGAGTTAAACAAGGCTCAGACCGTTCGTAGAAGCCAAATAAAGGATAGCCCTTACTTTAACCCTTCGAAAGCAATGACGCCTGACCCTCGTGAAGAAAGTAAAAGTCCGTCTGCTGAATATTTCGAGCATGCTTTGCTTAAGCAGGTTTCCAAAGAAAGACTAACTAGCAAGGACCTGAAAAGGATCAAGCGAGTGCATACTACCTTTGGCATTTACCAAAAGAGAGAAGAGCAGGCAGGGAGCAGGGAGGCTCAAAGGGCCTCAGAACATTTCGGCCCAATGTTTGAGAAGACGACTACTGTGGTCCCCGGGCTGCCTTCTGCTTTGAAGAGCATGCACAAACTGGAAGCTTCCAAACTCCCCAAAAAATCAGCTCAGCACACAGATCTTTTTATTGGAATGCTTAAGGGTAAGGCCGTCAAGTTTTCCGAGCTTAATCCTCTTCTTAAATCGTCTCAACGGCTTAAAGTTGCATTACCGAAAGAAAATACAAAGATAAGTAAACAGCGTGAAGGGAAAACTACCAAGGTCGGAGCCAAGTTTTCATGGGGGTTTAGGAAAACGCTAGGAAACTGGCAAAATACCGGAAATAAGAGCTTTAAAGATCTAATAAAAGGCAACGATGTTGAGATGCCCGAACACATTTCAGCATTGAAAAGCCGGACTCGATTGGGTTCTCAGATAAAGCAGGAAGGAAAAAAGGCAAAAACTAAGATGTCCCAGCTGAAAAAAAAGCTAGTACCAAATTTTGGAATTCGTACTTCCGAGACCTACAGGCATATTAATATTACCAGTACAAAAAAGGGTCCGACAAAACTATTCCTGGAAATGCTTAAGGGCAAAGAAACCTTAATGCCAGAACTCAATCGGGCATTAACAAGCAAGTACCGAATACAAGCTGATAGTAAAGCTCTTAAGAAATCAAATAGCGACCTAAATCCGGTATTGTTAAACAAGAAATTAGTATTAACCAAAGATCGAAAAGTTTCGGGAACTTTTGAACAAACAGGGACGGCCAAAGAACCCGAAGTCTTACGACACTTTGAGAAAATTCTGGCTTCCAAAGTCTGTAGATTGCCAGACATTCGTGGAGTACTAAATCGCAAGGAAAGGGCTCGACCAGAAAAATTCCAATCCAGTTCATCCAGTGATTTCGATAATTTTTCGCTTAAGTCAAATCGGTCTTCAAGGCATCACCTTTCGTTTGCGCCTGGGAAGAAGATTAACCTTAAGAAATTTTATCAGTACATAAAGAATTCAATGCCAGATCGGAAAATATATTACCAGATGAACTCAAAGAATCCGATTTCCTACTTGACCAGCGAGAAAAGTTTTTTTTATCAAAAGACACCCAGTCTAACCTCATCGGATAAAAGCCAGCGAACTGTCGGATCGGTAATCAGCACAACGGATTTTGCCCAGTCCATGTTACCGAAACGGAAGAGGGAGGTAAATAAGGGGTTTGAAGTGATAGACACAGACGAAAACTTGTTTGACATTCTTCCGGAGGACCATGATATACATAATGGCTTAAAGAAAACAATGAACGACATCATAGCTGGCATTGCAAAAGTAGACAAAGCCCAAAAGAAATCCCAGTCAAAGCAGGAGAAGAAAAAATCAAAACCGAGTGAAAGCACTCTGGAAGCCACAGACAACCGACAGAGCATCTTGTCCTTAAAATCGGTGGGCGAGGAGGTCAAGACCCGTGAGAGCTTGGCACTCAGGGATCTGAATTTGCGGGAACAGTGGCAACAGACTTTCTTCACTGAGGAGCGGGCCTCTGTGCAGGCACGCATCCAGGAACTGATGGAGGAGGTATCCATACGCAAGGACTTTCGACCCCCGAAACCCGCAAGGGATTTTGTGACTGAGAACATTCTTAGCCTTCGTAATAGTTGGCCGACCAAAAGATCACACTTAGAGGAGAAGGTGAAACCGCGAGGGAAGTTCGAAACCTTGAGTGAAGTTTTGACGGTGCCCGAAGACCCTGTAAATCTTTCAAGATTCTCTGAAGGGATCTACAACAAGTATTTTCAGAAGTGGCACGAGGAGTTTGCCAATACGCGAAAGGATTCTCTGAAGCCCGTAAGAATACGTCGGTACTCTGACAAATTGTGGAAAGACCATATGGGTCCTTATCAAGCGGAGATTAAGAAATCCTCGCCAGAAGAAACAGTTTGTATGTTAACTGAAAGAATAAAGCGAAACTGCTGCCCCTGAGGTTAGTTTCCAAAAAGTAATCCAATCACTGCTAATAAGGGTCCTCTTCTTTAGGCAAGGACCAACAGGACTCGGATTTTATTCGAAAAGCAGTGAACTTCGATCATATAGCCTTAAATTTCGGGCAAAAACATATAAACAGGAGATGTGTTTACCAAAGAGCTTGTAATATTTTAAATATAAGCTCTTAGTCGGTATATTTAAGATTGCTCTAGCACTAATATTACACTTCAAACCATTTTTGTGGGTCAATCAGCCCTTGCAAAACTAGGTTATTTTTCTAGTATATCAGTTTTAATACCACAAAATTTCGTTACCGTCATGAATATTTTTAGTGCTCTAAACACAAAAAAGCTGAACCTACAGAATACCTGCACCTCATATTATGACTTTTTGACCTGTGGGCAGACCTGTCTGGATTCCTCGAGATGCTCCACCCTGCACAGCGATGCTCCTGCCCAGCAAGAATTAAGGGAGCCGCCAAGCATAGCAGGGCGTGGACTAAAGTACTTCGATGTGGACGACAAGGCGGCGGAGTGGTATCTGGATACTCGACGATCCACAGCCGAGAGGAAGCCTTGCAAGCGGAAGTTTTGCTTCCGGTTTCGTGTGCCCGTAAGACATGCCGTACGCCGGAAGGACAAGGCGTCGACGTACTCCCTTCCTGGTCGACGGGTGTCCCCAGAGTTCCTGTGCCTCCTTAAGCAACACCACGCCAGGATGCGGGGCTTGGAGCAGCCGCCGCGTAAGTATCTATCCCGCAAGCCAAGTTTCTCCTATTACAAGTACGACGCGGCGGCCAAGAGACGACACATGCGTCCGGGCATCGACACTGCGGCTCCTGTGGAATTCCCCTGCACTAATTTGACATGTACACGTCACCATGAGCAGCTTTGCCCCTGTCCTCAGAAGAAGGAGTCCCTTTCCCCGGCACCCTTAAGTCGGGAAGACCCTCAGAAATCTGAAATCAAGTCCAGCAAGAAGCGCTTGTCCCTGTTTGCAAAAGATAGAAATCTGAGCGAAAAGAAAAGCAATCAAGTAGTTTCAGCGGAAAGAGTTGACGATGAGGCTATGGATGAGGGTAATCTGCAGCCAACGGAGAGCCAGCTGGAAGCGACTAGACTTCACAGAATGTATGCCAGCAATCCATCCTTAGTTACGCCGATGGTAATTCAAGATCAACCTAAGCCACCGGTTTCCAGTTTGGAGGTTAGCTGTCCATCGAAACCCATTTTATCTAGATCACATTCCACGCATGTAACACCCATGGAAAAGATTAATAATTGTCCCTGCCCTATTGATCAGCCTAAATGTTTGCCAAGACCCTGCGACCAATCCATATGTCCCGGTAAAACTCCCAGATTTAGAAGAAGTCGAGACCCGCGCTGCGTCGAGTACGAGAATCGTCCTTTCTTCAAGGCCATTCAAGGAACAAGTAAAGTAAGCGGTACGCAAAATAGAAGTATTAAACAGAAGAGGTGCACTCAGACTAAAACCACCAGTGACAATAGAACACATCCAACCGATCTTAGAGAGAAGGATTTGAACAACAGGACAGGTCAACATCATTGTAAGATTAAAGGTTTAGAAACAAAAGCTCCTTCAGAGAACAGTTTCTATGCATCCATCTCAAGTCGTCAGCAACATCGTGAGGAATGCCTTCATCGACCCGACTTCTATGATGTGAACGATATAGAAATTCCGGCTAATTGCAGGGAAGGAAGCATAGGTTACAAAGGATTTGTACGACGCTCAGAAAAACAGAAGATAATTGATCGATGCGGTGGTCCCATTCCGAAATGCACGAAGATAAAGCCTCCGCCTTATTGCTATCTGTGGTCCGCCGTGGATCCGGATATTCGGGAAGCGGAGAAGCGACGTCTGGCGGAGCACAAGTGCTACCAGCGGCAAATGTTTCCAGACAGTAAGCCATATTCATACTACTGGTCAAAAACGAAACAAGACATAAGAGGGCAGGTAAAGCGCAGATTGAAGAAGACCGATAGCAAGCGCAATTGTGGGGTGCTCCAACCACACAATTTCTGCCGAAGATGTCCAGATCGAAATCAGGAAACGTGTTCCTGCAGTACATCCATAATAACACAGTTCGTTGAAAAAAGTAGTTGGGATTTGGATGATCACCACACCTACCTAACTTGTTCACATGGCAGGAAGCCAAAATCCTACGTCCCAGGGCACACTGGGAACCGGAGACAAGCTACATCCGATGAGAGTTACCCTGCGTGGGAAGAAAGAGAAAATTCTCCAACCGAAAGCCATCGAAAGTGGTCGGGACTCGTTTCGACCAAGTTGCACACAGATTCAGATAGACGCACCCCGAAAAAGCCACGCCTGCTGCCCAGACTACACGCCTTTGCCAAGCGATTCCTATTTTCCGGCACCAAAGGACTCCATTTAAAGTCAAATCAATCGGGAAGCGAAGGACCGACACATAGTACACGATCCAGATATTCCAGCGCAGGTGTTTCTAAAGAACGGGAATCTTATAAAGTTAATCTTCAAGAGGATAAGAAATTGGAATTATGCAACGACACTTCTTCGGTGGACAGAAAAATCACTTTTAGGGATCACGCCAGAACTCAGCATATGCAGGGACCAAGAGATCCTAAGTTATGGGCCAAACAAAGTCAAGAAAACTTGAGTCTAAAAGAATTTCGGCAACAACCTAAAACAAAAAGGAATAGACCGGAGACCCACTTAAACCGGCCTACCAAATCCTCATTTACGTTGAAAATAAGGCCATGTTCTCACTCCAACTCTTGTTTTGAGCAACCAACATGTTCCACACGATCATCCAAGTTCAGGAACCACCATATGTCCCAACCACAGAGGTCCACCAGATGTACCAGAAGTCCGTCCTGTGGCAGCAGGAACTGGAGCAGCCCTTCAAGTGACCATTGTGTAGCCCGCCATCCACCGCAGCAATCTTCCTGCCAAGCTCCTCAACCATTGGTATCCCGTGCCCAACGAGAGTGGGAAGAACATCTCGAGCGGAAAAGGGCCAGAAGACTTAGGGAGGAGTGCAGACCATGTACTGATTACTTATTGACCTCACGGACAAAGGAGCCCAGAAATCCGGACATACGTCGTGGAGTTGTAACGTATCGAAACTATGAGTTCTTAAAGGATCCCAGTGATCCCTGCCTGATTAAGCCAACGGGCAAATGTTTCCAGTTCACACAACATAGTCCTGTGCTCAGAGATAAAAACAACTACTCGCGATCACGAAGACGTCGACGTTCTGCTCAATGTTGCGATGACTCCGATGCGTCATCGCACAGCCAGAGTTCGCAAAGATCGGGAAGAATGCGGGGAGGATTAGATTTCCGGGAGGAAGTCTTGGGTTCTCGAAGGCATCGTTACACAGCACACACCTTTCCAACCAGCTTGCCTTGTAAGCTCAACACCAAAAAGAGGGTTCAATCCATAAAGCCGTCCAATTCGCCTATGCACTTATTTAGTTTCGATTAGGAGCAGAGCAATGTAGCTTGCTGCACGACTATCAATGGATAAACCATATTTATAGGAATGGATTACCGCTTGACAGCCGAGCTAGCATGCCACAAATTGTTCCGACAAATTATCGTACTTTGTTCATTTCAAATTATCACGATTAAAGTTTTAATTGCGTACAAACAACTGATTTTGTTACAAGAATATAAATGCATTGCTGGCTGGGAGGGGTCGTGCTACCATCGGGCCTTATTCGTTGGTGAACTTGGCCGGGCGCTTCTCGGCGAAGGCGGTCATGCCCTCCTTGCGATCGGCCTACAAGAAATCAAGGATATCAGATAGGGTAAAACATAGAAGGAATAAAAGACTCACTGTTGAGAACGTAGCATGGAAGGTGCGACGCTCAAACTTCAGACCCTCCTGGAGAGTGGTCTCGTAGGCCGTGTTTACGGCCTCCTTGCACAGCTGCACGATCAGATTCGAGTGGGAGCCGATCTTCTCGCCCAGCTTTACGGCCTCACCGAGCAGCTGGTCGGCGGGCACCACCTTGCTGGCCAGTCCAAGCTTCTCCGCCTCCTGAGCGCCAATCATGTTGCCGGTGAGGCACATTTCCATGGCCTTGGACTTGCCAACGACGCGGGTCAGACGCTGGGTGCCTCCGGCTCCGGGAATGGTGCCCAGGGCAATCTCCGGCTGGCCGAACTTGGCCTTGTCTCCAGCATAGATGATGTCGCACATCATGGCTAGCTCACAGCCACCGCCCAAGGCGTAGCCGTTCACGGCCGCAATGATAGGCTTCTGAGTGCGGGCCACCTCAGTCCAGTCGTTCAGGAAATTTCCCTGGATGCACTGCGAGTACGTGTTGCCCACCATCTCCTTGATATCGGCTCCAGCGGCGAATGCCTTCTCGCTGCCCGTCAAGACGATGGCGGCGATGCTCTGATCCTTGCCAAACTGTTGCAGTGCGGTGGACAGCTCCTTCATCAGGCCGTTGCAGAGAGCATTCAAGGCCTTGGGACGGTTTAGGGTAATCACAGCCACGTTCTTGCCCTCGCCGGCCACTTCGGTCTTGATATACTCCCAGCTGTTGGTGGCTGAAAAGAGACAGCGTTATGAGGTGATCGTTATCGTTACGCAACCAATGTTTGGCTGGAAAAGTACCAAGATCTAGGCAGAAACCGGCACTTGATATCTTGATATTCCAGCTTAGGGTGGAGCTGGCCACTGACCGCGTGGACTTTGATCTTCCTGGAATCCCACATATACTTACAGGTGCTGCTGAACCGGGTGGCCACCTGTGGCTGGCGGGCGGCTGCCTGCAGGACACCCTGGGCACGGGAGGCGAAGATCTTAGCAATGTTGGACATTTTCAAGGGGACTCTTAGCCGGCTGTAAGTGCAAATCGTTATCTAACCGATAAATATCTAGCATGGAGCCACTCTGGTGCGGGGTACCTACGCTTCGGAGTACTGGAGCAATATTGGCGCTCTCGACGGGAAAGTGTGAACGCGTGTCTTCCCCGCAAAAATGCCACGATTTCCAGTCACAGTTTAGAAGCAGCAACAAGTGTTTTTCACATTAATGATATTATTTATAAATAATTAGCACTTACTGTTTACATAATAAATTGGACTCTTATGTAATCCCAAGAAAGAGTATATTAGCATTAAGTCCTTGACTCGATCTGTAATTCTACTAGATTAAAAAAAAACATTTTTTAGTATTTTAAACAGTGATTCAACTCTAAAGTATTATTTTTTTCGTCTTAAAAATAATACAAATAAAAGTAAACTATTGATAAAAATATATATGTTCAGCGTCTAACGATTTTAAAATTAACAGTGACTTTCAACAGCATCTCAACAGAGTTTGTCAGCACTTAAACGGTTACAATTTAAACTTTATAAGCACTTAAGCATAATAGCTGATGTTCAGCTTATCCTTAGACCTTTGGCAAGTCAGTTGCTTTGGGATGCGTACTACTCGTCTCCACCAGCCAAATGTGCTCCTCACGTTGCCTTCTCTCGCCATTGTCTCGCCGAACCCGCCAAATTAGGAATATCAATACCACCATTAGGAAAGAGAATATGCATATTACCAGGCTAAAGATAAAGGCTTCGGGCGCTGAAAATAAGTTAATTGAAATTGATTGAATAAAGACGTTGTTTGAGGATCATATTTACTTTCGCAGTATGGAAACTTCTTAGCCCACAATGAGTCTTCACAAATGTTCTGGTCCTCTCCCTTAAGTGAGTGCTCAGCGGGACACTCGTAGTATATACGAGTCCCATTGGCTACTCTGGATCCTGCAGTTAGGATCGCATCAGTGAAATGCTTCACAATCACGTTTGGCAACTGTGGAATCGCGCACTCCCCATTCCCCTCAACAGGATAGGGACGAGGTCGCTCTTTCACTGTGGGAGTCATCTCAGTAAGATCGACTTCCGCGGTCGCAGTAGTTGATCGGACTGTGGTTGGGCGGGCGACACCTTCGCAAAGAGACTCCAGCTCATCATCTCCGTCCCGGCAATCCCTGATCCCATCGCACAACTTGGAGTAGGGCATGCACTGGCCGGAGGAGCAGTACATTTCCCAGTTGTCGCAGTTGGCCTGCTGCATCTGGGCCCGGCACAGCCATCCCTCCTCGTCCGATCCATCGACACAGTCCCGCCCGCCATCGCAGACCGCTGTGCTGGCTATGCAAGCTCCGTAGCTGCAGCGAAACCCATATCCCGGACACCAGACCTTTTCGCACATGGCGGCAGTCTCATCGGAGGCGTCCAAGCAGTTGGCGGTGCCGTCACAAAGCTGGTCCAGTTGGATGCAGTCGCCCCCTCCGCACCGATGACCGCAGCTCGAGGCGTTCGGCGATCCAGAGCAAATGGAGAACGCAAAGGAGAGGAGAACTACGAGCTGCAGGGATCGATTCTGATGCGCTTCGAACATTCCGAATGGGTTCCAATCAACAGACTGCCGCTTCCATGTCGAGGGTAAGGTTTTTACGGGAACTGTCCAATCAAAACCTGTTTGATGAAAATATGACGATAGCAGTGTAATATTCTGTCATGGGCTTTTCTGAGCGGCTCTGATTATCGCTTTGCATGTATCATTGACTGAGTTTGTTTTGCTTTTAGATAAACTTATCAGTTGGTCTTTCCATAATGTATACGTATAATTTGTTATATTAGTTGTAATTCTACTGTAATGGCAAATCCACACGAAATACCCCCCATTTCTGTGTATTAATAAGATTGTAAAAGGGTTAAATTCTCTTAACAGCGGAAATTGGTGACATATTTATGATAATCATAACAATTACGCCAATCATTCGGGGTCAAAAACCACTGGAAAGAAAAGTGTTACTCAAGAAATAGTATTAATTCTTGACAAACAAAAAATCACTAGTAGTACAGTTTATGAAATAAAAATTGTTACATTATTTTTATTTATTCATCTATTGGTTTATTTTTCTCATTGCTTTCATATGCATATTCTACTGTTTCTCAAAATGAGTATACTTTCGTTAGTATGAATTATGGGCTTAAGCTTATAATCGAACGCATTAATTATAAAGAAAAGCGGCTTGTGTTAGTTGGGTACAAATATAAATACAGCTCGGGGATGGCTGGCCGGAAACAAAAAACTGCAAATACTTGAAGTAAACTTAAGTAACACGTCAAATTCCTTCCAACGAGGAAAGGCTTATTATTTCTTGTGGGCAGATGCCGGCGGCGTGCCATAAAACTTTCGCTTCTTAATGGTGCCGCCTTTGAAGGGAGTTGCTGTGGAAAAAATAATTAGGAAAATAGACTATAATAATTCCGTATGTCACTTACCATACAGCGACAGCAAGTCATGTTTGCTGCTGGGCACCCTCTTGATCACTGATGCCGGCGTTCTTGTTGGATCTACAACGATGTATTGCTCCCAGAACGAAACCGGCAGCTCGAGCAGTGCCTTCATCACCTGTTTCTGGGTGAAGACCTCTGTGTTTTTACGGGAACTGTCCAATCAAAACCTGTTTGATGAAAATATGACGATAGCAGTGTAATATTCTGTCATGGGCTTTTCTGAGCGGCTCTGATTATCGCTTTGCATGTATCATTGACTGAGTTTGTTTTGCTTTTAGATAAACTTATCAGTTGGTCTTTCCATAATGTATACGTATAATTTGTTATATTAGTTGTAATTCTACTGTAATGGCAAATCCACACGAAATACCCCCCATTTCTGTGTATTAATAAGATTGTAAAAGGGTTAAATTCTCTTAACAGCGGAAATTGGTGACATATTTATGATAATCATAACAATTACGCCAATCATTCGGGGTCAAAAACCACTGGAAAGAAAAGTGTTACTCAAGAAATAGTATTAATTCTTGACAAACAAAAAATCACTAGTAGTACAGTTTATGAAATAAAAATTGTTACATTATTTTTATTTATTCATCTATTGGTTTATTTTTCTCATTGCTTTCATATGCATATTCTACTGTTTCTCAAAATGAGTATACTTTCGTTAGTATGAATTATGGGCTTAAGCTTATAATCGAACGCATTAATTATAAAGAAAAGCGGCTTGTGTTAGTTGGGTACAAATATAAATACAGCTCGGGGATGGCTGGCCGGAAACAAAAAACTGCAAATACTTGAAGTAAACTTAAGTAACACGTCAAATTCCTTCCAACGAGGAAAGGCTTATTATTTCTTGTGGGCAGATGCCGGCGGCGTGCCATAAAACTTTCGCTTCTTAATGGTGCCGCCTTTGAAGGGAGTTGCTGTGGAAAAAATAATTAGGAAAATAGACTATAATAATTCCGTATGTCACTTACCATACAGCGACAGCAAGTCATGTTTGCTGCTGGGCACCCTCTTGATCTCTGATGCCGGCGTTCTTGTTGGATCTACAACGATGTATTGCTCCCAGAACGAAACCGGCAGCTCGAGCAGTGCCTTCATCACCTGTTTCTGGGTGAAGACCTCTGTGTAGATCGCATGCTGGTCGGGATCTGGCGTGGAGTAGCCCACGATGGTGGGGCCAAAGATGAGCGAGATGTTATCGATCGGCATCAGCACAACTGGGCACTGAGCAATCCGCTGGAAGTGCAGTATGAGGAAGGCCAGCGTATCCCGATTGGCTTGAGGTAGCTGCTTCACCGATTTATAAAGCATCTCCTGAGCGACATTGTTGTCTGGATTCTGCACAGCGTTGGCAAAATCCTTCCACTGGCTGGTCGGAATGAGAGGCTCTGTGAGAGACCTAAGGAAATCCTTCACACAACAGCACAATACGTAGATGTCCGTGTTGCCCAGATGTGGAGTGGCCTTGCCTCGCAAAAACTGCTCCTTAAGAGCCTTGTACTCCCGCTCAGACGACGACAACCGGTATAGGCCCACCTCAGTGAGGCCACGGGCTTCTATCTCGTTGACACAGTGCACAATCAGAGCCGGAATCATTGGGGCAATAGACGGGGCAAAGTCTGTGACGTAGCCGGTCATGGTCTTAGTTGTGGGCGTTCCCGTTTGGGGCACACAGCTAACGGTTAGCAGATACCGACAATCGATGTGGCAGCGAACCGGGCAATCCCGACATCTTAGACCAACAGCCCCAAACCGAATTCTGGAAAAAGTATAAAATTTAATGAATAAAGATTATACTGAGAGTTTTAGGATACCAACCGTTTTTGGCACTGCACGCAATTGTCCCCGCGCAAGAAAGTCTTCTGGCTAAAGGTGTGGTTCCTCATTAGCGGACGGTGCTGCAGAGGTGTTCCGGATTCGGTCACGTGCGTCGCCATCACGTTTTCCGGTGTCAGCGGCGGAGCGGTAGCCTCCTTCAGTACAGATCGTCGTGGCGTCGAGGACAGTCCGTCACCAATCCTCTCTTTTCCACCAATCACCGGTAGCGACTCAATGGTCGACTCTGCTCTAATCACGCCCTGCCCATCCTGGGGTATGGTTACCTTGGTAGTGGCACAAAAGCGCTCAGCGCCCTGACCCACATCCACCGTGTGCTGCTCCACTCCGATACCCACGCCTGAGCGCCGTGACTTACTGGTGGTTGGGGTGTTTCCGGTCATACTGCCGTTGAGGCCAGTACTCAGGCGCGATCTCTTGTTGCCGACACAGGGAATCGTGTTCTTGGGCAGCGAGGGTCGGTGCTCGCGCCAGGATTTCGATGTGCGCACATCAAGAAAGTCGTCCTCAGAGTGTGTAATAGACAGATCGGAAAGCAGAGAGCCGGTGGAGTTGATGTCGCCATAGGACTTATCCTCCCGCACAGCATTCAGCGATTTGCGCTTCCTTGAGGAGGGAAGTGTGTGCAGGAAGGCGAGCTTGTCGCGTGTCTCATTGTTCAGATTGCGCTCGTGACGCAGCAGATCCGCCACAGCCATGATCTTGCCCTCCATGGCATCGCGTTCGTGCTCCGCTTGACGACGCGCCTTGATCTCCATGTCAATAATGCGGCGCGCGTGGAAGAGCTTGCCCTCCAGGTCGCCCATCTTCGTTAGCGACTTATCCAACTCGCTTTGGATCCTGGCCGTCTCGGCCGCGTAACCAGCGCACTTTTCGTGGTATTGCTCGAACATGCGCAGGAACCGCAGGAATTCTGGATGAGAGATGAGGATGTGAGCATTCATTCACCTCGTTTGTAGCCATTTTTACTCACCCTCCTCGGCAGTTCCATCGGTTAACACATGCATGCAGCGTCTCAGATCATCAAAGGATGCCAGGGCCGAGAGCGCCATCTTCAGTTTTCTCCTTTTATCTGTGGATAGGTTTTCACTCGCAGGGACAACCTGCACACTGAATGTCTCGATTCAACACAAATTGTGATGAAAATCTGTATTATTTCCACAATAACGAACAAGAAAACGGAGCACGCTTAAAAGGACGCGATCAATTTTTCAAGTTCCGTTGTTTTCAAATTGACGCCATGAATACAGTGTGACCTTTTTCGAATTGAAACCCAGTTCTATTGTCAAACAAAAAATACCGATAATAAAGTCTGTTCAGACAGAAAATGTTGTGCTAAATAAATAAGGTAATTCATTAACCCTATTTCTCCAAAATAACAATTACACTGCGTTAAGACTGCGTTCAGCAGAACAAAGTTGATCACTGATGTTGCAAGAATGTTTGCATCATGATTAGTAATCATGTTCAGCTATCTATCTATCGTAAGAATTCCATCAGTGATCAGGTTTGACACAAAAACCATAAAGCATATATATGATATACCATTTTTCGGCGAACTATTTCGAGTTGCGCTCAAAATAAATTTTAAAAAATACATTTTGGGTATTCCCTAATCTGTTGAATGGTTGAAAGTTCAACAGAAAATTTTAGCGATCATGGAAACGACCATAAATGGTTTCTGTCGAATATTAAAGCAAAAAGCAAAAGCATTAAGCTTTTTTTTTATTATAAGTAAGTGCCTACATTTGAAAATGTAAGAAGAACTACTAATATAATTTCTAAGGTAAATAATGCATATTCAAGATACTAAAATATTACATTGCTGCCATGGTATTTTAATAAAGTAGCGTGAAAAATGGAGTTTGTATAAAACAGTTGATTAACAATTTACCAAGGTTTAACAATTCAGCGATTCAGTTAAGGGAATACCCTAATTATTTAAAACCAATCCCACTCAAGAGCTTCGTTAGATTTTGTGGTGTTCAATCGCCGACGATATAGCCTAGCACTCGAGTCTAGAGTGAGCGAGAGGAGAATCCCAGTGGGAAGGAACACGCCGAGTGGGACTTCGCTCCCTACATCGACATCCTGCCGGGAGTGTCCTTGCAGAGAAATTAAGTTCTGGCCAAAAGAATTTGGTTACCTTGTACTAATAATAGTATCTTTTTAGCAGAACCACCAGAACGATCCCCGACGAGCTACTTGGCAGCTTAAGCGGAGATGGATGAAGCGCTGGCTTCTGTAGGGAGGAGGAAAAAAGGGCGTCCACTTAGGGATAGCTGGAGAAGCTATTGCCAGGATGCTGTGTGACATCCTGCAGCATCAGGCGGAACAACCCCGTTCCCAATCCGGCTTCCACTTCCTCAAGTTCCAATATGCCTATTGCGATTCGGAGCTGGACTGCAGATGGGAAAGATCATCCGTGGGACGAGAATGAAGCTTTGAACTACTAATTTACATAAACAAAAACATTCGATGAAAATTCCATTTATTTATATTTTAATTTCTTTGTGCACCAGCATACTCTTCTATTTTAAATTGTTCCAATTGATTTGAAAGTAAGATCATGCATTGCCGGTGAACTTTGAAAACTTCCGTCACACTACAAAGTACACGATTTATCGGATAGTGAAACTCTTAGGCAATCTGAGTACTAGGCTTAAATCACAAAGTACCAAACTAATACAAAATGTGGCGCTGTAACTTAACAGGACCTTAGAGATGGGCATCAACTTTGCCTTCGATAGTCTCAAGTCGTGCATTACCTATCGAAAATAAATTCCATTGGCTAGCTGAATGTTTGAAATGTATAAACTTTACTTGATAAATGTAAATTAATATCTGTATGAATTTTATTTGTATTGGTTGTAAGGTATTAAAAATCGATATTAAAAAATATAATAATTTTAAACAACCATCTCTAATATTTGTTCCAACTCGACCAGTGTGGCTAAACGAATCGGAGTCTCGACTTTGTTTCAAAAATGTCTGTCCACTCGCCCAATCCTGCCCTGATCTTGCAGAGCAAGCGCTTCAATGGACTGCGGAATATCCTAGAGCGCGAGGGCCCCTTTTGCAAAGACGACTTCGCTTCCTCGCCGGAGAATCTGGAGTTCCTGCAGACCGAGTGCCAGGTTCTGATCATTGGAGCCGGCGGTCTGGGATGCGAGCTGCTGAAGGATCTGGCTCTGATGGGCTTTGGCAACCTGCATGTCATCGACATGGACACCATTGAGCTGTCCAACCTGAACCGCCAATTCCTGTTCCGCCGCACGGACATTGGTGCCTCGAAGGCCGAGTGCGCGGCGCGCTTTATCAACGGACGAGTGCCAACCTGCCGGGTGACTCCTCACTTTAAAAAGATCCAGGACTTCGACGAGTCCTTCTACCAGCAGTTCCGCCTGATCGTCTGTGGACTGGACTCAATAGTGGCCCGGCGCTGGATAAACGGCATGCTGCTCTCCATGCTGCGCTACGAGGAAGACGGCACATTAGATACCAGCTCCATAGTGCCCATGATTGATGGCGGCACCGAGGGCTTCAAGGGCAATGCTCGCGTCATCCTGCCCGGATTGTCGGCCTGCATTGAGTGCACCCTGGACTTGTTCCCGCCGCAGGTAAACTATCCCCTGTGCACCATAGCAAATACTCCCAGGCTGCCGGAACACTGCATTGAGTACGTGAAGATCATACAATGGGAGAAACAGAATCCGTTTGGTGTTCCCCTGGATGGCGACGATCCTCAGCACATTGGATGGGTCTATGAAAGGGCCCTGGAGCGGGCCAACGAGTTCAACATCACCGGAGTCACCTATCGTTTGGTCCAGGGCGTGGTTAAGCACATAATCCCCGCCGTGGCCAGTACGAATGCAGCTATTGCCGCCGCCTGCGCCCTTGAGATCTTTAAGTTGGCTACAAGCTGCTATGATAGCATGGCCAACTATCTGAACTTTAACGACCTTGACGGGATCTACACTTATACCTACGAGGCTGAAAAGTCGGAGAACTGCTTGGCCTGCAGCAACACACCTCAGTCGCTGCCCGTTGAGGATCCCAACACCACCACGCTGGAGGACGTAATAAAGCTGCTGTGCGACTCTCCGCGGTTTCAGCTCAAAAGCCCGGCGCTTACCACTGTGATGAAAGATGGCAAGCGGCGGACTCTGTACATGTCCACGGTAAAGAGCATTGAGGAGGCGACGCGCAAGAACCTAACGCAGTCGCTGGGCGAATTAGGCCTACAGGATGGCCAGCAGCTGACGGTAACCGATGTTACCTCGCCCTCTGCCCTCACCCTGCAGTTAAAGTACCAGACCAATGAGGTTGAGATGGTCTGAGTTGTATCACAGTATATAACATTTTTAATACACAATACAATATGTATGTAAATAAATCGGCAGGCACAGCCTCAAGTTACGCAACTAAACGTTCATGTCCAAGATATACTTCTTGCCGGTGAATCCCTGGAAGTTCAAGGCTGCGGCTGCAGCGTCTTTAAAGTTATTTAAGGGCACCATCTCATGGTTCGGGGCCACGAACTTCCCTTGCTCCATCAGCTCAAAGATTTCCTGAAACATTTTCGAACGCTCCGGGGAACTGTAGTTCTCCTTTGACCAGCGTGTCATCCAGAAGCCTCTAAATGCAATGTCCTTGAAAATGAGCGGTCCGGTGGCCACGGTGACGGGCTCGCGGGACATTCCACCATAGGTGACCATCACTCCACCGTTGTCCAGATGCCGCGACACCTCCGTGGCACTCTTTCCGCCCACACAATTGAAGGCCAAGCGGGGCTTCTTCAGCTTGCCCGACTTGAAGATGTCGCTGGTGCGGATTTCAGCCTCGGTTAGCACTTCGGTAGCTCCAAGACATTGCAGCATCTGCTTGAGCTCGGCAATCTCGGGGCGATCGCGAACGATGCCAATGCTATTAATACCCCAGGCGCGGCACAGCTGATGCACTGCCTGACCCACGGCGCTGTTGGCTCCGTTCTGAATGACGGTGTCACCCGGACAAAGCTGCACGAAGTCCTTAAGCATGCGGTAGGCGGTGGTGGGATTTACCGTTGAGGTGGCGGCTTCAGCCAGTCCCACTTTTTTGGACACGACCATCAGTTGATCCTCCTTATAAACGGCGTGCGTAGTCCAGGTGCCCAGGCCGGTGGCCAGGGGAATGACATGCTGCCCCGCCTCCAAGCTCTTGACATTGTCGCCCACGCAGATGACCTCCGCCACACATTCATTGCCGCCAACGGCTGGAAACTTGGGCTTCACCGGGTATTTTCCTGTGCGATTAAGAGATGTCTATATATATATTCTGGATTCTTAAATGGAACATAGTTCAAAGTACAACGATTAACCGATAACTATCAGCAAACTCAAAAGCACTTTTTCAGGAATCCAGCTTCTTAGTTCAGAAGTGTAGTTGGGTCAGTTAAAATCAAGTCTTAGTTTCATTAAGTCGATAGGACGTAACCCTTTTTGTATTACAGTGTTATTGGGTACAGGTTGTCGCATTGCTTTTTGAATATATTTATTATGCGTCTTACAACCCGGCATACCTTGAATAGTGTTAATGTCCGCCGGGTTGATAGGGGCCGCAAGGATCTTGACCAGCACTTGTTTATCCTTGGGATCAGGTAGCTTGTCCTCCACCAGTTGCAGTACGTCTTGCGGCTCGCCGTGTTGTGTGTATTTCAAGGACTTGGCCACTACTGACATGTGGCGGCTCCGCAAGGTGGGGCTGGTTCCAAATAAAAATCCCCGGCGCAACATTTGGAGATAATAGGATATGCGACTGTTAAAATAAGAAATGGAAATTGTTATGCAGGCCGGTGTGACCGTTCCAGTTGAACAGCAACATCATTTTTAAGTACGACCGAATTTTTAGGTATTTTAATTGATATTACATTCTTGGTATTTCCAGCAAATCAAAAAACAGCCGTCGTGTTTTCGCAGAATTTCAGGTGTCTCAAATCGATTTTTTAAACAAAACCCCAAGAAATACTCAAAAAAATAAATTAACCGGTGGCAAAATGGACGCGTAAGCATACGAATGTGGTAAATCGTACCTTTGGTTCATTACAAATTTGTGATCTTTGCAGTTTACAAGACGAGGTGGAGTCGCTGGAAGCCATCCTAATGGACGATGTTCGCATCAAACGCACGCCCAGGTAAGTGATAAAACCGATGTGTTTACGGTAGTACAACAGATATTGAAATCCCTATAAAGCGGCGATGTGGAGCAGATTGAGACCACGGTACTGCCTTTGACCGGCGAGGAAGAGGAGCAGCAGTACGTGTGCGTCACTTTGCAGGTGCAGCCGACACCCGGGTATCCGGAGGAGAGTCCCACATTTAAGCTGCTGCGTCCGCGGGGACTAGACGATGCCCGCTTGGAGGCCATTCGAAGCGCCTGCAATGCCAAGATCAAGGAGTCCCTTGGGTTTCCGGTGGTCTTCGACCTCATCGAGGTGGTGCGGGAGCACCTGAGCGGCAGCAATCTGCCTAGTGGTCAGTGTGTCGTATGTCTGTATGGATTCGCCGACGGCGACGAGTTCACCCGCACCGAGTGCTTCCACTATCTGCACAGCTACTGCCTGGCCCGCCATTTGAATGCCCTGCGCCGCAACTACCAGGAGGAGTTCGACAAGCTGCCCGCCTGGCTGCAGAAGACGGCGGATCCCTTCCAAGCCCTGTGTCCCGTCTGCCGTGAGCACATCGGAGACGAAACGGATAGCCTCAAGTGCGCCATGCCCCCGTCGGAGCTCCTTAATGCTCCGGACTTTAAGGTGACCGAGGAGCTGCGCCAGATGCAGCAGCGCATGTCAGAACTGTATTTGCAGCAGAAGAGTCGCGGAGCCATCATCGATGTGAAGGCCGAGGGATCTGCCGTGATTTCAATCGAGACGGAGGAGGACATCAGGCGAAGGCGTCGTCGCGAGGAGGCCGAGGCAGCCAAGAAGCTGGAGGGACCGGCCAAGGAGGAGGCCATCAAGCCAACCACTAGTTCCACATTTGCGCCCGTCGTGCAGGAGACCCAGCGTATCATGCCAGAGCCGACCAACAATAACTATCACCACAATCGTCGCCACTATCGCGGGGGCAGGCGGCACCATCACCAACATCAGCATGGTCACCACCATCGGGTCGAAAGGGATCGAGAGCAGAATGCGGCTGCAGCTCCTGCCACCGCCGGCGGTTCTACATCGAATTCGGGCAACGGCAAGCAGGCAAAGGCCCAGTCAGCCAGCTCCGGGCATGCCAGGTGACGATGGCTTCCGAAAGAGATGGGGATCCGGATACCCATTGCGTTGCCATGCTGCTAATACACAATGAAGCACCAACCCAAACGGCCCAGGTTTAATTTCGTGAGGCGCACTCGTTTCTGTGAATTCTTAAGTTCGTATATATTTATGTTTAGTTAGCTTTAGCGAGCCGGGTTAGCTAATTTGGATTATATTAATGATGATATTTAGTTGTACCTTAACTATAATGATATTTGTAATGATTTACAAAAGACTTGCGGCACCATGCCGATCCGATATTAGTAGGGCCTTTGATAGTTAGCGCTTAGAGCATGTATTTAGCAGAACCAACTGGCAGCGCTGGCGTTGACGAGATTACACCACAGCATTGAGAAGATCGAGGAGACGACGGTATTGATATCCACTTACGCATAATCTGCAACTGCACTTCGACGTTTAGTATAAATATTTCTATCTCTGGCAGCCTATAGCACAAAGAAAAGTAAGAACCCAGCTTGTTCTTGACTAAGTTGGGCGATTGAAGGTGGAGCGGCATTTCTAGTCAGTGAATGGAGGTCGGGAGGCAGCAGAGAAGGAGAAACCCGATACAGGGCATCTGCATTAGCATGCATGCATACATATTTGAATATCACAATTAATTGAGTGTTTGTAGGAATCCGAATAGTGATCAGCAGTGATCGACCATGGTATTATATCGAAATTCCAATTTCAATGTGTCAAATAAATACTACGATTGAGAACTTTAATGAATAAATCAAATTCGGAAATCAAATCCTGTGTTTTGAGTTTAACTTTCGTGGGATCCATTACTAAAAAGTCAAAAGACATTAGGTTATGTTGTTATTTTTTGTAAATGTTTATTTCGCATTTAAATTGTTTTAATTTTATAGAATTACAAAAAACGAGTTTTAATGCATTTCGTTCGTTTCGTACAACAAAATAATTTAGTATTAGTATTTTACAATATTTATATAAACGGGTTCGTTTTTGTTTCACCCATCTGCATCGTAATTCAATCGCTGGTATTGCATATAAAAAACAAAATAATTATGCAATACAAAATCTGTGTGTTTTTGTCTCTTAACAGTTAAATATTAATTAAACTTATAGTAATGACTTTTAGTATATAATTAAATATTTTCTTTATGCGGCTTACAATTTTCACTTTCCTATTAGTTTAATAACAAAACAAAATCAAATTTTATCCTTTAACGGGTTTAGTTATTTTTTTGGTCGTTTTGCTTCTGCCACTCCCCGTTCTTGGCTGGGTATCCACCGGACTGGCGATTCCAATGGAGTCCTTAAACTCAAGTTGGTTTGCAGCAGAGGCCCCGACTTTTCATTCGAATGTTGTATTTTTTTCTATATATTTTTTCGATATTTTTTTGTTTTTATTCTTTGTAGTTTTTAATTGCCTTAGAGCACTTGGAGTGTATTTTTCATTAATTTACGCTTGCTTTTCGCTTTATAAGTATATACAAATCATAATTTTGGAAACGTGTATAACTAGTGAATAAAGGTAGTAGGCATTACAAATTAGTAGTAGCAAAAGGTAGTATAAGTATTAGTAGTACTCGTAAGTAGGTTGCTTGTCTGATCAACTTTGTGTGCTAGCTATATGTCTGCATTACTTTCATCTTAACTTCGTGTCTTTTACAAAATATATATAGTATAAACAACTATAAATTGATTCGCTTTTCCACTCCACACTTCAAGGGTAGTCTCTTTAGAACTGTGTGCTGTTCCTGCTACATTCATTGTTAATGTAGACTCGGTTATTTCTGAGGAGGGTTTGGTTTAGTTTAGAACTTCAGTGCGTAGTTAGTACGTTAATTTGTGTGTGTGGTTTAAATATTGGCATTCTCTGCTTCTCTATTGTCATCCTCATCTGTGAGGTCGCGTTCTTACAGGCGGAACGGTTCGCGCTTCTCCGTTGGTGTTGTTCCACGCGAAGTGCGCCGCATCGTCGAGCTGAAAGTTGGCTCCGCTGAACTCTTCCGCGGCGTCTGCATGCCAGAGGGCGTGGAACTACCGCTGATGTTTCGCCTGGGATCGAAAAGAATGGATTAGTTGCAACTCTTCAAAATGTCGTACACATTATAACACACAAAAATAACAATAATGTATTTTACTCTAATAATCGAACTTAAGCATTAGTCCAAAGCATTTTTGGTCGTGTTCCTGTTGTTTTCATGGCACGGACATGCACATTAACATTTACATGCTTGGAAAAGGTATAACAAACAAGGAAACTTAACAATAACTTTAGACGAGTGTAAATCATAATTACTTGATATAGACAGAGTTGAAAATTGACTAGGTAATGTCTTTGTTGTGAGCTTATTAACTTTACCCCAAGCTGGTTGGATTCGTAGTCGAGCTGGGCGATGTTGACTTGGAATCGAATGAGGGTATCTTAATCGGAATCCGTGATGGCCGGCTTTTCGTGTTTTAGGGGGTAGTAAGTACAACGATAGTTAGCAAAGGTAAACCATAACCGCTGCCTACGATAGTTGATCGGTCTTATATCTAGCCTAAACTTATGAGTATGTATTTATGGTAAGTGTTGCAAGGGCTGTATTACCTAATAGGTTTGAAGCCGAAGCCTGTTAGTGCTGGTATACTGGATGATCTACTCATGCCTCCGTTGCTGTTTCAGTATTTAATGTTTATTTTTGATTTTTGTGTTTTGGAAGGGGCAGGCATAAGTTTTAGTTGCGTTTTTTAGTTGCGTTCAAGCCAATTTCAAATGGTCAAATGCCAATTGTGTTGAGAGTTAGCGTTTCATGATGTTGATTGTTTGTGTGAGTGGTGTTGGTCAAGAGTTAATGCGGTACACCGAAATCAGTGTAAAAATAAAAATAATAAATTAATAAGAGTTTGAATAATTAATGTGGTTTGATCCCGCCCAACGTCCCCGCTATTACTGATTCGCCGAACTGACTAAATCATAGAATCCTACCTTGTGGGCGCTGGACTGGCCGATCCGGAGGCGGTCTTGCGGGTGATGGTGCTGGTGCCGTTGAGACGGCTTCCGGGAGTCGCAGTGGTGGTTACCGAAAGACGCGCCGGACGAGGCGTGGTGCCGCTGGCGGTGCTGGCCGTCGATGGTTTGCGTTGCGGAATGCGAGAGGGCGTGTGATCGTCTACAAAAATGCAAGATATTAGCTTCTGCTCTTTGAGAAGTGGGCTTTAAGAGTAAGCAGGTTTATTATCATATCCAACTTTTTTCCTAAACGGGATCCTTAAACTCAAATAACTGTTGCTGCGATCCACCGACTACTTACCGGTGCTATCCAACGACAGCGTGGAGCCATGTCGCGATGGCGGCTTCGATCCTTGCCTGCTGAGTGGCCGCGAGTTGGGCTTGGAGCCCGCACGAGAGCCTCCTGGCGTGAGACCCGTGCGCGTGCTCGTGTAGGTGACCTTGCGAGGTGTGTATCGGCCCGAAGGTCCTCCGTGGCTGCCCTCGTTGTCGCTCAGGGAGTCGGGGGTGCTGGCCGAGAGTGAGGAGCGCGATGGGCGCGACATGGGTATGGAGCGAACCGATCGCTCGCGTACCTGTGCGGAAGATAAACATACATTGTAACACTGATTCCATTCTAAATTCAGGACCCCGTGAAAATGGAACCAAACTCAAGCACTCCTCCTGGAGCGCAGCTTCTTCGTCTCGTGCTGTCTGCGAACTTACCCAGTGTGTTGTTGGATGACAATGCAGCACGTGTGGACTCAGCGGCACCGAGCGGCTGGTATTGCAACGGACGAATACCGTGCCGCCGGCACCCATGTGAATAGGAAAGGCGCATGGAACCTGGTCTTGAGCACGGATTTTCTCAAAGATTGGCATTAGCTCGGCCAAGTGCTCGTCGGCTAGGGAATTAGTTTCAATACGTTTAACCAACTATGGACAGACTTTATTAAGCTGGCAAACGGTTTATGATCATTTAAGCCGTGGACAACAACCTAACCTGGCCTAGTAATCAAATAACCTCAACATAAATAGTGTGGGGTGTACTGTACTCTAGCTTAAACTCAAAAAAGTCGCAAACACATATACAAAATATACTTCAGTACTTAAGAAAATTCGAGTTAAACAAATATATCGTTACGAAAGTATTCGGTTCTCATGCAGATATGTAAACAAATGAAATATAAAGAGTCGGCGGCGCAGCAGCGAGAGCTTTTCTTTGTCAACAACACACACAACGAACCCAAAATTGGACCAAGGAGCACTTACCTCGTGCCCTTGTAGGATGGGGACATGTTTGGACGGGCAAAGGATTGGGATCGGGACTGGAGAAAGGGTTTACCATATTCTCCCTTTACATTTTCGTTCAAATTTGTCAATATCAGAATTGATGGCATTTTTACTCTTCAACGAAGCTAATATATTTCTGTAGAGCTATCTTTATACTGACATTTCAAAAACTAAAATTTATTAAATTCAATTTAGTCATACCGGGTAAATAGGAATGTTATATTCTTGATTTTCGAAAACTTAATTATTATACCAAATTCCATTTCATGGAAGTTTGCATAATAAGGTGTATATTAGCTTTTCTGAAGGATAAACATCGCATCAGTTCTGAACAAGGACAAACCTGATAGGAATGAAATAAGGAGAAGGACGCCTTAAGTTTCTGTTGCAGATTCTTTTGCTGATTGCTTTTTGATTTACCTTGATGATGGGACCCTGTCCACTCATATAAGGCGGCAAGTTGGAGCTGCCGCCATTCTGGGCATTGGGTGAGGAGGAGGCAGTGGCGGCCGCATTGGGCGTGGAACGTCTGGGCGTGAATGCGGCCATGCTCTGCGAGACGCCATCGGCCAATATGAATTGCTCGCGTAGCTCTATGTTAGTGCGTCCCTTGGCTGCTCCCGGGTAACATTGCATTGGTTTTGGTAGCGATTGCGATTGCAGTGGCAGATGCACGGATGCATTATACGCATTGGCATGGCATATGCACCCACATATAACATGTACACGGATAGGCAATGTTTTGTTGTAGGGCGAACATATAAACAACAACAATAACAACGAAAGTTCGTTACCGCAAAGTATTTGTCAGTTTGTTTTCAGTTTTCAGTTTTGTGGTATTTGTTTTTTGGATTTGTTTGTTGTTTAGTGTTTGGTGTGGGCACAGGCGGGTGCATGTCGGGCGTGGGCGTGGTCGTGGGCGTGGCGAGCGGGCAGCGCAAGCGACGAGTACACATACATGTATATTTTTCGGGTTCGATTAATCAATATTCAATCGAGTTTCGGTATAATAAAGGAAACCATTTTGAAAAAGAAAAAGGGGTAAACATAAAATTGGATTAGTAAAAAACGAAAAACAAATAACAAAAATTAATACACAAATTCAAATTTTCTAGAGGACGCACAGCGAATTCCGTGAGGCTTCAAACATAAAATGCGTGACATGAAGTACAGTCTACAAAGCCCCTGTTAGTCTACAGAGGATGATTAGCTTTTTAAGAAATAATGCAGAATGTTAGTTCTAAAGTAGGATAAGGTTAACAAAAAGCGTTTTTAAATAATGGCTTAGAAGTACATATCTTTTTTGACTACAACTAGAAGTTGGGTGGAGAAACCTGGTTAGTATCACTAGTTTATAGGGAATAGTACAGTAGGTAGACAGGATAGTTTTTGGTAGGCGTTGGTGTGTGTTTTTATGGACTTATGGCAGCAGTTGTTACGAAGTTAGGTAAACGAAGCGACGAAAATGAGCATGAGTAAAGTAAATGGCCAACCCTCGGCTAGATTGTTTGGGCTTTGGGTTTCATTGGGTTCGGTTGTTGATTTTGTTGGCTGGGTTATTGTGTATGAAGTGGCTTTTGGCACTGGCTGGCAATTACATATATAATTCGCCTTGGGCACACTGTTAATTTTGTTTTAGCGTTGTTTAGGCAACTTAAGGACCAGAATTAATAATGAGGCTTAAACAAAGGTTTCTCTCTTTATTTCCGGGTTCTTTGGCTATTATTATTTTAGGCACAGTAGTTTATTGTTGGTAGGTTGTTTGTTGGTTGGTTAAATGACCATATCCGTTTGGTATTATTATTATTTGGCATTAAAGTATAATTAGTTGTTAAGCACAACTGTACCTAGGTGTGATATGAATGCGTTTAAATGAAATGAGCAAACGATGCACAGCATCTGGGTAGACAAAATGCATGAATTGGGTGAAATATTTAAAATGCGGACTAAAAGATTACTCTAAAATATTATTGTAGATTATGATATATGTGACTGGTACTAATGTGGAATGGATGAAGTCCAACAAATTTTGAAAATGTGTGTACGCAACACAACTTAATAGGGTGTTTGGATAGCTTCGGATAGATGGTCCACTTACCGCGACAAGGATCGTTCTTCTGCAGGAATTCGTCCAGTGCCACCCAGCCGCCTCCCACGCGCACCATAACAGTACTGCGAAGAATGCGAACCAGGCGCAGTTTCTGGGAGTCTCCGAACTGGATAAATAAATAACTAATTTAATATCGTTCAAGAAAAATATAGGCTCCAACTTACTCTGTACTTGCCCTCGCCAACTTGGAACACTCGGAACTTCTGCCGGCAGGTACACAGCATGACCAGTCGTTTGACCTCGTCGTGTATTTTATCCGAATCATTGGCCGGCTTCCTTTCTTGCCAATCAGGACGGAGGGCAGCAATGAACTCTTGCCAGTCGATGAGACCTTCGCCATTGCGATCAAACAGATCGGCTACAGCCTTCATTTCCAAGCCTGAGGTGTCGAATTCTATGGGAAGGTAGTGCCATTAGTTGAGCATTTTGTAAGGTTAAGGGAAGAGCCTCCAGGAACTTACTTGTGTTGAGTATGCCATCGATAAAAACATCGCGTGGAATCATGCCGTTGTTGTCCTTGTCCATTTTACGGAACAGATCCGTCAAGCGCGACTTCTTGTGGTTCATGTACTTCAGGAACTTTAAGTGAATATCGAAATAAACATAAATATTCAGTTGCTAAGAAATTGTGGGTTAAAATACTTACGCGCTTGCGCCAATCATCCCAGCTGAAGTTGCGAGCACGCTCCACATCCTTCAGGTACAGGAGATGATCGTTAAGCAGACGCTGGCGCTCCCATGAGAGCATCCAGACATCGCGCCACTTAGTCCACAGAAGCTTGGCGCGTGGCGAACGGAATTCCAGTTCTGGCCCAGAGGTGCTAAATTCAAATTGAACATTTTAAATAAGAAGTCCTCTACAGTTGAGTATTTGATGAGCAAAACTACATATAGTACAAACATTTGTGCAAGAGTACTCGCCATGCACAGCATTAGATGATATTGGGGGTTGTTGAGGACTTACCTTGGCGAGAATCGGGGGCCGTAATGAGGCAGGCGATCTCTGTCGGGAGTGTCACGCGTGGGCGTGATACGGCTGCTCAGAGATATTGTTTTTGACATAGACAAAGGCAAAAAAGCGGCAAGATGCATAGTTTGATATTTGATATTCGAGCGGTATGATCAACGTTTACGGAGTAGCGTAGTGTGTAGACAAGATGAAAGTAGATTCAAAAAGAGACAAAACAAAATGATAAAGTAACGAACAGAATACGCAGAACATAATGGCCAGTAACATAGATAGAACAACATAAATTGATATTTTTATAAATATTTCGAACAGTTGTAGACGCAGCATTTCCAAAAATTGTTGAAAACAAAAGAATTTTGATTTTAGAATTTAGAAATACATGCGGAATCTATCTATTCTCGAATTATGGAAAAGTTAGTCCCGATGATAACTTACCTTCCTTTGCGGGCGTTGAGTCCTTGGTCACGAGATCCCTTGAAGCTATGAAAAGAGTGATAAATATAATTAGTTATACATATGTAGCAAGATTTCGGATCAAACAAGCAATGGTTTTAGCAGCAATGATTAAGCAGGGTGGTTTTTTGTGGAGTGCTAGATTGGTAGGATTTGTGCGTTAATAGCTACGGATTTTAGCGCTAGTTTGGGGCTTTTAACGAGTTTTTGGGGTGGTTTTGGAATATCGGATGTTAGGCAATTAACAAGTCCATTCGAGGGTGTATGGTGGGTAAGCACATTCGCCACTGGGCAAGTGGATGAAACGAGTAGCGGGCATTAGAGTATAAACTTGCGTCCAAACCTTTGACGCCTCAGGGTGCCGTCGGGTGACTGCTCACGCAGATCGTGACTGGAGCCACGACTGTCGGTCGGTAGTTGGTTCATTGGTTGGTGTGGTTTTTGGATAGGCAGAGAAATAGGTGTGCGAGACGTTGCAGGGTTTTTTGGATTTGGTTTTGGAATATTGTAGCAATAAGGTGGTGGATACAAAAGAAAGTATATAAAAAGAAATGGCAAAAATAAATACACAAAATAATAATATAGAGAGGATATATACAGCAAAGTTACAGTTTTGGCATCAGCCTGTAAAGGAATTGGTCTACTCACATTGGCGTCTTGCCGCTGCGAGACGGCTTTCGAGCTCCAGGAGGCAACTGTCTTGGCTTGCAGGCGCGGTCCACCTCGTTTTGGCGGCGAGCCGTGTTTTCCATAAACTCCTTGTGGTCCTCGATCAGTTTCTCCACAGGGGGAATCTCATCCGGAAGTTGTTCGTGCTTCAAGTCTGCAAAGGACTTCAAATAGAATCTTCTTTCTAGAATTTAATATAATTCCAATACATACTCAACAAAGTTCCCTCCAGTCCGCTGAGCCAAGCAAGGAGCTCCTCAATTGTGTCGTCCAAATCCTTGAGCGACTGCAGGTGCTGCTCCAGCTTTGACTCACGGTTAATGGCCCATTGGCGCACCTCCTCCCAGCGCTGCTGAATGATCGACAGCCAGTTCTTGATAATCGGGATGGCATCAGGATAGGCCTTATTGATGATGTCTTCAGCGTACTCGAACGTCTCGGTCTTTTCGCGCTCGCGCACCCGGAGGTCTTTCATAAACTCCATGTGGATATCCATCATTTCGCGCGACACCTTCTCATCATCAGGGGCATTCTTGGCGTATCGAAGCTTGTGCTCGGCATGATCCAACCAATCGAAGAGAGCCTGGACACGAGCGTTCAGCTTCTCGGCATCAACGAGCGCAACTTGGAGACGTTCGCCGCGATTGGCAACGGCGCTCTTGACCTCTTCCCAAATGGATTGCATCTCGTCGAGCTGACGTCCAACTTCAGGGTTGTTGCCAGATCGCTCTAGATCGCGTCCAGTTTTGAGAACACCCTGCATTTGTGCTGCGCGCTTCTGGAGATCCTGCTCAATGTGCTTGTGGTGCTCGCAAAGACCCTGAACCGTCTCTAGATCTCCGTGGACCGGTCCATTTTCGTTCAGGCGGCTCTTGGCCTTCTTCAGCCACTCAAGCAGCTCACCCAGAGCATCGCTGAACTGTCCGGAAAGAAGCAGAGCCTCTTCCAGCTTGCGTTGACGATCGATGCTCTTAGACCACACTCGGGTCCATTGTTCCTTCAGCTCGAGCAACATTTTGTCCAGTACTGGGCGATCGCCCTTCGGCGCCCGCTCTAAGAGATTCTTTCCAGTTCGCATGGTGGCATCGTAGACCGATTGCTTGGCACCTAGCTGCCGATGTGTCTCCTTCAGTTTGCCAATGTACTTTTTGATCTTCTGCGGTTCCTTGGAGGCAGTGGCCTCCTCTATGATCTGATCCAGCACCTGTTCGGTCTCCTGCAGATACTGCATCATGCCGCTCCAGGCATCGTTGAACTCACGGGCTTCTTTGTAACCGTGATCCAGAGCTCGAGTGCGTTCCGCTGCCTTGCTCACTACTCGTTCCCAGCGATGCTGCACAGACACGAGTAGATTCTTAATTAAGATCACGTCCTGCTTCTGACTGAAGTATTTGAGGTGAGTTCCCTTCTTGTCCAGCAGCAGCATGGCTTCGCGATGGGTGCTAACATCTTTCTGCAGCACCTTGTGCTCCTCCATCTGAGCCTGAATTGTTTCCAAAACGCGGGACACGGGTTCGGCGTTTGACAACAGCTTTTCGGCCTGGGTGAGCCATTCTACAAAGGCTTGAAGGGTATCATGGAATTCGGTGGCTTCCTTAAGCGCAATCTCTAGCTTAATCTTCTTGTCGGATGCACGTGATACCACTGCATCCCAGCGTTGCTTGAGCGTACGGAGTGTATGCTGCAAATTGCTGGACGATACCTTCATCTGGTTTTGCCGCTTGATGTACTCCTGGCCCTGGGCCTGAATCGTTTCAACCTTGGGCCTGTTTTCGTCCAACTCGTTGTACACCTCCATGAAGCGTTCCAGCTGCTCGGTGGCAGTTTCAGGCAGTCCCCCCACCGGTTTGCTTGCTCCGATCACAGCGTCGACATCGCCCAGCCAGCCCAGAATATCCTGGACCTCAGCGATATAGCCGTGAGCCTCGCGTAGAGCCTCCTCCAGTTCATGCTGTCGGTCACTGGCCTTTTGCAACAGTTGCTTCCACTCGTTGTTGAGTTTGCGCAGTTTCTCCTGCGTGGTGGATGCCTCCACAGATCCCTTCTCGGTTTCGATCAATTGTCTGCCCGCATCGTTCAATGTGTCCACTGAGTTCTGGTGGGCCTGAATGTCGTTGGCCAGCACCTTTAGCTTAGCCAACTCAACCTCGAGCAGTTGTGGGTCTCCAGGAATCTAGAAAATTGTAATCACATTCGAACTTGTATTTAACGAGCCGTGCTCCTTCTAAATTCTTTGTCTTACCGGTTTCAGTTGGTCCAGAGTACCGTCGGTCTTGTTGATCCAGACCAACAGCTCGTTGAGCGCATGCTGGAATTGGCCCAAGTGCAAGAGTGCATGCTCCAATTGCTTCTGGCGTTCGACCATTCCACGGAGAAGGGCTTCCCAGCGTCGATTGACTACCGACAAGGGTTCGCGAATCGATGCTGCCTGCTCGGGTGAAGTGCGTTCCGTCAGTTCCACAGCTTGTCTGGAAGATGAAAAAAATAAATTAGACAGGGAAGTTAGGAAATCTCAAGAGTGCCAAACGCAAGCGCAAAAACAAGAGTAATTGGCAAGTGTATTCTTTTTTTTCGCTTTGCATGCAACAGGTCAAGCTGTGGCAATTAAAAAACATGCTCAGCTGAGAGTAGTTCAAAGATCTAAGCGAACCCGGATCTCTGCGGTAACAGGCAGTTAACAGTAATCAAATTCACAACAACAACAAATGAACGAACGAACTTGACTTTTTTGGAACTATCTTGCCTTTTGAGAACTCTGCCAATTCACAAGTTGATATAGACACCATGACAATGGAAATTAGATTTATAAATTTGAGTAGAGTCGATTGAATTCCAAAATATCTTAACCACATTACCTGTTTAATGCTTCTACTTCAACCATATGCGGATCGACTTCATCCTTGAACGACTTGAGCTGTTCAATCTGTCGCTTAACGGCATCAATGTCCGAGCCCACGGCACCCAGATGTGCGAACTTGTCCTCGGCCTTGGTCAGGAACTTGAGGAGGTTCTGCAGTGTCTCGTGGAACTCCATGGCCTTCTCCATTGCATCGATGAGGTTCTCCTCGCGCTTGGCATACAGCGCTGTGATATTGTCCCAAGCATTGTCCAGGTCTTCGATGTGCTTCTTCACCTCTGGCTTGTCGGGTTCGCCGCACATGTTCATTAGGTTGCTTCCGTGGCGACGCACCTGCTCCACCTCTGGTTTGGTCTGGTCAATCTCATGACGGATTTCCTGCAGCGCCACCTGTTGCTTCTTGATATCCTGTGGCTGAGCCGCTGGGGGCTCCTGGCAGGAAAGCGTCTCCTCCAGGTCCTTAAGGGTCTTCATGACGCTGTTTAATTGTTTCCAGAAGGGCTCGGCCACGCTCAGGATGTCGTCTAAAGAGCTTCCGCGTTTTTTGGTGGCATTTTGAACATCATTCCACAGATTGTTTAGCTTCTCCAGCTTGGCCTTAATGTCACGCACCGCGGGATCGGATTTGTTACCCGCCTTGGCGATCACATCGTTGGCCGCACGTTGTACTGCACTGAAGGCATCTTGACGCTTGTCTAGATCGTCCATTAAAGCATCATTATCCTCTATCTGCTCGCGAATCTTCTGCGGCAGGGCTGACAGGGGATCCAATTGATTGACCTGGTCCACGGTATTGGCAAGAGCTCGCAGCATGCCCTCCAGCTTATCGGAGAACTGGCTAGATTCCTGCAGAGCACTCTCTAGCGCCTGCTGGCGTTCACGCAGTTCCAAACGAAGTGCAGCATAACGGGCATTGTCCGTGTCCAAAATCTCGTTGATCTTGGCGCTATCATCATCGGCCACCAATGCACCCAAAGCCTCACCCGTCTTGTTCAGTTTGTCCAAAAGAGGTTTGTGCTCCGCAATTGATTGTAGCAGACGCTCGTTCTTGTCCTGCTGCAAGGTGATTTGATCGGGACGCAACGCCGGCATGCTCAACCGCGAGATCTGCTGCTCCATGTCATCCAGCCAGGCGGTAAGTCCTTGGTGGGAGTCGGCGAAATGCTCAGACAGGGGCAGAGCTTGCTCTAGAACTCCTAAACGCTCGCTGCACAGTTGAGCCACGGTATCGACGATCTCTTTGAGATCGTCCAATTTTTCACGAAGAGTAGCAGTATTCTCGCTCTGTGGCGATTCACGGAGCACCTTTTTGGAGGACGCCGTAACATCACGCACACGTCCTTTCTGACTGGAAATATCGTCGTTGATAGAACGATGCTCCTGCAACTGCGCACGAACCAATTTGGGCTCCATCGCTGGCAGATCCGCCTCACGCAGAGTTGTGTCCATTTCGCGGAACCACTCGAGCAGTTCATCAATATCACCGGTCACCTCCTTGGCACGTTGGTTGCTCAGATGCAGACGCTCCGCCTTGCGTTGAATTTGCTCTACAATGGAATCGAAGCGACGGTTGTCCCTTGTCACAATGCTTTCAATGGTGGCTGCGCCTTCTCCTGGTGAAAGCTGGCACAGCTGTGGTCCCACTTGGTTGACACTGTCTAGAATTGGGCGCATATCAGCCAATTCACCCTCCAGACGGAGCACATCCGCCTGACGAGGCTCACTGGGAGCCAGGGCCACCTCAGCACTTTGCATCCATTCCACCAAACGGTTGTGGGCTTCATGAAATTGTTGCACCAAAGGTAGTGCATTCTGTGCACTTTTCAGCAGATCTCCACCACGATTAGTCAAGTCTCCATAGCGACGTTGCAGAGAATCCAACTTATCCTTCAGTTGAATGGCTTCATCGTTGGAAATGTGCTTCATCAGCTCGGCTCCAGACTCTACCGTAGATTCCACATTCGAAGCATGACCGGCAATGTTCTCGTTCAGTTCCAGCAGATGATCCATCTGTTCCAGAAGCTTTTCAGCGTACACAGGAACGGACTTGAAGCGCTTCAGCTCCGCCTCCATGCTCTCCATCCAAGCCACAAGATCCTGATAACTCAAGACCAAGTGACGCAATCCCTGCCGAGATTCGGCGAGCAGAGCTCCAATGTTGTCGCTGGCATCGACCAATCCTGTGTACCTCTCAGTCACACCGCGCACCTTCTCGCCCAGATTAACGGCCTCCTCGTCGCTGACCAAATGCATCAGCTGGGCGGCCACATCTGCAAGATCGGTAAAGTCGGGCTTCTTACCAAGAATCTCATCATGCAAGCGATCGTGCTCGCGGATACGCTGCTGGATCTTCTCTTCGTCGGTAGGTATCAACTCCATGGCCTTGACCGACCGTTCCGTATTGTCCAGCCAAAGTTCCAGCGGACTGATCTTGTCGTGGAATCGCTTCGCCACTTCCATGGCTTCCTCCAAATCCAACTCACGTTGCTCGGCTCCGTCGGTCAGAGCATCGAATCGTTTCATCAGATCGTTCAGCTGCTTCTCAATGGAGGCACGTTCAGCGGGTTCACAGTGATTGGCAACCTCTTTGCCTAAGTTGGCCAGAGAACCCATCGAGTTTTGACGATCCAAAAGCATTTTCTTGAGGAACTTTTGCTCCTGCAGCTGTGCTTTCACTACCTTGTAATCGGAGCTTGGCGGCTTCTGATTAGCCACCATCTCCTCGGTGTCACTGAGCCATTTGGATAGACCAGCCAACGCTTCCTGGAACTTGCCCGATTGCAGCAGAGCCACATCCAAACGGCGATCTCGTTCGTTCATGCGTTCTTTCAGGTCGTTCCAGCGGTCATTAAGCTTTTCCAGGTCCTTTTCAATGGTCGACGTAGAGACACCACTGCCAGCCGAGCGCACTAAGTCCCTTCCAGCCACATTGACCTTGTCAACATTGATGGCCAGTGGTTCCACCTTGCGCTCCCTGAAGTTACGGAAGTCCTCTTGCTGGCGGCGAATCTGATCCAACTCCGAGCCCACGGGCTTCATGCGCTTAAACTCATCGCTTACGTCTTGAATGTCATCCAGAGTCTGAGATTGGTTGTCGTAGAACTCGCGCAGGGCCTTTAATGTGGCCTGGAGGTTTTCCTCATGATCGCGCAACCTGTTATCCAAGCGACCCAAAGTCTTTCGGAGAGTGGAGATTTGCTCACGGGTCTGGGTGGTATCTGCAGCGAATCCTGCATCCACCAAAACATCAGCGGCGCGTTCGGCATCCTCCAAACGTCCCACCAGACGATCCAATTTGTTCTGGATTTTGCCAACATCGTCGATTTGCACTTGAACAATCTTGATCTCACGGGCAGGTGGTGAAAGCTTCTCAATCTCCGTCTCCAGATCGTTCAGATCGATGCCTAAACTCTTCATTTGTTCATTAAACTGGGACACAGCGGTGGCCGCAGATTGCAGTTCACCACAGCGGTCATCCAGGCGTCCCTGCAGCTCTGCCAATCTATCGGCCAGTCCATCGACTTCACTGGTCAAATGGTCAGCATCGCCACCAGCAGCCCTTGCTTCAGCACTGATATCCTTGGCCAAAGCCTTGAGCGACTGCAACGGTTTGCTCAGGTTGGTAAGTTCTTCGCGAATGGCCTTAACACGCTCTAGAAGCTTGGGATCCTTGGCAGCTCCACCCAGAGCATCGTGTGCTGCAAGACGATCCTCGCAGCGTCCCAGCGAATGATCCAGGTTTCGCAACTCATCATTGAAATCACCCAAACGACGTGAGCAGTTTTCAATCTCATGAGCTCGGGCAATCAAATCATTGTTTAATCTCTCCCAGCGATCTCGAATGTCCTGCAGCTCCGCCTTAATAGGTTCCTTATCGATGTCACAGCTTGTGAGGAACGTCTCGCCCAAACCCTTTGTGTTCTCGAACTCTCCGGAATGCTTCCAAACCTCGCTACGGAAGGTCTGAAGGTCACGTAGACGCGTCTCCAGCTTTGCCTTGGATAATACACCGGGTGTCAGATCGGTCAACTTGTCCTCCGCGGTACGGAGCCAGGCCAAGAATGTCTCCGAAGTCTGAGAGTACTTTTTGCAGTGCTCCATGCAAGTCTGTAGACGTGTGTGGCGATCAACGGCTTCACGGCGCAATTTCTCCCACTGCTGCTGGATGCGGTCCAAATCACGTTTTACTCCACGGTCCTGCTGGCGATCGGATATGTCCTTACCCTTGTTGATCAGCATGATTACCTCATGCTCACGGGCCATAACCTCTCGGTAAATCGGTTCATGAGTGTCGATCTGGTGCTGCAGTGTGGGTTTGTGAGCAGAAACTAGTAGCCTGTCTGTTAGGTTGGAAAGCTCTCCACCTAACCAACCAAGAGTCTTGGAGCAGTTCTCGGCAAAGTGGCGGCCATCGCGTAATGAAGCCTCCGTTTCTGCCTTCTTGGTGTCCAGTTTCTTCTGGAGCGCCAAATACTGTTTCTCCAGGGCGGCAACACGTGAGTTGACATCGGCACGCGAGGCGGGATCACCCAGAATGTTGCACAAGGTGGCGGCGGATTGCTCGACATCGGCCAGCAGCGGACGCTGTCCCTCCAGCTGACGCTCTAGGTTTTCGATTTTGCGTAGATTCTCTTGGTGATCGCCATCCGTGGGCAAAGCATCCAAGTTGTCGCTGATGTTCTGTAGAGCCTCACGAAGACGATTGACGGCTGCATCAAACTCCTTGGAACTATCAGCGGCGCCGCCCAAACTGTTGGCACGGTCGTCTAGCTTCCCAACCAGATCCTCCCACTTGCCAAGGATGTCCTTCAGTTTCAGTTCGACAGCTTGGGCATCGGGTGTGCCTGCCAAATGGTCGACCACATCGTGTCCCAGCTCCTGGAAGTGCTTCAATTGTGGTTGCTGAGTACGGAACTCCTCACGAAGCACTTGCACCTGCTGCACTTGGCTCTGTACCATACGGGGATCCGAAGAGATTGGTCCCAGCACGGTTAGCATACGCTCCTTGCTGTCCAACCAGCTCTTTAGATTTCCATGGGTATCCAAAAAGTCCCTCAGTTTCTCGGAGAAGGCAATACGGTTCTTGCAGATGTCGTTGAGATTCTTCCATTTCTCTTGAATGCTATCGTTCTCCTGGCGCAACTGTTCTGCGCCGGGCACGTCCGACTTGCGTCGGAGGATGTCCTTCACCTGAGCCTTCGTGGTGTCAAGAAGGCTCTGCTTCTCGTACATGTCCTCTAGAATCTTTCGCGCCTGCTTAATGCAGCGCTCGGCCTCGTCCTTGTTGGATACGGACTCCTTGGGTAGTTGGCGCTGAATGCGCTCCAGGAATTGAGCTAGACCCTTAAGGTTCTCATACTGCTTGCGAAGCTCCTCATTCAGGTTGTCGAGCTCGTGTTGGCGATCGTTCAGCCGTACGCCAATAAGCCCGTATCGGTTGTTGATTTCGCTCAGCTGCTGCTGCACCGGAGACAATTCAGACAGCTGGAAACCGTCCTGGGAGGATCTGCGGCTACCGAATCCACTGGAACCAGTTGATAGTGGCGACAGGATGCCTCCCTTGGTGGGGCTAGGGCTTCTGGCGTCTCCGGACATGCGGCGAAGCGGACTAGCCCGCTTAATCGGACTGTACGTAGAACGTTTGCGAGCAGGACTCTCTGGTCTGATTAGCGCATCATACTGTGCTCCAATATCGTTGATCTTGTCAATAGTTGGAGCATAGTCGCGGTAATCTTTGCAGATTGGCTTTAGCTCATCATGCTGCTGCTTAATTCTTTCCAGATCGATAGCGACCGGGGGAAGGCCATTAACGCGTGCCTCTGTGCTGGCTAACCATGAGAGAACCTGATCCTTCAGGCCTTCGTACGCCAGTTGCTGTTCGGCCTTTTGTTTGGACAACTTGGCGCGCTCATCAATGCTTATGTTAATGTTACGCCACTGAGATTCAAGTGCCTTAATGCGATCACGAAGTACTCCGGTGTCAGTAACATCACGCAGGCTGATGAGCTCCTTGCCATTACGCACACAATCCTCAAACTGCGGTGCCAGTTGATCTTTATCGCGGGATAGTTCGTGCATCCGGCGGGCCAGCTCCTCGGTGGGAAGCAGGCTTGTCTCACGACTATCGAGACCCTCCTGCAAACTGGCCATGCGCTGCTCCACAGTGCTGATTTCATCCAGATACCTGCTTAGCCGGTTGTAAACGTCGTCCAAGAACTCGCCACGCTTGTTGGCTTTCTCATACAGCTTCTCGAACTTGACGGTCACATCATTTAGATTCGACTCAACCTTCTTGGCAATGCGGGCATTCGAAGCGCTGGCTAGCAGATGCTTGGCCGAGATTTGAACGCTGTCAATGCTGGCCTGGTGGGATTGAAGATCGGCGAGGAGGACCTTGTGCTCGCGGATCTGCTCTTGTAGACGTTCCTTGATGAGCGAGGCAGGGCGCAGGTTTAGCTTGTACTTGTCTTCGGCCTGGTTGACCCATCCCACAAGACTGTCCAAGGCATCCTGCACGCCCTGCGATTGCACCAGAGTCTTGTCCAGCGTTTTGCAGTGCTCGCCGAGATTGTCTAACAGCTGCTGATAATTGTTCTTCAGATCAGCAATTGGCAGCTCCAACTGATTAATTTCCATGGGACTTAGTTGACCGCCAAGGCTTCGCAGTAGATTATCAAGGGCCTGCTGTGCGTTGTCCACCAAACGACCACTGGAGAGAAGCTCGTTGTGCAGAGCCTTTGCATCATTCATCTGATCCTGCACTGCCTTTGGGTCGCCGGCAATCGGCTCGGAGATAATGCGCGAAACACGTGGATGCACACTTCTCAGCCACTCGTTGGCCTTGTCCAAGGCATCCTGGTATTCACGCTGGCGTCCACCCAAGCCGGAGACACGATCTTGCAGAGCGTTGACCCGATTTAACAGATCCTTGTATTGCGCTGAGACCAAAGATACCTCTTGGCGGATTGGACTCTCTGCACTGGATAGCGGCTCGACGTGAGGCAAGCGTTCAGGCAGTGAAGTACGGAAGTCGTTAAGAATGGCTAAGAACTCCTTGCTCTCGTCCACAAACTTCTGGGCAGCCATTGTAATGAACCGCAGATCGGCCTGGTGGCCAATCACATCACTCACAAATTCCCGAACCGAATCCGCTTGCGAAGGCAGACGAGTCAAGTCGGACAGGGAACGTTCCTTGTCCTCCAGAGTGCGTCGGGCGACTTGCAACCAATCGGAAAAGACATCCAACTCGCTGCGTAGTTTTGTCAGCTCATCTCGACCAGCTTCCAAGCGGCGGAGCAAGCGCACGGTGCGATCGTTGACACGATCCACACGGGAACGCAACTCCCGGCCAGAGTTCTCCAAAGTGGTCACTTCGGGGGCAGACAAAACATCGCCACCGGTGAGCACGATCTGTCGGATTTGCTCCAAACAAGTGGCTACCGGCCGCTGCTGAGACTCGATCTCATCCTTAATTTGCTGTAATAATCAAAATAACATATTATTAGATTTCATAAAGCGAAATAGGCCATACACCTCACCTTAAGAGCATTAATCTGGTTGCGCAACTCATCGATCTTTTCACGAGGTCCGCCGACACTTGAGATTTTCTGTTCCACAGTGGTGACCCATTTCAACAGATCGTTGACATTCTCTTCGCACATGTTGAACTTCTCGAATACTGCTTGCTGTATAGACCAATTATGGTTTGGGAGGGCGAAATATTTATATCATTAGAATACTTTAAAAGCAGAATTAAATTCTTAGCTCGGTACAGGTCGCTATAAAAGGATTCATATAGAGATTTCAAAGATATCGTAAATATTTATATGTCGGTAGACAAATGGAACACAAAATATATATAAAACAAACATAGCTGGAAAGAAAACATTTAGTTGCTGAAGCAGTTGCAAGGCAAAGACATAGGGCAAAGCGATTTTATAGCAAGCACTTTAGTATTATAAAATATAAAAGCAGGTAACATAAGCCAACATAATAATAAAGACATACAAACACCAAGGTTTACTACTTTGGGAAACGAGCACTACTGGGGACTAGCAACTACGAGTTGTTTTACTTTTAGTATGCACTAACTACGGTTTAATGGTTTTGTTTTTGGTTGGGTTTCGCTTTTTTAATTTTTTATTTTGGTTAGTGTTAAATTTGGTTTTGGGTTTATTTTTCAAATTAAAACTGCAAACGAAAGAATATATAAAAAATATTTGTATGTATGCTGAAAATAGGTAGAAAATTGGTATTTAAACAAGATGTAAAAAATAAGAACTAAAGCCTGGGCTGGAAAAAATTTAACCTTTTTCCAAACGTAAGAGCAAAAGATAGAAACTACTTATGCATTGGGTATTTTGGGTATACCCCTTACATTTAGTCAGACCAGTCTGTAACCGCTGTATAGAGACAGTTAAAGTTTGGTCTGATCCTACATAAAATACTGCCTAGAATACAATGGGGAATAGGGAAGAGAAAGAACAAGGAGTTTATATGTGCAAGTTCGAATGGAAAAAGATTCGTATGCTAGTGTTATAGACAAATCGAGAGAGTATATATAGAGTATTGAATATGGTGTCCTATTGCCGACGTCATTTATGTAGAGGAGTATGAGACATAACGCATTGGTCTTCGGCCTGACAAAGCGCGATCGATGGAGAACGACTTTTATGGATGCATGTTTGTTGGATGTGATCTGTGATGTACTTGCTGACTCTGATTGCATTATTGTGGCTGCTGTCGCTTGAGAACTTAAAGCGATCTCAGCGAAAAATACGATATATAGAACATAAAAGTGAATGCCATGCGCTGCAATATAAGAGATTTGCAAAATAAAAATAATTATGATTTGCAAATTAAAATTGCTGAATGCTTTCGTATTGGGGAAAGCTCACATCTTGGTTAGTCTGATGATATGGAGATTGAGATTTAAGTGGAGACAGAGATAGACAGAAAGATATAGAAAGACAGCGCGCTGATCAAAATGTCTTAAAAAATCGAAATCATATAATATCAATAAGAGAGTATATACCAAACATGCCACGAACAAAGCTTTAAATTTAGAATTAAATTAATTTTGCTGTAATTTCTTGCAGTGATTTGTTGCATTCGCAATTTCGGAATCGAGATCAGTTGTGATGAAAATTGATAGAGTTCAGCTGACGTGGACTGAGACTTACCCTCTGTTCTGCCGGCAGGAGTAAACCCTTCTCGGCGGCCTTCACCAGGTCGATGTTGTTCTTCGGGTCATTGGCGTCGGTCAGGCGACCATCGATGGCATTGATGAGCCCGCTGCTAATGGCAGCTGCCAGTGGTACAATGATCCCAGTGCTGGGGTCACGTACCACCGTCGATGACGGATCCACCAGACCCGAGCCAATGGCCTCGGCCAGCGTAAACTTGCGTCGGCGGATGATGTCGGGATGCATTTGGAAGGGATCAACTAGGCAGCCATTGGTTGGGTTGTACAGGTTAAAGGTGATGGCTTCTAGCAAACCGAATGAGCGCTTAGGCGTGCAGATCAGGCCACTCTCATAGGCCTCCTGCAGGGTGCAAAGCTTTGAGGTCTGAGTGTTGAGCACATTCGCCTTGTTCGCATCCATCAAACCCTTGCGGAATGCTTCCGGCAAACGGACGAGCTTGGCCTTAGCCAGATCCTTGACCAGCGCGGAGTCGGGATCCACAACGCCCGCACTGGCGGCTTCCTTTAGCGTGTATACCTTGGGCGTCTCGATGACAGTCAGAGAATCGTTTGCGCTGTCGTCGCCGGCTAATGCGGCTGGCGTGCAGGCAGATACACTTGCTGGCACATAGGTCAGCATTGCGGTCTGCAGGTCCAGACACTTGGACTCGGCCGCCTCTTCAAAGGTTATGGGTTTACGTACGTACACGATTAAAGTGGGATCGAAGGCAAAGTACAGCGCCTTTGGATCAACGAGTGTGCGCTTAGTGGTGTCCACGAGACCGCGTTCTACTGCTACCGAGTAAGGTACGAATTTAAAGCTATCGAAATCGCGAACAAGAGCGGTCTTGGGATCGATTATGTTGTAACGAATGGCCTCTTCGAGAGACATTTCACGCGGTTTGCTTATCACAACGCTTAGGGGCGTTTGACCTAACAATTCGACGCTATCCTGACGCCGCACCACATCGTTGCGATCGGTTAGTGGCCGGGTAACAGTCACCAAAATTCCGCGAGAGAGTGCCACGTCAAAGTTATAAGCTGACTTAGACTTGGGATCAAATACTCTACCCTTCGACACGTCAATGTCACCATTCTCGATGGCTTCTGTGAGCGCCAACTCCTTTCCGGTGAGCTGGTTCTTGAACACTGTCGTCGCGGGATCTATGAAACCCGAATGAATGGATTCGATTAGGTCGAGATATTCCCCGGTGGTCGGATCACAGAACTTGCCAGTATCGGGCCGATAAAGCTGCTGGCGCAACACGAGTTCAAGGCTAAGAAGGCGACGATTGGAGACAATTAAACCTCTGGCCCTAGCTACCTGCAAGTCCAAGTGCTCGCCACCTATATTATAACAACCCCTTGAGTCATCAATCAATTGTTCCTTGATTGCATTAGCCAGACGAAGGTACTTTCCAGTCTCGTGGTGTTTGACCAAACTGGAAGATAAGCTAACCACATCCTCCACACATGCTTCGTTAAGATCAAGCTTGCGATTTGTAACCGGATGCAGAACCTTTCTCGTGAGAACGTCATAGAAGCCCATGGATAGTAGTTCGTACAGACCAAAGCCGGCGTTCTCAATGTCCACAATTAGACCCAGGCTCAATGCTTCGCCCAGAGGGACAAAGCTATTGCTTCCCGGCTCCCGAAAGACACCCTCCCTTCTATTAATTATACCATTACGACAAGTCTCACTCAGCGTGAACATCTGTTCCGTGTGCTCATCAAAGTAGCATGGCAGGTGAGGATTGATCACGAAACTGCGCATGCTCTCGAGCAGAGTGATCTGGCGACCAGTTCTGGGGTCACAGAGCTTTCCTGTCTTGTCGTCAAACAGTCCCTGATGGATTGCTCGCTGAATACTGATGGGCGCATTGACATCCATAAGGATTCCAATATCAAAGGCATGCTTGAGGGTCATTGTCTGGTTGTTATACAGTAGCTTAGAGTTCTGGGCATCAATGATGCCGGTGTCCTTGGCGTGTGTTAGGTTAAGTTGCTTAAAAAGACCCGTCTTGAAGTCCCTGATCTGCACACTATGCTCGTCTAGTAGATTGGTGCTTAAGGCCTCGGCAAAGCTAAGTTTTTCGCCCGACTTGGGGTCGACAAAGTGTCCATCTACCTCATCGTAAACATTTTTTACAACAGCTTCAATAAGGCGCAGTGGTTTTTTGGCTTCCACTAAAATACCTCTATCAAAAGCTTCCTTAAAGTCAATGGCATTGTCATCGACATCCCTCACCGTACCTTGTTTACTGTCCACTATTCCCGTCTCGGTGGCTACCCCAAATGGAATGATTTGGCCAGAACCCAGATTGACGACCGTCGAATCGGGATCGAGAATGCCCCTACGAATGGCACGTTCAGTTGTGAGCTTCTCGCGGGTCACCGTGTTGCTGAACTGGCCTGTCTTGGGATCGTAAAGACCACGGTAGACGGCATCCGGCAGGCTGCGCTTGCGCTTTGGCGGAATGAGAATGCGATTCTCGAGAGCTTCGTGGAGGGACAACTTAGTGGAAGCATATGGATTAACCACATATCCAGCAATAGGATCGAGGTAACCCTTTGCTATAGCTTCGGTAATCGAAATAATGGACTCTGTCCTTGGGTCGAGTAGCACAAGCTCCTCAGGATTGATAAGCTTTTGAGAAATGGCAGATTTCAGGTCCAGTTGCTTGTCGTCGATGGTGAATTTAGCTGTCGAAGGATCGTAGAGACCACGCAGTAGACAATCGACTAGAGACAGTGGCTTCTTGGTGCTAATGAGATAGCCCTTAACGAAGGCCTCATCGAGACTGATGTTGGGCGAGCTTAGGGTACCACGAACCGTGTCCAGAAGACCCACCTTGGCTGCCTCTTTGCCCGGCAAAATCTTGTCGTGATCGGCATCCTTGACCAACGTCGTCTCCAGCTCTACAAAGCCCATTTCAATGGCCTGCTGAAGAAGAATCTCCTCACCGGTGACAGGATTGAGAACCTTGCCAGTGCTGGGCGTGTAGTATTCACGCTGTAGCAACTCTGGCAGGCTCCAGGTGACACTGTCGGTTTTCAGCAAACGCTGTTGCACACCAACATCGAAGGGAACTAGTGTGTTATTCTTGTTGTCTTTGATTTGACCTGTGGCTGGCAGCACCAAATCATCTTCGATGGCGCAATCCAGCTTGACTTCCTTCTTTGTGACAGTATCCACAATTAATGAGATCTTTGGATCCACTAAACCAATTTCAATGGACTTTTGCACATCGACCTGGTTCTGACTCTCTGAGTCGAATAGTTTTCCTGTCTCGGGGTCGTAGAGGCCCTTGCGAACGGCGGCCTCCAGGGAAATGGGTTTGCGCGCACCGGGCACTAGGAAGCCCAGCTGGAAGGCCAGCTCCATAGGGATTTCTTTAAGCGTTTGGATGTCTATCACCGTGCCAGCCTGCATGTCTACAACCCCCAACTCAATTGCCATACGCAGTGGAATAACCTCACCGCTGACTGGGTCGCGCACCGATATCGACTGGATGTCCAGTTTGCCACTGTTGATGGCCTCAACAATGGAGCAAACTCGACCATCGTCAAGCACCACCTGTCCGGTTTGTGTGTCTATTGTTACGTTATCAATGCCTGGTTGTCGCTGCTCCTCGGGTTTCGCACGGATGATCCATTGGCGAGCAATGCATTCAAAGAATGGTATTTTCTTGCCTGTCTTGGGATCGACCATGTGACCAGTGTGCCTGTCCAGAAGAGGACGTTCCAAAGCTGCAGTGAGAGTCTCGTATTTGCCGGTACTAAAGTTTTTTACCAGAATGGTTTCTGGGTTGAAAACATTCATGTCAAATACTAACGTATGGAAGGAGATTTTCTGGCCAGTGCTCGGATCAATAAAGTACTGGTTCTCGGGATCGTAGATGTTAAGCTCGCCCAGATTTTCGGGCGTCAGTTCGGTGTCGGCGTCCACCAGGTAGGTGACCTGATGCAGTACAATCAGTTTGTCGTCAATGATCTGCACTTCGTCTAATGGACTCAGCTGCTCCTCCTTGAGCAGCGTGGAAACAGTTTGAGACTGTTGTTCTCCATCTACTATCACCTGACACTCATCGGGGCTAATCAGTTTTTGGGAAATGGCATCGCCAATGGGCAGTGTTCTGGGCACTTCTCGCTTGATAGTTGTTTCTGCAAACTCAGCAGGCAGTTCAACTACGTCATGGGACTCATCTAAGGGAGTGCTTTCAACGGTTGATGTTGTGGAGGTGGATGTTATAGTGGTGACTTTTGTTATTAATGTGGCGGGGATGGTGGAGATGTTGTCCGTTGGCAATTCTTCCACTGTCTCAGGCCCCAATTGATTGGATTGTTGTGGTTTGAGTGTTTTTTCTGTGGTTAGAACATCTACCAAAGCCTTGCCAGCGAGGACGGGTGCTCCCACAATTGCAAGAGCCCCTAACTTAGCAGCATCCTTGACGTTCTGCAGAATGCTGGTGCTACTTTCCGACCCTTGTGGCCTTTTTTCCATCTCAATGAAATCAACTACTGATTGATGCTTGTCCGAAGCAGGCTGAGGTAGAACAGTACGCTCAAGATCACTTGAAAGTTGTGGATTTCCTTCACTAATGACAGTTGTCTTTGCGATCACTGATTTAATTGTCTGAGATGTCTCAATAGGACGAGTTGGATCATCTTGTATTGGCTCCTTATCTGGGGACTCAGTGTCTGTGTGTTCTGACTTACTTTCTTCACCGCTAGTTTTCTGTGATGTCTCTGAGGGCTGAGCTGGGATAAGTTGTACTAGCTCCTCCGCAGCCGGTTTCTCCTCCGTAACTTTAAGCTCGTGGGGCGGGTTCGCCTCAGCGCCTGTGGTGGTTGTTCTAATAGTTGTTCTTGTTACTGTAGATTCTGTGATAATTGGGTCTTCAATGGTAAAAGTGCTTTCATTGATCACTGTTGTACTGGTGTGTTCAGGCTTAGAAGAATTCTTAGTGATATCACTTGGCTTATCCATGTTGGAAGGCTCTTGGACGGCTGGTTCCTTTACTTGCACATCAACAATCATGTCAGGTTTGCTAGTCACAGTACCTTCCTCAATCATTGGATGCTCCTCAACTGTTTTTACAGTTGTAATAGTTGTTATAGTTTGAGAAGGTTTAATTTCGGTTTCTGTAATCGAGGTATCAGTGAGTTTATCAACAAATGGTGCAAGTGGTGCTGTGAAAGGCGGCTCGATATCGGGATGCATTTCTTTTTTACCAGTTCTTGGTTTGGGTTCTGGTTTTGTAGTGGGCTCTGGGGAAGGTTCTGTTTCAATGGCCGATGCACGATTAGTTTCTTTTTCTGTGATCTGGGCCGGCTCTGGAGTTTTCTCTTTTTTAACCACCTCGGAAGTCGAGTCCGTTTTATTTGCATCTGAAGATACTTCTCCTTGAGCTGAGTCGGGAGTTCGGTCTTTTTGAACAGGCTTCGGGGACTCCGGTTCTTTCATAACATTGGGTTCCTTCTTTGTTGGCTCTTCAGAAGTGAATTTAGTTGGAGATGGTTTTTCTGGCAAACAATCTGTCTCCTTAGTTGTAACTGTGGTAATGATTTCAGTTACCTTGGAAGCATTTGTTTTATCTTCCAACACTTGCTTAGGTTTCTCTGATACTTCATTTACCATTTCTACCATTGGACTCTCCTCGACAGTAATGCTAGCGGTGACATCTTCCACCACAACTGGCTCTAGATTTGCGATCTCTGATGATGTCTTTGAGGTAGTTACGGTCTTAACTGTTGTGGTGGTCAGTGTCCTTGTTGATTCAACTGTTAAAGGCCCCACTTCTTCATGTGGTAACTTTTTGGAATCCTGCTGATTTTCGTTGGCTATGAAGTTGGCAGTTGTGGAGCTAATAAAGTTATTCGTTTCGTCGAGAAGATAATCCACGTCACTTGGCACTTGTTGTGGCTGTAACATATTGCGGCGCTCCTGGTCAATGAAGCTGCTCTGAGGTTGTTCTGGTTTCGCATTGGACTTGGCATCTTCCGTGGGAGACTTCACAGACTTGATGAGGCTTTTAACGCCACTCACTATGGCTCCTCCGGCCAGTACAGGGGCTGCGATGACTCCGAGTGCCCCCATTTTGGCGGCATCTCTTACATTCTGTAACGTCTTTGATGGTTCCTTCTTTTCGGTTTCGCTCAATATTGAAACCGGTATTTCCTTGGTGGATTGCGTTGTGCTGACTACTTGCAATTCTTGTTTGCGTGTGTCCGAACTTACCACCACTGTCTGGGTGCGCTCCTCCACTACCACAGTTTGATCGCTGCTAGTGGCTAGTGCAGCAATTGATTCCGGACTTTCTCCTGCCGCCGCCTTGGTCTCTCGAGTTGTGGATTCTTCGCGCAGGATTCCGAGGTCTTTAGCCTCCTCCAAGGTGCATACTTCACCGGTGTTAACGTTCTGCACTTCGTTGTTAGAAATAAGAACGTAACCCTGCATCAGCTCAATGGTTTTGGTTGTCACCGTGTGAACCGCACGCACAGTCTCCATTACCTCCGTCTTGGGAATGGGTTTCTGGGTAACGACAAAATCGGAGAGATTCTTTACTACTAAAATTCCATTTTCCATAGCTTGACGCAGAGGTACACGTTCCCCAGTGGACGGGACTGTCAGCGTCTGCGCAGCCACATCGATTATATCTTGCTCCATCGCAGTAACCACCTCTATAGCATCTGGTTTCGGTGAGTAGGGAATCGACATAATGAAGTTCTCCTTAATGGCTTGCTTGATGGAAATGTCTTTCCTTGTAGTTGGGTGCAGAACCACACGCTTCGACGGTTCCACAAGGCCCTTTTCCACTGCCACTGGGAATATCATACCCACCGGAGGAATTTCGACTTTGGATTTCTGCTGATCGTAACTTGGGTCGAAAAGCTTCGCTTCAATGGCTTCTGTAATGTTGAGGCTTTTATTCTTATGGCTGAATGTAGAATCATCAGCGTTCACAATGCCCTTTGTGATTGCCTCCTCCAGGGTACACTTCTCCGGTTTAAGCAGTTTCGAATGCGGATCCAAGACTTCGCATACTATCGCCTCATGGATGCTCAGTGGATAACCGCTCTCCGGATGGACAATAGTCTGCGTTTGTGGATCAATTAACCCCTGCGCTGCCAGCCGTGGCACAGATAAGCTCTTGGCCAACGGCATTAGAATATGATTCGTCTGATCGGGTTCAAGAACTTTTTGTTCCACCGCTTGCCTCAAATTAAGAAAACGATTGCTTTGAGGATCAATGATTTGTCCACGGCGTCCATCAATCAGTCCCGTGTTTAGAGCCTCACTTATGTTAACCACCTCACCTTTAGGATTGGTGAAGTTGCTTGTATTCTCGAGTATCTCACATGTCTCCTCGTCGATAATTCCCTTTCGTAAAGCATCCTTTGGCTTCAGAATGACCTTTCGCATTCTTTGCAACACTACCACCTTCTCCTCAACTTTCGCCGGTTCACTATCAAAGGATCGCCCGCGATGCAGCTGATCACGTGAGACAATGCCTCTCTCGTAAGCCACCTCCACAGGTATTTGTTGACCGGTTCGCGGATCGGTGACGAAGCGTACGGTTCTAAGGGCTCCTTCGGCGGCAACCAATGGGGCACCCACGACACTCAATAGACCCAGTTTAGTTGCTGTGATCAGGTCCACAGGTTGTCCTTCAGAATCAAGTATAGTGGCGGTCTTGGGATCGTAAATAGAACGCGTTATCGCCTCAGTTATGGAAATCGCTTGCTTGGTTGTACGATCTACAATCTTGATTAGCTGATCGTCTATCAGTCCCTGGCGGGCGGCATCAAGAATGTTTTCAGTCTCCCCGGTTTGCGTGAAGATTACCAGCGCTGTTGAGGGATCATAGATGGCGCCCGGGGCGATTTGCAGAGGCTCCGGAGAGGCGAGCTCCCGCTGGCAGGTAAGAACTTCTACAAACTTGGGCGGCGCATCTTTTAGGAGTGTCGACACCTCCAGCACATCCGGACTGTTGTTTACCCTAGTGATGCGAAGAATTGTCTTTTGGTTGGTGCCCCTCGTGGCTGGGACTGTCTCCAGGATGATTTTACTCTCGTCGATGGCACTGCGCATGCCCTGCACTTGTTTCCTGCTATTGGTGTAGTTTCCATAACTGTCCAGTATATCACGTTCAAAGGCTGACTGCACAGAGATCTTGTCGCCGGTGCTGGGATCAATTACTGAAACTGATAGATTGTTTATAATCTGCTTGTTGATGCACTCCTCAAAGTTGACTAAGCGATCCGTGCCATGCACATGGAATACTCCTGTATCTGGGTTAAACAACCGCTGCTCGATGGCGTCTTTCAGCCGCCAACCTCCTGGAGGCAGCTCCATGATCTGCCGCTCCGTCACGTTTTGTTCGATATAGCTGCTCTTTTCCATATTTATAAATTCGGACACTACACGCTGTGGCTTCACTAGTTCCTGGGAAATGGGAATCTCCACCGACTTCTCCACGTATTTGGTGTGCTGTGTGTTTAGCTTAATGGGCTCTGCTTCTGGTATGATCTGCTTGGTCACAATGGTAATAGTGGACTTTGTTTTTTTTCTATTAGTTGGCTCTGGCACCGTTTGGTTGCTGTCGGGAACTAACAAACCGTAGTTAAGAGCCTGCTGCACCGAGTAAACATTGCCCGTTTTAGGATCTTTGAAGAGCTGTCTTTCCTCGTCAATAAAGCCTTGACGCACTGCCTCCGTAAAGGTGAGCAGCACAGTGTCGCCCGGCTCCTGGGAACCTGCCCTGATTGTCACATAACGATTAATCGTCCGCGTCACCGTCTCCGTAGTCAAAGTGATGTTAAGCAAACTGCTTAAAAGAAGAGCACCCTCTGGAGTAATAAACTTCCGCTCGATCGCGGTATCTAGAGGCACTGTCTCCCCGCTCTTGGGATCCAACAGATATCCCGTCTTCGGGTCAATTAAATTGTGATAGACCAAATCAAAGACACTAAGCTCCTTGCCACTGGCGTTTTGAACCCCGATGCCGCGGCTGAACATCTCGTACACCTCCTGGCGTACCAAACCCTCACTTACTGCCACCTCAAGTGGAACTAGACTATCCCTACCAGTCTCTAAGGCAAAGCCCGTGCTCTTGCGACGCAAAAGATCGCGCGAGAGGGCCACATTAAAGCTAACATAGTCATTGCTTCTCAGATCCTTGAACCCGTCAATGTCAAAGATCGATCGCTGCGCCACCGAGCTGATCAGGCCGCGTTCCACCGCCTCCGGAATGCTGATCAACTCTCCTGTCATAAAATCGCGGTACTTGCACTCTGCCGGCAGCACGATGCCGTCCGCGATGGCCTCCTGAAGGGTGACCAGTTCACCCTTACGCTTGGTGATGCACTTGAGCAGATTTCCGTCCAGCACACCGGCCTCGATGGCCTGCATGATGCTTAACTTTTCGCGGCGCATGGGACTCGTGATCTGGGCCTGCTTGTCGAGCAGGTTCAGGTCGCAGATGTCCTTCAGCGTGTACGGTTTTACGATCAACTGACGGTTGCGCGCCTCCGCGAAGGTTAGCTTCTCCTTGGTCACCTCGTTTACGTACCGACCCGTTTTCGCATTTAGAACACCCGACTGCAGTGCCTCCTGCAGTGTTATCTTCGCATCGCGTTTCGCGTCCACCACTTCCCGAACACTCGCGTCAATTAGTTGGTTGGCAATGGCCGAGTCCAGACGGAACTTGTCGCCGGAATTGCGATCCGCTATCCAGCCGGCGCCATCGACCAGGCCATGCGCAATCGCATCGCTCAGGCACAGCGCATTCGACTTGATTGTCACCGACTCGTGCCTGATGAGGTAGCCGCGCTCGTAGGCCTCCGCCAGGCTGATCGTCTGGCCCGATTTAACGCGATACAGGCCGGTCTTGGTGTCCACACTCCCCGCGGTAATGGCGTCGGCAATGTTTCGGGGATTTTCGGGAGAACCCAGCTCCCCGGATGATTGCTCTACGGTGACAGTGTTGTTTACCTTGATCCGCTTCTCGGCCGTCTCGTAGCCAGATTCCGCTTCGCTAATCTCGCGCTGAATAACCTCCAGGAGCGAAAGCTCCCGTCCGGTGGTATCCCGACCGGCTCCAGGCTGAAGTAACTGCCCGGCCAGCTGCGCATCGATTAGCCCCTGGTCGGCTGCTTGTTCCAGCGTGATGCGGCGGTCAGCCACCAGCATCTCGCCGGTGCGCACGTCCAGGATACGAAGCTGAATCGCTTCGCCGATGGTTAAAACGCGACCTGTACGCGGATCTCGAATTCCGGCTATATCGAGCACGGAATGGCTTCCCAGCTGTTGGGAGCGCTTAAGCGTCCGGATTTCGTTAAACTGAATCTGGGACTGGGGCAGGTTAGTGGTGCTACCCTCCTGATTAGCAGCATCCAAGCCATCGCTGCTGTAAACGCTCTTCGTAGAGCTTTTCGTTGTCTTCGTTGAGCTGAACCTGCAAGAGAACGTAAGAATTCCATTAGCAGGCCTATTTGGCACGTTAAAATTGGAGCATAATTTGGGACTTTCCATTTTGTCTCTTAGTGGGACTTGGCTTTTTGAACTCTTTAAATATTCATATTTGATTGTGACGAATTTTCTTTTAAAACGAATTAAAAAACTCACGATAAAGGATATGACTTTGGTAAAAAAAATGTGAGTATATGAATAATTTCTGTACTGGTGCACGCCAGAACCTGCTCGGTTCCTTCGAAATACTTTTTATTTGTGGTTAACATTAAAACAACAATTAACGATAAAGAAAATCTTGATTCACGCCTCTACTCATTATTTGCAAGTGTAATTCTAAATATTTATAAAAATTCATTTTAATGTTATTTTGTTATTTTTAATACTGAAATATATTTTTAGGCTACATTTTTAATGACTTTAATTAAAGTATTGAAGTATAAATAAGTGATTTGAATTTAAAACATTTAGATAACTATGCTAAATACTGTTTCATTTAGAGTCTATATGGAAAATACCCTACATTTTATTTTAAGTACTCACTGTGTGGTGCTGTAGGTGGTGGTGTACAGATCTTCCTGGCGCGCAGCGTAACCATCGCCAGTTGGCACGCTGCCCGCACTGAAGTCAACCCTAAAGGTCTTGAGCGGTTTCTGTAGACTCTCAGCGTATTGCTAAATGCCAAATGAAAGCGATTTCGGTTAGTAAAAGTTAACAACTGTGGAGGCAAATTAAATTTAAATCGTTGGAGGCTTTGCGAGGGTGGCAACAGGGGGGAGGGGGGAGGGAGGATAGATGGAGCATTACCTGAAACTCGAACGCAAAGTCGTAGTCACTTTCCTCTGCCACTTGGACAGTCGTGGTTTGGGTTTTGGATTTGGTCGCCTTGCGACCCGATCTATGCTGAGGCATGTCTAAGGCTTTCGATTGGTTCAGTTCGACAAAGTCATAGTCAGCAATTTGGATTTGTTTCGTTGGCTTAGGGGCTTCTTGAACACACTGCGCGAGATTTAATTGTGACAAAAGCAATTAGATATTTACGAGTTACGAATTTTAGGTAGACGCGTCACTTTGATGTTGCCCGTGGAGTCTTAAACTTGTGTGGAATGTTTATGTGATTTGATATGGCTGCGAGATAAAGTCACCGGCGATAAAGCAACTAAAAATAAGTTGAAGAGCCTTGTAAGCTATAAAACAACGATTTACGGTAGGCGTCACTAGACTTTTAGTGTCCATCGGTCCAACTTTACTCTACTACTATTTTTGTTGATTCACTTAATCCATTCATCGGATTCTATTCTCTGGCCCTCACACAGGGATAGATTATTATCAGCCCCGTACCAAAGCACACAAATCACACGAAACACATACAGTAAAGTAAGAAATAAAAAAGCGCACACAAAAAGCAAGCCCGAAGCCTTTATGAAAATAGAAATGACGATATATAGGGAGAGGCCTCAATCGCTCTGCAAATACGTAGTGCAAACTCTCTCAAGAGGCCCCAACCATAATACAAGAATTGGGTGATTACCCGGAAAGAGTTCTTTGATTGTACTGGAATCCGGAGTGGGCTTTATCGGAGGCATCTGGTAATTTAATTTTTATCTTTATTGGCCATTTTGTAGAGGCCGTGATTCAAAGGAAAATGACTGACATATGGCTGCAGGTCGTAGCCCCAACTTGAAGTTGCATTGACGTCATGAACAACTTTATAGGAAGGCTGCAGATGAAGTCATTGAGTGGCGACTCTATAAAACGATCAACGTTCATGATTTGCATTTTCAAAATAAACAACTAGTCTGATATTCCTGTTGCTGCTTTTCAAGGTTGCCCTAGAGTTGGTGAAAGCAACAAATAAATTATAATTAACAAAACATACACCGACACACATTGAGACAGTAAACACGAGTACGAGAACAATGATGTCATCAGAGAGGCGAATATTTGATTATAAATGAAACAAGTTTGTCGGGCGCCCGCACAACGAAAAATAAAGCAGAACTCAGGCAGAAAAAAAGTCTGAATAGTTTCTAGTTAGGGGCTTCAGAAGCAAGCGGATTAAACTGATTCTTGGCCCTAATCGACTGTGATGCGCTTGACACTGATAACATGACTAATACGCCACGTTGTGCCGGCTCGAAGTGAGGGTAAGAGAGCACAAAATAGCCAGAGGAAAAGCTCCAACGAGAGCGTGCAGCATGCAGACTGCAGTTGGACCTCGCCTATGCGGCATCACGAAAATAGGCGCCTCCCTTTTGCTTCAGTGGAGGCAAAGACCTCGAAACGCTCGCTTTCATTCCTGATTTATCGTTAGAATGCCGCTAAAAATATATATATATGAACGTGCATATATACAGCAGGCAAGCAGAATCGGGTAGTTTAATCGATAAAATCATAGGGAAAGTGCTGGGTTTTCAGGCATATACACACTCCCACAGTTCGAAGTGTTTCCCGGGAAACCGATCGCTAAATCCAAGGTATCGCATCATGCCTAATGGCTTGCATCTCATAGATTAGATTAGCGCCAGCCCTGACACTCCCGCGGTCTCGGTTGTTGATAGGAAGTAATAGTTCACGCTATTCACTAAGTAATGGACCTAGCGAATTTCCACATTATATTGGTCTTTTGTTTTAAGTGCAGATTTTAGTGGTTTATGCAACTTTTAATGACCCTAACTCGCTGAGTCACTACGTAATTTCAGTCATAGGTTTTTATTTTCTTGCTTTTTGTGTGTGAGTGCTTATTAACACCAAACAGACTGCCGAAAATATCAACATTCCGATTCTTGCGACATGTTCAAGGCTATATTAATGATGTGTTTCTTTTATTTTCGATTGCACACTCTTCTGTTTGCGTTTCTGTTATGTTTGAGTTGTTGCGGAGCCGCAAGTGACTTCATTCTGGGCTACAATAGAACTCATTGCGACACAAGTTGGAACGCGGGCCGGCGGCAACAAATTTAAATGTCTTTTAACAAAATAATAGCGATCCGATGCGACACGGTTCGCGTTTAATTGAAATTTAAGGCACCAAGACAGCGACACGGACACACTTTCTATCCGGCCGTGTATGTGACATCACGTCGGCCCATGCGGCGGATGAGCAATGTTCTGTACTTGCGTCTGTTTGCACATTTATTTATCACAACTATTCACTCATAATTACACGGTCGATTCGTATTCGAATTCAAATTCCACAGACCTCGCCTCCCAACAAAACCTGAGGTTTAAAAGGTTTTGGCCTTTGTTAAGTTTCGTTCACCGGCAGCAGGCGGCACACACAGCGGATACGCGACGTTACACAACCACGTCGCTTTTGGAACTGAGTGGAGCAGCCCCACTGCGAGAGCCACTTGGCCAAGTGGAGAGCGAGCTTTTGGGGTTCAGAGGCACAACTACCACCGGGAGCGAGCTTTCAAATGCCGGCTAGTTCTCAGCGAGCATTCCCCAGCTGTTGCGCCAAAAAGTATAAACAGTCCATTTACAATAGGCTCAAAAGATGAAAACGGGCACGGGCAGGGAGTACGCGGAGTTGGACCCACATTAAACTCGAAAACAATACACGGAAGTCGAGAGTTAAGTATCAGAAGAAAAGATAAAACCAGTTTGTGCCGCCACCTAACCTTCTAAATAACATATTTTGCTTTTCAATCTAGTTAAGCCAGCGGAGCTTCTACGTCCGCCCCTGCTATGCATATCAAGTTGGGTTGAAGGCGAAGTGGTAATGGAGCAGTTATGATGTCACTCCATCGCCCGAGGCGAAGGTAACGCCTTCGAGCACCAAAACAACAATTTCGGATTGTTTTAAATTGGATTAACTGATCAGAATCAAGGAGGCGCTTTTTTTTAATTGGACTGGGATGTGAGACGAAAAACCTTCTACATCTTAAGTGTTTTTTTAAAGGAAGACTTTAATGCTTTTTTAAATATAAATGTTATTTTAAAAACAAACACACTTTAACTACTTTCTCAGTATAGTACTTAAAGTGCTATGGCTCTCAAAATTAGAAAAATGCTTGAGTTTATTGAACTTAAGGTTACGCCATGTCCGGTGATCTCTTATACGTTTCTATAATTGTCTTCTAAATATTTACAAACAAATATTTTACCACCGGGTAAAAAAAACTGGATGGTTAATAAAATTATTAATTGAATTTCTAAGATGGTGCGATCCAAAAAAAAACAAATTTCAAACCTGTTGAACAAAAATAGTCAAATGGTGAGGAGACAGGAATTAAAAAAAAAATAAGTTGACAGATGGCGACAAAGACGTTGATGACGTCCCCTGGCATTGAATTTCGAGAATATATAAGCCCCTATGAATGCTGGGGCTTCATTAATATTTATAGATTTCGCCGTCGTCATTATTAATTTCGAATCTGTCTCCAATTTGCCTAATTGGTCAGGCACATGACAATATCTATCGTTTTTGTTTTCTTTTCATTGAAACTCCTGACATAATGCAGTATTTATAAATACGTTTGATACATTAAACAAATTACTGCATCAATTGACAGCGCAGACAAACAACGGTCACGATGACAGAAAAAATAGTTTAAATTTTTATAAATTAATCAAGCCGTGATTTATGGCGGCAACATTTCAAGCCATTGACGGAATTTTTGGTCAATTCGCATTTGACGTGATGTCATTATATGGCTGCTTCTGCCGTCAGTGTGCACCGATTCTGAAGGTTAATTTAATAATAACAACCGCCGGGCAATCGGAGCGGTAACAGATACAGATACAGATAGACAGGCACAGATGGAGGAGACACAATGATACCAGAGAGAGACGTACGTATTTGCATTTGAAAACTTGACTTGACTTTCGTGTAGAAAACGAAAGCACAGAACTCGTTTGCTGAACTTGAACCCCGTTTTATGGTTGCGAAACAATTGAATACTTTGAGCCTATTCTTTGAACCCTGACGTCACCTCGCAAAGATCCTTCCAAAGGGAAAGGGGTTAGGATGAGGTCACCTGGATTACTCACCAGACCATCGCTGCCATTGACTTCGATTGCCGTTTTAAGCCTCTGCGACAGTTGTTCCAGCAATCTGTCGTATTTCGTATTAAGGTTGTCCAGTCGTTGGCTGTAATACTGTGTGGCACCCGGATCGCTGTCCGCCGGCCGGAGATCCCGGCGAGGCGGCGAAAACGACGGACGGGCCTCGAGCAGCCAGTCCACAAAGCGTAGGCATTTGCTATCGTAGATCTTCTCCCCGAAATCGAGGTCCCACGTTGACATTGTTGTTTGTTTGGTTGGTTAATTTCGGTTAAATGTTAGTAATTTTTTGTGTTATACAAATTTGTTTGTTTTTCAGGAGGTAAGGGTAGATATATTTAGTGCTTTTTATTTTATTGATTAATCAATACGAAATTACTTTATGTAAAAATTGCGTTTTAATTGGTTTGTTTTGTAAGTTTGGAATTTGGTTTGTTTGTTGTTTGTGTTTGAGTTTGTTTGTCAGGCTGTTTTCGTTCCACCCAAGTGTTATTGACGCACCTTTTACCCACAAGACAGCTAGGAACTGCAGCTTAGAGTCCGGCAAATGTTTTAAAAAGCATTAAATATATTGAAGGTTCGATAGAGAAACAGCTAAGAGGTGTATAGGGCTACAAAGGTTTTCTTTTCGGAATTGGAGGGATTTCGGTGTTCGGTCAAAATATCCACAATCACTCACGCAATCATACTTAAGGAGTTGGCACTCGGCCACCAACTGACCTATCGCAACCCAACTTTTGAACGTTCGAATCTTACGAAAAACAACCGAGTTTCACATGTCCGGATCCAACGGCTGCTGGGTTACGATGGGTCAGCCATTATCAGATCAATCACACCTCAACAGGCATAAAAATTTTTACCTTGGCTTCGCGTATAAGTCGTCCTCCAGCCACGTTGACATTTTCGATTTTTGGTTTTCGTTCGATTGCAGCTCCGAGCAGTTTCTATAGGTTTCGAGGGGTATTTTTTGGTTTTCGATATTTTCAGGATTTTTAATTCGTTTTGTTTTTTTATAATTTGATCATTTTGGGTTGGTTTATAGTGTATGATAATTTGATTGTTGTGTGAAAAAGTTTACATTTTTTTGTTTGGTAAAAATACAAAAAATTAGACAAAAATACATATACAATTAGTTTTCAACTACAAATACGATAATACTGGGTGAATAAATATATATGTATGTGATATAGAAGCCAATATCGTAAGATATAGGCATATGTAAAGGTGCAGCTTACATTTCTAAGGGGACAAAGCTACAAACATAAAAGTAGTGAAGTTTCTAGACTACTACACAAATTTGGGATCAATTTACTGTGTGGTGGGACGAGGGGATATCACTAGAGATTACGTATATGGGTGTTGTTGTGTAGGTGGTCGAATTGACCACATTTGGAGGTCTGTCTGCTGTGTATATATATGTACATGTGGTATGCTTATGTGGGTGGTGGCCAGCACTACATGTCAAAGATTGCTGTTGGATTAGACAAAAACTACTGCTAGAATTTCGGACAAGGGACTGGAGATTGTTTCACTTTTGTCGGGGACAGTTTACAAATGGAAATGCAGTACAAAAACAAAAAACAAAATAGATTTACACGTATAAAATATAAATATAGGAATACTGAGGCATGTCCAACACCGGAAGGTTTTATCCCAACAAAAAATAGGAGCAACAACTGTGGGAGCAAACTACTTTGGACGCGAGTCAATGGCTACTACGGTTTCCATTTACGGGCTAGGTATATATACTTTGTGTTTTGTCTCCGAAAGAGACCCACTGGAGCGGCTAAAACTGAGCAAATCTGTACAAGGATCTAGGTAGATCTAGGGCTAGAGACTACCGCTTATCGGAATGGCAGTTTGGTTATTACAGGGGCAGTTTCTCTCTACTCACGTCTAGTTCGTACGCCGAAGTGGCAGTGGGCATGGCAGACAGTCGCTCCGTGGTGCCATCCACCCATGATTCCTCCACTTGCACGCTCGACTGGAGATTCTTCATCAGCCCGATAGCCGTCTCGCATGAGCGCATTCTGAAAAAGCATTGTGACACGGTGTTAGAAAGTCAGGTTTGTCTCCATATGTGGCCGCCAATGAGGCGACACCCGCGCACGAAGAGAGCAGGTGGCGCCTGTGAACTTACCTTTCGCCCAGTTGGTTGCACACCGCACTCCAGCGCGTGTTGAGGCGCTCCACATTCGAGTGCAGTCGCTTGAGGTCGCCGAGCACCTTGGTGGGCACACCCATGCGCCCCAGCTGATCGGCTGCATCGTTCATCTTGTCCATCTGCGGCTGCTGTTGTGTGATGATGTCCTGCATGTGGTTCAGTTGCTTGAACACCTGCTGCAGTCCCTCGGCCGTCGAAGGCAAATCCTGGTGTCTGGCCAGCTCGTTCTCCAGCTCGGAAATCACATGCTCATTGTCCTCCAGGCCAGCCAGAGAGGCATCAAGCAGCTTCAGGCGGTCCTTGTGCAGACCGCTCTGGGTGTTCAGCTCCTTCCACAGCTCCATCAGGTTGTCAAGGCTCTTCTTTAGCACGGGCGTCTTTAGGGCAATCGTACGGAAAGTCTCTTGCAGATGCTTCAGCTCTGGCTCCAAAAGGTTCAACCTGCGCTCATAGTCCGAGTGAATCTCAAGCACATGTTCCAAAGAGTCCAGATCGCGTGGCAATGGAGCCAATATAATCTGATCCAGCTCACGGGCCATATCCTCCAGTTTGCTCTTAATAGCAATGCATTCCTCGGTGAAAATGCGACTGGCTTGTTTGCTCTCCTCTGCGAAGAAGAGAATGAAATTAACATTAGTAGGATAAGAGGCTGTTAAGGTAAACTGCCAGGACTACCCCTTGTTTTGACACTCGCAAAAAGCTTCTTCATGGTTGACTATGCTTGACAAGACTAAGTCGCGTTCCGGCTTCCTGATTGCCACTTTTCTCAAATAAAACCCGCCAGCAGTAAATTTAATTAGCCTCCATCAATTAATCGTTTTTAACAGCTGGCGAGCGCCGTTAATTGAAAAGCGAGGCAAAAACTATATTCTACCCGTCGATGATACTCCCACACTCACCTTCGGCGCGGGCTCGCTTCTCGAACTCATCGAACAAGCGATTAACCTCGTCCATTTCGCGGCGCAAGCGTCGCAGCTGCGGATCGTTGGGGTCGCCCTCGCTCAGCAACTTGTCGGCATCGTCGTTGAGGGCACGCCGGATGGCCGTGCGCTGCTCGGGACCCATAGCCAAGAACTGGTCAAAGTCCCAGCCCTTAACCACACGAATGGTTGCGAAGATCATGTTCTGGCGTAGGCGTAGGTGCTTTTTCTGCCAGAGAGCTACGGATCGATCGAAAAGTCGCTTCAGACGCTCGGCGGCATCGATGGCTTCCTGATCAGGAGGCGGAAGCAGCAGGCAGGCACCGGGTATTGGTCCTTCTTGACCCTTGGCCGTGCGCACGCGCCACTTCACTCGGCCCGAGTTGTCCAGGAGAGTTACAGTCTCACCCTTTTCGATCTGCAGCTGACCCTGCTGTTTGTAGGCACAGATGGCCTGCACGGGTCCCTGACGGTTAACCGGCTGGCGGCGCTTGTTTAGAGGCACCACTGTCTGAGCCCTTCGCTGCAATGTAGCCACTGTCTCGCCAAAGGCATTCAGCTCCTCGCGCAAATCCTGCATTCCCCTTAGCAAAGTTTCACCCTGGTCCAAGCCAAAGTCCGACTGCGAAAACTTGCTGTTGAGTATTTCGTCACGCTTGGCTAGCCATTGCTCGGCATCCTTGATCTCCCCAAAGAACTGATGGTACTCCGTGGCGTGCTTCAGATGGACCTCCAAGCAAAGAGTAAGCTGCAGCAGCCAGGCCCACTGCTGTTGCAGGGCAGTCAGATGGGCTTCGATGCACTTGGACGCCGGATGCTGTTGGTTCAGCAGCGCCTCTCCACGATCCAGGATGGTTGCAAAGTGCATCTCACGCTTCTCCAGTTCGGACATAAGGTTCTGCGGGAGTCAAACCAATTTGGATTAGTTAATTATATTAAACGTATTCGAGTAGTGCACTTGGTTGGTTGCTCTTTTTGAAATATACATTTTACAATGGTACTTGTGAACCAATCGGGATCTTACCTCGTCGCCATTACCAAATGCACGCTTGTAGTCGGATAGAAGCACAACACATATATAATACTAGCTCTTAAAGGGTTCTACTGGGCGAACGCCACTACTTACCTCGTAGTATCTGTGCACGGAGGGCAGATCGAGTTGTTTGTCCGCCCAGTCGCGCGTAATCTCCACCTGTTCTTTTTCGTTGAGCCACTGCAATTCCGCCGAGGCCTGTCCCAGGAAGTGCTGCAAAGAGTCCAGATCGGAAAGGCGTTTCGTCGAGGTGCTGAGCAACTCGGCGTACACCTTCTGCAGCTGATTGAGACGCTGCTGGTACAAGGCCAGTTCATCTCCGGAAAACTTGGTCTGTTGACGCTCATCGTTGAGTATTTTAGTATGGAATTGGTCAATAATCTTGTGCTCGTGCTGTTGACGATCCAGTTCCTCCTTGACCGATGGCAGGTCACTGCCATAGTCAGCGGCAAGCAATTGTTTCTTCAAGAAAGCATTGATTAATATATTGGCAAGAGGGAGCATAAGCAATATGTACTTACCAACTTATTCTGGCACCATTCAATGTGCTCCTGCAGATCGCGGAAATGGGGGTTCGTGTCGATCTGACGGGACTCGACCACCATGCGCGTTTGACGCGTCACCGTGGTCTCGTGGACGGGATACTTCAAACCGGACAACTTCTGTACCAGGTTCGTGTGGAAATTGGTGCGCAGTTGAGCCCAGCGCTGGTGCAACTTATTAACCTTCTTGTGCAGCTCGCTGACATGGGGATAGCGTCCCTCATTCAGCACGTGGCAGTCCTGGTTCATGTCCTGGATGGGTTCTTCCAGGTGCCGAATCTCGGTTTCAAGGGCCTCGACAATGCTCTTCGCGTCCACGGGATGCAGTCGCTCGATGCGACGACCCTCCTCACCGATACGCGTCTCCAGATCAGTCAGTTTCTGATCCACATGTTTAATCTCTCGCTGAACCTTGTCGGCCAGTCGTTGCAGCCGTTCCAACCGCTCAATCTCCTGCTGAAGGATCACCTCGCGATCCTGGAGTGCAGTGTTCATTCTGTACCATGCTTTCTCGATGGCATCTGGGCGCAGTTCGGCCTCCACGTCCACTTCACCTACGGTTTCAAAATAGCGCTCCAGCTCCTTGTAGATCTGGATGAGCTTGGACTTCTCGCGCTTGCGGGCGCTCACCTCCTCGCTGCGGAAACGCTGCAGATCACTCAGCAGACGCTTCATCTCAATGAGAGTGGGCGGGAAGGAGCGCTCCTGCAAATAGGCTGTCTTCTCACGGCACCAGTAGATAAACTGCTGGGCCAGGTCGCGGTATTCGTGCACGCGACGCTGTGACTCCATGTCGAACAGTGGATGGATCGAGGGTGGCTCCGGGAACACATCGTACAGCGATGAGATGTACGTGATAAGGGACTTTTCGTCCGGTTCGTTGGTGTCCACATCTGAAATGGTATGCTTCGAATTAGATTCTCATCTTCAAGTACGGATTAGGTAGGTGACTCACCCTCGGGATCCAGCAGACGCGTCACTCCGTACTCCTTCTCCACAATGTGGAAGGCCGTCTCCAGGCGATCGCGTGGCCGATCGTTCCTTGCCTTTCGCCAGTCAAGCAAGTCCGGTCGGTTGCGGTGCACCAACGCCGAGAAGGCCAATCCATCTCGCCACGACGACGTGAAGTCGTTGACACGAACACCCGGATACCGAGCAGTCGAGCGACGCGCCCAGCGCAGCAGGGCCTCCCGAGCGGATACGTTGTCCTCCTTGCCCACAACAATATCGGAGATCTGCGTGTAATTAAGTTAAGCATTAAGTAACTGCGGTACAAGTTCTACTGGAAACGAAATCAATAATATATTTGAGGTGAGCAAAACTGTGGTCGCCCTATTTTAAAATGGGAAAACATTAGTGGTCCTTATTCTGGATATCCATTCCGGAGCACTCTCTTTACCTCTCTGCGCTGCGTGGACGACTCTATAGCAGGCGGCAAGGCACGACGGTATTCCAACTCCGAGCTGCGAATCATTTTAGCTGGAGGCAGCAAGTCCTCGGCAGGCTGAGCATTTTCCTCCGCCCGACTCAAAGTGGTCACTTTCCGAACAATATGCGTGGTAACCCGTCGATGGCCATTCGGGGCCCTTTGCGATGTCTTCGTGCTCTCCACACTAGACCCCAACACCTCCGTGGATATGCGTTTATTCCGCGTCACCTGTTGGTAATGGGCGGAGGATGAAGCACTTCCGCTGGACGGGACCAGGGCCCGGGTCTCTGAGACGCGACGTGAATTGCCAGCTGGATCTTGGAAGGTCACTGTGCGCTCAAAGTTGGTTCGTTCATGGGGAACGCTTCCTAATGGAGACACCCCCGGATAGTCCGTGATCACCGCTTCCACGGTGCGCTCCCTTTTCGTCTCATGACGATACCGCAGACTGGAGTCATCGATATTGGTGGTTATCGCCGGACCTCGGGAGGAGTGTACCACCTCGGATCCACTGCTCAGGACATCGCCCCTGCCGCCGTTCGTTTGCCGCACTAGTTGTTGTGTGCGCTTCAGCGTCGATTGCGAGCTGGAGTGCATATTATCGCAATAATCGAACTGCTTTCGCAGTTATCGTTGCGCTATCGTTGTTTTCGATTGTATCACTTTTTTTCGTTTCGTTTTTGGGTTCGTTAGAAAATCGTTTCGCTTTGCCGCTTTACTTTTACGCCGATTTTCGTAAATCTGCGTGATTTTCAAAATAAGTTTAATTATTTGCCGGTCCTCACAATTTGAGTTTAATTAAGCCAAACCTAAAGCCAAAGTCAAATCCCAAACCGGCACCGGATGTCTTGTTCTATGTGGCATTGCCCTAGACATTGTCAGAAACCCCATCGAGAACTGAAGCGGGGAAAAATTAACCGAACGGAGCCAAAGTGGAGTGAAGCTTTATAGTATGTGGAGGGCCCATTGTTGTTGCGAATTATTTATTGTGTTGTACGTACACATAATTATCCCAACTGTCTGTTTGCCTCGCTCTCGGCGCTATTTGTTGCTTCTTTTCCTGCCGTCATTTTTTCTCTTTTTTTGCAAACAATACACACATATTCACGGCAAAAAGTTAATTTACACCGCTGATTCATGGGCAGAGATTCATTAGTTTCGGAACACGCAAGCCTATTTTGCATAGGAAAATGGAGAGAGGAACGATATGGCAGTGGAACAGGGAATACCGTTTGATTATTTTCCCTATGGGAAGTTATCTTTCACTTCCCATAAGGAATATGTGGTAAAACTAGTGTAAGTCGAACCAATCAAAAGCCAGTGGTACCCAGAAATTCTAAATATGTATATTCTTATTATAAGAACATTGTCGCACTATTTTTGTTTTACGATTTAAACAGTTCGCACAAAGTACAAATTATGGAATGCTACGACAATTGAAAATGCATTTCTTAAACTGACGTCATAGGGTTACAAAACCCAAAATTGTATAACTAATATTTTTGATCAATATAATATAAGCAAACATCACTAACTGTTCCAGTGTAGTGGAAAATCATTTGCAAGTGTGATGGCAATGGAACAGATTACACTTTCTTAAATGCTGTTATTATGCACTGGATGGAGTAAATAGGAATTCAGCGATAGCTTGAATATGTTTAGGGTGTCAAACCATCAAAAAAAGTGCCTTGATACACCTCTCTCAAATCTCTAGACTAATCTATATGGCTCATGATCAATAAACAGACCAATGTAATCGCCCACCTAACGAAAAGCACGACAAATGTTTGTTTAACTGGAGGTTGTAGCTGCGTTTTACGCCTGCGCAGCACCGTGATATTCGAATACACATATCCATTCACGTCGCCACACTACCAAAAATGCTAATTGCAGCGTTTTAAGCACACTATAAACGATCTGCGTTGTTTTTATGTGATTATGCCAAAAGCAAAATGATAGAGAAGTAAGAAAAATACCTTGTGACCGAACAGCTCGAAAAAAGTGTCTGTGGAGGCGTCTCTAAGAGGCGTTAATGGCTTGACATTCTCATTGAGTCTTTTGAAAGGCGGCAGAGCTCCATCTGGTCGTTGCCTATTTGGGGTTTTTGGCTACTGTTCGATGTTTGAGATGGTTGACTCTTAGAGGTGCCTGCCAATTTGCATTGCCTAACGACAAAAACATTAATTCCTAACATCATTGGAGCTCGGGGCTACAAATTAAATTTGAAAATGGATAACAAACTTTAAGTTTCATTCCGAAACTGTAATAATTTATATTTTTTAACTCTATATTTATATAAGTGATAAAGAACCAACGTTAAATACGTTGTAGCACAAAATCTTTTCCAATTGTTCGGATTTTGGGTATCTGTGCCCATGTTAATTAAAATAAATAAAGCCTCGTCAGACAATAAGATAAATAAAATCCACTTGAGAGGAGCGTTGAAAATTACGAAATAAAATACGAGACACGCACACAAAAAAACGTTTTTCAAAGCTACGAACTGGAACATCGTCGAATAAACCGAGACCGAAACGAGATGAAATCGGGGCCCCGAGATCGGCAGGGGTGTACGTCATTATTTACAGCTACTTGACTCCATTCGCGGGGCATTTTGTTTGCAAACAAACGATCGAATTGAAGCAAACCGTGCCGCACTTTGGTAATAAACTCGTCATAAAAATAATTGAAATAGAACTCAATTGCGAGAGATTGAAATCAATTGAAATTGGCGGCATTTAATAAATCAGAAACCAGAGCGATTATACTACAAGATTCTGACATCATGGCAAGCCGAATTAATTGATTGAAATCACTTTGGCTGGGGGCTAGGACTTTGACTCAAAGGCTTTCTAAACACACACTTTGTAAATATTTTCTGGGGTTTTAAAGCCCGTTCCCGTAGGTTTGGAATTCCGGGGTTCCTAGGAAACGCATGCGGTTTTTAGCTAATACTTTATGGAGAGGGATCGTGAATGGAATCGGCGGCGTCTCGACAACAACTAAAAGCGATCGGGCCAAGTTAAAACGCTTAAAGTGTGGCTTTGACCAGGTGTTGACGCCTCTGCCGGCGTCGACGTGGCTGCGCTGCTTTGTTTTTTGTTACAGGCAAGAATAGAAGCGAAGCTGAAACAAAGTGGAATTGGCACATGGTGAGCGCTGTCTGCGTTGGCGTTGACGTCAACGTCGGCGTCAAAAGTCGGTCTTTATGCCGTGGAATATATGGAATCGCGATCGTGCTGACAGCTGTGCGTGTGTGGTTGTGTTGGAGGCACTGCCTCTGCCTCCGCCTCTGCCTCTGCCTTCCCCGTTATGGCCCGCTAGCTTCGCTGCCTCTGCCGCCGTTCCACCTGATTCTGCCACCACTGCTCTGCGCCTCGATGACGTATTTGCAACCAACACCTGTGCCTTTGCCGCCGCAACCATGGCAACGTAAACGCCGACGCCAGCCGAGACGCCCACGCCAACGCATATGTATGTGTGTAACACTGCAGGAGCAACAACAACAAAAGCACAACAAGGGCGGCGATGGTTGAAATACCCTTACAAGCCCATAATTCCAAAAGCAGATATACATATCATTCCGGGGTTCCCATAACAATCCAAACACCTACGGCGACAAATTAATATTTTTTATCGAAGCCTTACCATTACAAACTATAAACTACGCTCTATTGGATATGTGATAACACATAGAAACAACCTTTCAGGCCTGTAATTACTTTGGCAATTACAAAAATATGGGTTTAGTATGTAAGGATTCTTATAAGGTTGGTATCCTAAAGGTTTATTTCATTGTGTTCAACGTATTGTGTACTTTGCGTTAGAGAAAGCTCAAATGGATTTGTCTGAAAATTAGTTTGGAAACTTGGTTCTTAATTGGATCTAAACTAATGTTAGATATATATAGGCGGGTATAAATATTAACATATTGCTTTATTAGTTCAAGACGATTTTATGAGCTGAACTTATCACTTCCCCTACATTACTAGACTCAAGAATATTCAAATGGAATCCAGGCAGAGGGTTTGTTACACAACACGGGCTCGAGTTGGCCCTCTCTCTTTCGTAATTTTGTTGTGGTAGCCGCCACTCACTCAGTGGATCAGCCGCCCCACGGCAGGTAATACGTCATTCCAGGTACTCAAAAGTACAAGAACACAAAGTCAAAGAATAATTATAATGATGGAAACAAGACTGAGAACCTGACGATGGCAAGGAACAACGCAAAAGGCAGAATATAAATGAAGAAACCGTCGAAACTGTGGTGGAATGTGAACAACTAGTTTCGATTAAAAACTTAACTAACTAAAAATACGAATATAACGAAGACAACATCGGTTCACTTTGACCCCATGGTATTTTGGATCTTCGCAAATTAATTTTAAATCTCATAACACATCACGACCGACTCATTACTTTGCAGGGTGACCCAAAAACATGGCAAAACAGAAACATCCAATGATGTTAACAGGTTTAACTCAGAGCAGATAATAAAAGACAGTCGGAAAAAGTGGAGAACAAGAAAACTAAGCAATGAGGTAATGCGGAAAAAACACTTTTGGGAAAATGAAAAGGTTTTGGACCTAGTTAGTTGGTCCTGTTTTTGAGGTATTTAAATCAGTACAGATATATAAAATTATTTTCTATGAAATGAGTTAGCAAGTATATATTCCCTAATCAATGTGTTGCAAGTGTATAAATTCTCTTAATGTTAAAATAAAATTTAAAAAAGGATCTAAAATGAAAGGTATTTTTTCTAGTGTAAGCTTTTCGAACCCCGAAGAAAAAGTACACTTACGTAATAATGTAAGGGAAGCACTAGATTATAATTAATGCAAATTAGCAGCAATTACTGACACATTGCATGCATTTCCCCTATCAATCTCCAGCCAAATATGGTAACTCAGAACTATTGCAATAGTCTTGCACCTAGAAAGTCCAACGGATTAAAGTGGGTGTCGAAATCCGAGGCTGAGATAGCCAGACGGAAGTGCCTTATGTTCGTGTTTGCCCAAGATACACTCGACACATTCGCTCTCGTACGGCCAACATGGGTTAATTAGCATGTTACATGCCTTAAGCCCCGATGGCGATGCCCTATATGGAGTAAAAGGCAGTGACTGCGACTACTACAGCTGTTGGCCCGGCATATTTGCTGGCCATATTTATGTATGGGTATTAAATACTCTTAACTGCTGTCAGTTGTTTTTCGATTCACACACACTCTCGAATCGCCACAGTCAATATAGTCAATACAGTCAGTACAGGCAGACGTAGACCCCACACCTTGAGTCCCCGAGTCTCTGAAACTGTGCAGCTGAATTGCAAATCTAATTAGCTGCCGAAGGAATGCACCGCAGAGAGTGGGGTGGAATTACGGGCCAGTACTCGCACTGGCATATGCTTATTAATACTGATATGATGCAACCCAGTAAACAAATGCGGCTTTATGTTTGGCACTATTCGTAATTTGAGCAGTGTTTTGCACTTGAATTGTGTTGTTTGTGGTGGGAAAACAAAGCGAAATCAGTAGCTGCTAATGTTCTTTCACCCCGCTCCTAGATTCCCATTCCCCTAGTGGAAAGATAAATACTATTTTAGTCTTCACTGCTGTTATTTTCCTCCCAAATGCAATACAAAGCATTTATATACAAAATATAAACTATTTTTTCTCTGTGCACCATCATGTTCTAGTTATTACCCTTAGCCCCGGACGGAACTTGTGGGTGTGTAGTGAGGTGTAGGTGTCGCACCAAATTCGTCTGACATTCCTAGGGATATCACCGTGTGGGCTCATCATCATTGGCAAATCAAATCATTTACGTAGCCGCTTGTAATTCCATCTACACACTTGAAATGTATCCAGCGGTGAGATTTCAAATTAATTACAAGTCATGAACACACTTACACTGCTAAATGCTTCTCGATTGCAAACAACTATTCTAGACAGCTTGACATTTGCATACCAGGCAGAAAGAGATGGCAAATCATATTTAGAAAGAGAGAGGTTGTCAGGCATCTTGTTTCCTTATTTGACCAAAGGCAAGTTGTCGATTTATTAATGAAAACTTTGTTTGCTTTATCTGCGATGGCTATAGATAGATTTCGAGATCGAGATCGAGATTGAGATCGAACCCACACACCAAGCTATTCAAAAATTCAGTCATCGATGTCATAAATTAAGACGAGTAAGTGCATCTGTTGCTGGTATTGCTGGCATTTTGTTTTGGCCATTTCGTACACTTCACAGCCAGCTGGTCGAGAGTTCGAGTTCGCCGCCTGCGTTGAAGTCTTTCGATTGGCAAGAACCGAGGAACGCTGATGTCATGGGCAGGGCAGCAAAGAAAAAACCGCCTTTACCCCACCTGATTTTTTTCAAGTAATTCTTGTTATTGTCTGCTGCTGTTCCCCAACTGGCATTGACTTTATTGTAACACATACCTTGGCGTATTATAATAAATCAAATGCCACACACAATAATCCAAAAAATAAAAGATAATAATAATCTTTTCAAATTCGAACGATGACGTGAGAACGTCTGGGTTCCGAAGGCTTTCTAGCTATTGTATTTCGGCTTTCTTTCGAGGCGTTATTTTTCATGGCTGGGCGCCCTGACTAAACATTCGTATTGGCCACGGCATTTTGACGAAATATAAATGCCTGGCACACATGCCCGCACTTACTCCCCAACTAACAAGCAATGAAAAATGGCAAATTGCTAGGGAAATTATCAGATGCTCATAATGAAAACGTTTGTCAGAACAATTCGACACAGATCTCGGCGATTTGGCACACACCGTCGCCTGGGGATCACGGCAATTTATTATTTAAATTCAGCAATTGAGCGGCTTAGGAAGTTTACGTGGCAGCTGCAAGGTTAGCCTTAGATTTGTGGCTCTCGATATGGCGCTATAGGGGAACCAAATGTTACCCTAAACCGTACATCGCGTATTACTGCCCACAACAACTTTTTGTTCGGATCCAAATGGAGCTGAATTATAATTCATCAAGCTGGGGAATAATGTTGTTAGGGCCAATTTAATTTTCGACCAAAAATACGACGTTTAGGGATATTCCTAAATGAAGTTATAATATTAAATTTTTGTAGCCAAGCGATCATCGTTTATCTAGAGCGTGTTAAAACCTGTAATAATTAAGCTAAAAGCGGCCATAAATATGCACTAATATGTACGACGATCATTGAAAGCACGTGTAAAGCACTAGAAAACTCTACAAAGCTCAACAGGTTTTATGTCTCAAGTAAAGGTAAAGTCTCTGATTGATTGTTTTGTTTTTGCTGTTGTTGTGGGTGGTTCATAGATCAAATCGATTCGCTTGCACAATTTATAACTTAACAAGGAAGAACGCTATAGTCGAGTACCTCGACTATCAGATACCCGTTACTCAGCTAAATGGAGATATGCAAGCAGCAAAGCGAGATTAAAATGCGCCACCTACCGGCGGTATACAGATTTAAGCGTTATGGGCGTTAGAGTGGGCGTGGCAAATTTTTTTTTTGGACCAATCGATAGGTATTGTCGAGACCAATACATTTCAGTTAAAATTTTTTATCTAGCATAACAATTTTGGGCGTCACAGGTTTTCGCGGTTTATGGGAGTTAGAGTGGGCGTGGCAAATTTCTTTTTGGATCAATCGATAGGTATTGACAAGACCAATACATTTCAGTTAAAATTTTTTATCTAGCATAAAAATTGTGGGCGTCACAGGTTTTCGCGGTTTGTAGGCGTTAAAGTGGGCGTGGCAAACTTTTTTTTGGATCAATCGATAGGTATTGATGAGAACAATACATTTCAGCTAAAATTTTTATTCTAGTATCAAAACTGTAGGAGCCACAGTTTTGGGCGGTTTGTGGGCGTTAGAGTGGGCGTGGCACTATGCTGAAACAAACTTGCGCTGCGTAAAAAGCTCAGGAATCTGCACGCCAAATCTCAATATCCTAGCTCCCATAGTTTCCGAGATCTCAGCGTTCATCCGGACGGACAGACAGACGGACAGACGGACAGACGGACAGACGGACAGACGGACAGACGGACATGGCTAGATCGACTCGGCTAGTGATCCTGATCAAGAATATATATACTTTATGGGGTCGGAAACGCTTCCTTCTGCCTGTTACATACTTTCCGACGAATCTAGTATACCCTTTTACTCTACGAGTAACGGGTATAATTACAAGCCAAGCAGCGTTACAAACTGCCAGCGGCTGCTGTTTAGAAAATTGTTCCGGCGCTTATTATTATTTTGTTCGCCTTTAACAATATATTTTCTCAACGTTGACCCACAAAACACCGATCATTAATTGAATATACAAAGCAGCTTCGCTTTTCGCTCACGAATGGAAATAGGAATTATGTCATAACTGCAAGATGTCGATTGCGATTTGGATTTGGATTTGAATTTGGATAACTTAAAATTAAATGAGACTGAGAACGCTGTAAGGAAAATCGTTTGGTATGCAAAACAAGATATATCCTTTTAAGTCGATCGTATTGAATTTGCATATTTTTTCAGAGCCAGATCGGATGACATCAGGCACCCGCAATAGCATAAACAATATACATAAATCCTTGGCGGCAAGCAGACAAGAAATAATGAATAAGACAGAAAACAGTAAGCAGTAAATGACGCGCGATTGAGTTTCACATTGTCAAGTGATTTACAATTCGTTCGCCTCAATTGAATGAGCGCCATTTGGCGGCCTGAGTTGCGTGTTGCTGCTGTCGTTGACGTTGCTGCTGCTGTTGCTGTTGCTGTTGCTAGTTGCTGTTGCTGTTGCTGTTGCCTCATGGTCGCTGAACTGGCAGCATCATTGAGCATTTATGCGCGCCATCGATCAAGTCGGAGCCAAGCCGCAGCCACATCGACATCCAACGACGACTTGGAAAATGCATCTGCGTTCGTCGGCAGTTACGAAATATCCAAGTTTTGTTTGCAGCCAGTTGACACACATACTGCGGAAATGTATCTCACCGATGAGTCAGTGTCGAAAAACACTTATTGGCGTTTTCTACAATCATTTCAACTCGAATTCTTACGACTCCCTAATGAAAGTTCGTAATTTTTCGTTTTTAAGTACGTATTTCATACAGCTTGACATTTAAAATTGCCTTTTAAAAACATCTTAAACTTTTTTATTTGACTAATCTTCAATTTTTTCATTTACTATTGGTATAGAAAAGAATTACTCTATTAATTAATTAACTATTTATTTCTTAGATGAAGGTCCAATTAGTATTTGAGCCTTGTTGGTCCTTTTTTGTGAAGATAAATCTGGATTCAAGTTATGATCTTATGATCTTGATCTGATTATTTTGTATAGTTACTAGTTCAGTGCATGATTTGTTTTATACAGTTTATGCATTCATACCTCATAAAAAATACCCTTCTTTTATAATATTTCAAAACTGCATCCGTTTTGTTGTGTAGGTGGCCCAAACACCCCCCAAACTCCCTCGGCTTCAAAGCCAACTCACGGCCTTGCTGCTGACGAACTGTAGCAGCAGAATCATCGTATGTGTGTCAGTCGGCGGCGGTGGCAAAGAGAAGGCAATCGGGTTGCCTTAAAAGGCTGGGCCGCGTTCGCCAAAAACATAACTTTGGGTGGATCGCGCGTAGCTCGTAGCGTGTCAAGACTGTACCTATCTGGTGATGTGTGGGCTGCTGCCAAGTCGGCTCAATGAATCGATCCAAACGCCCAAATGAAAACAAACTCTAGACCGGGGTCACCTTCAGTTAGTCGCAAGAGCGGTTCGTGGGCGTTTGCTGACTCGCTGACTTTGAATCGCTGCCCACCAAAGCGGCGCCCACGGTTTTGCTCCAATTGCTCAATCAATGAAAACATATACCTATCGAATGTGCTCGACAACTCACCTGGAAGTGCAGTATAATGGTCCAGATCAGGCCCAGGGTCAGCTTTGGATTGCCGTCCACAATGTCCTCGGCGCGTATGTTGACCAGCTTGATCTTCTTGTAGCGCAAGAAGTCCAGAGCCATTTGTGCATTCTGCAGCATATGGAATCGCATTTTACCCTTCTCGCGTGGCTGAAGTACATGAAAATGCGAACAAAGAAACGTTGGCGAGAGCGTGACAAAAATGCTGAGAAACCAATTGAATAACGCTTACCAGGTGTTCGCCAGATAGCACCTCCAGGAGTGAAAGTAAGTTGTGTCCATCGCGCAGATCTTCGAACAAGTCCACCACACGACGATTGGCCTGCAGGTGGGGGAGGTGGTTGCAAAATACCAGTAAAAGGTGAATTCAAACTAGAGAGTAACCCGAAGCAACGACATGCAAACAAAACAACTCAAAATTGCTGGGACTGAACAGCAAAACTAATCGCAAGGTAATATTTAACATATTGAAAGAGCAGCAAGTAAAAAATAAGGAAAAAATATCAGCCAAAAGTTTATATGCCCTTGCAAATAAAAATACAATCGAATGTTCTGGTCAATGAGCTAACAACTTTGCTCAAAATTATAATACTTTCTGCAAGGCAATAGCAACTTAAAAAGACAACATCAATGAATATTTGGGTTTAGCTTTAGTTAATCCCCTCAAACTCGACTTACTGATTGAGAACAACAGGGTATGCCATTTGTGGTTACACAAACATGTAGCATAGTATAGGTCTGAAAATCGTACGAAAAACAGTATTTATCTTTGTAAAAAAAACTAAAGAGTTTAAGTGATAACTGGGTAATACCTTAGCATACTTCCAATGCTGCATTTTTGATTAAATAGGTAGGTTTTGTTATTTTGAAATGAGTTTTATGTTTGTACGGACTATTTTTAAGCTCGATCATTAACTCACCTTTTTCAGATGTTTGTTAACCCATTTTGTGAAAGTCTTCTTCTGAATGGCATCGCGTTCGTCTAAAGAGGAAATTAGTAAGAAAAAGATCTCATATTAGTATGTTTTGATAAACTCGATTTTGGTTAGTAGTCAAAAACCATGCAAGGCTTGGGAAGTTTGTGCCGAAAGTAGATCCGACTTTTACGGCGTCTTCTTAGATTGAAAATGCTAACTTTGTCTAATGAGCCTTTTTCATCCTGTCAAAAAATGATTTATTTCTTTTAAGTTATTTCTGAACGTTCTAAGAATATCCTCATAAAGTTTCAGTTTCGGAAAATATGAAAGAATATGCAACACGTTTTGTAGAGGCCTGTTTCTCCCCCTTTAACATTATGTTTTTTTTGTTTGAGTAAGGGATTGAAAGAGCTGTAATAAACCGATCGAGTTTTATGCTCGCTTATTTTAAAGGTAAAAAATCTTTTCTAGATAATAACAAAAAATTAATTTTTCTTAACTGTTCAGTTTTATTTTAAAAAAAGTGTTTTGTCAAAAAAGCCTTTAATTTGTGGGGCAATGTTTTAGTTAATTATACAACCGAATACAAATAGTTAAATAAAATGTATTTTATAAAACATCTAAAGGAGGATTTCTTTGAGGGCAAGTACTATTTCTGCATTTTTTAACTACTGTACCAGCTCTTGCTTATTAATAATTTATTAGTGCTTGTACTGTAAGTGTGTGATTTCCCTATTTACCCCTCTCGTTCTCCCTATCTATATTCCCGTTCAGGGTCTCCGCAAACTTTGGTCAATGTTTTCCTTAGCGTGATATATACAAAAATCGATAAGAAAGGGGTGGGCGGGAGTTAGGTAGCCTCAGCTCTGATTTGTTGGTCTGACAAATGACGTGTGCTTGTTTGCGGGAATAACCCGTCTGCAGATAGGCGAATAGGCATGTTTCCAAAACTATCGGCCAAAAAATTAAGCATTACAAGCTGTTAAACGTTTTGGCTGCAATTAGTTGAGTTTTTGTGCGCTGATAACTCTATGCTGGGGCAGAGCTTGGCAAATTTTTAGGGTAAACACCCCTTTCGATTACAATCTAATCAACGTGGGACTACAAAAGGTTCTGCAGATTAATAAAAAACCAAAGAGAAACTTCAAGTCAACGACTGAGCAGTGCCGTGTCCATTGTGATAGTATTAAATTGGCTGATAAACCCGATACATTCAAGTGCCAAACGTATAAAGCCATAAACGTAGTAGAACAAAAAACAACCAAGTCATATAAAGAGCAATTCAAAGCAGAAGCTAAAAAGCAAAACAAAAGCGATAACAGATAAAGTATAAGGTGTCAGAGAGAAAAAGTGAGTATAGTCGACGATCCCAACCAGTTTGACTCTCTTCTCACCACATTACTCATTCTCTTAATTTCTATAAAGCGTCAAGAACGAAGTTTAAATGCCCTTGGAAAAGGAATTACTATTATTCCAATAAGTGTATTCCTGCGTATGCTCTTTAGGCGACAAAATGTCTAACGAGTCAAAAATTAACCCACTAGTGTGGTTGTATGGTCAACAAAAGAACGGTGTTTATTGATAAACAATTTGTTAAAGATACAGCAAAACTAATTGGAAAATACGTGATAGATCGTCGGGGGGAATGTCCAAACACAGTAAAGCTTCCTAGAATCGTAAGATGTTTCTGGACATCAATGCTTTCAGACAATTTTTATTTCTAACATAACTAGTGATTCATTATAAGCAGTTTTATAATTTGGGGAATTTCATGACTCATAAAATAGGCACGTAGTTAGACACGTTTTTGCAGGGGTCGTAACTCCGCTAAGTTTTGATAAACTTCGAAGTACCATTAACCTTAAATACCCTATCAACAGTTTCCTTCTCTTCAGTTACAGGTAAGTTAAACCAGAGAGAGAGAGAGTGAAATGGTGAAGCGAAAAGATCATGAACTTGTTTCAATCGTTGATGACTCATCCGTTTGCAATTTTCCATTCAAGCTGGGATCCACCTTTGAAAACTCTGTCATTCATTGGGGGAGCCGATCTTTCCGCAGAAATCTTTCTGCACGATTGCATGCAACACAACCCGATTCGTAATCGGACTTATTTTTATCTTCCTCTAAGCCAAGAACAACACACAAAGAGTTCATAAATATTCAGACAAATAATGATTGTGCAAAGGTGTACGACTTCGCCGGCACAAATACCGAAACAGGGTAGCACTATCTGAAAATGTGTCTGTATGCGGCTTTTTGAAGAGCGCGTGATGATGTCACGTTCTAAGTTGAATTTGTTTTCGACGATTAAACGTTCGTTAAGTTGTTGTAGAAGAGTTCGAAGAAGCTTATTTGATATTCGTTAATGTTTATTTTTGTATTTAGTCATTGTCATTGATTAGCACACTTAACCTTAGAAGGACGTTTGATCTTGGATATATATAAACAGTTACTTGAAAGTATTCCAACGTTCATCCGAACGTTTACTCAAACACACTATCTGCATATTTAAAATTATTATTTCTTTATGGAGTAGTACCTAAATATTAGAAAGATTTAGTTATATCAATTTGATAAATTTTTTTTTTTTCTAATGACGTTAGCCTAATCGTTTTGTGACCGTCGGCAACAATCGATAAGAAATTCAGGCATTTTCCATATTAAATTATGAACTCACTATATGTTAATAACGTAAGAAAATGCACTTTAAATGAAAAGTAAAATATTTCTTGCTTTTATCTACAAGTCAACAAAATTCCAACTAACGGCGCCAGCAAATTAGAGTCAGGCAATCGAAAACGAATAACCATCAGCATAAAAAGCTAATATAAATGTTTACAAAAGTCAATAAGCATAAACCCGTTTTTCGTCTGGACAAATGAGTTCACTTAAAAATTCGTGGAATTCTGAAGTCAGTCGAAAGTTTGTTGATTGGCCAGCACAGTTTTAAGGTGTCAGAATGACCGAATTCGGGGTGCCCGGAACAGAGGGGTTTTATCCACTACTTCGATGCCCAAACAAACCCCTGCTACCGTCGATCTCCCACTTATTAAATTCAAGGTCGAGATGGCACCCTTTTATTTGATCACTATGTGATGTGCCAAGAAAGGTGCGTCTAATGGTTCGGACACCATTTGTATTTGTATTTGCCCAAGAAGTGTCAACACATTATATTTGGCGATTGTCGGAATTTGTAATATATTTATAACACTTAATAAGGCCTTGAAAAGTCCACCAAAGATATGAAATGCATTGCAAAAGAGTGAGGTAATGTATTCGTAATAGATACATTTTTCGTTTCTCGAGATCTATTTCACATTCCATTTGGTTTTGCATAAATTCCACCAGAGAGCTTTAAACCAGTTAAAAACTTCAAGCTTAAATATTTGCTTAAAACTTCTGTGGACTCTGAGCTAGCATTTAAAGAGGTTCTAACCTTGACCCTTTATAATTTGCTCTCAAGCTTGGCTTCCGTCATATGGAGTCGTTGGAAAACATGTTTTCTGGTTAGTTAAGCTTAAAAGGTAGGAAACCGCGACGGATTCATAAATGAAACTCATACAAACAAGATACAAGCGGAGCGAACTTGAAATGCAAATGATTTCCGCTGGGGCAATTAATAAGTCTTTGTTGGACTTAAAGGGAGGAAACATCAAAGAACTGGAACACAACATGCCACAAGGAATCGAGGAAATCCTATTTCCCACTTACGCATTATATCCCAATCTTCTATAAAGTGATCCCAAATGGACATGCTACCTTTAAACTGGGTGAGGGCATCCTCGTAACCACCCTGCGGCTGTGCCTGGGTGGAAGAGTGCTTGGCCTTCTTGGGAGCAGCCGGGCTGTTGCTGGTCTCGTAGAGCGGCGAGGATGCGCTGCCAGTCGCCGAGTGGCGGTGGTGGTGCTGCTGCTGATGGTGGTGATGACTATTGTGGCTGTTGCTGTACAGCTCGCGATCCCGCTGCTCCCGCTGGACCTGCTGGTACTCCAGAGTTCCGTTGTTGGGCGGTAGTCCTGCACCACCCGGGGAAACCGAGATTCTTGCCGGCGACTGACTGCTACTGGTGGTTGCATGATGGTAGCTCTGGTGGTGGTGCGTCGTCTGACGAGAGCTGCTCCGCTTCATCGAGTTGCTGCTGCCGGGCTGCTGCTCATTGGGATCGAAGCCCAGGCGGTCTTTATAGTAGGAATGCGATGTCATCTTGCGGGTGGCACATTAAGAGAGACTCAGATACTTTTTGAACACTGTGGGGACTTGTCAGTCGTCAACTTTCTCTGCAAATTTTTCGTTTTTTGACGACTCTTAGCACGTTTCGAAGTTTATGTTCGCGATGGCACTTTGTGATTTTTATTTCGATTGCTCTCGGTTGGCTGGACCTGGAGTTGGAGTTGGCAAATTTAAATACAAAGATTGTTTATTTGTACAACCAAATTAGCTGCGATGATTCAGCTGCAGACGCTGCGATCCGCGTACTTGAACGTGAAATCATCAGAAAGCAGCAATTGCAAATGAGTTGCAATTAGCGAGATACCAAAAAGGAATGTACTAAGCACTTGACTAAATTTAAGTAAAAGTTCTCGTTGACGAAGTCGGCTATCTGCACGTAAAAAAAAATTGTATAGAATAGCTACTTGCCACATAAAGCTGTGTGTAATTTGTAGGATTTATTTTAGTTAAAAATTGTTATTCTCTTTTTATCTTATTTTTAACGATCCTAATAGTTTTTCATAGGATTTCCTACACGCTTAGTAATATTTTAATTAGTCTTACTTAATAAGCATAATTAACATCCCCAAACGCCCACCATTTAAGTCTTTTTTCCTGTGTACCATAGAAGAGTTCCTATATATTTGGTGTCTTTGACTGTATGTTTTCGCGTTGCCGGCATTTTGTTCCAATTGGCCGTTGGCCAAAAGAAAACGTGCTGGGCGAAATGTATCTACCAGATACGATACACTAGTTTACGTGGTGCATTTGTCGCCAGGGGCGAACGAACTGGCGACGCCTTCCACCAGATACAGCCACATATACCAAGACACTATGGGAGAAGGGCGCGATCGCGATCGCTTCACTTTTACCCGGCAGCCAAATTGAAATTTATAAAGATAAATTGAAACTGAAATCAGACGCAGCTGCAGACACAAAGCTCAAGTAAAAGCGAGCACTTAATTCATTTCTTTCCGCGTCCATTTTTTTCATCAATTTTTTCAGTCTCCACAGTGACAAAACTGTGATCCAATTTGTTCGCGTACTTTCATTTGCAAGTAACAAATAAATCTCTACTTCTGCCCAGGTTTTGGAGATATATTTTTTTGGTGGGTGATTCCATTCAATTCATGAGGTCAGCTTGGAGCTGTATTTCTGGCTCGGACCCGAAAGCACAATAAGTATAAATAAATAAATGCCCAGACACGCAACCAGCTGCGGGCCCAGGAGACGGGTTGTCGCTCTGATTAGATACGAATACTATTATATATACCCGTAGTCATACGTAGATATGGACGGACCCAGTTCTTCGCTCTCCCAACTCATTTTTCATTCAAAGTTTGCGTAGTTTACTTTGGCAGAAGGCTACTTTGATTTTAATCTGAAGATTGTGATAAAGAATCCCTGTTTTTGATCAATTGCATTAAAAAAAAAATGTTTAATTAAAAAATTCGACTACTTTATCTTATAGGTGTTCTATACACTATTCAGACTTCCTGCATAAAACAACTAGTTTTTTTGGTTTACTCAGACTTAGATGTTTTTGAAAAGCATAAAAACTTCGACGTGCCTTCTTATTATTTTCAATATGTGTGCATTGTCTGCTTTAAATTTTTAATGTATTTAGGTAAACGCTGGGCGTTACGTAGCTAGATGACACACAATCATTCTCTGTGTCGTTTTTGTGAACTTTTACTTGAATTTTAGTTAAGGTTTTAGTTTTGGGTATTTCGTTTTTAATTTCTTTGCTGTTTATGTATTATTTTCCAACGTCAACACTTTTTGTCTCTTTTGCTATTGGCATCTTTTACTGGCTGCAGCAAGTGGCTTTCAATAATTTTCACTCGTATTTTTGTTGCTCGTTGTGTTATGGCTTTTTGTTATTGTTATTTGCTGGCTGCTTGTTCCGTGTGCATTTTCCATTCACATGCAAAATTTCACACAGTAAATTCACGGAAAATATTTCCCCACTGCCACTGCCTGAACTTGGCTTTTTGCCTCTCTCTTTTTCCCGTTTCTGCCTCCGCCTCCTCTTCCTCCCCCAATTTGTGGCACAGTTATGCGAGCCGTGCATTTTCTCTCACTTTTCTAAGCCAGGCTTAAACGGGAGAGCCGGAATTAAGTATGCCTGGCATGCCAAGAAAGCCGTGTGTTCGGAACCAACAGGTAAAAGAACAGGGAGTACGGAGAGAAATGAGAGAGGCAGAACGGCGGGTACACAGAAAAAAATAGTTTAACTGTTTGTTTCAAGACTGCTTTAAGGCATAACAGATTGAATTGTAATTGGGGCATTTATTTATAAAAAATATATTTAATTTTTTAAAACTGTGCCACAGAGAAGTGCAGATCTATTTCAATTATACGACAAAAATGCAACTTTTATTGCAAGGTTCCTAACGTTTTTCAGTTAAAGTTGGTGTTTTTGGTGTGTGTAGAGAGCACTGCATGCGTTTGGCATGACTAATTTGTCTTTAAAAAGAAAAAACGAGAATGAAATACAGACTACAGTGGGACTTTGTGGATTTTAGTGCGTGTGAGCAGCGATCAAAAATCCGAGACCAGATCGCCCCTAAAGAGCAATTCAAGCTCACCAAAATCTGAAGAAAAAATCTGACAAAAACTGGTTATTGAATGAAAAGTCAGCCGACGACGAACAACAACAAAAATGGCAAAAACAACAACGCACAACTAAAAAGAAGTTGGGAGAAGTTGAAAATTTCTCGTTTGCGACAGGCAAATATTTAAAAAATGCAACACAGCTGCTGGGTTCTCGTGAACCATCGAGTTTTAAGTTCTTGGTTTCCTCTTGTGAGTTTCTTTATCGGTTGGTTTATTTAGGACGATAACACAACAGCGGCCATTCATGCAGTCGCCGAATTTAGTCACTTATTTATTTTTATAGTGTTTCGGGTCTTTGCTGCTTCAACACATTTTAGCAGTAAAGATAAACGCGGTTGTTGTGTGTAAGTTCCGAGTGTTGTTCCTTTCGGAATATATATTATAATTTTGCACTTTTTTCCGGGTTTCTCCTCACTTGTTAAGGGCCAAGTTGCGTTCGCTAACTGTGCGTGAGTGTGTGCGTTAACAAATTGTTGTTGCCACACCACACACACACTTGTATATAAACACGGTCGCAACGCACGCACACACAGTCACTGGTAAGAGAACGAAGTTCTAGTAGAGAAACGCCCAACCGCTCGGTATCGCGGTTCAAATATGACTGAGCGTCGTTGGGCCAAGCGAATTTACTTGGGTGCTGAGATACAAATGCAAGAGTCGAGATACAAGAGCGAAGAGAGCCCGCAGAGAGAGAAGGAGAGCGCGCGAGCGGGGGCGCGACGGCAGGTGAGTGTGAGTGAGCGGAGCAGGTGTATCGCAGTGCTCTCACTTCAAAGAGCAAGATCAGTTGGCTAACTTGTTGTGAGTGAATAACCGCGCTACTCTGCTCCTCAGCTGTTCATTTGATCAGTTGTTCACTCGCTCTTCGCTGTTCACTTTGATCAGCTGCTTAAAATGGTCCCACGAGGGAATTTATGTGTGCTTGGATCAACCTGTTAACCTGATGTTAGGACCGCCTCTTGGATAAAAGAATAATTCGAATGTGAGCCAAGGAGCGATAGTTTTCTTATTAAAGTAAAGAAATAAGAACTAGTGAACAAGTCAGCGAGCGGGTGATCAAAACGTAAACAAAAACTTCAGATTGTTAGTTACTCACTTACGTAAGTAACTGATTAACTATTTTTCCTCACTCACTCATGAGCAATTCAAAACCACTGCGTGGCCGGTTTTGTGTGGGCAAAAAAGAGCGTGAGAGAGAACAGCAAATATCCGCTCTTTGAGTGGCGTTCGAGGCTCAGTGCACAACATGAATGACCGAAACTGCCACTCTAACACGAGTGCACTAACAAAAAAGAATTAGAATATTATTAAAAATGTTTCATTTTATAATACTTGCATACCCCTACTTCCAATATCCAAAAATATTTCAAAACCTCTCCCATTTATTACAATTTCAGCACCTCATCTCATTTGGATTTCAAATCGTTGTAATCTCTAAACTTCCCAAAAGGGTTCAAATCAAAAAATCTTTAAACCATTATTTTTTTTGAAGTATCCAAAAATATTTCTGAGCCTCTGATATTTTATAAGAGATGTATTTCCCTAAACATTTTTCAGTGTGAGCGGAATAAAAAGAAATTCCTCATATTTGGTCAGACGTTGGCTATTTTTCTGCGGGCCAGAGGAAGCCGCTTAAACATGTGGGCTCACCGAGATGCGAGAATAATAAGTATGAAAGAAAATAAAATAAACCGCTAATGGTCATGGCCGTTAATAAACAGAAAGCCCTAATTTGGCTCTCGTCTTTTTTGTGGTTTATTAGCCAAGCCGCAAAGAAATAGTCATGGAAGTAGAGGGAGACCGCAGATCGACACGCACTTGTAAACAAATTTGGAAACTGCAGTTGAAAGAACTTTGACATAAACACGAACAAGCGTGGCCAAAAAAACATGTGTAAAAATAGAAGAATCCATAAAAATGTAAGATGCAATTGGATTAGAGAGCAGAGAGTCGAGTGCTTTTCGATTTCTTTGCTCAAGAGCAGGCCAAGAGAGCGGCCCGATCAGCTGAGATGCGCATTAACTTTTTCGGGTGACATTAGCTTTTTGGAAAACGCGTTATGAAAATGGAAAGTGGAATGCATACTGCCACGAAAAGTAAAAACGTAAATCGATCTGAAAAGCGGCCATCAAAAACAGCTGTTTCGCTTTCAACGGAAATGCCATGCAGCGGAATTTCAGGCGAAGGGTGTGAGTGAGTAGGAATCACTTGTATTCCATCATCACAGTGACTCAGGTCGAAAATGTGACTAAGCCTTTGTCCATAAATGAGTATCGAATTTTCGGCGTAGGCTTAAGCGACCAAGTTGGCCTTTTTCAGTTCTTAGGCCAAAAAACATACGTAAAACATGGGACAGTCACACCGAGAAAAAGTCACAAATTTTAAAGGAATCAATAAGCTTTGTAAACTTGTTCTATTTTTAACTTTGTTTTTCACGGACATCTAAGTTTTGTGGTTTCTAATTCTTAATCTCAGCATTCGGAAATTTGAGAGCCTGTTTGGCAATTGAAAACGAAGGAACGCTACTGTTGCGGGCCTCGACAACGAGATTCCCGTTAGTCCCTTATCCAATTTCAAAATATACGTATACCCCTTCGATTAGACGTGAAGAATCATAGATGATAACTGATGTTTGCCTGGCTGGGACATCTCTAATCATATTCTTGCTATGGGCAGTGGCTTACTAATCATTACTTACTAGCCAATTCTAACAATTTTTGTCCTGGCAATAGGTATTGCGAAATCAAATAAATAGTTGAACACTGAAAAACTTTTTTTAAAAAAGGGGGTGCGGTTGATTGGAATGATAATGCCTATGAAGCACATGCTTGCTTCGGCCCAAAGCCATGCCCACAAATCTCAAGTTCGTGGCGCCCACATTTTTAAAAATTTGCTAGCTAGCCACTCAAATTAAGCGTTCTCCCTTGATTTTTATTTAAGGTTTCGCATTTTCTCTCAGTGTGGGTATTGTCTTTGGGCCCGCCATCGTTCATTTGCATGTCTCTCAGCCGGGGTCTCAGTCTCGATCTCCGTCTGGGTCTCAGTCTCACTCGAGTGATTCCCGTATCTAGATAATCCAATCCATCCACTCCAACACTTGGCAGTCATCTAGTTTCCCTCTTGGCCAGCCAGCCCACTTCCTCAAGTGGACAACACCCCCAGACAATCGATACATGAATGGTATATCCAAAGTACATATTAAGAGCAACTGTTTTTTCATGCACATGGTGTTTTGGTTTTAATTAGTAATTGGCAATCGCACATCGTTGAGCAGATTTTGAATTACCAGGGGATAAGAAGGGGCGCCATTTAATTGCCAACTAATTGTTATGGCATTTTGAATTGGCTTCTGGCACGCCATTGAGTTTGGAACTTATAAATGGGTTAACAAAGTGGGAGGTGGTGGAAATTTGATTGCCAATCAGCAAGGATTTTCATGGAAAGTTGAGGACTTGGGTTTGATTTGAGACAGGTATTGTTTGCACAAAAATAATGATTTAGCAGCGATTGAATAGTCTCACCCACTTAGTCACTGAGCCGTCGGGCAGCGGCTGCCGCCCATAGCTATTGCTATTACTAAACCGCTGCCCACGCTTACGCCCAAAGTCTTCGGAATTCCGCCTGTCACAACCAACATCCGTCTCAAGGCAACCAGCGCAGCCCCAACCACTTTACGAAAAACTCAACTACAGACTGAGTCTCAGACGCCGATGCAGACAATTTCCCGTTCGGTCGCGGAATGCCGGCAATTGAAATTGCAATCGAAGAGAAACGACAATTTATCCGCACTCAGTCAAGCCAACTTAGTCAAATGAATTAAGGTATATGAATACAAGTTCTTAATTTACTGCCTACGCATACACAAAAAAACATACTTCATATTAGGCAATTCGGAGTAGGCTTTTTCATTTCAATCCAAGAGCATTACAGCACGTTCATCAAAGTTTAACTTAAAAATTCTTATGATTGACATGTAAATTGACATAATGTCAGATGAGGTTTTTCTGATAATTACCAAGTGTTTAGTGATTTTAATTCAATTTGAAACACTATACGGACGCATAGGAAACAAAATGTATAAATATTCGGACACTTTTCTTATATCATATTGCCTTGAAAAAAATACCACCCAAAGCGTCGTTTTTTAATTTTTAAAGCCCTACGATAACTTCTTTGAAAGGGTTTTGGCTTTTTGAATCCATAAGGACATAAGTTTTAAATTTAAACTGGCTTACAAGATATGACCATTATAAATAAAATGATTGTTTAAAAGTTGAACTCGCTATAATAGGTAAGCCAGAGAAACCCAGATGGGTTTCCGTACGTGAAGTCCAAATAACGGTTGCAAAGTGTAACCTAATAAAATGTCTATTTTGTAAAGCCCAAAAGGTATCACATAATAATATACATTTTTTGTTTTTAGGACACGAATAAATTGAAAACATTTTTTGTCTAACACCTTAGATACAAGAAAAAATCGTACCTAAAAATTTTTCAAAACTTTATAGTTTTCAAAAACTTAAAAGCCTTTTTATAAGATACAATTTCTATTACACATTTTAATCATATCGTGCAACAGCACAACAATAAACGTTCAGTCACTATTTATTTTTAATTTTAGGTTGTGTCATATAAATAAATAAATATTACATATATATAATACATTTATTACTCATGCATGAAGTATGTTTAGTCCCTTGCTTAGGGTATTATTAATTCAGCCGGAAGTTTGTAACGCAGGGAAGTCTATGTATATTTGATCAGCATCAATAACCGAGTCGAACTAGTCTCTCAGCTTTAAGGTTATATACAATTTTCCCTATTTTAGGTAGTATATAGGTCGAAACGGACCATATAGCTGCCATAGGAACTTTCGGAAAATTAAATGGAAAAGGAGGTATATTGTTTTTCGGTTTCTGTACTATGATTTGAATAGCATAATATGGTTTAAGCTGCACGGTTATGCTTATGCAGTCATTGAAAAACTCAAATCTTTTTAAAAATAAATAAACTAAATCATTTAAAAAAGTAGTAATTTAAAACAATAAGATTGTTGCATTCGAAATATAATCGTATTTGCCGGCTCTCAATGAAGTCATAATCTGGACTCGAGTTTCTGCAACTGTGGAAATAACCAGACGGATATGTGTGTCAATGTGGCATTTGGCCTGGCTTACTGTGAAGTCACAGTGTAAACAAGTCAGGATGGAATGCCGGCTAAGTGGACTTCCCCTCTTCCCCAATCTCCAAACCGCTGAAAAGTTACACTTTTTCCTTATTCGGCTACGGCTTTGAATGACTTATTCCCCATTTTTGCTGGCTTTGTAAACAAAGGTGGCAAAACGGGAAAAAACAATGGAATATGGAATTCGTGTAAGTTCACTTCACTTCAAGGGTGCCCTGCCCCGTGGGCCCTCCTCCTTTATGGAACGGGTGACCCACTGAAGGCAGGCAGACCCCAGAAGTGAGTGTAGTTACCCATCCCAAAAAAACAGGTTTACTATACAAAGTAGTGGGCGTCTTCTACACGCGAAACAAAAATAACCCCTAACATGTAAAAAAGGTCCAAATTATTGTCCACCCACTACAGGTAAGGAACCTTTTTCATCAAATTAGTTTGTATTGTTTTTAAACATTTGTATTTTTAAAGAAATTTTTCCTAAAATAGTTTGGGTATTGAGTTTTATTGTGAACTGCACAAATCATTTTAAAGTTTGTTTTCTAATGCTTTAAGTAATTTCTGGTTAATTTGAAAAATGGTAAGTTGCTATATAACATATGTTTAAATGGAAACGGCCTATTTTCCGAATAATGACGATTTTTCTTTAAGTGTACGTGGCTTGTTGTTTACTTTTATTTGCGTGTAATGTCATTTAAATGATTGCTCGATTGCTGACAAAGGCCAACTTGTTTCGCAGCAGTGACGTCATGGTCACTCCACCCACACAGAAATCGGAAAAAACATCGCTGCGATATATATAACAGGTCATAAATATCCATAAAGTGATATTGGCTGGAGCTGAGATCATTGCAATTTCTGTGAAAGCCACAAAAGCAGGAACGCCTTGAATGAAACTCCCACAGCGCGAAAAAGTAATGCCACTTGATCTAGCGAAATAAAAGCATTGCACAACATCTGCTGGGGGATATGTATATAACTATCTTCCCCTCGATAAAGTATCTTGACCTCGCATAGCCCGAGTGTCTCATTTCGTGGCTGTTGATCGTCACTGGCAATTAGTAGCGTAATTAAATATTTGTGTACAAATAAATTGTACGAGTGTGCCTGCGTACATTTTTATATAGATTTTATTTATAACCATGTGCCTTCGGCGGTCCTTCGCTTTGATCCAAAGTTTTGTTTCTCATTTGGAGTGGACAAATTGACACACGAAATTGCTTATCTTAATGAGTCAGAAGAGTCTCTGGGATGTTTTGGGGATGTAGGGAGGACGGGGGACCCGAAGTGGGGGACAATTGTCTGGGAAAGGTGCCATATGGCGTTTTCAGCCTTCGGGGGAGTTAGATACCGAGATATTTACTGAATGTGCGTTTGAATATTGTTCACGAGTATCACCTGCCAGTCAGGAAATCAATATGTTCGTTTGGATTCAAATGCTACAGATTTATTTATGTATCATTATTTTTATTTTCTTGGCTTTTCAATTAAATACGATGATTGAAACTTTAATCGTCGTTTTTTTATTTCAAGAGCGGCATTTATGAGTTATTTAGGGTATACTTTCGTTAACTTATCTAGTACGTAATATGAGTTAATTCATGAAAAATGTATTTTGATATTTATGTACACGGTTTTTTTATGTTATTGAATTTTAAAATAAATTGAGTAAAGAAAAATGTAAAAAATATTTTTATATGTAGATACTAAAAGAGCTGTTATCACGTTGAATTAGTAACCATTGTGGGATCTAAAAACTGTTGTTTCTAGAAGTTAGCATGGTTTAAATTGTTTTAAAGTCGATTTTATTAGCATTCGAATAGACCAAACATTCTCTTTGAGCCATGCAAAAACGTTAGAACACTAAATTTATAGACACCTGGCAAATACACATAAAAACATCCACAACAATGTAGGGAAGATAAAAAACCCAGGATTCATTAGATTCCATAGCACTTAAAAATGTCATAACTCAAGACGAATAATTACTAAAATCAGTCGCTGGAAATAGAGAGATAAACATACGGAGAGTGGGGAAACAAAGCGAACGAGAAATGCAAATTGAATTGAAAACTAATTAGAGATATCTATACAAACACAAGCCCACCCAATCGAAATACAGACAAACAGCTGCAGAACGATATGGAGACACAAGAACACATAACGACAATTAAAAATCCAAAAAGCCAAAGGAGAATCGCCGAAAACAGAGAATGCGAATACGAAATACGCCCAATGTCACAAAGAAACAGAAGCAGAAGATAGCAATTGGAGAATAAAACAGACTATAACAGGGAAACAGTTATCAGTTTTCAATTAACAACATCGTGTTATGTCAGCAGGCGTATCTGTATCTTCCAGATACAACAGAAAATGTCAAAAAAAAGTATTTCACGCGACAAAATTGCTACCTTTTTTGATTTTTATAAGAAACTGATGAAATTATATTGGGAAAGTTTGAAAAAAAATCAAGATCAGTTTTCTTTACTAATTCTTTAAAAATCTAACATTCGACCTAGTTCCGTGAATGTCATTAAAATACAACTCTGTTGACTTCCTTTTGACAACTGTACTTCCGGTTGCGGCCGCAGCCTGTTGCCGGGCTGATTTGCCCATTAAAACCGATCGTGTACGTAAATGTGATTGGAATATCTAATAGTTTTCAACCACATAAAAACAGAACACAGACACTTGCCAGAGTTATTAATGAAATCTGTGCGATGCAACCCGGGGATTGGCGTCGCCCCTCCACATTTTTCGATGCGATTTTGGCCAAGCCTTCTGACAAGCTAACGAAAAAGTTCGATAACGATAACGCGGTATCGAGCCAAGCACTTCAAGACGCTGTCGATTAATGGTAATGGGACAGGCCCGGTGATAACACCAACCTAAAAATAACTGCTGTCGAATGCTGTCAAAGTAATCCGAAAACAAAATCAAAAATGGCTTGATTCAGAGTATTATAGCCTGGCCAAAAACTGAAAATGTTGCTTCATACCCACACGCAAACGTCTAAATATTCAAACACCAAAATTGGTTCACTCTGCGCAGGCGTAGCCAAAGGTAAGAAAATCAAAATGAGAGAGTAATGCTTAAAAATATACCAGCAATTGTAAACAGAAGACCGTAAGCTAAAATTATTTAACCCAGCCATTACACATCTCTGGGATGATCCAAAGCAACGCGTTTGAAGGGGCGTTGTACTGTTCATTAGCTAGTTGCCAGTCTTTTTTCAAACAGTTTCCAACTGTTTGTAGGCAAGTTTTCCGCTTTCCGTTACATGCATTTGGCCAAATCGTGTGTGGGCTAACTGGCTCAGGGCTAATTAAAACTCAGCGGCAAACAACGAATATTACGGGGAACCACACAAAACTTGATAGAAAAAGAGCGAAAACTCCATCAGAGGGCGCAAAACTTTTCATTTCGCATGTGAAATCGGATTTGGGTTTGGATTCGGCTAAGGAATGGGAACATGGGGGCACATTTGTGGAGGTGTCCCTCTCGGGGTCTTAATCACAGACATCAATCTCACTTTATAAATATATCCAGCACATGCACACAAACTCAAAGCTCGTTAAGGTAAAACGAGTTTTGTTTTCAGTTTCATTGACGATCTTGGGCGTTTCTAACTTATTGAATCAAATTCAATTGAAAGTAATTACGACTGAACGCTGACGCATGTTACTTATCATGTTAAAATACTGCATCTCAAATAATAAAAGTATTATTTTTATTATTACTTCTTCTGTTGCATTAGTCCAAACCTATATAAAAGAAAAAAGGCTAAAGTCGATGGCCTCGACTATTAAATACCCGTTAATCAGCTAACGGGAGTGCGAGAGGAATGGATGTATGCTTGCAGCAAATCTGCTTTTTTCACTAACACACCTAGAATACAGCGCAACCTAGCGCCACCTAGGCTATAACGCCCCTAGCGGCTTGGTGGCGTATTAGTGAAAACAGCTGAATTGCTGCATGTGGTGGGCAATCTCGGTAGAATTAGCAAAATATTGATTATTATTTGGTTATAATATTCTAATGAATGGCCCAATTTTTGGCATGCATATTGATAATTAGAACAATATCTTATTAATATTTTTACAAAATCATGAAAAATGTGGGCGCTAGACTGGTTGGTGTTATGGTAGAGTGGGCGTGGCACCCTGCTGAAACAAACTTGCGCTGCGCAGGAAGTCCAAAAATCTTCATGCCAAGTCCCAACATTCTAGCTCTTATATGTAGTTTGCGAGATCTCAGCGCTCATACGGACAGACTGACTTCTATCTGTCAAATACTTTCCAACGAATCTAGTATACCCTTTAACTCTACAAATATCGGGTATAAAAACTAACAAAAAATTGCAGAGTCAGAAACTCCAGACCTCTATTTGGAGGCAAGCAAGGGACCAAAATCGTAAAAACACTGCTACTGATCTAAAATCTAATATATTTCAGTGGGCTCTGATCCGACATTCTTTCTCTCCTCGACCATCCCTTGAACTCCTCTCCGTCGGAACCTTATAATAGACACCGCCTGGGCACAATGCGACAAGTATTCAATAGACTTCGCATTCTGCCTCCATTTGCGTTCTAGCCTTTTTTATTGTGCGGCACTAACAATGCCCTCAGGCTGCGACGGCGACATAAATTTCGATTTTTCAGTTGCCATTGCAAAATTGCGAACGGAGGGATGGGGAATTTATCTAGTACACAGTTCTGTGGGCCGCAAAAACTCCGTTGGCGGAACAGAAATAGAACTACAAGTGACTGACAGACAAAACAGCAAAGCTGGCACAGAGACGGGATGTGCAGGCGGAGGCTGCAACCGTTAGCGTGGAATAAGCGCATAATAACGCTGCGTCGATGAAAAGGCAGCAAAGCGAGTGGAAGTGCGAGCACAGTTTGGCGGGCACTGCTGAATGCTAAGTGCAATGAACCACCGGGTGGTGCAGCTTTGGGTGGGCGAACGTTCGAGTGGGGCGACCAAATATTTGTGCAACATATTGCCGTTTGAGTGGAGCTGTCGGCCGGGGGATTACCTCGACTGCGTTACACTGCTCGTTTGTTTAAGCAATCATATTTTGTATCTCAGACCATTCTCTTTTACCACAAGCATCCTGAATGTTTGTTAATTGTTGAGTTCACAGAGAAAACTATCCAAGAACATTGTTCTTGAATTGAGAACATTGTTCTTGAATTGAGAACATTGTTCTTGAATTGAGAACATTCGTTCTTAAAAACCTTGTAAGTACATTTTGGTATCAACATAAGAACGAAATGGAGAGAAGAGAAAAGTTAAATTGAGTTTATTTAACAACTTTTGATAAGTATACACTAAGGAGCCAATAAAAATATTTTTAACTTAAAAATTTCGTTCTTTTTTTAAGAACATTTTCAACTCAGATGAGAACGTCAAAAATTTTCCCTGTGTACAATGATCGTTCGCTGAGTGGCAACATTTAGTATATTGTCAGTAGCAGAGTATGCTTTTAAAACAATATTTAAGTTTTAGTTATTGAGCAATTACTTACATATACTGAATATATTTATAGTAAATAAAATTTATTTAATTTGCATTTGACTGTTGACAAAATGAATATTTAAATAATTAATAATTAACTAAAATTTTTTAAAAAATTTGTTTTTGACGATTGATTAACTCTCTGCTGGGGAACTACCAACTATTTGGAAAGCGGTATGCGTTTGACACGAAAAAGCGAAGATCGATTAATCAGCAGATTAAATGTACTTGCAGGACGGACAAGAAACGGCCCTTAATTAGCCTCTGCAACTTTCCCTTCACCAGCGACCACTGCAGTTTCCCAATGGACATTTTTACTCGCACAACTAATGAAATTTTTGGACTCACCTGCTATGCGGAGAACCGCACGATCCGCCGGATCCAGCTGCAGGATGCTGAGGGGCTTGTCCTTAGCCCATTCGCTAAGGGATTCGCGATCCATCATGATGTTGGCGGCACTCCCCGTGGACGCATAGATGCGGCGTCGCTGGCACAACTGCTGCTCCGACTGGTGCAATCGCGGCTGCAACTGCAGCGTGGGGCACGATGGCGACGGTGAGGACGGCGACGGGGATGGTGAGTGGTGGTGGTACGGGTGGTGGTGATGGAGACCGTGGGATCTACCGCCTCCGACGCCGCCGAGGAGTGCCGCCTGCGGGGAGTGGGGCGACTGGGGGGTGGAGCGCGAGCGGACGTAGTTGCGGGGGGACGCCGTGTTTGCTGTTGTTGTGGCTGCGTGGAGCGGAGGACGGATGACGGATGACGGAGCTCTTCAGAATTCACGAATGTGTTGCTGCTGCCGCCTCTTTTTCGTTTACCCTGGTGGCTGCGACGTTCCCTGCACTTAACCTTAATATTTTAACTAACTAGAATTCGCCTAGCAACATATTTGCTAAATTTTAATACTTTAACTGGAAGAAAAATAAAAAATATGCATATAAATAACTTTAGGTATTGCGAAGTAAATATGTTTTCGGTTGATTTTATGAATCGCAAATATTTTGCCCAATTCTCTTAAGATAACCCGAGTTCCTGTGAGTTTATAATAATTTTGTTGCCATTTAAAATGTTATTATCCTTTACTAATTAAGTTTTAAATAATATTTATTAGAACGGAGTAGAAGCAGCCACATACACATTTTGCTATCAATTGGGTAACTACTACTGTACATAAGCAGAACATTTTAGAATTCTGTGTAATCACCAAATATTTGTCGAAAAGGTATTTTATTTCTTCACTGTTTCGGATATTGAAATAAACAACACATCACTCTTTTATTATACCCGTAACCCGTTGAGTAAAAGGGTATACTAGATTCGTCGGGTAGTATGTAACCGGTAGACGGAAGCGTTTCCGACCCATCTTGTTCCATTCGGGACATTCATTAAAAAGTTAAAAGCAAATAAAGTAAATAATGTACTATCTAGTAACGGGTATCTGATAGTCGATGGCATCGACTATAGCGTTCTCTCTTGGTTTTTCACATTCAAAAACCGCGCTTCCAATTTTTACTGCATACACTTAGGCTGCTCAAAAAGATTGAAGTGCGTTCACCCGATTATTTGCATATTTACTGGGTAAAAGATTGCAGAGGAGGATGCAAAAGGGAGGCGAAGGAAGCGGGAGATGTCCACTGCTTATCGCCCTGCTCTCATTTACTCACATTATAGGTCATTGGCAAATTAAGCGGAAAACAATGGGTCATAAATAAAAACAAATGTATAGGCAAGCGCTACTGATAAGTACAGTTTTAAAGTAACTGTGTCCCGGCTAACTTTTCAAAATAAGCAAATCAAATGTAGAACGGAAACTAACAATGGCAAAAACAAAAACACCTTAAAGAACAGCCACATTAAAATGCAGATAAGAACAACGGTGAGCGTAGATTCGTGTGTGTGCGTGGGTTTGTGTGGGCAGTGGAAGTGCAGCAAAATGTCAACAAAAACCACAAAGAGAGGTGAAAAGAAAAGAGAGCGACCGGTTATTTTCCAGTTAGAAGAGAATACGCATGCGCAAAGTTTAAATACCGGAAATAAAAAGCAAGAAAAAGATTTGTAGAGGGAGACAGAACGACAGAGGGAGGGGGAGAACAGAGCCATTGTATGCAGCTGCTAAAACGCCATAAAAAAACAAGAAGAACTAGAATTGTTATTGCTTTTGGCCCGTTATTGACTTGGTTTTCCTCTAGAGTTTCTCTCTTTCTGTCGCTCTATGTTTTGCAATATCTCTTTGGTCAAAACTCAGATAGGCTTTAATTCATAGGTTTAAATTGGCGATTTCTAACTTCGTCACGCCGAAGTTTCTATACCCTTGCAGGTCGTTCCCGAGAGAGCATTGTATGTACAGAGCTTTCCGATTTTTAGAAAACTAAACTAATTAAAATTTAGGTAATGTTCCATTTTAACTTACTACCCTGTATGTTTACCGAAAACGAAAACGGTCTATGTATTATTTTGACATCAATTATCCGATCGTTCCTATGTCAGCTATATAATGAAATCGTCCGATTTGATTTAAATTTTATTCGAATTCTGAAATATTAAAAGAATGATATTCCCAAGAGTGGAAGTCAATATGTCAAAAAACAACAAAGCTATAATTTTCATTTAAAAATTGTTTTGATCATTCCTATCGGAGCTATAGGATACAGTTGTCCGATCCGGCTCGATCCGACTTAGGTACTAACTGCAAAAAAATTACATTTTGGGAATGTTTCATCCCATAGCTTTAAAACTGAGAGACTAGTTTGCGTAGAAACGAATAGATGGACAGAGGGGCATGGCTAGATCGACTCGTCTAATGATGCTGATCAAGAATATATATACTTTATGGGGTCGGAAACGAACGTTTTTTTCATAAAGCACATTTTTTGAAGCACAGTTTAAAATATATACAAAAATAGTTGGTATTGGTCCTTTGTTAACCCTTTATACAGGCACAGTTTTAAAAATCGGGAATAGAGGCTTTTATTAAATCCGTTTCTAACGACTGGACACTTGAGTTGTCAGTTTTTTTTATTTTAAAACCAATTTTTTAAAATAAAATTCGAATTTTATATTAGCAATGCTATTGGCATGGCAGCACCTGTCTTTCAGCACGGCTCAATGGCCAATTATCGCTGCTAAATTGTATTATTGGGTATTGCCGATTGCCGCGTGGGATCGACGACTGGCGAGCTTTTATCAGCTGCTGCTGTGCCGGCACATAAACAAACTCTAACTGTACAGCGTGGAACGTTAAACAAAATCGTTCCATAAATGCCAGCCGATCGACTAAATTTGGAATGGAATGGGGAGTACGCGAGCCGTGAGCGGGGTGCTTGATCAGATTATCGCCAGTGGCTCTCAAACAGTGCGCACTCAACAGGTTGACTGACGACTGACGGCCTTTGAATCAAAAGAGTAATCAAACGATATAAAAGGGGAAAGAATACGCCTGTATTTCGGGCTTGAGGCATTTGTGTTACTTTTTTTCCATGTGCGTGACTCTTTTTGCTTATCAGTAGATAAGCAGGGCAATGTTTTTGATTGCGCTCATGACTTGATAAGTTTCACAGCGCTTACGAAACTGTCTATGTGGTTCTCTATGGGGAAAACAATAGGATCTTTTTAGGGATCCCTATTATATGATAAATATTCTATTTGATTCTTATTTTGTGAAGGTTCTGGAGAACTAATATGTAGCAAGATAGGTACTAGGCAAGACAGTACGTTTTTACATTCATCTGTTTTAGTTTAGCTCATTGTATATCTCAGTAGAAAAACAAATTAAATATTTTCACATACGTAGAAAATTGTCTGGTTGTGGGGTTTCTAGACAAATTGAACAGTAAGATAGGAAAGTTCTTGCACACATCTTTATAGAATTTTGTATTTACATGGTATTATTGCTACCTGAAGAACGGAACCCGAACCTGACGCTGATCTAATCGAGAGGCCTTCTACTTTTTTCCAACTGATTTACGATTCCTCCCTTCCGGCGTGTAAGACAGCGGCAGACCCACGTTCGGTCTTAATTTAAGCAAAGCAACTTGGCATTAAACTTGCAAATTAGATGCGCAAATTGAACGAATATGGCAAATGAAAACGAAATCGAAAAGAGACAACCGAAAGTAGCTCGATGCCCTCCGACTGAGCGGTGATCACAGCTGCTGTTGTGGCAGTACAATAAATAAATGAGGCGCCGGCCAAACAAAAAATAACAAACTAAGCTCGCCAAGGCCAAGGGCTTGTGCAAATATAGGAATAAGCAGGCTGCAGTATGGGAGTGCGAACAGAATGTGTCTAGACAGTGTCTTGTTGAAGAAGTGCCAGCAAATTCCTCTTGGAAAACTACATTTTTCAACGACGTCATCTTGGAATTTACCAAGATTTCGCAAAGCTGAATGTACTTCAAATATATAAATAAATCCGTGGAACATAAGGGGCTTTTCTGCGATATAAAGTAGTAATTTTATACTTTTCAGTAGAATACAATTTCTTACACAAACATAGTACAAATTTTAAAGTCGTTACATTACAGTCATTGTGAAACGTAAAAGTGGCAAAAACATTCATCAAATATGAGAAAAAAAAGTATACCAATACTCAATAATTAGCACATAATTTCCGGGCGATCAGTTTTATCATCAAAACAGAAAAACAACTACACTTTATGATTCAATGTCACTCAAAGCGCAATTCCATTTCACTAACTCAGCACAACAGAGAGTTAAAAGACCCTTGAGATAAGGGCGGAACTAGATAGACCTAACTAGACCGAGAGCTGGATGGGAATTCACTTATTCGCGTAGGTGTCCCCAGTTCTCTCAGGGCTCGCTTAAGGGGTTCACCAGAGGAGAATTATGCGGAGCACAACCAAGCCAATTAAGCTACAGTTGAAAAGGCAATAAACAGGCAACCGCAAAAGTCACAAAACAATAAACGTTGATAAAAACAGCAAGGGAATGAAACAAGTTTGACAACGTCATCGCTAGGAAATAGAAAAAATCTAAAAAACTTGGGACAAGGGATCGAGGGGCTCTCTATGGGAACAACGATCGGGTTGAAAAATTGTCTAATGATCAACAATGGCAAGCGACAGATTTAAAAATGTGAAACTGGGCCCCGGGCTCCGGTACGAAATTATATTTGAAATTGCATCGATTGCTCCATTAGATCATAGCTCCAGGGTTTTTGTTATGAGATTATGTCATGAAACAACTATCAGCGATCGAACAAATTTGCATGTCAAATTGCTAAACGGGTTCAATTGATTTGATATTCTACAAGTTCAAATTCAAACTGAATCGAGATATATATTTTGCTGGTGTCAGTATTCTCTGAAGGTTTGTAGAACTGCCAAACTGCTCCATTAGTTAGTTGTGTGGTTATTGATAAATAGACAGACGACTGCCGACTAATTAGGCTTCGAAATTCTTAGTGGGCGTTGCCCAACGAGCGGCGGAACTTTAATTATCCACTCGAAAGGGCAAAGATCGGATCGGGGTGAAGCGGAGCGGAGATCTGGGGAGTTTTTGTGCCGCCGCTATTGTGTGGAAATCGAGCGGTTGATTGCACTGTGTTCTCGCTTATCACAGATGCCACACACCAGATATGGACCGACAAGGGTCCCGAGATGCATGTACCATTCCGCAGATAGGCGAGAAAGTATGTGGGGCTTCCCGACAGCGTCTGAGAACATTAGCTAATGGAGCGCAACTAAACGAATTTGACACACAAGCGGGACTTAAACCATTTTGGATAGTCACTGATGAAAATGTCTTCTATTCCCTTTTTTTTGGGATTTTATTTTATATTTAGGATGATATAAATACGGTCAGTAAATGTAAAAAAAAAGGACAACCATTGACATTTGTATTGAAAGACTCACTAATAGGTACTTTTATTTTTAAACTGACACATAATACTAATACGTTTTGGCATTTTGAGAAAAAATTAAATAACTAAAAAAAAAGTAACCTAAATTCAAGAAAATTTCCATTTTTTCCAAATAAGAGTAAGTTCTTTTTAAAGTGAAGAAAATATTCCTTTAATCGAGAAAGCGTTCCATAATTATAGGAAATGTTTACCATAAGCTAGAATCGCCCTTAAAACAAGAACCCCTTTTCTTATATCTAGAAATGTTTTCTGCCACGCGTATGTATTCTACATCCAAGAAATAGTTTTCTGTTTTAAAAAAATTATCTACAATCTACCACAAAAAAATGTAGAAAATATCTTAGTCTAAAATTTATGGCGAGCTGGTGTCTTGATGACAAAAATAAGGAGATTTCTTGACTTTAGGGTTAATTTTATTATGAGTGCATGGTCCTTAAAGTCTTGGCCAGTTTGTGGACGTTAGAATAGGTGTGGCGACCTGCTGATCCAATGCACAAGAATCTCTAAATCATGCTTAATCCCAACCTTCTAACATTAATTGTTTCAGAGTTACATATCAATCTAGACTGGAATCCCAGATCTATAGCTCTTATAGCTTCCGACATGACAGCTTTACACGAACGGACGGACATGGCTAGATCGACTCGGCTAGCGATCCTGATCAAGACTATATATACTTTATAGGGCCAGGAACGCTTTCTTCCTGATGCTGACTCAATTGGGAGTAATTATAAGGAGGTTATATCAGTTTCATAAAATCAATATCAATGGTTGACTTTCCCCCCTTAAGGCCCCTTTTGAATGCTTTTACCAACATACCTACAATCATCCTAATCTTAAGTAAAGAAAATTCAACTCTTAGGCTTGCGGACACACCTCCGTGAGTGGCAGAACTTCCAACCAGGGGAGGCATCTAGATTTCCACGGCCGATGGCCACTTTGTAGCGCAATCGCGACCTCGATGGAGTTTTCCAACTGACGATGCCAAGTGCATGTCGCTGCCAATCGAGGGAAACACTACAAAAACGTAAAACTTGTCAGACGGCCCAGTAAGTAATAAAAAACGCTGCTGGCAGAAGAAACAGCGAGGAGAGAGAAGTCTAGCTGTTCGGGCCAACGCTTGAGTGCATTTTCCAGGCCGACAAACACCACTAGACAACTAACAACTAAACACTACTTGAACAACAACTAAGACAACAGCAATAACGAGCGCCTCAAAGGCATCAACCCCTTTGACGAACTCCATGGTAGATGGTGGAAAATAACGTTTGATTATGTAGTATGAAAGTATGTTTGCGTATCACTCAGTTGTAAAAGGAGTGTCTCATCCTTCTGGGATTCATTAAAAGCGCATTCGAAAAAGAAGAACACGCAGTGTTCAAATCACAACATCTTTAACAAACTAAGAATATTGTTAAAGCATTTTGTATAGTAATTTGTTATGCCATAAATATTAAAAAATATATATTGCTAAATTTACAAAATTATCTAAAAACTAAAACACTGTTATATCAAAAGAAACATGGCTAATTTAGCTAATGTCCATCAATATGGACGGAAGTCCACGTAGTGACAAAGCGCACCAGGAGAGTGTGCGAAGGCATCTACTATATACATATACACGAAGATATGAAAATCGACTGTGATCGTCCGATTGTTACTAGTGATACATCAATTGAGAGTTAGCGCAAAAAGTAAAAGGATTGCATACTAAGACATTAAAGAAATCAATTGGTTTGGGAGAATGGGCGATGAAAGTGTAAAAGTGAAAATTTAGAAGTTTTGATTTGTTGGGGTTAGATGTATGTACAAGTGCAATAGTCTAGTTGACAATATAACTTAAAATTCACGCTCTCTCATTCTCATTCGACAGGCTTTATCAAAATCGTGCAGCTAAAAACAATAACAAATTTAGAAAGTATCTTTTTTTAGTAGATCTTATAATAGATCAAAACTATCGTTTATTGAAGGTGCGATCGTCACTAGATTATTACCTCGTTAAGAGGTGTTTTTGATTGATACAAATAAACCTCGAGTTTAGTACAAATTTCTCAATAAGTAGAAAGATCGACTAAACTAATAAAACCACCATCCATACAAAAATGTAGGTGAAAACTTCTCAAATAGTAGAAGGGTCGCCTAAACTAATAACACATTTTAACTTTAGGGATGGTTAAAAAACGCATTAGTTCGTAGTACAAGACAACTATTCAGTTAAAACTCCCTTATGTATTCCGATTGTGTTTTCCGAAAACCCTAAAAGACTCTTTGGGAATAGAAAAAGCAAGAATGGAAATTGTGACTGCCGCCAAATGGTGTTTTTTGGGGTTGCTCACCAAAACAAATGAAATTGTAAACAGAGCAGCAGGAACCGGCAAATGGAATGAAGGAAAAGAGCGCAAGAGTGCGGAGGTGGAGGTGAGCGTAATGCGTCTCTCTCTGCTTCTCTTTTTACCTGTGGTCAGTGTCAGTGTCAGGCGCTCACGCACACGTGTGCACGTAGTGTGTGAAATGCGCGTGGCCTGCCCGTTTTGAATGAACGGTAAGTAGACGGACGAAAAGGAACGGTACTCGGGATGGATGTGTCACCCACCACTCGGAAAAAACTTTGACCGCCCCTCCTTACTATCGATTTTTTCCAGCGATTACATATGTATGTATTTGATGTTGGCCCATACCTACAAGTACGCTTACGCGACAATGACAAAAACTGAAGCATTTGCTAATTAGAACAAGTCTTTGATAAAACCACAAGGGCGAATGTTTTAGCAGATAGTAGATGGAGAGCAGGCGAAGGGGTCCAGATAGGCGAGAAGGGTTGGGAGGCGGAATTATTTTGCTGAATCTGCTTTGATTAGCCGGCCAGCAACACAGAGATCTCACAGTCCAGCTTTCCTATGGCGAATTTACCTCTGTTTCGAAAGGCTTTATCCGATTCAAACTATTCTTATGGTCTAGTTTGATGAAAATAGAATGAAGCTGAGATACTACAACAGGTAGCATTACTATTGCAAACTATTCATGTCTTTACAAAAAATAGGGCTTATTTTAGGGAAACACTAGAGATTTTCCATAAGCAATTCAAAATAACTGGTGAAAAAGGATTTTAAGTATATAAGATACGTATCCAACGTTAATTATTGAGAAAGAAAAACCAAAATAGGAACCAAGGTGTTGTATTATGGAAGATCTAGATATGTTAAACTCGAAAACCAATTGAAAAGGTAACCAAAAATCTTTAATTATGATACATATATTTGGTTTTTGTTCCTTAGCAAACCAAGGATGATGTTAGTTCACTTTAGGCGAGTTCTACTGTTGATAAACGAACCTGCGTCAGAGGGAGCGGGTTGAGAGTCACACATCACCACTGCTCTGACACACTTTTATAAACAAATTATTTAGTTTGTTTACCCGCCCCCGCAACAAAAGGCCGCGTCTGTCGGTTAAAAATTCCACTCACACAATGGCCGAATGGGAGGGTAACGAAGAGTGAACACCCAAAAGGAACAAATAATGCCGTTTACTCCGGCACTTGGCACTTAGCGCAATGCACTTTGCTGGAATTCGCTTAGGTTTGCTTGAATTTTGGCTGTTTGCTGTTCGCACTGTCACCGCGTTTTGCAGTTTCCTCTTATTTTACACGGGTTTTCGCCTTAGTTCGTGACTCATGAAAAGGAGCATGAAAAGGGCACCAAATGCACTGTGAGAGAGCGGGAGAGGACGCGTGTCATGTCAGAGAGAGCATCTGCGGTTGCGGCGGCGGGTGCGAAAGAGACAGCGAGTGGAAACGGGGAAAAGGACGCAAAAGAGAGAGGGTGGGTAGTGTGTTTGTGTGTGTAAGTGCAGCAAACGTTTTTTCATCCTCTTCCTCTCCGTTTTTTGTTGTGGCTGTGGCTGCTTCCACTATTTTCCTGGTGTTTCTTTTTGGTTTAGCTTTCCGCTCCTGCTCTATGCTAATTTTCACTATTCACTGTTATATACACAATATTTTCCACTATTTTTCTCGCTCGCAGCGCTTTTCATTTGCCATTGCACTGTTTTTCTTGCATCACGCAACGCAAAAGCTTATAGCAATAATTTATGGCAATTTCGTTTGCAGTTTGAATGAACTGCACTTTTTCGCGTTTCTGGTTACACACACTTTACATGGCTGTCGTTGTTGTTGCTGCTGCTGTCGCTCTGGTTGTTGCACTTCTTGAAAACCGTTACACTTGTGCAATTCACCCAAAAACAAAAGAACAGCAGCAGAGAAAGAAGCGGCAGATTTAATGACCCGTCTACACACACACGCACACACGGCCGCACTTTGGGCCGCAAGTGCAACGGGCGCGACAACAACAAACGGTTCACGTGCTCTCGGAGCGCAAGAAGCGGCCTACTCTTCAGGAGCTGAAACTTTGCAAGACCTTCGCCCGCCTACCCCCTCTTCATATGAACTATCCTGATTGCGATTCAAATGAGTCTTTTCCGCCAAAAACCCAAAAGAGAAGAACTTCACGGACCGCCACAAACTTGAACCTTCCGATTTCCCGAACTGCAGCAGTATGACCACTGAGTTACCTTTAAATTATACCGACCGGCTCTAAAAATGTGTACTTTTAATACCATTTTTTTCTATAAGACGTTTTATAAACGGTCATGCTGAAATGTCTGGATGGTGCATCCGCTGTCAGGTGGGTGTATTCGATAAGCGCCACTGTTAACAAAAATGTGACCAGCCGTCGCTTACTGAGGTGAGCGACCTCAAGAATGTCGATTAATTCAAATTCAAAATTTGGCGTTGCTGAATAAGTAGATTACATTCTGCTTTAGGGAGTGCAAGAATTATGGTTCAGCGTTTTATAGAAACCTTACTATGTGAATCCAAAGATGAAACTTTGTGTTTTCGTTTATAAAAATACGAAATATTAATATTTGAGTGATGATTTTACAATATAAAATAAAAAGAGTATTTATTTAGTCGAAAGTATAATGATTTTTCGTCACCAAATTTGATATCAATAGTTTTTATGTTGAAAAATTATATACAAAATTATAACATGTTTAAATTTTTGGTTGATTTAATCGTCACTTTTGGGGTTCCTTACCCCAGTGTGCGTCGTTTTCTTGGAAGACGCCTGCCAAGGTTGCCAGAAACTGCCCAGAAACGTAGCTTTTTAATGACAAATTTATTTATTTAAGGACTTCACAATTCCAATGTCATAAAAGGTATTGAAATGAATGGTCATGAATATTTTTTACTGTTGCTATATACGAATTGGTGTAAAGGATATATGCATCCAAAATTTATTTTAAATTTTTATAATACAAATTAAAGAGTTACTCTTGATTAAAATTTTGTTATTACATATACAGTGGATCCCATTAATATTCGGTTTTTTTTTTCAACTTCAAACGCGAATAAAATGTTGAAATCAAACAATACCAAACAATCTTAAAATAAAAAATTAAAGCTTTTTTTATTACCAATTCATTGAGGTACATATCTTATGGTTATATTAAAAAATACAAATAAAAACATACATAAACAAAAAAAACTCAACATTTTGCGTTACTTTAATATTCGGTTTTTTCTTTAAAGCTACAAAAAACTTTTTTATTCTTAGAAATAACACCTAATTTAATATTTGGTATGATAGCCATTATTTCGTATTTCATTCAGTCGTTTTGGCATACTGGCTATAATTTTTTTGGGTGTATTCCGGCCCAATTTTAGCCCACTCTTCCTGAAGCCGTTCTTTTAAGGCCGATATGGACGATATAGGCGTTTTGTGAACACGGCGGTCCAACTCACTCCACAGATTCTCAATTGGATTGAGATCAGGTGATTGGGGAGGCGTTTCCAAGACTTTTGGGCAGTTGTACAACAACCAGGACCTTACTTTATAGCCCTTGTGTTTCGGGTCGTTGTCCTGATACAACTTAAAGGTGTTTCGTATGCCCATTTTCTCTGCCGACTGCTTAAAATTTTCTTTTAAAATTTTAAGGTACTTGTCCTGGTTCATTATACCATCTATAAAGACTAGATTTCCCACTCCTTTTGAAGAAATGCATCCCCAAATCATAACACTTCTTCCACCGTGTTTTACTGTTGGTCTTAAGTGTTGTTTCTGGAGCTCGGTATTGGGTTTCCTCCAAACCATAGTTTTGCCATCACTGCCGAAAAGGTTAAACTTGCTCTCGTCCAAGAAAATGACATCGTTCCACCAGCTTTGGTCCTTTTTGGCGTACTCCTTGGCGAAATTTTTCCTCAGTTTCCGGTTGCGCTCAGACAGCAAAGGCTTCTTTCGAGCGACTCTGCCGTTGTACCCTTGTTTTTTTATGGTACGACGAACGGTTTGCGCTGAAACGGTCTTTCCATGGTCGGCAAAGAGTTCGGCCTTCAATTCGGGTGCACTTAGTCGAGGATTTTTCTTAACCTTTCGGACTATTTCCGCCTCTTCGCGATCAGTCAATTTTTTGGGTTGTCCTTTTTTCTTTATATACTCCACTCTTCCCTCATTTTTGAATCTGCGGACGATGTCACCGACCGTATCATTTCCAGGAAATCGGCAGTTTCCTTGTAAGTTTTGCCCTCTAGATGCAACTGGAGGACAAGTTTTCGCTGCTCCAAGGACGAATTCTTACTTTTGCGGCCCATTTTAAATTCGTGGCTAAAACTTAATGTTTGCGGCTTGTTTGGTGTCAACTATTGTCGGTCAGATGTTGGCTTTTCGGGGAAACACACTAACTGCGCCAATTTTTGGCCATTTGGAGTTGCCACAGGGCTTTTTTATACGACTTTCGAAAAATACCGAATATTAAAGTAACGCAAATATAGAGCTTTTTTTTGGTTTATGTATGTTTTTTTGTTAAATATCAAAAAAAAGTATTAAAATGTATATCTATGGAAAGGTAACATTAAAAACTTGAATATACCAAAAAAAAAACCAAATTTCCCTCCTAAGTCTTATACATTTTATTCGCGTTTGAAGTTAAAAAAAAAACCGAATATTAATGTGATCCACTGTTTGTATAATGATATGAGATCAATGTTCATCGATGCCAGCTCGCTTCCATATAAAATGATTGTTCTCGGTTCTTGCAACTCGTATTTTACATATGTTTTGCATACGGAACTAGTGATGGGCAAAAGTGGGGTCTTTATATGTATATTTAATTAATAAATTAGTTTAAAAGTCGTTTTATTGGTAGATCGCCAATTCGTGTGGTCAAACGCGGCCACAAAGACGCTGTTTGACCTAAGGGAGGAAATCATTGACGGATTCCATACGTCCGAAAGGATTCTTCGGATGGTATGTCAAAGTAAGCAACAACGCTTTCTTTTTGAATTTTGTTTATTTTAAACAATTGCTTGGTCTCCATACTAAGGTCAAAACAAAAAACAGCTGACTAACTAAAGGTATTTACTGCTATTTTATTTTAAGGTGTATCACTAAAATTTAGATGGATGTTCAAAATCATTATTTCGTTAACCATGCTCGGATTGTTCCCAATGGTGAACCTTTTCTGGATCAGAAAATTTTTGGCTTTCGGGAATGGCCAGAACTTTTCAAGAAAGCTTATGCAGGGTCAGTTTGAGATTAACTGACTTCCCTCCATGTAAAAATATAGAGCTGGCTTGTATCTTGCACTTTATGTTCATGTGCCGTTTAATTTAAGTATCAACTTTGATTTGTTTATTCTTCATCGGCTTCAAGGCCAGCATCATACGCCTCCCCAATGATTCGAATCACCCTAAAATGTTTCGAACCAAACCGAGATGTTTCGATGCAATGGTTTTAAAAAAAAAAAAGTTAGGAAGAAAAAGGTGTTGTTTGCTCATAGACTTAAAACTGAGCACCTAAACTGTTCGTACGCTCTTCAGAGCCACGGTGAGTAGAACCAGCTTGAACTCCTCTTTATAGAGGTTTAGTTAGCGAGCGTAGAACATCCTAACGTTCTTCTTGACACATTCGTTTAAACTTTAAAGCATTGCAAGACAGGTACATGTTTTCGTGTCCAAGGTCGTTTTAAAGAAGAACTATCATTATCAAGAAGAAAATGTCGGCAGCAAGGCAAGATCGTTGGTTCTGTGATGTCCATCTTCATGTTGGACTTCTGCTGGCGATCACATTAAATCAATTATAAAACAATCAATAAATAGATGTTAAAAGGGTGTATTACATCTTGTCGTTTTAAGGAAAACATTACAAATTTTATACACCACAACTTTGTATAATAAACATTTATACCATTCCATTATAATTTGTATGTCCAAAGCATTGCCTTGGCCACCTCTTTGGCAACTTCAACTCCAGCCAGCTCCTGGGTAATCTTTAAAGCGAAGTCGAAGGAAGTGCCAGGACCACGACTTGTAATAATATTTTTATCCTGAACCACCGACACGTCGTCTATATAGCTAAGTAAAAAAAATGCCGGGCAATTACGATGTGCAACAGTATAAGGATTTTAAAAATGTAAGGATGTGCAGTAGAAATTGCTTATGTCTTTATTATTCATTCTGAACGTCCTAAACATTTAATGGATTCATATTGCTCATTTACTTGCAAATTTACATGAACTAGTTAATTATGCAAAATGTTATTTGGTTTATTATTTATACTGTGTAATATTTTAGGTTTCAGTAACTCAGCAATTCCTACACACAAAAAATCCATTGGTAAAATTTACCAACATAATAGTAAAGCGATTCCCAACCATCGAATCGTCAAGATTACCAATCAGTTACTCTTACGTAATACGCGTAAAAACGTAAAAAAAATTATGTAACTATAAAAAAGGGTATAATTGGCATGTATACCTATAAAACTCATTAAATTATTAATTAAATTCATAGATTCGCCACTGTAGCATGGTAATTTCTAAGCATAAATACAAAAGGTAATTTCAAATTGCACTTTGAAATTTGCACAGAGACTTCCAGCTAATGTGGAAGTATGTTGAAGACTTTAGAAAATATATGTTTAAAGAACAATTTTGTATAGTTACTAAACTGTCTGCGTTAGTCAATTTTACCAACCAAATTTCTGTGTGTGTAAAAATGGAGTTTTATGCTATATCTGATAAAGAGCTGACCAGAGTTAAACAATTCAAATAATTAACAGTTTGGGTAATACCCTAGCTATCTCTCTTCTAGTACATGAACGATATTTATACACTATACACTTATAAAATGAAAGAGTGAAAAGAAAGAATTGAAAGTAGAGATGGTATGATTTCTCAGATTTTAGGGAGATGGTATATACACTTGTTACTTAAGGGACTTACCAGTAATGTTTCTCCAGTTGCGGCTTCATATCTGGGTGCGATGTAATAGATTTCCCTTTTCCGATTCCGTGCTTGGCCAGCGCAGTGGGAGCCGCGCAAATGGCAGCAATCAATCCGCCTCTAGAGTCCTGACAACGCAGTAATTCACCAACGGCAGTTGAGTTCATCAACGCCTTGTTTCCAGCTAATCCGCCAGGCAGGACCACCACATCGTAGTTTCCTTGGGACAGGGCCTGTTCCAGGGAAGTGTCCGGCACGATGACAACAGACCGAGAGCACTTGACCGGCTCACAGTTCAACCCCGCTACGGTGACATTAATCTTACCAAACAAAAATCACAAAAAGTTTTTTTTAGAAAATATGTTGTAAAAGGAGGAAAGAAAGTAGTAGAGCAAAAAAGATTATTTGTATTCGTTGGAAAGTAAGTAAAAGGTAAAAAGAAGCGTTTTCTACCCCATACAAATTAATACTCTTGATCAGAATTAGCCGTGTCCATATGTCCGTGCCACGTTCACCACAAGTTTATTATACCACTGTGCCACGTCCACTCTAGCCCCCTGCTACTCCAGCGCCAAAAGATTGTGGTGCCCACATTTTTGAAAGTTTTTCCCGAGTACAATCTTTTTTATAATTCTTTATTTCATAGCTGTCTGATAACAATATTTATTAGATCTTGTATTTTTTGTGATTTTGTATTTCCGATCCAATTTTTTCTTAGGCAATACTCTTTATTATTTCGATGATTACAGTAAAAACGACATATTTAAATTAATTTTGTATACCCGTTACTAGTAGAGTAAAATGGTATATTGTATTTGGAGAAAAGTGTGTACCAGGTAAAAGGAAGCGTCTCCCATAAAGTATTTATATTCTTGATCAGGATTACTATCCTAATCAATCTAGCCCTGTCTGTCTGTCCGTGTGAACGCTCTGTCTCGGAAACTATAAGAGCTAGAGGTTAAGATTTCAGATAAGATTCCGTATCTCAAAATCCGCTCAAAACGTTGGCTCCAAAAATTTTAAAGCTAGATAAACGTTAACTGAAATGTAAATCTCTCGTAAATGCCTATCGATTATCCTAAAATGTCCTTCAAAAAATCGTCCATATGAACACTGATATATCGGAAACTATCAAAGCTACAGCGTTCGGTTTTCAGACTTAGATTCCTTTACTTCGTGCGCAGCGAAAGTTTGTTACGCGGCCAATAGCCGTCCCAAATTAGTAAGTTTCCACTATGAGGGAAAGCTGTAGTCAAGTGACTTGACGTTACTTTGCTGAACGATCAAAATGAATACGTTTTCTAAGTATTAAGGCGACTGCTATCTATTTACTGGCAGTGATATCCCTGCCACGTTAAGCCATGCAACACTTTTAAAAAGAAATAAGTCATAACTCTTGAAAGAAGGCACAGAAAATTCTTTGGTAAAAATTTGGGTTGATGTTGTATTGATATTAACATAGTCCTGCAGTACCATTCACCGCTTTTTAGGCAATGAGTCACTGCAAAAAGATCATCACTATTAAGCTAGGCATGTCCTACCATTCATCACTGCACAAAAACTGGCACAACTTCATCACCTTATAGCCGCCTTTTTTAGTACCAAAAAGGCGATTTACAGCCGTTGCGTTCGGCTCATTTGGCGTCGCAGTCGACTGCGTGATGATGTTGTGCCCCGAATGGTGGTGATGTTTGTGAACTTAAAAATGGGCGTGAATATATGTATGTTTGGTCAATCGATAGATATTGGAGAAAAAATACATTAAGTTACAATTGTGATACTAGCATCCGAACTGTAAACGTTTTTGATGCTGTGCTGTTTGTAGGTGTGGTACACCAGGATAACAAACTTGCGATGCGCCCCTAGAGTACGTATGCTTAATCCCAGCGTTCACACAGACAAATGGAAAGGCAGACATGTCCTGAGACTAGTGCTCCTGATGGCAGTATATACTTTGTAGGGTCAGAAACGCTCCCTTCTAACTATTACACGCTGTTCAACGAATGCAATACTCTACGAGTAACAAGTATAAAAATCTGCAAAAATGACTAGATTTACCTGTTGGCAAATGTGATAACTATGTACCTAAGTCTTAAAGGGTCGAAAATGCTTTCTATAATAACGTAGATGGCCATCCGTGGTAAATATATTTATTGAAACCACTAGGAATTGATTCATTTCAAGCAGTTTCTTTGATTTACAGGTTGATATACTAGAAGACTTACTTTTCCTCGTCGTAGGACATCTGCGGATATTGTAAACTCCATTTCCTCGGCACCAGGGGCCAGGATGATCAGTGCGCTCTTGGCTTCCTGAGTGGCTTTGTATCTGGCCACGAAATTGGCGTGCTGATACAGTCGCACCTTCCCGAATGGTCTAAGAACAGACAACATGCTAGCCCGTTTCTCAAAAAGCAAGTCGAATTTTTAGTTAAATATATTTTATTGAACAAAAATGAATTGTATATGCTGTTTTCTTATTTTAAACGCAAACTGAAATCGTTTTTGTTTTGTAAGGGATGGGTTGATTTTGTGTGTTTAGAAATCAGATTTAAAACAAAGCCGCAAAACTTGATAAAAATAATTGTAATTTGTTTTAAAACCTAAAGATTTTGTTAAATATAATTGTGTTCTTTTTAACTTAATTGAGTTTGTTGATTTTTGTTTAATGGTATTTTGTATTGAAGCGCTTATAACTAATTGTTTGACAGCTTGACATAATTCTATCGAAAAGATCATAAACTTTCAATAAATTGCAAATGTCACAAACTCTTAATTTGGTTTTGTCTTGTTACATACATAATTTTGTGGAAAAATGTCGTTTACGTCGTATTTTAAGTCACATTAAAAACTGGTTTGATTTGTATTCGTCATTAAACTTGATTTTTTGTTTTCTAATAACATTTAAAAAGATCACCAAAGTTACAGATTTCCCATATTACGTTGCTCACGTTGCTTATTTTTCTTTATCATTATGTTGATGTATTTTGTTTACTCCGCTTAGATTAGAACTAATAATATGTATTTTATTGATTAATTACCCGGCATTTTGGTTGATTTTTTAAAGTAAGGGATGTACCAGATTATCTCTTTAATCTTAACGCACGAATAAGTGTTATTATCATATTGATTTTGCTAGTCGAATTTCAGCTAAGGGTTATCTGATTTGATTCGTAATTGGAACACTACGTCGAGAGTGTTGAGTGTGTAGCTATGGGGATCGCGCGAGTGGTCTGGGCTTAAGTGGGACTCTGGGACCATTTGGAAGAGTATAGAATACACACATATCATAAGTTAGTTAGTCAAATATAACGTTTAATTGCTTGGAGTTAGACCGTCACTTCTTGAAATCTCGTTAATTGTGGCATATAATTTAATCGATTTAGATTTGTATTTTTATTTCCTTTAGGAAGAGTTGTGCAAGTTTCTGTTCTAGCTTCGATTTCGATCTGATTATATATCTAGGTATATATCTATATTTGTTGTATATAATTGTAGACATCTATAAACGGCACATTTATAAGTAATATGTAGAAACAATGCGTCCCAATTCTATTTCTTAATCATCCGCTTTCCTCTTCATTTTCTCGTTTTTTAATTTTTTTTTTCGATTTATCTTTAGTTTAAAGCTCAATTGAATTTCGACAGATAAAAATGTGAACATCCCGGATATTTGTAATTACTTTGGGCCTTAACTCTGAGCAGAACATAGGTTGGAAATGATATCTAAGGCGTTTTACGGTCTCCAACCTTCTAAACTTTTTTTAGCTGCACGACACTGAAGAAACCATTGAAATTGTAGCGTGTGTGAGTTTCTGGGGGAAAATCGGAGTTCTCCAGTTTACGATATATACCTATATTTACGCGTGTATATAGGGACAATTCTTACAGCCCATTTTCTTGGATGGGAGATAGCAGCTTGTTATTGGCATTTTAATTAAGTGATTAAGGGGTATTCCATCAGTATTACGATTTTTCTTTGCGAGTAGTTAAAGCTTTGGACTTTTCTCATGTATTGTGTTGGTAAAGTAAATTATTGTTAAATATTTTGCTCATTTTAAAACTACGAGATGCATTCATTGTCGGCACACATTTCAGCTTCAGCTTAAACTAATTGAATATATAATGTAAATGTTGGTACTGTCTGGGCGATCTCAATTCGACCCCCAAATCGCGAACTCCTTTGCATTGTTTCGTTTTCGATATTGCTTATAACTAAAATTGGTTTTTGTTTTGCTTCAAGTTTCATTAAGTATTAAGAAATAAATTTAAAATTTTAATCCCTTGTGTAGAAACGTTATTACAAAAAACAAATGGAAAATGAATAATTACAATTTAAGAAGTCAACAAATACACCCACCCTTTGATTGCACAGCCCCACAAAATGTTAATCGCTTCTAAATTCAGCACTAAAATAGGGAATAAATATCAGATGTCCGTAAAGACCCTAGCTTGAAAAGCTAGATGAACATGAAGCACTGTTCCTAGTTAAAATCAAAAACCAAGCATAATTTAAATTAGTGTAAAAACCTCATAAACACCTTACTTTATAAATGATTTGTCTGGTGCATTAATTTAAACAGGCATTAAAAAAACAGATTGGTTTTTGTAAAAATAATTTTATCTGAATTTCTTTTTTGGATTGAGAACTAATTGGAAAGATCATCGTAATTCCTAATATTTTTACCAATCCTTTGAGTATAACTTATCTTAGCTTGCACTCGAGAATATGGCCCTTAAGTAACTGTAGTGACGAATTACTGAAATCTCAAGTGACTTAAAATCATTTGTAGTTTCCTTTTATATGAAATTAAGCCCAATGAGATTTCTAAGAGTTTGATTCAACATTTTGACGGACTGCGACAATCCCTCCTTTTTTTTCTTTTTATGTATTTTTTTTAGGAATACCAACTAATTTGTAAGTGCGGTAAATGATTAAAACTAAGCATATAGATTTATATATTATGTATTTTATAATGCTCACATAATGTATACGATTGGCAAAACAACTTGCAAACTTGGAAACTAGGTCTAAATTAAAGGATCTGTAAAGGATGTACACAATTATAAATAAGGTTCGGCCCGGAAGATTCGAAGGAAATCTTGCTCTCCCGCACCGCATAAATAACAACTCATCATAATGTTAACTTGAACTGTGTCCTCGATATAGTACAATTACTAAGCATAGGTCTCATATTGATATTGTTTGTTTGTTGTTGCTTGTTGATTTTGGCGAAACTAAAACTACTTTGTAAAATATTGAAATGTAGTTGCCACCTCTCTCCGGGGGACGGTGGAGAAGAGTTACCTTGTTTATATTACCCGTACACCACTTTGCTCTAAAGTTAATTAATTCGAAATTACAATTAAAAGCAGGCCTGTTCGCGATCTGTTTGCCCATTCGAAGAATCAACATGAAGAAATCAACAAATTTCGTTACGCTTTTAAAAAAATATAAGGTACAACTAAATATCGTTAGGCTAAGGGTGGGAGATACATAAATAAGAGGACATTGAGTGATATGCTTTGGACTCGGGGAGGGGAGAAGTTTGGAGTCTGATTGTGTGTGCTTACAAGGGGATGAACTAAACACTAACATAAAATATCAGCACTGCAAACGTATCTGCTACCGTGTTATTTGCACTTTTGAATTTAAGTATTCTATATTGTTACAGTTCCATTCCGCTTTTTTCTTGCTTTGTAAAAACTTTAAACGTTAGTTCTAGGCTTAGGTATGTATATATTAGGCTCCGCTTTATAAGTATAGCTATTGTTTTGACCAAAAGTTTGTCCCTTGTTGAAATTGCATTTCTCGTTATTCCGCCGCGCTCTCATTGTCCATACATCTGATCTGGCATACTCTGTTTTTTTGGTAGAGCCCAACTTACAAACTATTAAATGTTCTTGCTTGGTTTAATCTGCGCCCTAGTTATTGAAGTATTTCATTAGTACATGCTAAGTTGTGTCTACACTCTTTCAATGCTTGTCGCTTTAATGTCGTTTGTGGTTTTTGTTTATAATTTGGTGGTGGTCTTCGTTCACAGTACAGAGAATCCGAGTGGTTGGTGTTCTTGTGGTGTTTGCTGTGTGAGTCGATCAGCAACGTATTCATTTTGTATACTAAAAACCTTTGGTTGTATGCATTCATTCATATTCATTCATCATGTCTTCATTTCGTATCGTGTAAAAATATATTGTACAATTTAATCGTAATTTCTATTACAAAAGTTGTCTCTCTCTCGTGTGATGACTCTTTTAAATTTTTGTGTTCTGGTGTTGGTTGGTGTTGCTGCCGTAGTTTTTGTTCCCTTTAGTTGATTTCCTATATTCTTTCAATTTGTTTGCTACGCTTGTTCTTGAGAAATCTCACATTTCGCTTTCCACCTCTTGTATTTTCCTTCGGTTGCGCAAACTTGTGCCTGACATTCGATTGCCTATTCCTATAATTTCTCACTTCGTGGCTATCTGCTTTGTGTGTAAATGAGTAAGTGGTGTTAGTAATTGTGTCTTTGTGGGATTTTCTTCTGCTTACTAAATAACATGCAAGATCTTCGTATTCTCGTTGGTTTTCTCTGATCGCGTTCTCTCAAAGTAAAATGTAACTTTAAACTAAATACTAAACTTCTAGCCTTGGCTTTCATCCGCTTTCTGATCGGGGGGAGGAAGGGGGAGTAGTTTATTCGAATCGAATTTCGAAACTGATTTTGTATTCCTTAGCTTTTTGGTGTTGGTAAATGGGGACGATACTTTTTAGGCAAAGTACATAACCTTCTTGGTGTCCGCGTGCACAGTGATGGCCCTGGCCATGGCGCCCGGCGTGCGATCCTCCGAACAGCCGCTCTGGTGCGAGCCCTCGCCCGAGTCGTGCTCCTTCTCCACCAGATGGTACCTGCAAAACAAGAACACATGTAAGCACAAGCAATCCGGTATGCGGTCTTACGGCTTACCTGGCACGGAAGGCCACTAGATGGGCATAGTAGGCCGGCGCCGGTATACTGACGGAACGGGTGCAGCGAACGTACGTGTGGCACAGCTGATACGTCAGGCACTGCAGCTCGTCCGAGTCAAAGTGATTGTCGTCCCACAGAACGTGGTAATGCGAGGGGCGACTGGTGCCCTGGATGCCCTGATGACTGCACAGATAGAAATCGAATTCGGTGGGATGTGTGATGCCCACATCGACGGTGGTGCCTGCGGGAATATTGCCCGATTTGCCGCTCTGCTCCTTTTTCTCGGCGCAGAATAGACGCGTGTGATGGCGCTTCTGGACCACGATGAACGTGATGCCCGGTCGGTACTCTGGTTCAAGCTTAATGCAAGCCTCCCGGATGGCGGTCAACTCGTGCTGCAAAACATGAGGGAACTGGCCCTCGGAGACACCGTCGCGGTATAGTATGATGCGGTGGGGCTTGTAGCCGCCCGTCGACTTGTAGAACATGATTAGCAGCTCGCGCACCATGCTGCTCAACTCCTGGATGATCTCCTGGCGGTGCTGCTGCACCCGAACGGTGGCTGCGTAGCGCGATGGATGGGCATCCATGGACCCCACGACGGCTGCAATCGATGGTTTCTTGTTGTCGCCAGCTGGTGGGTGGGTCACATCAGCACCCAAAAATATAACCGGCTCGTTAAAGACCTTTGGTCGGATGGACGGCACCAGGATCGAATTAATGCCACCCAACTTGACGTTGATCTTAAGACACAGGTTAGACAGTGTCTGCGGCGATGTCTTGTTCACGTTCTTGGCCTGCACACACTGGGTGGCCATGCCGAGCACTGTGTCGCCCACGCGCTTTACTTCGGCATACACCGGAGTCTTGCCCGGCAAGACCACCACGACGAGCTGCAGTCCCGGAAATGTGATCTTCAGGTAGCGGAACATTGGCTCCACCTGATCCGGCCCAGTGGCATACTTGCAGAAGCACGGCTGGCCAATGATCGGCATGCCGGCATCGTTTGAGATCTTCTGCAGCTGCTGGGTGAAGTTACGCAGTGCATCCTCGCGCACAGTTCGCTGTGGGGCAAAACAGGCGATGGCCCAGATCCGGATCTCCACGCCAGTGAAGAACTGCTTGCCGCGCATATCCCATACGCCCTGGTTGGGCGAGGCCAAGCTCACCTTGTTCTGCGGCGGGAACAACTGCTGACCGGTTAGTCCGGTGGACACACGTCCCCCATACTGAAGCTTGGGCGGCGGTAGAACGCGTCCTCGCACTTCCATCATCGAATTGGAAATGGTCAGGCCGAACTCCTGCACGTATGAATCGTTGTTGAAGTCGGCGCGTTTCACCAAATTGTTGATCTCACGCTCGCGATCCGGAGCAGAACGGGCGGTGGCCTTGATCATGGTCGAGGTCTGCATGTCGGTGAGCTTCTTTATGCACCGCTGTCCAGCCACAATGTTGCACACTTCCAGAGGGAGGTACGTATGCTTGTGCTCCTGACCCACCTGCAGGCAGGGCAAATGCGGATAGCGCAGTTTCATGCGGTATTTGTCCAAGAAATACTTGGCCACAGTGCACTCTACGGTCTGTCCGTTCTCCAGCTGCAGGGGGAAGCTAAAATGGTGCACATAGACAGTTAGAAAAAGTAGAAAGATTCGGAAACTGCAGAATTCTTACGATTGCATCTGGGCAGGACGCCTGGTGACGTTGCACACGCGGTACTTGCGACGCATCTGCCCGCAGTGGGTGATCTCGATCTTAAGACCCTTTATCTCCTTGGTAAACTTGACACGCTGCGAGTCGGTGAGCGGTTTACGTTGCTCGTTAATGTCGCGAATGTCCAACACCTCGCACATAAAATCAATGACTGGTTGAGCCTTGTAGAAAGCGGTGGCCGAGACTAACGGAGGTTCAATTATTAGTTTTAAAAAAACAGGTATTTTCAAGGACCTCAAACTTACCATCAATATTGAGCATCATTTTCCACTGTGAGGGCCTCACGCTCTGATGGAAACCGAACCAAACCTCGCGTCCGCCTCCCAAAGGATGGTAGTAACCATCAGGGGAGCTGAAAAAACTGCGTCCCACCGGCGTATACGTCATGCTGGGGAGATGGCGCATAACCACGTCCAGAGCCAGAATGGCATCATAGGGTATCTGCCGGGTGCGGCCTTCGAGAGCCTCCTCCAGATTGAAGAGCGAGACCTGAGCCTGCCACTTGATCGTCACGCGAAAGATGCGATCCTTGCCCTCGCCGGGTAGAGTCACCTCGAGTTCCAGACGCTCGTTGCCAATTGGCAGCGGATCGCGGGTGTACAGATTATTACGACCATCGAACACCGGCTTGAGCACGCCGAAAATTTTGCTGTAGGCATGCACCATAGTCTCGATAATCTCACGGTTCACCTTCCTCGGGCACTTGTCCGGCTGAATATTAATGTCGTAATGATGCACATAGCCACGCGGCATCGTCACCTGGAAGTGATTGGCTCGCAGCACAATCGGGCGACCCTCTCGTCCGAGATTCGGGCGACGTGGACACGTGAAAACGGGCATATCCGGCTGAGTGGCTGGCGTGGCGGTGGCAATCGCTGGCGTCACGCTGCCGGTGGTGGCGCCCAAGGCGGAGGCCACCTGGGCGGCAGTTGCAGCTGCACCGGCCACAGTTGCTCCACCAGCGGCCACATTCTGGGCACTTGGGCTGGTGACGGCGGTGGGATTGACCGACGAGCCGGGCGCTGGTGGTGCTGCAATGTCAATTGCCAATTAGTGTCTTCCCGAAGAATACGTTTTTAAGGATCAAAAAGGTAAAAACTAGGCAATATCTAAGTAACGGTTTGGGTTGGTTCTCACATGCTTTGATATCTCAGAAATCTCAACAAGCAACGAAGGTTTTAAATAGTTCATTTCTTTAGGTGGTCTGTTTCTAAGAATATTTATCTGTTGTAATTATTCTGACATGTTTTTGACACACACGTATCATACTTCTTATCCGCGGAAAATGGCCAAGCCTTTAGAATAGTTATTGCATTTTTTGGTATTTTTAATTCCAATTAATTTCTTTTCTTGACAAATATTTGGATAGTTCTATAAGATATTTTAAATATTTATTAATTTTTTTATAATAACGATTTAATTAGTATAGAAAATATTGTACTTAAAACTGGCAGCGGAGTTACTGATATGTTACATTTCACTAAGGGTCAGGGCCACTGCCGACCACTGAGTCCAATCCTTGATTCTAATGAGATAATCCAGCAAATGAGAAAGACTCCCCTCAATCGCTATAAACAAAAATTGTCATGCAACGAGCTTAAACACAAAATAATACATGTTTTAAAATTCAAACAGAGTTTGCAGGTGTTTAGTTATACTTCAAGTGCACTTTGCATGGTACGAAGAAACAAACCTTTACAGGAAACGAAAAATGGAAACAATTTCAGTTTTTGGTTAGTTGAAAGTTTTGTTTTTTGTTAGTAACATTACAGCAAAAAGGTTAGTTTGAGGATAGGTTAGTTAGTGGACGAACAGTGTGTCAGGAACACCAAACTAAAGAACGTAAACACAAACAGGTTGTATAGCTTTTCGAATCAATCAAATTGCATAAGGATCTTAGTAATTTTAGTAATCTTTTTGGTTTTGGAGAGAAATTTACATGTGAGCGTGTCGAAGCTAGTCTGCGCCTGAGAGGGACTCTGAGGCCGAGTGGGCGAGGGGGTCCACTGTGACTCTATAAAAAGAAAAGGTAATCAAATAAACACAAGGTAATCAAATGAAAATTAAAATGAAAATGAAGAGGTTTAAACCAAATGGGGTAATGGCCAATCGATGGTTTGTTGTCGATGATGGTAAATCAAAGTTGTAATGTCAGAGGGTGAACGATGTGAAAACCGAAAAGGTGGCGATAACGACGAAAATAAAAATAAATAAAAGTGCGTTAATAATATTTTAGTTACAGTTTTCTTTCATCATCGTCATCAATAAATATATGTTTTGGGTTATATATCTTGTGCGTATAGTATATAGTGTTTATAGGCACTATACACTGTGTTTATCCTGCTGCCACAAGTTGAATTCCCTTCGGTCAGTTACTTAGTGTTGTAAGAGGTTGGTTGGGTAATTGCATATCCAAGTCCTGGGTTAGCCACAATTGTGTTAATAGTTCTCAGTTATTTCACCTTTCAACCCTGGGAGCCCCGAAAGTGCGGTCAGTTTTGATGTTCTACTCAGTAGGTATTCCGCCCGGATCTATCTAAATAGGCCACTGTAATTATTTACAACTTGGACATTCTTTAAAGTTTGTGTAGATTTGTTTTATATCTTTATTGTAAATAAATAATTATTCACCGTTGTAAACACTTTTTAGTTATATACGACTTCAATATAACTAAGCATCTTCAAAAAACTTGAAACCATTTAGGAAATTTGTTTTTTTAATTAATTGGCCTTATTTAATATCAAGAACGAATGTACTACTTTATGATATTTGATTTCTCAAAGATATTGGAGAATTGGCTTTCCTTTAGGATAAACAATAAACAATGGTGTTGAAGTCGCATTAAATATTCAGGTTTCTAACAAAAGATGTTCCCTGCCCTGTTTTCACCCCTCGAAGCATAAACATTTGAGTGAAATACGCACAATCGGAGACGAATTGCGACGCAATTAGGAGAGTCTGCTCCTAAAACCCAGATCCAGATACTCGTAGGCCCCAAAAAGCTAAAGAGCGAAAGCAACCCCCGGAAAAGCAATGAACTATTGCGACGCGACGACGGTCGTTGACCCAATTTTTGCGCATTTTCAACTCTGCACTTTGACGCACGTGTCTGTGTGGGAGTTGCATACTAGCATAAGGTCTGGCACTCGCTATATGCATATGCATATGCATCGTATACGGAGGTGCAAGTAGAACATCGAAAACTTGATTAGTGGGTGGTTGGGCGACGGGGGGCAGTGGGAATGTGTGGGAAACTTGTGGCAGCAGCAGTTTTCAGTTTTCCCGCAGTCGGGAAATTGTCTTTTCTTTTATTCTTCTTCTCTGTCACTCGGTAGCCACTTACGTTGTCCGACTGGATACATGTTTTTGCACTAAGTTAGGTTTGGTTTAAGAAAATAATTAATGTATAAAAGGTTGGCTCGTGTTTTCGTTTCTCTCTTGTTGATGTTTCGTGTTTTGGTGTAAAATGTAATTGATTGTTGTTTCCTTTGTTGTTGTTGCCTTTGCTTTTGGTTTTCTACTAATTTATAGTTTTGTTTTTGTTTTTGTTTTTGATTTCAGCCTTTTGCTTATCACACTTTAAAGTAGTTTAAAGTTTTATTCGTTTGGTTGATTTTGCATTTGTTGTTGTTGTTGTAGTTGCGCGTGGGCGTGGCGTAGGCGTATTTATATAAATTGGAATTAGCAACAGACAAGTGGGCTTTATCTCGTCTCTATCTCTCTCTTGATTTGCATTATTTTATTTATGTTATTGTTCTTGTTGCTTGTTGTTATTTTAATATTGGAAAAGAACACAAATGTAGGCACAGCTTTCGTTTAATTATATGTATGTATCTTTTATGTACACACCTAGGCGTGTATATATGTATATGTATATACTTATATATGTATCTAATGCTCTTGTAATACAACTAAGAAAAAATTCTTCTTTATGCTCGCATTTCTCGTGAGTGCAATTGTATGCGTGTGTGTGTCTATGTGCTCGGCCTGTGTGTGTGTACTGCTCGTCTATACAGCAAGAAAATGCGTTTGTATGCGTTTTTTATATATATGGCAGCCCAAAATGTGTGCACGTAGAATTCTTCACTTTTCGAGACGTGGTTTTTGTGCTCCAAACACGTTCGCGCCGCCCGCTCTTACGCACAAACCGTGGCCAGACTACTGAATTTTAATTTAGCACAACTTTTGTTAGCTTTTCACGTCGCGCATTATGCAAAAAATGCAATTTTCTTCAGCTTTTCCCACAGCAGCCACACACTGGACGTCCACACAAAAATTGTACTCGCGACGTGTGAGCGTGACGCATGCTGTACACTCTTAACCACACTTAAATGAGGGCAAAGCACTCTCGCCTCAAGCCGTGCTAGTGAGCGAGACGACTATACGAGCAGCAGACTGGGCATAGCGAGGCAGGGTTGCTCACTCAGTGTTGTAAAGCAGGCGGAAATTATCGGTCCTGGATGCTCATCGATATCGCCGCTCAGCTGTTACGTAGCGTGTTTGTTACGTCGCAGTTGTGTGAAAAACTGCGGTTTTTCCTTGCTGATTGAAAAACATACATAATGTCCGTGCCTTTTAGTGGCGCTCTGCGCCGCTCCGGTGGCATTGTCTCTGCCATCGGTAAGCAACTGAAGAGCGTGAACTTGAAGGGCGTCAAGCGGATAACCGTGCAGTTCGATCCGTTTGCGGAAAACGTCAAGTCCACTCGGTGAGTTGGGAAAACCGCTTTCCACCTATCGATAGCGGGACATGCGCAGTCTCCCCCAGTAGATTGGAAAATTTTCACGGAACCAAAGTGAGGAAAAGCAAAAGGAATTCATACGGAAAAAAACCGAGGAAACCAAAGAGGTGCAGTGAAGTATTCAGGTGTTCACCACAGAACCGATCCTTGGGGGCGTTTTCCCTTGGGGAGCATGAAAGGATGAAGTGGATGTGTCGCACTCACCGTACACCTTCCCGATGATGCCCACGGCGGAGGTCATCTGCAGGTCCGGAAACGTCAGCGGCAGCGTGTGCGGGTGGAGCTGAGCTGGCCCGCCGGGAGCCAGCTCACGCTCCGTGGACATTTTAGTCGGTGTCGGCGTCAGTTTGAGGCGGCGCTGGTCCTGGAAAAGCGAAAGCAAATTAGAAAGTGGCGAAAAATCAATGGCCCCCTAATCAGCTCTTTGTTGTCTCTATCCGCAGAGAATTCCTCTTCCTGCTCTCCACACCCAAAGTGACACTCACGAATCCAAAGTGCGTGGTCAAGCCGGAAATCGTGTGCGATCGCCAGCCGGCCAGCATCAAGTTTGCCCTGATTGACTCTGCACAAGGTGAGGATTCCTATTGGGCTTATGCTTAAGATTGTCGCCAGCAAAAACTCAAAACTGGGCAGTGGAGAACCCACAATTTTAGTTTAAGCAAAGACCTTTTTGGAAACTACAGTTGCAAAACTCTAGTACCATCTTGTGCCTAACGTTCCATTAGAAACTAAGTTCATCTGGACTTAGGTTTTGAGTTTTAGCTGCAGTTGCTGCCTTACATCCATACATAGCTGATGATACCCCTCTTCCGCAGAACAAGCCAAAGTCAAGGAGATTCGGTTCAACAGCGACAATCTCAACACTCTAGAGCTCCTGCAGCTGTGCAACAGACACGTGTCCAGTTTGGCACCACCAGAGGAGATCACCACCAAGGTCCTAACCAAGGCGGAGAAACAGAAACTCGGAGGAGGCGCCGGCGGCGGAAAAAAGGCTCTCAAGAAGAAGTAGGGGTGCGTAGCAGCCATCACGATGGTGAGGAAACACAAAGGAACGCTGGCGGTGATCGAGAAGATCTACCAGGATATACCCGCCTTCTCCGACATCTTCACCGAGGAGAGCTTCTACATGTTCGCCTTCTGCTTCGTGTGCGCCACCATCCTGGTGGCCTTCATTCTCTCCCGGTTCATCACCATCAAGCCCGTGGACTTCTGAGCCAAATGTGTTGTCTAACTCCGCACACGTACTTTTGAAAATATATAAGCTCTGACATTTACCACTCCGCACTGTATTGTCTTTTTTGCCCGACTGTGCGAAAGGGCAGCGCACGATTCGGTCCGTCGGCCTGCCTGTGGTTTCTTTTTTAAACCTGTTTTCGGTCCCTGGCAAACAGGAAAATCATCTGCTCCTTCTGCTGCTGCGCCGGCAGATTGCTGTTTGTGCCGCTGCGACTGCTGATGTCAGCGGATCGCAGAGTCGCCTGCCGGTCGGAGCTTATAATCACAATGTGGCGGGAGGAGCCGCTGCAAATTGGACCGCAGGAAGTCGAGCAAATGGGCCATGCAAAGTGGACGCTGCTAGGGTGGACCAGCGAGACGGAACTTTGAGGATGAATGTTTTGCATATCGAATGCTCAATAGACCTATTGAACCACACAATGGTGGGACACTACTTTGATAGTTTGGAGGGAAACTAGAGAGTCAGGCCTACAAGGCAAATAATATATCCACTTATCATTTCCGATAAGATATATTCATTTATTTGCAGCTATAGTTCTCTAGGAAGGTTTTTATTGCGATACATATGTATGTAGGTTTAATTAGTTTGTTATTATTCAAACCGAGTTCTCGACAGATATCAGTGTGTAAATGTGGCTTTTACAGTTTCTTTTTTAAAAAGTGAAAGTCGTTGAATTCATTTTACCACACATCAACATAAAAGCAATACATAACATAGAAATATAAGAACACTTATTGCCTTGGGACTCGAACCTTTTTTACCGCATGGTGAGCACACACATGGTGAGGTTTCTTGCAAATGACAATTTTCATGTCATCTTCATAACTCTTGTTAATATAAATATATTTTGTAAGGGCCTACTGTTGATACGAAATGGGGTACAAACATAGCGCTTGTAAACTTTAAAACGATTATGGGCGATACCTTATACGCTTACAAATATTAATTATTTCTGATAAATATTAATAACACTCAGAAGTAATGATTTTTTGGATAAAAATATCAAAAAAATGATTATTTTCGATCTCTGATCAAATAATACCCTTTATTAAGTTCTGCCCCAGTAATAAATAAGAGCAACAGGCCATAGAGAAAGCTCCTTGGCTTCCAAGACAGCTGTCGAGATGAAGTTGGTATCCCAATCTTCTTTAAAAAAGGGTGCGGGAAGAAAGTGCACAATGCGCTGCAAGCTTTGTGCTTGTATGTGCATATGTATATAGTGTAATCGATGAAATGGCTGCAACTGACAACAAACTGTTGAAGTGTGGCAGCTGCAAAATTGTTCGTGAAAGTGCCTCAAAAAGCTGCAGCACCCTGTCCCTGTGCCTGCGCCTGTGATTAATCGAATTCAGCCAAGTTCAATGTCATGCTGGAAGCTTTCTCGCCTGTTGGTCGGCAGTGTTAGTGTTGCAGGAGTGGCATCACACAAACTTTCGCCACCCACTTTGTAGTTTGTAACACTGTTCTTCGAAATTTTGATCACAAGTTTGCAAGGCAGGACCTATAAACATTGTCCTAGCATTTCCGCCCCTTAAAGAATATCCCTTCCTGATAATATACGTATATATACTATTTTATATAAATATTTTCGAATAACGAATACAATCCCAAACATCTTTCATCATTTGTACTTGTAATGGGACTAGAAAGATACAACCCGTCAAACGTACCGATTTAAAATCAAAAAACTATCCCCAAACTCTCTTTCAGGATATAACGGAGTATTTTGGAATATTTAGGAAGGACAACGGAGAAGAAAACAGGGCATATAGGCTTCGATTTGTCGAAACGGACTTTTTTTTTATCCCTGACGTAATTTGCGCGGGACGAGGGTGGTGACGAGGGTAAGGAAAGTTCTATTGGAAGCTAAGGATGTGACCTTTCTACCAAAACATAAACACTGTCTGTATGGTTGTCCCGCTCGCACCCCCGCTCCGCTGGCGCTCTCGAAAATTTCCCGCAGCATATGCTCAGGCGCCATTTGTGTTTTGGTTTTTTCTCCTGCTTTTTTTAAGGGGACGGGACACCTCTATTATGTATATGTAGCTGCAGCTCCTGCAGCTGTTCTGGAGCCCCGGATTGCCGGCAAAATCAAAGGGCTCCGAGGACTCGAGTGCTTATACTCACCTTATCGCAAAAGTGCAGTATGGGCTATGTGGCCTTATCGCTTTATCAGCGGCAAATCAAGCGTTTTTTGTTGCGAATTCCGTTTATTTGGGGGGAACTCATTAAGGAGTTGCGTGGGGTTCGTGTCTTGACTGCAGATAATCCCTTACTGGCGGTACTTTCCCAGCACTAATTGGAAGAAACGAGAAAAGATACATGAGTGCGGGAAATGCTTGAAACGCAGTTTCTTTTTCCTATACGGATGCTACTGTTGTTGTTGGTGTTGCCAGACCGAAGTGCCGGAGATTTTGATACTGCGAGTCCGGGAAGCTTTTTGTTTACTTTGTAATTTGACAACACACACTTCAGCAGCTCCTTTTTATTTAGTTTTTTTTCTGCAAGCTTCCAGTCCTGCTCGAGTGTGCGTGTGTGTGTGCGCGAGTGAGTCAAATTCAAAGGTTGCCAGTGTGTGTGCGACTCTCTCTTTCTCTGTCTCGCACGCCTGCCCGTGTTTTTTGTGTTTTCTTTGCCTTTTGTTATTGCCGCGGCTTTTAACTTTTTTATGGCAACTACTTTGGAGGGAAAAGCTTTCCACGAAATCCGCGAAGCAGTCATGCATTGGAAAAAACATGCAGGCTGCCACCAGCACACGCACACACACTCACGTCCGCCAAAAGCACCAAACGCACACACACGCACATGCAGCAGAGATTGCTGCAAAATGAAAGCACCAACAACAACAGATACAAAAACATCCAGCCCGCGACGTAAAAACTGGCGAAAAATATTGCAATTACTGTAGATCTGGATGTATCCGTCTTTTGGATCCGGCAGAGGGAGATCGATTGAGATCGTTATGTATGAGAATCGAGTGCCAACTACCAAAATTTGCGAACGCGCGAGATCTGCACAAACACAACTAATACGCTGGCCGTTTTGGAATTGAATAAAATAAATATTGTTGCGTGTGCCTGTGTGTGTATGTATCTGTGTGAGACGGCCCGCTGAGAGAGAGCGCGCAGTTCGTGCCAGAAAGGGACGACTAGAGCGACTTAGCTGGCGGAGAGCTTTTTGTTAGGGGGACACCAAGAAAATGACCTTGTCGGGATTACTATTCCCGTTACTTCCATAATTTTACTTCCAAGTTTTGAAATTCTGATGAAATGTAAAAATTTAATTTTCAGTAAGTCACTTGGCGATATACATATGTACATACTACTTAATGCATAATAGATAATTGAAAGATAGAGAAGTCCAAACTCCCTTTTTAAAAAAATATGTTAATTTTAAGTTATTTTATATTTTATATTTAAAATGTATTCTTAATTTACCGACAAAAATTCGGTATTAAGGGATATTCAATTATTTTTATTTAGGGAGGCAAAAAAGAGTAAAATATTTTAAAAGAATTCTGAGTATATCTTTTAAATAAAAAAACCTCAAACAATTATAAGCAGTTTATATTAAATATGTAAATAAATCGGTAATAGAATTGCCAGAAAAAACTTTTGATATTTAAGTTTTAGTGTAGTTGTTTCCAATATATCGATGGGTAATTTAAATTTAAATTTATCTTGCTATACTGAAACGGAATTTATTTCCGAGCACACGTTTGAACCACAATATTATTTAACAGCAGTTTAATGCATCTGTAACTCCCTTGTTAATTTATTCAGAATCAAAGAATACTTAATACATGAAAAAATAAGCTTTCGAACGCACTTTAATAGATGTTGGGACGCAAGTTAAAGCTATTTTTGTTTCTCCTCCTGCTTTTCACCAGCGGGATCGGTGTTCTCATCCACTGAAGCAGGAGTTTCCGCGTCGCCCTTCTTCTCGCTGGCCGAAGGTTCGCCACCCATGGTGGCACCGGCTGGGAGACTCTTCTCCAGAGCTCGCACAAAGTCCTCCAAGTTGCCGGAGAAGGCGGCAGCCACCGCTTCGTTGGACAGCTCGAACTGCTTCACCACCGGTCCCAGCTGGGCCGATTGCAGAGCATTTGAGAACTGGGCGAGGGCCTGCTGGAACTGCGGGGAGGTGATGTGGTCCTTGATCTGCTGCTTGCGATCCTCGTCCGCATCCTCCGACTCGGGCAGGTGTACGATCAGCGACTTGACCCGCTCCGGATCTGCAATGAGCTGGTTGATGGCCTCGGCGCCGGACAGCGCCGTCGACAAGTCAATGTTCAGGGATCGTCCTGCGCCATGTTCGGGGGAGAGATTGGATAAGTAGGCTTGGAATGGATTGGCATAGGCTCCGGTCGATTCTGACGCCGTTGTGGTCGATGTGGTTGAGTTCTTACCGGAGGCATCCGCATCAACGGAGGAGCCGGCACTGCCGGCAGCCTCTCCTGCCTGCGAGTTCACGTTGCTGCTGCTGCGACTACTGCCCGATTTGGATGGGGCGGTCGGAGTGCGAGGCACACTGACATTCTCGGGGGTCTGTAAGGCCGAGGCACCACCGCCACCCGATGAGGAGGTGTTGCGCGACGAGGGCGTACGTGAGCTGAAAGGCAAGGGTGAAGGCTTATTATAGCAATTATTAAAACTTCGAAATTGCTAGTCAGCAAATATGCTGGCAGTTCTATTCTTCCTATTGTCGAATTTATCTATTTTATATCCCCCTAAATACAGGTAAAAATAAGAGCGTATACTTGAAAAATTAATAGTTGACTGCGATTCAACAGTGTCTAAGATACATGCACTACGAACGGTAACAAACTATCGCTTTCTCATTGTAAAGTCTAAATAGCTGGTTGTATTCAAGGACGACATTACTAGTACAGAAGATCCAGAAGCTGGCCATGAACTACGATTGATATTTGGCACACTTCGATTTGGTAATACAAATAATGACACGCGATATAAAATAGCTGACAGTTTTGTCTTCGACGAAATTTGCTGTCCGCTAAGTTGACATTGGCAATACAGAAGATCAATCTAGGTATTCAGCAAGAAAGGAGCTATCTCATTGTTCCCATTGTGTGCAATATAAATCAAAGCAGATATCTCATTTCTGAAAAGCTAACTTTCTCACTTCATTTGGCCCAGCAGTGAGCTGAGACCGCCCATCTGGCCGACGCCTCCGAAGAGCTGCATCAGCTGCTGCTGCGACATGTTGTTTAACATGTACTGGAGGTCGCCGTCGTTGCTGCCGCCCCCGCCGCGCTGGTGGGCGGAGGGGGGGTTGTTTAGCAGCTCGTTGATGCGGCGACAGTGCTCCTCGTCCTTGTCCGTCTTCGGTTCCTGCATCCAGAAGAACATGCGGCGCGTCGAGGACTTGAACTTGAGCACATAGACGCGGCCCGTCTTGCATTGGTCCACGCGCTTGTACTCAAAGTCGTCCGGGAAGACGATGAGATCGTCCTCAATTTTGCCTGAGGTTCGATCCTTCCAGCAAAAGTGCATCAGGCCATCGTCGCTCTGGGTCATGTAGACCAGGCCCTTGCGCGAGTCCGGATGAACCATCTTGCCAACCATGTTCATGCGACCGGCACGGAACTCCACCAGGTTGCTGCTGTTGCTGGAACTGCCCAGTCCACTTTGTCTTCCGAACATGATGCGGGCGCTTCTCGAGAGCTGGCGAGATTGGAGGGAGGATGTGTTGTAGTTACGCTGCTGTTCAGTCAATAACACTAGGTTGTTTTGCTCGCAGTTCGGCACCGGGCTATCAGCTATCTCGCAGGCATACTTACGGGATATATAATGCGTTGAATTTGAAGGGTTTTTGAAAAATTTAGCGAATCGCCTACTTCGAATGACGAGCAATTTTTGTCTTGTTCTTCCAAAACAAGTGTGACCCCTCGACTATCGCCTCCCATGTGTTAGCGTTTTGCAGCACTATTGTGGTCCCGATTACACTAAGGCCGAGTTGGGAAGCTGTAGTCTGTTCAGACAGAGGGTATTCCTACATCAGCGCCCAAATCCCGCATCAGTGCGGAAAGTGGGTAGCATTTCATTATGTGTATTGAATATGATTGATATGAACGATTTTTTATTCGGCATTGTGGAATTTTTTCGGCAATAAAACCCCCTTCCCATAGAGTCTATCCGTTCGAAACGGTTGGGATTTTTGACAAATGTGAAACTCCATCTACCATCTGACAAAAACTGATCTAAACAGCAGTGGCTAATAAAAACACAAGCAAAAATTGTTAATACCCCCTTCCCATAGAGTCCATCCGTTTGAAACGGTTGGGACTTTTGACAAATGTGAAACTTCGATTTCCACAGGGTACATTCACCATCTAATTTCTTTAAACGAATGGCCTAACCTTATTCACGTATGAACACAAACATACACACACACCATATAAGCAAAATACAAATAAAACAAATTTCGTGTGTGCATAAGCACCATTTCATGAATTCGACAACACACGAAAGTTGACTGTGAATTTAACATCAAAGCCTGAAATGGTGACAATCAAACTCCGGTAACTCTATATAATTATCGGAGTTGCCAGATCGATATAAATACATAAAGACACCTTACATCTAACAAATTATTTTTTCATTCAGTGCCAATGGAAACTAGTTTTCATCTTTTATTTTAACGGTAGAAAAAATGTTATACTGGCTTGCACACACTTTATCTTTAATACTAGCAAGATTTTTTCGTGCGAATCGAACAAAGTAGTCGGTTTAATAATCGATCACACCTTTTTCCACCGGTCCGGCATCTCTGTCAGCTAAGATTGATAAAGTGCATAAAAAGGAGCAAATTTTATTTCACGGTTTTAAGAAATCATGGAACTCTTAGCATCTTCTTCTTCATCATAGCAGCTGGAAATGCATTAAATTAATTGCTATTCAAAAACAAAAAGCCAATCGTGAAACCCTTCTGGGATATACATAGACCAATCTCAATACCGTCTGCAATAAGCCAGATACTACAAACAATTCTTGCCTTGAAATGAACAGAACATCTAGACCATAACACAATCCTTCAACCCTTTCAATTTGGATTCTGGAAAAATATGACAATTTCACTTTCACTAGCAGCCGCCAATAATATCATATACCTTTTGACCTTAAATATATGTCAACGGAAACACAGAAATGAAAATGTAAATGAAATAAAATACCTGGGAGTCTACTATGACGAAAAACTAAACAAACCTCAATACATCCTTAGAAAAGCAAAATATCAAATAGCCCAAATTCAAAATGCTTCCGGTTTACTCAGAACAAATACACCAGATTTAAGTACACAACTAATTAAAATAACATTACTAATATAAACAAATGAATACAACCAATACTCTCATACTGCCACATAGCCTGGTTCAACTTAAAATCGAATGAAATGGAAAAGCCAATACTTTTTGAACGAAAAATACTACGTCGATCCATAAGTTCCTCTGCCAGGAACTCAATAACAAATCATCTCGGGTATGATCGAATCTTCTCGATCACCATGCAAAAACTTTCGCTTAATTCAACTCACTTCGCTCCGCCGAAATATGGTCGTTCATGATGCATACCCGAAGCAAAAGCCGAAAGAATAATCAGGCACGAGTAAGCACTCTGATTTCATGTTCGTGCATCTGCTTCGGAACGATCAAAACGAACAGATTTATAATTTTTATTAACTAATTAACAAGATTTAAATGATCAGTTTTTCATAGTTAAGCGAAATTAAAATTTCACTTAAAATGTTCCACAAAAAGCTTCGTCCTTTGCGTTGGCCAGCCAATTTGAAGTTGCGTGCAGGACAACTGACTAGAAATACGATCATACCAATCGCAAACAAAAAGCTCGGTTCAACGAGCACGATCCGAACTGAAACGAACCTAAATGTAAGATCAAAAGTAATCGTGCATATAGCTTCGTAGGATCACAAATGATCAACTCAGTTCTTATAAACGATCGCGATCGATCATGCGCAAGTAGCGAGCGATCGCTACGATCAGACGTACTCTACACAAGCATGTGCCCAACGATCATTCCAATCAGCTGATTCGAACGAGCCGTTCAATTACGATCCGCGTAAATTATCGAATACTACCCGATAACTTATTACTCGATGCAGATCTCTGTCGTAAACTACAGCAGCCTATACAAGCGCACACAAACCAAGCGTACCGATACGCACATATTCAAAGTAATCGAACAATTCCTTTAAAAAAAAGGGAAACAATAGTAATCATCTGATCTCAAACAGCATCACCAAAGTCCAGCCTCATGTTAACTATTCCATCCATAATTTAACCATAAACAATACAGATTTCCTTAAAGAAATAGGAATAATATACAATACAAATAGTAAACTTATATTTTATCACCGGAGACATGACTCCGTAAACCTGAAATCTAGTATACATTACAAACCAGTAAAAATAATAGACAAACACAATAATCACAAGCCCACATGTCTTATATACTTTCCTTGTACACATTCCCACTGTGTATACACCACCTCCCTCATTATTATCAATTAAGAATAATTTAGCTTTAAAGATTACAAGATCAAAAAATGAATACTCTCAGGTTTAAGACTTTTTTTCCCTGAATATAAAAGAAATATAAATCCCAATCAAATACAATACTTCTAAACATGTACAATGTAAAAGTGAACTTAAATAAATATTTAAAAATGAACGATCCGAAAAGCTTATAAGTGCAGGGTTAAAATGTAACACAACTAAACTAAGTAAGCATGAACTTGTCACTCGTTGTATTACAGTTAAATAAAATTATCTATGTATTTGAGCAAAAAAAAAAAAAAACTGAATTTAAAATCAGTTTGTCTAAAAACACTACTAAGTTGTTCAACACTATTTGTCAGTGTGTAACATCCTAAATTTGTTAGTGTTGAAAACTTAAGAATGGAAGAAGAAAAGTGACGCTATTATGTCCGTCAAATTAGCGTCGGCCTGTTAGCAACGAAGGTGGAACGGTGGAATTTGGAACATGGGGGCTCGCTATTTTTTTTTTCTCGCTATTTGGGGACCAAATCGAAAAATCTCAAATGCTAAATTGTTAAGAAAGAAAAGATCTATCGATCTAGGTAGGTTTGGGACACATCCGAGGAATATTAATGTTTCAAAAATGCATTTGAAAAATTGTGTCCCCTCAATTTTGTTAACTGCTCCGCTCACAGAGGTTGTGCCAATATGCACGATAAGCCAAGCTATTGAGGGTTAATTCAACTCCTTGTCTGAAAGTTTCATAAAAATCAAACCCACAGTTTTCCAGAAAATAGCCTAACAGTGACGCAACCTCGGATTTTCCCCATACAAAAAAGGGGGTCAAAAATAAAATTACCTACGGCTCCACTCCTAGAGGTTGTGCCAACATGCACGGTATATGGGTAGATAGCGGATAATCTAAGGTGTGTTCTGTGAAAATTTTATCAAAATCAAACCCACAGATTTTGAGAAAATTGCTTTACAGTTGGGGGTGTTAAAAAGGTTAATAAAAGGCCGTTTAATCCAGAAACTGAACCATTGGATACTAAGACATGAACCACAATGTAAATAGCTTAGTCATGACAATCATTCGACTCTAACTTTCTATAACTTTATACAACTTTCACAGAGGTTGTGCCAACTTGCACGGTATCGCATTCGAAGGGGCATCATTTTAGCTAATTTCTGAATAAATTAAAGGCAATTCAAACCATGTCCGTCAAATTAGCGTCGGTGACTTAGCGGCGATGGCGGAACGGTGGAATCTGGAACATGGGGCCAATTTTTATTTTTTGATTTTCTCGGCTTCTTGGGGCCGCATCGAATACAGAATTGTTCAGAATGAAAATATCTATCGATCTAGATATTTTGCAACCATATCCGACTTCTAGAAATCTATTAAAAATCTATTTAAAAAATCGGGTGCCCCCAATTATGTCTCGACGCTATCTCTGTTTTCAATTAATTTGACTTTCACAGACGTTGTACCAACATGCACGGTACCTCGTTGGAAAGGAAATTCATTTTACTAATTAATTAATGCAGTACGGCGAACAAAAAGCCGTCAATTTTTGAGAAAAAAGCATAGTGCGTTGTGAGCATCTCATTTGTTCCACCCAGTTCCTCCCTGTTCTACGCTTCCAAGTCACTAACCATGTGGGAAAAAATTATGTTTCGACGCTATCTCTATCTCCAAAAACGCAAACAGCAAAAGGGGAAAGGCCGCAAAAGCGCCGTAAGAAGGCGAAGGCGGCTGATCGGGAGGAGGCGGCTGATCAGGAGGAGGCGGCTAGCCGGGAAGCGGCTAGCCAGGAGGCGGCTAGCCAGGAGGCGGCCGCCGATAATGCTGACGATGATCAGGCTGATGGCCAATAAATATGTATAAAGAAATAAATAAATATCAAATGTAAATGCGTCGATTTTTTATTTTCATACCCGTTACTCGTAGAGTAAAAGGGTATACTAGATTCGTCGGAAAGTATGTAATATATAATCTTGATCAGGATCACTAGCCAAGTCGATCTAGCCATGTCCGTTCAGATGAACGCTGACATCTTGGAAACTATAAGAGCTAGGCTATTGGGATTTGGCATGCAGATTCCTGAACTTCTTACGCAGCGCGTTTATTACACTAAGGGAAATATCGAGTTTTTTTAATTTTATTTTTTTTAGGGTATGACAATTTCGTGTATTTTGTACAAATTCTGAGTTCCTTAAACGGGGTCAGCTAAACAATGCTGTTTTCCAGCGATTTTCATTACAATAATTATTTTATAAAATACACTAAGTGAAATATCGAGTTTTTTGAACAAAATTGTTAACCTTATATCGATACCCTTTATCAATAGGTCGATAAAAACGAAATTATGTTAAAGAATATTTTCAATAAATTAAAGACATGCCTTCGATTATACTCGCTTGCCTGATCTATTTGATGTGTTGTTTATTGAAATCGGTTCAGTAGTTTATTAGAAAATCCCATTTTAAGAGTTTCAGAAAAATATATTAATTATTTCTTCTCCAGCGCTCCTGCATTTGTAGGAGCTGACTATTTATATAAGCTTACATACTTATCGTAACTTAAACTCACCACGCGCAAATACGGAACAAAAAACTCGATATTTCCCTTAGTGTAATTTAAAAACAAATAAAAAAAAACATATTGGTTAAGGATCTGTAGGTGGAGCGGTGGTAGCAGCAACGGGCTAGGGTGAACCTTACCCAGGAGACATCGAACTTGCGATTATTTATATATCGTTATAAATGCTGAGCCATTTACATACAACACTCGGTAGATTAAGCTTACATACTTATCTTAATCTTACGTTCAATAACCATTGTGACTTTAACTTAAACTCACCCACGCGCAAATACGGAAAAATCCTCACTAGTTTACCAATTTGTAACACATCTAGTAATCAACTAACTTATATGAACGGAAAAACTATATACACACTTTTACAGTATCTACTCTAAAATAATACATCTGCTCAGAAGTATATATATATAAATAATAAAATATAATTAGAACACCAGCCACGACTAGGTAGAACTAGAACACTTCCCAACACATGCCCATTCTGCCACCACTCCCCAATATCCAACATATCATTATACACTGTCCTTCCTTATCCCAACCCAGATCAGAATCCTGCCATTCGCTTAACCCCATCAACATTATCTCAAACGCAACCCCCGACAACGTCATGAAAATCATCACATTCCATAAAAAAACCAAAATTAAGTTTAAAATTGAAATGTTCTTAACTTAGTTAGCCTATAGTTTTAAATTTCAGCTAGCTTTATATAAATAAATAAATAAATAATTACAACAAACAGAATTTTAAATGTTGAATCTTTTTTATTGTTATGTATGTATATGTACATGTAATTGTTTTTTTTTGTTTTGGGCGGCTTCGGCGGCTTCCTTCTGCAGCCTGATCTCCATCTCTCCATCGGCGGCTTCCCTCGGTTGCTCTACGGCTTCCTCCTGCCACGTTGCTCCGCCATTGGTGCGGTGGTCGCCGCTGGCGTCGCCCTCGGCGCCGAAGTCGTCCTGGTGACCAGGAGCGGATTGGCGATTGCGTCGTCGGCGCCGACGTTGTGACTCCTCGCCATCGCCATGCCGATCCTCGTCACCAGGACGACGTCGGCGCCGACTGGCCGGCTCCCCTCCATCGGCGGAGCGCTCCTGCTGCCGCCGACATTCCAACTCCTCGCCATTCCGATCCTCGTTACCAGGACGACGTCGGCGCCGACTGGCCGGCTCCCCTTCATCGGCGGAGCGCTCCTGCTGCCGCCGACATTCCAACTCCTCGCCATTCCGATCCTCGTTACCAGGACGACGTCGGCGCCGACTGGCCGGCTCCCCTGCATCGGCGGAGCGCTCCTTCTCGGAATCCCCCAGATAAAAATTGGTGATTGTCTGAAAAATAAATTTTTATTGTTAATATAATTAATAAGTAAAATCAAAAATAAACTTACGCATTTTATCATACAAATTTGGCGTGCCATCTTTTCCGTTTCTTCCCGTTTTTCTTTCACCTTACGTCTCTGCACGAGCTTCTCATTCAAAGTAACGGGGATTCTATTCGGCAGTATGGCAACTCCACAATAGCTACTAGGGAATTATTATATTTTTCTAAAATCAGTAAAATGTTAAATTCTACCAAACCACTGGCACGATTTCAATGAATTATATATTAAAATAATAAGGAAATAAATACCAATTAGGGGGTGCATACATATAACAATGAAGATTTGATATTAAAAATATATATTTTTGAATATTTGGCGGCCAAAAGTATTCGATTGGCTCAATTAAGTGTTGTAGGTCGTAGCCTGGCACTTGGCGATATATCGATAAGTACCTTTTTGCGGTAAATGTCTTGGCTGAATTCGCTTCCTCGCTGGTCTTTGAATTGCCTGTAATTTATTTAGAAATTAGCTTTAATGATGCCCCTTCGAATGCGATACCGTGCAAGTTGGCACAACCTCTGTGAGAGCTGTATGAATTAATTAAAGTTTGCATATATATTTTGATGGTTGATGTCACGGGTCATACGATTTATCGCAGGCCTTGACAGTGTGACCGCGTGGCAAAAGCCATAATTGAAAAGACTTGAATTTCTCGAAAACTGTGGGTTTGAATTGCCTGAAATTTATTTAGAAATTAGCTTTAATGATGCCCCTTCGAATGCGATACCGTGCAAGTTGGCACAACCTCTGTGAGAGCTGTATGAATTAATTAAAGTTTGCATACATATTTTGATGGTTGATGTCACGGGTGTATACGATTTATCGCAGGCCTTGACAGTGTGACCGCGTGGCAAAAGCCATAATTGAAAAGACTTGAATTTCTCGAAAACTGTGGGTTTGAATTGCCTGTAATTTATTCAGAAATTAGCTATAATGATGCCCCTTCGAATGCGATACCGTGCAAGTTGGCACAACCTCTGTGAGAGCTGTATAAAGATATAGAAAGTTAGCGTCGAATGATTGTCATGGCTAAGCTGTTTACATTGTGGTTTATGTCTTAGTATCCAATGGTTCCGTTTCTGGATTAAACGGCCTTTTAATAACCTTTTTAACACCCCCAACTGTTAAGCAATTTTCTCAAAATCTGTGGGTTTGATTTTGATAAAACTTTCACAGAACAGTCCCTAGATTATCCCCTATCTACCCATATACCGTGCATGTTGGCACAACCTCTAGGAGTGGAGCAGTAGGTAATTTCATTTTTGCCCCCCTTTTTTGTATGGGGAAAATCCGAGGTTGCGGTACTGTTAGGCTATTTTCTCGAAAACTGTGGGTTTGATTTTGATGAAACTTTCAGACAAGGAGCTTGAATTAACCCTTAATAGCTTGGTTTATCGTGCATATTGGCACAACCTCTGTGAGGGGAGCAGTTAACAAAATTGTGGGGACACGATTTTTCAAATGCATTTTTGAAATACTAATAGGCCTTTTCTTTCTTAACAATCTAGCATTTTAAATTTTTCGATTTGGTCCCCAAATAGCGAGAAAATTTAAAAATAAAAAGGGCCCCATGTTCCATATTCCACCGTTCCCGTTTTCGTTGCTAACAGGCCGACGCTAATTTGACGCACATTGAATTTCTCGAAAACTGTGGGTTTGAATTGCCTGTAATTAACTCAGAAATTAGCTAAAATGAATGTCCGTCAAATTAGCGTCGGTGACTTAGCGGCGCTGGCGGAACGGTGAAATCTGGAACATGGGGCCAATTTTTATTTTTTGTTTTTCTCGGCTTTTTTGGGCCGAATCGAAAAATATTAAATGCAAAACTGTTAAGAATAAAAATATCTATCGATCTAGATAGTTTGCAAACATATCCGACTTCTTGAAATTTATTAAAAATCTATTAAAAATCTATTTTAAAAATCGGGTCCCCACAACTTCGTTTATTGCTCTCCTCACAGAGGTTGTACCAATATGCACGGTAAACCTGGTTATTGGGCGTTAATTCAAGTTTCTTGTCAGAAAGTATCATTGAGCTAAGGCCGTCAGTTTTTGAGAAAATAGCTTAACAGTAAAGGCACCTCGGAGTTTCCCCATACAAAAAAGGGGGGCAAATAGTAAATTGCACAGGGCTCCACTCTCAGACGTTGTACCAACATGCACGGTATATTGGCAGATTGTTGATCGCCTAAAGCAAGTTCAGTGCAAAAATCATAACGATAAAGCCGTCAGTTTTTGAGAAAATCGCTTTACAGTGGGGGAAGATAAATAATTAAAAGAAGTGGCGCCAGATTATAATTTGAACCAGTAAGTTCTAAGACATGAACCACTATGTAAAAAATGTATTCAGGACACTAACCATATGGCAAAAAATTATGTTTCGACGCTATCTCTATTTGTAATAATTTTGACTTTCACAGACGTTGTACCAACATGCACGGTACCTCTTTGGAAAGGAAATTCATTTTACTAATTAACAAATGTGGTTCCGCGATCGAAAAGCCGTCAGTTTTTGAGAAAAAAGCATAATGCGTGGTTTGCATCTCATTTATAACAAAATTGTTCCACCCTGTTCTAAGCTCCCAAGACACTAACCATATGGGAAAAAAATAATGTTTCGACGCTATCTCTATTTTTAATTAATTTGACTTTCACAGACGTTGTACCAACATGCACGGTACCTCGTTGGAAAGGAAATTCATTTTACTAATTAACAAATGCGGTTCGGCGAACGAAAAGCCGTCAGTTTTTGAGAAAAAAGCATAGTGCGTTGTGGGCATCTCATTTGCTCCAAAATTGTAACTAGGAACACATTAACCTTATATCGATACTTCGATAAAGGCAAGCTGAAAGTGTGGCATCACTCCCGATTCGCGGGAACTTTTTATTTCCCAAGAAAGAAGAAAATGTCGAGGGTGCTGCTGGATAAGTGCGTAAGTAATTTATATGTATTAATTAAAATGAACTGTTAATAATTTATTCTTCCCATTTACAGAACGTAGACAAGTTCATCGTTGGAGAGAATGGGGAGGGGAGGCTTCCCCCCCCCAAACGCAAACAAACAAAGGCCAAAAGGCCACAGAAGCGCCGCAAGACTGCGAAGGCGGCAAATCAGGAGGCGGCTAGCGAGGAGGCGGCCGTCGATAAGGCTGATGTAATAAATATCTGAATAAATAAATATGAAGAAATAAAAACATCAAAAGTAAATGCGTCGAATTTTTATTTTTATACCCGTTACTAGTAGATTTCAAGTTCCATTGTGATAAGATAGTAAGAATGAAACGATTATAAGTTCTTCAAATATTAATCGGTTTATTGATTATTTTTTTTAATTGCCATATTAAGAAATATGAACGACTGTCCATTTGGGACTTGGACAGTAAAACTTATTTTTAAGTCATGAAGTCAAATTATGAAAGTGTCTTCAATTTAGTGTCAATACGTTTTGAAGTAAATATTGCAAAAATTAACAATGTGAACCAAATGAAAATTAACGGTCTCTTCGGGAATTTCTGTTTTCATTAAAGGATGCAAGGAACCTCGAATAACGCTAAAATTTTAGAGCTGCGACAAAAGCTGGAGCCGATAATCGCAGTTCCTCTGTTCAAGATACATATCCATATATCTTATGCAAGGAACCTCGATTAACGCTACAATTTTGGAGTTGCGACAAAAGCTGGAGCCGATAAACGCAGTTCCTCTGTTCAAGATACATATCCATATATCTGATTAGTGTCCGAGAAAATGAATTAATTTCTGATGTTTTGGGTACAAGGATTCAGGAGGATTCAAGAATGTGCTAGTTCAACCTATTGGAACTGCTGGAAGAAAATAAAATAAACAGGGACAGGTTAAACAATGTATAAAAATAATACATTTATTCAAGGAGAATAAATCCGAGAAATCTCGAATAATGCTACAATTTTGGAGTTACGACAAAAGTTGGTGCCAATTAAAGCAGTTCCACTGTTCCAGATACATATCCGTAAATTTGACTAGAGTCTACGAGAGAAAGAATTAATTTGCGATTATAAAGTAATTAATTTATTCAAGATAATAAAATAAACTGCAGCCAGTGCAGACAGAGGGGTTTTCTTGCCCCAGCGACTAGAAAGCGACTGGTAAGGTAGTAGTTGCTACAATTTCGCTTCAGCGGAAAGTGGGACCAAACCCATAAATTCTGTATTTCCCCATTTTTCGTCAGTATTTTTTCTTTGACTTTAGGTTATTTCTGTACATGGCGCTTTGGGATTTTTTGGTATAATATCAATGTCATATACTGAAATTTTAATTAATTTCTTATACACTTGTATTTTCAAATTTGTTGTATAGAAATGGAGCTTTAAAACTGCAGGGAAAACATTTATATATTTTAATTAATTATAAATTCAATATATAAAGATATATTTATTTATTTATTTACAAACTGCTTGCTTATAGTTAAAGCTAAAGCAACAGGGGTAGGCAGCCATAGCTACATAGGCTGGCTTAAAGTCTACAGTTCAATTTTCTATTCGGTTCTTTATTTCTAAGGGTATAATTCACTCATGGTATTCGCTTCTTAATTTTATTTATTACATTTCAGGTGTATTAACAAAGTACCTTAATTATAAGAGGTTTAATAAGTTAGATTTCTTAAGGAAGTCGAGAACTTGAAGGAGGTTGGTGGGTTTGGTTGTAATTAAATGCAGTGCATTCGTTAAGGATATGGTATATTGACTTTGAGTTATTTTGGCTGAACTTACAGGGGTTGTCTGTAGCCTGAAGGAGTCTGAATTCATGTGTAAGTCTGGTGTGGCACAGACGTAATCTTATGATTCGGGTTTGGTCTTTTCGTGTTTGATTATTTCTTTTGCTTTTGTGTAGTTAGTTTTGATTTTATGTCGAGAAATTCTTTTCTTAATATTGGCATGCTTGTTGTTGCTTTCTTATATTGGCTTAAATGTGTGTCTATAGCATCTGATTGTAACGGCCAAGGGGGTTTCGATTTTGGTAAGATTTTTGTTGGGCTTATAGGGAGACCTAGGTTTGCACAGGACATAATAGTTTTATTGTTGTTTTTTGTAATTTTATCTATTGTTGATTTTAGAGGAGTATCCGATGATTGCGTTATTGTATTAGACAATTTGGCTTGAAGATGATTTGTTCTAATGTCTAAGGGTGGTATGTTCGATTCTAAGTGTAAGTTGATGACGGGTGTTGAGCAAAAGGCTCCTAGTGCGGAACGGATTGCATTGTGGAGAAGAGTTTGGATCGGTTTGATTTGCGATTTTGGAGCTAGACCATAAAATGGTAAACCGTAGTCTATTTTTGACAAACATAGACTTCTGACTATTTGGACTAAGGTCAGTGGCTGGCAGTTATATTTATCATTGGAGAGGCATTTTATAATATTAATTGAATAAGGATTCAAGGATTTTGCTAGTTTATTTATGTGGGGTTGCCATTTCTATTTTGTGTCGAATAATAAGCCTAGCATTGTTAGTTCCGCTACTGTGCAATAGAGTTTGTTACTGTAGAAAGTTGGCAAACACAGTTGTGTTTTCTGCAGATGTGTATATGCTTGCATTTTGATAGGGATAACGACGCTCCAGATAAATTTCACCAGTAACTAATGTCCTCGAATAGACTATTTAAGTTTATTGTTAAGTTTTTCTGTTTTTTTAGGTCAACTATAATCTTATAGTCGTCTGCAAATGCTGTAAAGGTCAGGTTCTTGTGTTTACTTATTGTGTCTGATAGGCTGTTATATGCAATGAGAAAAAGTATCACAGATAGGGGGATCCCTGCGGTATTCCATTGTCAAGTGGTTGAGTTAGTAAGTGACTGTGGTGTGTCTCTAATTTTTCGACTTGTCATAAATTGGGTTACGTATTTGATTAGCCTTGGCCCACAGCCCCATTTAATCAATTGGTCTTTTATCGTGTGCAGTCCTACTTTCTCAAATGCGTTTTCAAAGTCAAGAGATATAATTAAGAGGGCTTTGTTGATCAGAAAGTCTACATGAAGTAGACAATCTGTTACAGATTTCCCCTTTTTGAACCCAACTTGACGACTGTTCAGAAGTTTGTTGGAAGTAACAAACCACCAGAGCCGTTTGGAGATGATTTTATCAAGAGTTTTTGAGATACATGGGTTGAGGGAAATGGGTCTGTATGATTCAATAATGGTTTTGTCTTTGCCAGGCTTATGAATTGGGACTATTGTACTTATTTTAAAGGCCTGAGGTATAAAAGATTTTAGGATAGAGGTGAAGAAGTTATTTATTTTAATTTTTTTTGCCGTTTGCTGTATCATTGTATAACTGATCTTGTCGTTCCCAGGAGTGTTTCCTTTTAGACTGTTCAAAGCTACAGAAAATTCAAGGTAGTCAATGTCTTGTTCCATGAAGTCAGCTGTTTTTTTAGTTGGTTCGTCGTTGTTTTGTCTGTATGCGTTGCGTTTTGCGTCCAAAAAAGCTTGCGAAAAGTTGTGATCATCGGATTGAGATGACCAATGTTTGGAAAAAACTGTAGCAATATCTTCTGGATTTAAGACTATTGTGTTGAGATTGTTGTTCTGAATACAATGTATGTGTGTGGATCTGTGAATTCCACAGAATTATCTAATTTTACTCCAGATCATGTCTGGCTTTGAGTCAGTTGAAATGCTGGATGTTAGTGCGTGAATACAACTTTTTGCTAAGCCGAATTTCTCGTCTGAGCTGGGCATTAGTTTTTTTTTAAATGTATTAGGTTGCACACGGACATTTCCCTATTGAATGCTCTCCAGGCTCAGTTTTTGCTGACTTTTAAGTCGTCTAGGTTTTTATTCCACCTCGGGACGTTATATTGACTTTTTGGAGGTTGGGTTTGGGGAATACTATAATATATATATATATATAATATTATTTTGTTTATAGTGCTGTGTTCTTTATTTTTGTTAGTGGATACTGGAATTTGGTTATTAAAGCGGTTGGTAAGACTTTCGAATTTATCCCAGTTTGCTCTTTTAGTTATAAACCTTTATGTGTAGTTAAATGTTTGGTTTTCTTGGGCAAAAATATTTATTATTATGCGAAAATGGTCACTACCCTGGGGAGTGTCCATGATATTAAAATCGCAGTGATTTTTGAGGTTCGGAGAGCAAAAGGCAAGGTCTAGGTGGGTGTTGTTTAATATGGTGTAGTTGTTGCTGTGAATGTAGTCTTCCAGGATTCTACCCCTGCGATTGCTTTTGGGAGATACCCAGAGGCTATTCCATCCATTAAAGCCTCCTGTGTACAGTGTAGGTGTTGTTAAGAAGGGTATCGTGGTTTCTATATCTGTCTTGGTAAAATTTTGTGAAGGTGATATATAGGCTGAAAAGATATTAATCTTTTTTTGGGATTGTATTTCCAATTCAATGGTTTCGAAAACTTATCCTACAGGGATTTGCTTATGCTGAACTGATTTATGGATCAGTAGAGCAACTCCACCTTTGGCTAAAGACGCAGTTGTGTTATAAATTTTAAAGTTAACTGGGATTGGGAATTGTTGAAAGAGTGTTATGTGGGTTTCCTGATGGGAAATAATTTTGGGTTTATGGAGTTTAGTTCGTTATAATTATTTACATAGCCATTAATGTTCCATTTTAATACAGTAAGTGTCATATTTACTATTGTGGGGTATGGTGTGTTCGCTAAGATTTTCTATTAGCTATTACGTTTGAGCTAGGGGTATTTGTAATCATAGATCTAGTTAACATTGTGGCACTCGATTTTTCCTTACTAATAAGATGTCTTTTAGTTTTGTTACTTATATTTCTTGGAAGAATAGTTATTTGGGTTGTTTTAACATTGTTGATTTGTTCTTCACCAGTGTCTGTAGACATATTTTCGTCATCATTGTCGTCGTAGGAAATTATTTGTCTGCCTGTGTTTGTTGTCGGTGGAGAGTTATGAGAGGTGGAAGCTGATGTTGATGGCGTGTTCTGGCTGAGCTGCTGTGGTCGAGAGTACTTTTGATTAGAGGAGTTTGCAACCGATGCGTACAAGGAACCGTCATGATGGTGTCTGCTTTTGAGAGTTTTCCAGGCCGTTCTGTAGTTACCTTTTTGGTTGGTTTTGATGGCTTGTACTTCTCGGGGAGTAAGAAATACTGGGCAATTTCTATCTCTGGGATGGTGATCGGAGTTAGGAAGGCTTTTATCCGTGCAATTAATGCAGCTTACAGCACGCTCGCATTTTTGTCCTTTTGCCAGGTCGACGTGGTTTGTTAGGCTACACCTACAGCAGGTTTCTGAAGATTTGCAGGAAAGCATCAGATGACCTAAACGTAGGCAATTGTTCCATCGCATTGGGGAAGGTATGCAAGGGCGAACTTCGGCTCTCTCGTATTTAATGTATACGTAATCTGGCAGGTCTAGTTTTGCGAATGTCAAGGTGATAAGTCCAGTTTCGGTTGGGTCGCCACAGATTGCTCTCTTCATGATTTTTTTCACTTCAGAGAATTTTCAATTTTCTAAGATATCTTCTTCTTTAATACCTCGAAGATCGTTAGAATATATAACTCCCTTTGAATAACTCAGGGTTCGGTGTTCAGATACTGCTACTGGGAGTGAGTTTTAATAATTTTTCGGCTTGTTGTTGGTCTTTTGTTTGAACTAGAAGGTTTCCGTCGCCGTTTTTCTTGCAGCTTACTACTTCGCCTCCGCATTTTAAGTCGATGATTTTTTGATGGTGAGTGCTAGGGTTCGTGGGACCTCAGATTGGGTTTCTTCATCATTAATTCTGGTTATTACTAAGAATTTGCTGTTGGGTGAAGGCTTTCCCCTCCAGATGTCTGGAGGATCCCGCATAGTTCGGAGTGCTTATATGTTGCTCTGTTGAAGCAGGTGCAGTCTAAGCGGTTGCAATAACTGATAAGAAATCTATTTATTATTTGTTTTGTCACTTAAGCTTGACTCGCTGTTAAGTTCGATTTGGGAGAAAGACACGACCGATCGTTATGACTGTCAAACGTAAACTGATATAAAGATATATTTTCCAATTTCTCTTGCGATCCGTACCTCTCCATGATTACGTCTCGTCTTTTTTGAAAAAAAATAAAAAGGAACAAGAACAGCTACATGCGGTAAAGTTCAAGTAACAGCCATACAACGGCATGTACGGCAAAATTTTTGGTGTGGATTTTTAATCTTGCTTGTGTGCGTTGTCCGTGTAAAGCTCTTTAGTTGTGTTGGTGTATAATTTTGTGTGGTCAATAAGGTCTCAATCTCGCATTTGACTAAAGTGAGGTGTCAATGGCCTGTAGGCCAGGGGTCTAGTCGCTCAACCGCGGAAATTGCAGGTCGGAGTTCAACTCTGACTGGGAACAACATTTTTATACCCTTGCAGACGGTATATTGATTTAGTCAGAAGTTTGCAACGCAGTGAAGGAGACGTTTCCGACCCCATAAAGTATATATATTCTTGATCAGCATGACTAGACGAGTCGATCTAGCCATGTCCGTCTGTCCGTCCGTTTCTATGCAAACTAGTCTCTCAGTTTTAAAGCTATCGGGCTGAAACTTTCCCAAAAGTCTTATATCTTTTGCAGGTAGTATATAAGTAGGAACCAGCTGGATCGGACAACTATATCTTATAGCTCCCATAGGAATAATAGGAAAAACAAATTTAAAAAATTATATCTTTGGTGTCTTTAAGCATATAACCTCCTAAGCTTGGAAATAACATTTTTTAATTAGTTTTGAATTTCGAATTTAATTTTATCAAATTCGGAAGACTATATCATATAGCTGCCATAGGAACGGTCGTAAAATTTGTGGAAAAATAATATGAAACAAATTATAGCTTCGGTGGTTTTTAACATATAACCTCCAACACTTGGAAATAACACTTTTTAATTAGTTCTGAATTTCGAATTTAATTTTATCAAAATCGGAAGACTATATCATATAGCTGCCATAGGAACTACCGGAAAATTGGTAGGAAAATAATATGAAACAAATTATAGCTTCGGTGTTTTTTAACATATAACCTCCTACGCATGGAACTAACATTTTTTAATTAGTTCTGAATTTCGAGTTTAATTTTATCAAAATCGGACGACTATTTCATATAGCTGCCATAGGAACGATGAGAAAATTGGTTGGAAAATAATATGAAACAAATTATAGTTTCGGTGTTTTTAGACATATTATCTTATACTATTGGGAATATAATTTTTTGTATTTTTAAATTTAATAATTATAGCTGCAAGGGTATATAAGCTTCGGCTTGCCGAAGCTAACTTCCTTTCTTGTTTTTTATGCAATCGGTTTTTTTTTTAACAACTAATGAAAATCATGAGTGCTATTCACATAAAATGCTAATGTTAGATAAATTGATTAAAGTTTTGCTGTACAAACGTTGTAAGTGGCTAGACTCCCCAGACAAATGTAAAAGTAGCAATAAGCTAAATATACTTCGTCATAAATAAATAAATATCTGGAGATCTTTGAACAGTAAAGCTTTAATCTACTTATCGAAAAGTTGCATTTTATATGGTCTTAAACAGATTCGGTCAGGACGACCGTGGAGAATTAAAAAAACTCCCATCCAAGATCCTTTGTAATGAGATAATAAGAATGAATAATAAATATTGATCAGTTTATTGATTTATTTCTTATATTGTAAGATTTCTTATTAAGAAATATGAACGACTGTCAACTTGTGACTTGGGTAATAAAACTTATTCTTAAATTAAATATATCATTTTATTCAATTTTGTAATGTTGGTATTATTATTATTATTATAGTGCATTACACCTAGACATTCTGCCAAGCTAACTAACAGCGCTGCGGGACGATACCCACAAGCCGAGACTTTACTATCTTAACAATATTAAGGAACGGTTATTGAACTTGGAATTACTTTTGAGTAAAAGAAAAAAAAAAGCTCATTCTAACAAAAACTCACAGGGAGTTGTACAACTTTATAAAACAAATAATTTGTTTTACGAAGAGAACAATTTGAACTCCTCTGGAATTCTCCAGAAAGACGAAGAATCAGGGTTCCTGCTAAGCAAATATCAGCATTTCAGGACGTACTCATTAGCCAAGTCGTTGTCAGTTCAAAACAAGAAAGGAAGTTAACTTCGGCAAGCCGAAGTTTGTATACCCTTGCAGCTGTAATTATTTAATTTAAAAATACAAAAAATTATATTCCCAATAGTATAAGATAATATGTCAAAAAACACCGAAGCTATAATTTGTTTCATATTATTTTCCTACCAATTTTATAATTGCTTCTCTGCTTTCTCAGTGTAAGCATGTGAAATATATAGGCAAGTGGAATATTGCCATATTGGTCCTTTAATGAGGCGTATGCTAAATATAATTTTTAATTTGATGAAATCAGGTCGGGGACCTCGAGCCTCGAGAAGGAGGAGGAGGAGCAGGCCTAGTGTAGTCTCCAAATCGGCGATTAGCGAATTTATTTTCATATTAATCGTCGAATAAAGATTAAAAACCATACAACTATGGACTATAGTTCCGGATAATCGGAAATTCTTGTGATACTTGGACTTCAACGAAGAAAATAATTTAGCTAGGCCTATACGGCAGCCAATACTATTTGAAATCAAACCATGGATATTGCTTAAATTATGGAATTGAGACAAAAGCTCGAGCCTATACTAGCAGTTTCCTACCCAAGATAAATATACATATATCTGAATAGAGTGTCCGAGAAAGAGAATTAATTTCTGCCGTTTTGGGTACGAGGATTCTGCTAGATTCCAGGATGGATGCGGGACTCTCCGTCTTGCACCGCAGCTCATTCGTGTCTCAAATTCGATTTTATTGCCAAGCGTACAGAAATGAGTAGCCGATTGTCGCGATGTACAAGCATTCTACGTCTGTCAGGACTCTTGTGCGTCGAGCAGTAGTACTATTTCAACCTATTGTCGCTGCTGGACGACAACAAAGCTCAATCTAACAGGTATAAGTTAAACAATGTATAAAAATAATAAATTTATTCATGGAGAATAACTGGAAATACAGCCTATAGACGCTAAGAAACACGAGCTCATGAAGCCAAATTATGTAGAAGTGTTGTTCATCTTCGTGTCAATAAATTTTGATGTAAATATTGCAAAAATACAAATGCACGTTAACAATGTAGACCAAATGAAAATAAACGGTGTGTTGGGAATTTCTGCTCTTGCGAAAGAAGGCAAGAAACCTCGGATAATGCAAAAATTTTGCAGCTAAGACAGAAGCTGGAATCCATAATAGCAGTTCTTCTATCCAAAATACATATCCGTAAATCTGATAAGAGAAAGAAAAGGTGGGAAGAAAAGGTACTGAAATCAAGCAGATTTGATCGTTTTTTTTTCGTTCTCTGTTTTCTCAGTGCAAGCAAGTGAAATATATCGGAGACTGGAATACTTTCAAGTTGGTCCTTTAAAGGAAAAAACATTTCTGGGCAAAAAATTACTGGTTCCTGATAGGATAACTATCAAGCACTTCAGGACGATATTCATTAGCTAAGTCGTTGTCATTTTAAGAAAAACGAAAGACTGACCTTTTGGGACTTAGATAATAAAACTCATTCTTAATATAAAGAAATTAATTTATTCAAGATAATAAAGTAAACTGCAGTCAGTGCAGACAAAAAGAGGTTTTCCTGTTCCAGCGACTTACGTTTTGTGTTTGTAAAACGAAATCACCCCCACCTCCCGTCTCCTCACCGTGCAATATGAAAATATGAAATAAATCATCCGCCACCAAAACAAAAAAATCTTCATAATCATCGCATTTTTTGGCGTTTTTCAGCCTTGCGTCGTATTTATATTATATATAACAGTCACAAACTCACTCTCATAGAGAACAGTCGTGCCTTTCTATCAGCGTTACAAATCCAAAGCTTATCTTACAAACCACATACAAAAATAAAAAAACAACAATAAAAATCCAAACGGTAACTGCAAGTCCAAGAAGTGCAAGTGCCAAGCATAACCTACGATCCATAAACGTAGCAACGGAAAGATGGGGGACCCACCCGACCGGGGCCCACCAACTACCCATAGCCACAACATGGAACTCCTAGAAACACCTGGCCCTAAATACATCACCATATCTAGATCAGATCCAAATCTCGATCTAAACAATATATCACCCTTCTTGATCAAGAAGCAAATTGACTTTGCCTGCAGCGGTGAAGTAGAGGAATGTAAAAAACTCCGAAACGGAACTCTACTAATTAAAGCAAAAACCAACCTCCAAGCAAAGCGATTATTCCAACTGAAAGCCTTCGCCGAGATAGCCGTCAACGTCCAACTACACAACTCTCTTAATTTTACCAAGGGAGTCATATACTCTAACGACATCAGAGGAATCGACGAAAGCATAATAAAAAGAGAACTAGCTAACCAGCTAGTCTGCGACGTGAAGAAAATAATGAAGAGACAAAACGGCACTCTTACAGAGACCGGCCTTGTTATTCTCACCTTCAACACTCTCAATCTCCCGGAATATATTATGATCGGTTACCAAAAAACTAACGTTAGGGAATACATTCCCTTGCCCCTTAGATGCAATAAATGCTTTATGTTTAACCACATCAGTAATGCATGCAGAAACAACAAACTGTGCTACAACTGCGGACAAGAATACCACTTGGACCCAAACACCAACGACAAATGCACAAGACCCTCACATTGCGTAAACTGCAAAGAAAACCAAACCTCCGATCCTCACAACTCTGTAAACAGAAGTTGCCCCATATTTAGAACACAACAGGAACTTACAGCAATTAAGACTACAAAAAAACGCGACAACAAAACTGCTCTCTCCATCTTACGGTCTCGTTTCTCAGTCACCACCCCACACTCATACGCATCAATAACTAAAACAAGGAAGAACGCTATAGTCGAGTACCTCGACTATCAGATACCCGTTACTCAGCTATATGGAGATATGCAAGCAGCAAAGCGAGATTAAAATGCGCCACCTACCGGCGGTATACAGATTTAAGCGTTATGGGCGTTAGAGTGGGCGTGGCAAATTTTTTTTTGGATCAATCGATAGGTATCGACGAGACCAATGCATTTCAGTTAAAATTTTTTATCTAGCATGAAAATTGTGGGCGTCACAGGTTTTCGCGGTTTGTGGGCGTTAAAGTGGGCGTGGCAAACTTTTTTTTGGGTCAATCGATAGGTATTGATGAGAACAATACATTTCAGTTAAAATTTTTATTCTAGCATCAAAACTGTAGGAGCCACAGTTTTGGGCGGTTTGTGGGCGTTAGAGTGGGCGTGGCACTGTGCCGAAACAAACTTGCGCTGCGTAAGAAGCTCAGGAATCTGCACGCCAAATCTCAATAGCCTAGCTCCCATAGTTTCCGAGATCTCAGCGTTCATCCGGACGGACAGACAGACGGACAGACGGACAGACGGACGGACGGACAGACGGACAGACGGACAGACGGACATGGCTAGATGGACTCGGCTAGTGATCCTGATCAAGAATATATATAGTTTGTGGGGTCGGAAACGCTTCCTTCTGCCTGTTACATACTTTCCGACGAATCTAGTATACCCTTTTACTCTACGAGTAACGGGTATAACTAACCAGCACACACATTCAAACTCTACACCACAACAAAACACAGGACCTCAACATCTCAAAGGACCCAACCATACCCAACCAGGACCAACTACCTCAAGGACTACCCCAACCCTCACAAACACAGATAATAACTTAGATAAACTAACCAAACCCACCAAACCACCAACGACCAACACTGTCCAAATCCTACCGCTTACCACCTCCAAACGCATGATCGCAAACCTCAAGGCTGCAGCCAAAACCACCACTAAGAAAACCAAAAAAAACTCAACTACGCCTGAGAATGCTTCTAGCGACTCATGCGATATGGAAATTAACTGAAATACCAATCACCCTTACTAACCTAGATTAATGCTTAAAATAATTCAATGGAACATAAAAGGCTACAAGAATAATTATCAAGAACTCCAAATACTCCTCAAACAATATAACCCACATATAATTGCCCTACAAGAAACCCATATATCTCACACTGAATCCCTACCTACCCCTGTAAACTTTACACTTTTCTGCAGCCACAGTACAAATGCATTCGGAGGCACAGCACTACTGGTGCATAATTCTATCTCCCACACGCAACACCAACTGATCCCAGAGTTTGAAGCTATTGCCATTCAGATTAATTCCAAATCAAAATTTACACTTATTTCCACATACATTTCTCCCAACAAACAATTCCACACAAACAACCTCCAAAACGTCTTTTCCCCAACAAACCTACCCACTATAGTCCTAGGTGATTTTAACAGCTGGCACCCATATTGGGGTTCCCCAAGAGCCAATTCTAGGGGCAACATTGTCGCCAAATTCATAGACAGATCAGACTACGTACTGCTTAACGACAAGTCCCCAACACACTATTCCACTCACAACACATTTACACACATAGACCTCTCTCTTGCCACTGCAGACATAGCACCCGAAATAACGTGGAGAGTGATCGATGACCTTCACGGCAGCGATCATTTTCCTATCCTTATTTCTATGTTCCCAAACACTTCCTCTCATCCCTTTCTTGCCAAACCATCCTTTAATCTGAACAAAGCAGACTGGAAATTATTTTCCAACACCATCACACAACTCAGCTCCTTTACACAACTTTGTAACAGCAACGTAAATAAAGAAGCTGCACAAATTAAAAAAACACTTATACAATCTGCTCATACAGCTATTCCACAAAACACAACCTTTTCCCTTAAACACGCTGTCCCCTGGTGGAATCAAGAACTTACATTGCTAAAAAACACAAAAAACAATAAATTTAAACTCCTAAAACGAAACATAAACACAAGAAACATTTTAGAATTTAAAAAAGCAAATGCTAAATTTAGAAGAGCTATTAAAGAAGCAAAAAAAACATCACTATACAATTTTACTTCTGATATCAACCCTAACTCCGACCCCTCGAGAATGTGGGCCAACATAAAACGATTATGCGGCCTTCACCCAACAAAACATATACATGCGATATACAACACCCTTACACAAGACACTTACACTTGCCCCTCACTAATAGCCAACACCTTCGGTGACCTCTGGTCGCGAGAAGCCAAGGACACAAACTTCTCCGATTCCTTTATAACTAACAAACTCCTGTTAAATAACTCAATAAGTCAAATTCCGTGTCAAGCAGCCAACCAAATCGAAAACGACATATCCTATATAGAAATGTTATCTGCCCTTAACTCCCTCAAAGGCTCCACCCCTGGTATGGACCGCATCTCCTATTCCATGATCAAAAACTCTCCTCCCTCCTTCAAAATCAGAATACTCAATCATTATAATAACATTCTAAACACACACATACCGCAAGCCTACAAAGTTAGTCTCGTCCTTCCTATCCTTAAACCCCAAAAACCGCAAACTGATCCTAAATCCTACAGACCTATATCCTTAAACCCATGCATAGCCAAAATATTGGACAAAATTATCGCGTGGTGGTTTGTTCTAACGAACAAACTCATTCACAACAACCAGTTCGGATTTAAAAGAGGTAAATCAGTTCTAGACAGTCTACTATATGTAGACCACCTAGCAACTAGATCCCTATCCTTAAAGCGCCACCTCTCTATCATCTCGTTGGATTTTTCCAAGGCTTTCGACAAAATAGGTGTCCACTCAATAATTCAACAACTCCAGGAATGGCAGCTAGGACCCCGAATCATAAACTACGTCTCGAACTTCATGAAAAACAGAAAAATTATTATCAAAAACGGCAGAAATCTATCTAACAGTTTTCCTCTCGACAATGGAATCCCACAAGGATCACCCATTTCAGTCATCCTATTCCTAATTTCCTACAATTCCCTAACAAAAATAATAGCCTTACCGAGACAAATCAAATTCACTGCTTACGCCGACGACTTCCACCTAATTATTGAACACAACAGAAGAAAAAACCCCATTGTCGACCTATCTTCCCTCTTCCAGGAAATAGGACATTGGTGTTCCGACTCGGGAGCCTCCCTATCAATCGAAAAATGCCAAAGCCTACACATATGCCGTAAACATAATTGTAAATCAGAAATCCGTACCGGCACTGTAAATATCCCAGAAACCAAGAACACAACAATCCTAGGTCTCACGCTAAACAATAGATACAACCGGTCCACCCACATAAACAAATTAAAAACCAAACTATGCAAGCCCCTGAACATCATTAAACACCTTTCCTCTCTAAAATACAATACCAACACTTCCTCGCTAATCCATATTGTAAAATCCATCCTCATATCAAAAATAGATTACTGTCTGCCCATTTACGGAAACGCTCCCAAACACCTAATAAACCGTATTAAAACTTCCCTAAACTCAGCCATCAGATCAGCGCTAGGTGCATTTAGGACAACACCAACAAACAACTTACTTATAGAAGCCAATATAAGCACAATAGAACACAGAACAAAACTTTTAACAGGCAAACTTTCAAAAAAGCTTATACACTCTTTTGACACCCCACTTAAAAAACTTACTAAAACCTCCAAAAAGAAATTCAAATATCCCAGTACAATAGACAGAATAATTAACATTTGTAAGCAACTTCACCTTCCCTTTGCACCAATCAAAAACAACTACAATAAAAACAAGGAAGAACGCTATAGTCGAGTACCTCGACTATCAGATACCCGTTACTCAGCTATATGGAGATATGCAAGCAGCAAAGCGAGATTAAAATGCGCCACCTACCGGCGGTATACAGATTTAAGCGTTATGGGCGTTAGAGTGGGCGTGGCAAATTTTTTTTTGGATCAATCGATAGGTATCGACGAGACCAATACATTTCAGTTAAAATTTTTTATCTAGCATGAAAATTGTGGGCGTCACAGGTTTTCGCGGTTTGTGGGCGTTAAAGTGGGCGTGGCAAACTTTTTTTGGGTCAATCGATAGGTATTGATGAGAACAATACATTTCAGTTAAAATTTTTATTCTAGCATCAAAACTGTAGGAGCCACAGTTTTGGGCGGTTTGTGGGCGTTAGAGTGGGCGTGGCACTGTGCCGAAACAAACTTGCGCTGCGTAAAAAGCTCAGGAATCTGCACGCCAAATCTCAATAGCCTAGCTCCCATAGTTTCCGAGATCTCAGCGTTCATCCGGACGGACAGACAGACGGACAGACGGACAGACGGACATGGCTAGATCGACTCGGCTAGTGATCCTGATCAAGAATACATATACTTTGTGGGGTCGGAAACGCTTCCTTCTGCCTGTTACATACTTTCCGACGAATCTAGTATACCCTTTTACTCTACGAGTAACGGGTATAAATACGACATGGAAATTATTAACAAAGCTACTAACACAACACTATCCAACTACAACAAAACCAGCACATCTCCCATAATATATAAGCAACTCTTTCAAACTCTAAAGAACACTCTGCCCAACCACCAATTCCTTTACACCGACGGCTCAATGGCCAACGGTATAATCAGCTATAGTGTAACCAGTGAAACCAATACAATCAAAACAGGACTCCTTCCCCACTACTCATCTGTTCTCTCTAGCGAGCTTATAGCCATACACGAAGCCGTCAAAATCGCGCTAAAAATACCAGGGAAACATGCTATCTGCTCAGACTCTCTCTCTGCGCTAAAGTACCTCACCAACCCCAATAACCATTCCTACTATCCCTCAACCATCAAAAACCTGGTTTCTAACCACTTCCCTAAAATTATACTAATTTGGATCCCCAGCCACATCGGCATAACAGGGAACGAAAACGCCGATAAAGCAGCCAAAGAGGCCCACAAATACCCCCTTACCTACTCCACAAACAACAACTCTAACGACATTTCACACTTCTTGAAAAAGCACATACAATCAAAACAAGCTGACATCTACAACAATGTATCGCCTTGGTACAAACAAATTCTACAGACCTCACCGCAATCCATCTGTCAGTTACCCCCAAACACCAATAGGAAAACACAAATACTCATACACCGGATACGACTAGGACATACCAAACTGACTAATGCCCATTACATGGATAGAACACTTCCCAACACATGCCCATTCTGCCACCACTCCCCAATAGACATCCAACATATCATTATACACTGCCCTTCCTTATCCCAACCCAGATCAGAATCCTTCCAATCACTTAACCCCATCAACACCATCTCAAACCCAACCCCCGACAACATCAAAAAAATCATCACATTTCTTGAAAATGCCCAAATTAAGCTTAAAATTTAAATGTATATAAAAATGCTGTTAATCCCACACCTTAGATAAGCTGAAGGCCTTAGCTGCTAGAGCTCTTAAATTTAGTTAGCCTATAGTTTTAACTCTAAGCTAGCTTTATATAAATAAATAAATAAAATATTATATATAAGACTGGAGGGAGAATGTCTAAGGTCTCGTTAGTCAAGTGCGTAAGTTTGTTAATATGTATTAATTAAAATTAAATACTAAATCAGTTTAAATCACAGATGCTTAATTAATCAGTTACACACACCCAAAAAAAAATCGTCATCAATATGCCATTATTTAGGTGTCAATGTGATACTATTGAGTGTCAAAAAATCTCTGATACGAAGAACATCTAATTGACACTACTTTGGTGTCCTTTTGATATTTTCGAAAATATCAATTTGACACTTTTTGGTGTCAAAAGGACACTACGCATTGGCATTTTTTAGTAAGAATATGTGGTCACATTGACAATATTTCGCAGTAATTTGATACTCATTCGGGGTATAAGAGAGACATTTTTAGGATCAACTTGATACGATTTTAGTATCAATATGAAACGAATAAATTGTTGATTTCACACCCAAAAAAAGAACAATAATTTCTTTTGCATTTTTTTTTAATACAAATTTGTTTTTTTAATGTGGTTATATGTTTATTTTATAATATTTTTAATAATAAATTTGCTGCCGTCGACCAGGTGTACGTAGATAGGCGGGCCAGCAAATACATCGATTTTATTTAATTCTAAGTCCGTGTCTTGTTCGCCGACTTTAAATGATTGATAAAATCAAACTAACCAGTTAAATTTGATAGACAGCTTTCGTCCAAATTAGATTCTTTAAGAAATTTAAGCAGCCTCTGGATAGAAACGTCCTTCATGGTGACCTTAAATGACAAAAAAAATAATGAATTCAAAAATTGCAAGCAATGTCACGAACAAACACACATTCCTGCGTAAATATGTGTGCATGTAACCACAAACTACATTCTTGCACATTCTCGGAAACTGCGTTGTAAATATACATACAAATGTATACACATGTGCTGTTTCTGAGAATGGCATTAAACCATTAATATGAATATTAATTCCTATAAGATTAGTTTAAACTTAGCATAATAGTCCTGTTAAATCTGTTTTGTGTTTTTTTGCATATGTACATATGTGCACGTCGATGTAATTAATTTTTCCTTTTGCGTACTTTGCCTACACTTTTTTTCGAATTGCGCACCCACATACTTTCTAAATATTTAGCTTAGTGCAAATATGATATTAGATATGTACTCACCTGATTTAATGAATACTAACACTAAAACTTTTAAATTTAATCACTTTCGGCAAATCGTCGTCTTTTTCTTTGCGTCGAGCTCACAACGATGTATCGATAACTACGCTTGCTTGCCCGATAGGCGCAGTTCGAGTTTCGAAAATAGAAATACAATTATTGGTATCGACGAGAACCTGGATTTGGTCAAAATGACACTAATTAGGATCAAAAAAGATTTTTTATACAATGTAGTATACTTTTGACACTCATTTAGGATCAAATTGATCCAAAAAATTTGATCCTAGGTGTAATGTCATTTTCACCCACACTTATCAAATTGACACTCAAAGATTTTTTTTTTGGGTGCATTGAAGGGTCAGTCTAACTGGAGCTCAGTCCTCACTCTCGCTAGTGGCCATCTTCTTCCTCTTGGCAGCCTGCTCAGATTTCTTGGCCTTCTTTGTGAGGAACTCGCTCTTGTCGTGATGGTTCTGGAAGAAGGTGGTCGTAATTCATGCACCCAAAAAAAAATCGTCATCAATATGCCATTATTTAGGTGTCAATGTGATACTATTGAGTGTCAAAAAATCTCTGATACGAAGAACATCTAATTGACACTATTTTGGTGTCCTTTTGATATTTTCGAAAATATCAATTTGACACTTTTTGGTGTCAAAAGGACACTACGCATTGGCATTTTTTAGTAAGAATATGTGGTCACATTGACAATATTTCGCAGTAATTTGATACTCATTCGGGGTATAAGAGAGACATTTTTAGGATCAACTTGATACGAGTAGTATCAATATGAAACGAATAAATTGTTGATTTCACACCCTAAAAAAGAACAATAATTTCTTTTGCATTTTTGTTTAATACAAATTTGTTTTTTTAATGTGGTTATATGTTTATTTTATGATATTTTTAATAATAAATTTGCTGCCGTCGACCAGGTGTACGTAGATAGGCGGGCCAGTAAATACATCGATTTTATTTAATTCTAAGTCCGTGTCTGGTTCGCCGACTTTAAATGATTGATAGAATCAAACTAACCAGTTAAATTTGATAGACAGCTTTCGTCCAAATTAGATTTGGTCAAAATAACACTAATTAGGATCAAAAAAGATTTTTTATACAATGTAGTATACTTTTGACACTCATTTAGGATCAAATTGATCCAAAAAATTTGATCCTAGGTGTAATGTCATTTTCACCCACACTTATCAAATTGACACTCAAAGATTTTTTTGGGTGTGCGCTCGGCGAGGCGCGGCCACTTGAAGCGCGGAAGATATTTCATGCTCCACAGCGAGTCGTAGAACCTCGAATACTTACGCGTGGAGATCTTGGAGTTGTTCGGCACGGTGACGAGGAACTTGGCGAGTCCCATCGACTCGAACTCCATTCAGCCCTCAGTGGACGACTAAAGTTGAGTGTGCCAAACTAATGGCCACCACTGAAGGGCTTGTTACTGAAAATCATGTACCATTTAATTTACTGGAATCAAATCCCATGCAAAAATTTAATTGATCTCACTTGTCAAGGCTTCAACATTGACTTATACTCAAATAGTATTAATTAATACAGTCGTCAAAAATATACGAACAAAAGTAACCGAAGAACTAAAACATTGTATACCACCGCTCAAAATTAACAGTGCCACTCGATTAAACATCAGTATCTTTGAAATTAGTGCACAATTTATACAAAAAAATGAAACAAAATCAATAATATTAGGAATGAATCAATAAAAGGACAAAATTAAAGAAGTTTAAGAAGCCTAGCGAAAGGAATATAGCGAAAGTATATATAGGAACCCCTAAAAAAGATGGCAAAAAGCCTGCAGCAAAAACGGTGAGCCATACAAATCTAAAAAAACAAGGAAGAACGCTATAGTCGAGTACCTCGACTATCAGATACCCGTTACTCAGCTAAATGGAGATATGCAAGCAGCAAAGCGAGATTAAAATGCGCCACCTACCGGCGGTATACAGATTTAAGCGTTATGGGCGTTAGAGTGGGCGTGGCAAATTTTTTCTTAAAATAGATTCCCATACGTGTGAGGGTTGCTTTGCAAAAATTAGGCCGCCTGTGTACATTTTCATACTCCTCGTTACGCATCTTGGTATTCTTTGGTATTTGGTCAGGGTTTGAGTCCGTCACAACTGGTGCCAGCAAATTGAGGAGTTCACCGAACCGCCCCTCATTTTGGCCCTGGTCTTAAATAGATTCCGTCAGGACGACCGTGGGCCCATTCAAGTTCCACTGTGATAAGATAATAAGAATGAAACGATTATAAGTTCTTCAAATATTAATCGGCTTATTGATTTTTTTTTTTATTGTCATATTAAGAAATATGAACGACTGTACATATGGGACCTGGATAGTAAAACTTATTTTTAAGTCATGAAGTCAAATTATGTACAAGTGTCTTCAATTTAGTGTCAATATTGCAAAAATACATTGGTACATTAACAATGTAAACCAAATGAAAATTAACGGTCTCTTCGGGAATTTCTGTTTTCATTAAAGGATGCAAGGAACCTCGAATAACGCTAAAATTTTAGAGTTGCGACAAAAGCTGGAGCCGATAATCGCAGTTCCTCTGTTTAAGATACATATCCATATACCTGATTAGTGTCCGAGAAAATGAATTAATTTCTGATGTTTTGGGTACAAGGATTGAGGAGGATTCAAGAATGTGCTAGTTCAACCCATTGGCACTGCTGAAAGAAACTAAAGCTTTAGTTATATTTAGTTATTAAATTTATTCAAGGAGAATAAACCGAGAAATCTGGAATAATGCTACAATTTTGGAGTTACGACAGATACATATCCGTAAATCTGACTAGAGTCTACGTGAGAAAGAATTAATTTGCGATTATAAAGTAATTAATTTATTCAAGATAATAAAATAAACTGCAGCCAGTGCAGACAGAGGGGTTTCTTGCCCCGGCGACTAGAAAGAGACTGGTAACTGTTTCAGCAATGTGCCACGCCCACTCTTACGCCCACAAACCGCCCAAAACTGTGGCTCCTACAGTTTTGATGCTAGAATAAAAATTTTAACATAAGTGTATTCTTCTCATCAATACCTATCGAGTGACCCGAAAAAAAAATTGCCACGCCCACTCTAACGCCCATAACGCTTTAATCTGTCTACCGCCGGTAGGTGGCGTATTTAAATCTCGATTTGCTGCTTGCATATCTCCATTTCCCTTTGGTCCCTTTAGGTGAGTAACGGGTATCTGATAGTCGAGGTACTCGACTATAGCGTTCTTCCTTGTTTTAAATTTGTTATATAGAAATTGAGTTTTAAAACTGTAGGAAAAAACATTGGCAAAGTATAAATTAATTAATTAATGTAGTTAATTATAATTAATTAATTAAAAATTCAATGTATAAAGATATATTTTCAAAGTTCTCTTGCGATCTGTACGTCTCCATGATTACGTCTCGTCTTTTTTGAAGAAAAATAAAAAGGAATAAGAACAGCTACATGCGGTAAAATAAGAAATAGAGCTGCATTTTAATCGATATACCCAGGGTTGCATTTGCATATTACTCGATTCATTCGATTGCAAAATTATAAAAATCAACGTGCTGTTCAAATCTTTAGAAAAATAACTTAAATTATTCTCATTGGTTCCTCAACTACTGGGTCGATGGGTCAGTGTCAGGGTCTAAGTCCGTCACAACTGATGCCAGCAAATTGAGGAGTTCACCGAACCGCCCCTCATTTTGGCCCTGGTCTTGAACAGATTCGGTCAGGACAACCGTGGAGAATTAAAAAAACTCCCATCCAAGATCCTTTGTAATGAGATAATAAGAATGAATAATAAATATTGATCAGTTTATTGATTTATTTCTTATATTGTAAGATTTCTTATTAAGAAATATGAACGACTGTCAACTTGTGACTTGGGTAATAAAACTTATTCTTAAATTAAATATATCATTTTATTCAATTTTGTAATGTTGGTATTATTATTATTATTATAGTGCATTACACCTAGACATTCTGCCAAGCTAACTAACAGCGCTGCGGGACGATACCCACAAGCCGAGACTTTACTATCTTAACAATATTAAGGAACGGTTATTGAACTTGGAATTACTTTTGAGTAAAAGAAAAAAAAAAGCTCATTCTAACAAAAACTCACAGGGAGTTGTACAACTTTATAAAACAAATAATTTGTTTTACGAAGAGAACAATTTGAACTCCTCTGGAATTCTCCAGAAAGACGAAGAATCAGGGTTCCTGCTAAGCAAATATCAGCATTTCAGGACGTACTCATTAGCCAAGTCGTTGTCAGTTCAAAACAAGAAAGGAAGTTAACTTCGGCAAGCCGAAGTTTGTATACCCTTGCAGCTGTAATTATTTAATTTAAAAATACAAAAAATTATATTCCCAATAGTATAAGATAATATGTCAAAAAACACCGAAGCTATAATTTGTTTCATATTATTTTCCTACCAATTTTATAATTGCTTCTCTGCTTTCTCAGTGTAAGCATGTGAAATATATAGGCAAGTGGAATATTGCCATATTGGTCCTTTAATGAGGCGTATGCTAAATATAATTTTTAATTTGATGAAATCAGGTCGGGGACCTCGAGCCTCGAGAAGGAGGAGGAGGAGCAGGCCTAGTGTAGTCTCCAAATCGGCGATTAGCGAATTTATTTTCATATTAATCGTCGAATAAAGATTAAAAACCATACAACTATGGACTATAGTTCCGGATAATCGGAAATTCTTGTGATACTTGGACTTCAACGAAGAAAATAATTTAGCTAGGCCTATACGGCAGCCAATACTATTTGAAATCAAACCATGGATATTGCTTAAATTATGGAATTGAGACAAAAGCTCGAGCCTATACTAGCAGTTTCCTACCCAAGATAAATATACATATATCTGAATAGAGTGTCCGAGAAAGAGAATTAATTTCTGCCGTTTTGGGTACGAGGATTCTGCTAGATTCCAGGATGGATGCGGGACTCTCCGTCTTGCACCGCAGCTCATTCGTGTCTCAAATTCGATTTTATTGCCAAGCGTACAGAAATGAGTAGCCGATTGTCGCGATGTACAAGCATTCTACGTCTGTCAGGACTCTTGTGCGTCGAGCAGTAGTACTATTTCAACCTATTGTCGCTGCTGGACGACAACAAAGCTCAATCTAACAGGTATAAGTTAAACAATGTATAAAAATAATAAATTTATTCATGGAGAATAACTGGAAATACAGCCTATAGACGCTAAGAAACACGAGCTCATGAAGCCAAATTATGTAGAAGTGTTGTTCATCTTCGTGTCAATAAATTTTGATGTAAATATTGCAAAAATACAAATGCACGTTAACAATGTAGACCAAATGAAAATAAACGGTGTGTTGGGAATTTCTGCTCTTGCGAAAGAAGGCAAGAAACCTCGGATAATGCAAAAATTTTGCAGCTAAGACAGAAGCTGGAATCCATAATAGCAGTTCTTCTATCCAAAATACATATCCGTAAATCTGATAAGAGAAAGAAAAGGTGGGAAGAAAAGGTACTGAAATCAAGCAGATTTGATCGTTTTTTTTTCGTTCTCTGTTTTCTCAGTGCAAGCAAGTGAAATATATCGGAGACTGGAATACTTTCAAGTTGGTCCTTTAAAGGAAAAAACATTTCTGGGCAAAAAATTACTGGTTCCTGATAGGATAACTATCAAGCACTTCAGGACGATATTCATTAGCTAAGTCGTTGTCATTTTAAGAAAAACGAAAGACTGACCTTTTGGGACTTAGATAATAAAACTCATTCTTAATATAAAGAAATTAATTTATTCAAGATAATAAAGTAAACTGCAGTCAGTGCAGACAAAAAGAGGTTTTCCTGTTCCAGCGACTTACGTTTTGTGTTTGTAAAACGAAATCACCCCCACCTCCCGTCTCCTCACCGTGCAATATGAAAATATGAAATAAATCATCCGCCACCGAAACAAAAAAATCTTCATAATCATCGCATTTTTTGGCGTTTTTCAGCCTTGCGTCGTATTTATATTATATATAAGACTGGAGGGAGAATGTCTAAGGTCTCGTTAGTCAAGTGCGTAAGTTTGTTAGTATGTATTAATTAAAATTAAATACTAAATCAGTTTAAATCACAGATGCTTTATTAATCAGTTACACACACGCAAAAAAAAATCGTCATCAATATGCCATTATTTAGGTGTCAATGTGATACTATTGAGTGTCAAAAAATCTCTGATACGAAGAACATCTAATTGACACTATTTTGGTGTCCTTTTGATATTTTCGAAAATATCAATTTGACACTTTTTGGTGTCAAAAGGACACTACGCATTGGCATTTTTTAGTAAGAATATGTGGTCACATTGACAATATTTCGCAGTAATTTGATACTCATTCGGGGTATAAAAGAGACATTTTTAGGATCAACTTGATACGAGTAGTATCAATATGAAACGAATAAATTGTTGATTTCACACCCAAAAAAAGACCAATAATTTCTTTTGCATTTTTTTTAAATACAAATTTGTTTTTTTAATGTGGTTATATGTTTATTTTATAATAAATAATAATAATAATAAATATATAATATTAATAATAAATTTGCTGCCGTCGACCAGGTGTACGTAGATAGGCGGGCCAGTAAATACATCGATTTTATTTAATTCTAAGTCCGTGTCTGGTTCGCCGACTTTAAATGATTGATAGAATCAAACTAACCAGTTAAATTTGATAGACAGCTTTCGTCCAAATTAGATTTGGTCAAAATAACACTAATTAGGATCAAAAAAGATTTTTTATACAATGTAGTATACTTTTGACACTCATTTAGGATCAAATTGATCCAAAAAATTTGATCCTAGGTGTAATGTCATTTTCACCCACACTTATCAAATTGACACTCAAAGATTTTTTTGGGTGTGCGCTCGGCGAGGCGCGGCCACTTGAAGCGCGGAAGATATTTCATGCTCCACAGCGAGTCGTAGAACCTCGAATACTTACGCGTGGAGATCTTGGAGTTGTTCGGCACGGTGACGAGGAACTTGGCGAGTCCCATCGACTCGAACTCCATTCAGCCCTCAGTGGACGACTAAAGTTGAGTGTGCCAAACTAATGGCCACCACTGAAGGGCTTGTTACTGAAAATCATGTACCATTTAATTTACTGGAATCAAATCCCATGCAAAAATTTAATTGATCTCACTTGTCAAGGCTTTAACATTGACTTATACTCAAATAGTATTAATTAATACAGTCGTCAAAAATATACGAACAAAAGTAACCGAAGAACTAAAACATTGTATACCACCGCTCAAAATTAACAGTGCCACTCGATTAAACATCAGTATCTTTGAAATTAGTGCACAATTTATACAAAACAATGAAACAAAATCAATAATATTAGGAATGAATCAATAAAAGGACAAAATTAAAGAAATTTAAGAAGCCTAGCGAAAGGAATATAGCGAAAGTTTATATAGGAACCCCTAAAAAAGATGGCAAAAAGCCTGCAGCAAAAACGGTTTGACATACAAATCTAAAAAAACAAGGAAGAACGCTATAGTCGAGTACCTCGACTATCAGATACCCGTTACTCAGCTAAATGGAGATATGCAAGCAGCAAAGAGAGATTAAAATGCGCCACCTGCCGGCGGTATACAGATTTAAGCGTTATGGGCGTTAGAGTTGGCGTGGCAAACTTTTTTTTGCGTCAATCGATAGGTATTGATGAGAACATTACATTTCAGTTAAAATTTTTATTCTAGCATCAAAACTGTAGGAGCCACAGTTTTGGGCGGCTTGTGGGCGTTAGAGTGGGCGTGGCACTCTACTGAAACAAACTTGCGCTGCGCAGGAATCTCAGGAATCTGCGTGCCTAATCCCAGTATTATAACTCTCATAGTTTCCGAGATCTCAGCGTTCATACGGACAGACGGACATAGCTAGATCGACTCGGCTAGTGATCCTGATCAAGAATATATATACTTTATGGGGTCGGAAACGCTTCCTTCTGCCTGTTACATACTTTCCGACGAATCTAGTATACCCTTTTACTCTACGAGTAACGGGTATAAAAACAGAAATTCGGAAATAATTTGAAGACGCGTACAAAGTTTAAATTGGTGTATTAAGCGACCCCGGCAGGGTGCCACGCCCATAACAATCAGATCCGTCCGGCGCCCACATTTTTAAATATTTTGAAAAAATTTAAATGAGTGTTTGTTCTTAGACCAGTTTTTTAAAAGTTATATCCATATAATAATCAATATTTTGCAATTCAATCAAAATTGCACAACACATACAGAAAATTAGCTATTTTATTTTTGTAGGCTAGTTGGCGCTGTAGACTAGGTGGCGCTATAGACAAGATAGATGGCGCTAGGTGGGGCCTTAGGCTAAGTGTGTTAGTTTAAAAAAAGCAGAGTTACTTTAAGCATACAATCTTTTTTCATCACAAAATTGTATATCAGAACATTGGTTTGTTGAACATGCGATCGTCACGTCCCCTTACCTCGTTTAGAGGTGTTTTTGTTTGATCGATTTTTTACAAGCGAAGAGGGCTATGGCCGCTTTGCGTGTGCGATCTATGATGTTGTCTGTCCAGAGAAGCTTTTTGTCAAGGATGACACCTAGGTACTTTGCTTGGTTGCTAAGGGTTAGGCGCGTTTGGTGTAGTTTTGGGAGAATTAGATTTGGTATCTTCTACTTCCTTGTAAAGAGAACTAGTTCGGTCTTTTCTGGGTTAACTCCCAGTCCACAGACAGCCGTCCACCTGGAGAGGGTGGATAAGGCTGTCTCCATTAGATTGCAAAGAGTTTGCGGGAATTTGCACTGCAGTAGGATAACCACGTCGTCCGCGTAGGCTACCACTTTAGTGCCCGCCTCTTCTAGAAGTGATAGCAGTTTGTTGACCACTATAACCCATAGAAGAGGTGAGAGTACGCCCCCTTGTGGGGTCCCTCTGCTGACATTCCTGGTCGAGTGGGCTGATCCCATAGTGGAGTACACTGCTCTGCTGGTTAGCATGGTGTGTATGAGTCCCACTATCGGCCGCTCAATGCCCAGTTCAGTCAGAACACCAGTAATCGCCGTTGGGGTGACGTTGTTAAAGGCTCCTTCTATGTCTAGAAACACTGCCAGAGAGTATTCCTTCTTGTGGAAACTTCTCTTTATACTGGACACTAGAGAGTGGAGGGCGGTATCTGTTGATCTGCCCTTACGGTACGCGTGTTGTGCGTCAGAGAGTAGGCTTTGGTCGATGGTTAGCCTGATATGGGTGTCAATTAACCCTTCCAGGGTCGTCAGCAAGAAGGAAGAGAGACTAATCGGGCGGAAGTCCTTTGGGTTGGTGTGGGAGGGTTTGCCGGCTTTCGGTATAAAAATTACCTTAACGTCCAGCTACCTTGTTGGAAGATGGCTGTCAGCCAGGGTAGGGAAATATCTAGTGTCCGTTGTAGCTGGGCCGGGAAGAGCCCATCTGGGCCGGGAGACTTGAAGGGCTTAAAAGAGTTAACAGCCCATTGAATGCGACCAGGGTTTGAGATGTTGTCTATACTCTGGTCGTCTAAGTTCTCCTCTATGTAGAGGTCCTCCACTGCATGGGTGTTTTTAGGGAAGTGGGTGTCTAACAATAGTTCAAGGCTTTACTGACTGTTTTCCGTCCAGCTGTTGGCATTGGTTTTTAGATAGCCAATGGTTGCTGGAGATTTTGCTAAAATTCTTCTGAGTCTGGATGCTTCCGCAGTAGATTCTATGCTACTGCAGAAATTAGCCCAAGCTCTTCGTTTTAATATTCTAATTTCCTTTTTGTATAGGCTTAGTTTTGTATGGTATAAATTCCAGGAAGATTCGCTGTTGTTGTATTTAGCTCTATTAAAGTAAGTTCTACACTCTCTTTTAAGGTTCGCCAGGGTTGCGTTCCACCATGGGGGTTTGTGCTTTGCTTTGACTGTTCTGCTTGGGCAAGCTCTTTTTAAAGCCTCACCGCTGATATCAGTAAAAGTGTTAACTAGGTTATCTAATTCTTGACCGTTTCGTATGTGCGTCGGTGGAGCGTGTAGGTTTCTGTTGAGGAGATTTTTGTAGTATCCCCAGTTGGTTAATCTTAGATTAGTAATGTTCTCGGCGGTAGGACAGTCTAGAGTTATTGTAAATTCTATGTATCGGGATCAGATATTAGTGTAATGTCTAAGACTTCCCTCCTATTTCTAGTGATGAAAGTTGGGTCATTACCCTTTCGTTTGTGTTTGTACTTCCCCATTGTGTGTGGTGTGAGTTGGCGTCCCCACCCAGGATGAGTTCCTTAGATGAGTGAGTATGTATGAGTTGTTGTGTGGTGATGTTTGGTAGTGGCCCTTCGTAGTCGTGAGCCAAATAGAATGATGCTATGGTGTGATGTGTGTTTTCGTTTAGCTCCAGTCTGACCGTGGTGAGGTCGCCTTCGCTAAACTGTGGAATAAGAAATGTGTTAAAGTGTGTCTTTGTAAGAATGCAGGTTCTGGTTTTACCCTTATCCTTGGTGTAAAATAGCTTGTATAGGGGGGTTAATAAGCCACAGATGTTGTTACCAACAATCCACGGCTCTTGGATGAGGACTTCGTCTGTTGCCTGTTGCCAGGCGGGTGAGGAGGGCAGCGGATGCTGCCTTGCTGTGGTGCAGGTTAGTCTGCAGAAACTGCACCATCTTTGGGACCATGGTCGGGCTGGGTACCCTCCGCTTCCTCCGCTATGTCCTGGAGGACAGTACGCCCTGGTCGAGTTGTGTCCTGAGTGCACAGCTGCTTGGGGCTCTCTGTCAGATCCGAGTCGGTTGACACGTAGCCGGTGAGGGTGGCCTCCTCATGCTCCAATTCGTCGTCGCTCGGGGGTTCGTACGACGCACAGGCAGCCAGGTTGTCTGCCGCTAGCTTATCCGTGTCATAGATGCGCAGTTGCACCTTATCGAACCCGTAGTTCACACGGTTTTGCTGGGCTGCGAGGGGTTCCAAGCAGACCTGGTTCAGGAGGATAACCACGTTCATGGTGACGCGCTCGGTTTTTTCCACCTTGACCACCTTCCAACCGTTTGTTGGAACTTTCGGATTGAACCTGGTCAGCAGGCTGAGTATAGACCAGTGGCGGATCCAGAGACGATTCTTGGGGGGGGGGGGGAAATTGAACTTATTCTTCGATTTGGGGTTCAAACTTATTATTGCGAGAGAAATACAGTACAAATTATAAAACAAAAATTATCCATCCCAATTTTTAGGTAAACAAAGTGGTTATATTTGAAAAGTCAACCATATGCATGCATTACAGAGTGGCTCATTTTATTCGGAATTCAAACAGAAAAATGGTTTTACATTGCGTGTTTCATAACGCAAAACGATGGCTGCCAAGTTTTGCGAATCTTTCGATGACTTCTTCGGCGGTGATTTCGATGTCATGATGCGTATGAAGCAACGCTAATCCAACTAGTCTTTCTTGAAGCATGGTCGTCCTAAGCCATGTTTTGATGCGGCGAAGATAAGAGAAAGAACGTTCAGAGCTCGCGTTTGTTACGGGAAGTGTACAGAATACTCGGAGATAGGTGTGGATTGTTGGGAATATGTCGACATCACATTTTCTTAGTGTTTCCAGTGCAGAAGTTGGAATTTCGTTGCCTTCAATTTTTTGTTGCTGCTGCCAGTGACATTGCCAGTAACTCAATTCACCTTTGAATTTCAATTTTTGTACGCTCTTGTCATCATCCAGAAGATTCCCGAATCTTTCTATCAAGCATCCGTTTAGATCATCGATTTCGTTTTCTTTTAAAAGACTCGCTTTTTCTGGGAGCAACACACTCAATTGGTAACCATCCAAAACTTCTTGTGAAAAACGAGCTTCCAAATCTTCTTTGATGGTATTCAGCAGAGGTATGTAGACAGAGACCCTGTAGTAATATTCGCAAGCTTTCACGTCGTAATTTTCGCGTTTCGTTTGTCGACCACATGTTCTCGGTTTTGCTTCATCAACATCGAGTTTTTCCGCCATTTTCTTGGCATCTGAATAAATCAGTCGGAATATTTCATCAACTTTTTCCCTCTTTTTTTCCACGTGGCAAGCAACGTCCCAATCATTTTTGATGCCTTCGCCAAATCAATTGCTTCCTTCTGAAGAACTACGCTGAGCGAATGGGTGAGCGACAGAATGTCGCTGAAACAGAAGAGCCCGACGATGATTTTTGACAGAGCTTCGATGATCAACGGTAACTTCGCAACAAATTGAAGGACAGCATCGTGTCCTCTACCCATCTTGTTTCACACAACTGACTTGTCTGACTTATCGTATAGGATAATTATGTAACGGTTGGGAACACTGCCAGATAGGGCTAGGGGTGGTAACTCGAGGAAAAAAAATCGATAATCGAACTAGAGGTTTACGCCGATGGTTTCAGCAGCGGCGGCGGCGTAGAGTTCTAAATTACCCAGCGGCGTAGCCGTTAGAAAGAACCGGCGGCGGCGGCGAGTACGCCGCCGGTGAAATTGTCGGCGGCTGGCGGCGTAAGCATTTAATAAACTGATTTTTTTTCCTTTTATTAATAAGTGAGTCAAGCGAAATAACAAATTAAACTAAAACTAAATAAGAGTCTTTTCTTGACTTGATAATTAATAAGTAAGTTAAGCGAAATAACAAATTAAACTGAAATTATTGACTTCATAATTAATAAGTAAGTAAAGCGAAATAACAACTTAAACTAAAATTAAAACAAAATAACAGTCTTTTCTTGATTTGACAGTTTTGAGATTCATTGTCTTTTCTTGACTTGACAGTTTTGAGATTCATTGAAATTGATTGAAATTGAAATTCATTGTCTTCATTATTAAACTATTAAAAAAAAATTCTTAAGAAAAACTTTCCTTACATTTAATCGATAACTGAAAGCGATTATTGTCGAAAATTTTTTTAGGATATATTAATAATAACCTTTTTTATTTATAAAATGAATAAAAATTTGTATGACGCCGAACGCCGCCGCCGCGCCGGTTTTTACGTGACTCGGCGGCGGCGCGTCAAAAAAGCAAAAAATCGGCGGCGGCGTGGCTCGGCGGCGTATATGTCTAAATCGAACCAAAGTATCGTTGACGACGAGTGTATATGTCTTATACTGAACTCAACACTTCGACTCTTTCTCAATTCAGAATTTAGTACTTCCGCTGTGAGTCGCCCAGAAAAGGGTTAAATAAGTTTAGACAGGTCATATAATGCAATTTATGATAGTATGTTGTTGTGATTTCCATAGCATATTTGGTGAGAAGAGTGTCACTGTTGTATTTTCATTTTTTTATTGCAGAGAATATTTTTCTAGCAAACAAGCCTCTGGTTCCGAGGGTTCCGACGGCAGCCACACCCTCGCTCTCGGTCGAGACGGGATGTCTGCGGCCTCGCAAACTGCCAGCTTGGCCCCGGGGTAGACCTCGCCGACCTTGTTAATGGCAGCCTTATAAAGTTCTGCCGACCTCTCGTCTTCACAGGCGATCAACTTAACGTTGCCCTGGTACCACCCTGCACCTGTGCAATCGGGTGGCGGACCTGGGTTCTCGTCTAGCATTTTTAAGGCCACTGACGCAAGGGCCCGTCTAACCAGACCCCATTGGTTCCTTGGGATCCTATCGCCTTCATCGCTCTGGTCGATTACTCCAATGATCTTCCGATCCTTTACTACCTCAGCAAAGGATCTCGACCATGTGCCGCGGTTGGTTACTTTGGCCTTCTTGCTCGCTGGTAGAGCCTTTCTCGCTTGTTGCTGTTGATGGTGGTCATAGCGATGTCAGAGTCTGGGATTACCGCCTTTGCCCAGACTATGTCCTCTTGGATTTTTAGGTAATCCAATTTTGACGCTTGATCCTCTCGTATCGGGTTGGTGGCCAGCCGTTTGAGGATCCGAAAAGCTTTCTTGCGATCAAGAGGTCCTGCCTGGTTAGGTGGTACCCTCTTGAACTACTTTGCCCTGGTAGTCACCACGAGACCGACTTTGGCGATCCTCTCAGGCTGGTGTAGCTGGTTAGCCACAACTACGCTGGTGGAAGTCTTGGGCTTGTCGTTGTGGTGAGCTGGGCTTAGCCGGCTGCGTTGTTCGCTGGCCTTGGCAGGGGTCGACGTCACAGGGACTAGGGTAATCGGAGCCGTGATCTTGCTCTTCTTATCGTCGTTGGTTACGACTTCCGACCCACGAGCTGCGGAGAAGGGACAGGTCCACCCGGGCAGAGATCCGCTGTACCCGGGTAAGGCTGACTTAGAACAGGCGGTCGCCACTTGCCTGAGCTCACTGTTTGAGACTCTCGGCACGGTTCGAACGACACCTTAGTCCAGCCCGGGGTGAGATGAGTTGTGTGGGTAGGGAAGAGGTAGGTTCAAAGAGTGTGGGAAGTGGGTATGTGTGAGCTATTTGTCGGAGGCGGCAGCACAAGCGCGACGTCGGTACTGCAACGGCGCAGATACCGGCTGACTGTCCGGGGATTCTTATTTATGCTTCGTGTTGGGGGCTTGGCGGTAGCCGGGCCGTATCCAACTTCCACGCTTATTCGTAGCTACCCTGGAGAACCATTTTGGGAGACACCATAAGCTAGATTGAAAGAAAAAAAAAGCTAGAGTAAGCTAAAAATAAAAACAAAAAAGCTTAAAAATAAGCCAATCATAAAAACATAAAAATAAATGCTTTAAGAATTTTATTTATTTATATATTATAGTAAAGAAATTATTTCATCAACTTCGTCATTGGATTCCGTGTATTTGTATTTGTATTCATGGCAACATTTGCCATGACGTCGTAGTCTATATCTATAAAATTCAAAAGAACCTCTTTAGTATATATTAAATTATTAAACATTTTAAAATCCAACCTAATGCTTAATATTGCGTTCAAACTTTTTAAGCCCATTTTATTGCCCAAATTGGTTTTTACAATACACCTATCCCTCGCTTTGCGTCGTTTCGTTTTGCGTTTTTTCGAAGTTGCGTCGCTTCTTAATTAGAACTAATTTTCAATGTGCGTCGTTAGATTTTCGATGTTGCGTTGTTTTGGGATGAAGTCGTTAATATGTTTTTTAAGGGTGTCGATCCCGACAGCGAAAGGAGTCTTAAAGTGTGTTACGAATATCATGAGCTACAAGGAAATGTATTTCACACTTAAGCCTATTACTCAGATCGTTTCACTAGTCGACAAATCTTATTCTTTGTAGTGTGACCGAAGTTTTCAAAGTTCACCCGCAATGCAAGTGGCATGGTCTTACTGTCAAGCAGCTGGGCTTATTGCCAAGCGGAAAACAAATCAATTGGAGCAATTTAAAAAAGAAGAGTCTGCTGATGCACAAAGAAATTAAAATAAAAATAAATGAAATGTTCAACGAATGTTTTTATTTATGTAAATTATAAGTTTAAGGCTTCCTTCTCGTCCCACGGATGCTTCGCCATCTTTCCCGCGCCATCTGTAGTCCAGCTCCGAGTCCCAATAGGCTGGCCAATAATCTGAGTACCGCGCTGGAAAACAGACCCGACGAAAAGGGTTAGCCGCGTATTTGCTTTTCGCTCACTCCCATGGTTAGTTCGCGGTTTTCGTCAATGTGAGTACTAGGCATTAAAAAAAAAATGTTCAGCAAACATTGGACCAATTTTTTTTTTTAAAGAATGGCAATGATAATATATGCAGAGCAAATAACAATAGTTGGTCAAAAACTTTGTTTTGGCCAGCATCCCTGTAATTTAAAGCTTCAGACCAAAACTCAATAGTCTGTTCCTTTTTTTCCCAATTTATAAGGTGTATTTTACCAAATTGGGATACAATGTCATCAATGTGACAATACAATCATAAAACAACACTTGTTTTGCTCTAATTTTTTTAAAGCGGAAATAAGCGAAATGAAATTTAAAATAAGTCAGAATTCAAGCCATCAGCATTTCAACTATTTTGTAAGCTATTTTATTTTATAATATGCTAAATCTAGCTTAAAATAAGCTAATATGGCAACACTGCGGTAAAGACTTTGTTATCGAAAGCAAACCCGATGTAAAGACGTTCCTATCGAAAGCCAACCCGATGCGTAAACGTTCTTTGTATTCTTTTTTTGCTTTAAGCCTAGTACTCAGATTGGCTAAGAGTTTAACTAGTCGAAAAATCTTATTCTTTGTAAGGTGACCGATGTTTTCAAAGTTCACCCCCAATGCATGTGGCGTGTTGCCAAACGGAAAAGAAATCAATTGGAGCAATTTAAAAAAGAAGAGCCTGCTGGTGCACAAAGAAATTAAAATAAAAATAAAAAAAATTTTCAACGAATGTTTTTATTTATGTAAATTAGAAGTGTAAGGCTTCCTTCTCGTCCCACGGATGCTTCGTGATCTTTCCCGCGCCATTTGTAGTTCAGCTTTAAGTCCCAATAGGCTGGCCAATAATGGCTGGTGATGGCTCCTCCAGCTGTCACTTCGCGGGCGACCTTATTTTCTCCTCCTTATAGAAGCTGGCGCGTCCCCCATCTCCGCTTTAGCTGTCAAGTAGGTGGTGTGGAGGTGGAGTCCTCAATGGAGAGCTCGTCGGAGATCGAGCAATGTCCCATGTTCCTTCCCACTGGGATTCTCTAGTGGATCTTCGGATTCTGCGAATTCGCCCCGTTGTGGTATTGCTTCCTGTCGGTCAAGTCACAATAATGGGCAACAGCTTGGATTAGATGTCATTTTTCATCTGCAGTTCAATTCTGAGGAAAAAGTGCTCCCTACTCCAAGCTGTGGAGGAGCGTCCAGTATTGTGGGACTTGACTCATAAAAGGCAATTTGATGCTGTTTTTACGAAGAGCACATGGAAGGAGATAGCGCTGGTCATGGACAAAGATTGTAGGTTCTAATTTTGCATTATTAAAAGTTTGTAAGCATATGTATATGTCGGAGATAGAGGTCTCTTCGCCGCTTCGCGAGTTGATTTATCCGTCATGATTTTGCTTTCGCTTGGGTTTTCTTACTAAGATGCGCAGCGAGTCGCAATTGTTTGTATTGCCCGTTCGAAGGTTCTCGAAAGAATGAATCCTGAACACTTTTCTACTCTGGACAACTCTATCGTGTCCTTGTCATTCTGTAGTCACTTGTCATTCTTTTAATTTATTCTCTACTCCCTTTAATTTCACTCTCCTTGTTGCCACAACAATTGCGCCACTCTCGGCTAAGGTGAGTTCCCACCTAGCCACGCTCTTGAAACCCTTAAACGGTCTTAGATGGTCAAACTTCTTTCTCTCAACTCTTCATTTCTATTGACATGTTTCTATCCGTTACATTGATTTTATTTTACATTAAATATTAATATTATTAATTTTCTCGACACGGCTATCCTGACTATCACACGTCCTCGTGTGCGTGGCCTGGCATCACATCTTGCTAATCTGAAACAAATTCGAAGTTACTCATTTGCTTAACCCTCTACTGCATGAATAAAGGAAAACATTTTTTGAATGTAATTATGTGTTTATTTAGGCCAAAATAATATATATTTGCCCCTGCCTTGCACAGGTGCTCAGCTATTAAAAGCTTGAAATCGATGAGTGGCATATATTGATCTGACTAACGACGCCATAGAATCCATGAATTCACTACGCACATATCAATCATGTCAAAAAATATTTTTTTATACCATTTTCTTGAGTGCAATTGAATTCTATAAAGTCCAAGTAAAGAATCCAGTAAGTCAACGCCACCCATATAATTATTGTAAACATCAACTGCCTTAGGAGAGTTTCTACATACTTTTTGTCTTTCTTACTGAATCGTTTTTTTGTTGTAACAAAAAATGAAAAAAAATACTTTTCAGTGTTAAACTGATTTTTAGTGTAGTAATTTTAATTTAAATTTCACCACAAATCACTTTCGTTCGTCTGCTTGAGACGCGAGCACAAAACTGATTGAAACTTGAGATAAGGCAACACAAAGAAGTTCTGAGTATAGACATCTAACAGAAAATAGTTGAAAGAGAATAAGTGATAACAAACAGTTTAGTATATGTACCGTTTTATTGCAAAAAAAATTTATGGAAAGTGAGAAGCCATATATGGCTTTGTATGCGGTAGAGGGTTAAACTTTTTGACTTTTTTTTTTCTTTTTTAACCCTTAATACACATCTTGTGTCTTCAAATGACAGTTTGGCAGGATAACTCTTTCTCATTAGTAGCTTGTACTCTTCTGCGCAAACCCGACCATTTGGCTTACAATTTATCACAACACAGTGCAGGCTCTTGCCACTACTTGCGACGATATGCACCTTTAGTGCCACAATCTCTCATTAGATCAAACTTAACCCCTGTGTGTGATGTCCTGTGCGCCTCTCTTGGGTGACAGATCTCAACTCATCTCCTGCGTCTATTTCAACGCCATCACTATCCTCGACAAACTCAGATGCAACTCGTTTATCTGGTAATTTTCGCAAGCTCTCATGCGGATACTTGTATGTTCTTTTACTACACAGAAAAAAAAATTGATATGATATGATGATCAATTTGATGAAATTCAGTATCAATTCGGCCTTGATACGGCGCATATCAATTTGATATGTTCGAAATGGTAAAAACGATATTTCGGTGATATCATTTTTACATTAAGCGGTATCAATTTTTTAAAAATAATTTTGTTGTAAATTTGATCTTTTTGTAGATTTGATATTATAATTTCAAATGTACATTGTAGTAGATTGAATATTAAAAATACCAAATTTAAAATATTGTTAATTTGATATAATCTCAAAGACAAATTTAAATAAAAAACAAGGAAGAACGCTATAGTCGAGTACCTCGACTATCAGATACCCGTTACTCAGCTATATGGAGATATGCAAGCAGCAAAGCGAGATTAAAATGCGCCACCTACCGGCGGTATACAGATTTAAACGTTATGGGCGTTAGAGTGGGCGTGGCAAATTTTTTTTTGGATCAATCGATAGGTATCGACGAGACCAATACATTTCAGTTAAAATTTTTTATCTAGCATGAAAATTGTGGGCGTCACAGGTTTTCGCGGTTTGTGGGCGTTAAAGTGGGCGTGGCAAACTTTTTTTTGGGTCAATCGATAGGTATTGATGAGAACAATACACTTCAGTTAAAATTTTTATTCTAGCATCAAAACTGTAGGAGCCACAGTTTTGGGCGGTTTGTGGGCGTTAGAGTGGGCGTGGCACTGTGCCGAAACAAACTTGCGCTGCGTAAGAAGCTCAGGAATCTTTACGCCAAATATCAATAGCCTAGCTCCCATAGTTTCCGAGATCTCAGCGTTCATCCGGACGGACAGACAGACGGACAGACGGACAGACGGACAGACGGACAGACGGACATGGCTAGATCGACTCGGCTAGTGATCCTGATCAAGAATATATATACTTTATGGGGTCGGAAACGCTTCCTTCTGCCTGTTACATACTTTCCGACGAATCTAGTATACCCTTTTACTCTACGAGTAACGGGTATAATAATATACCAAAATTTTGTTATTATACGTTTTATTACCTATTTACAGTTTGTTCAAAATATTTGCAGTAATTCTTATTTACACATTATTTTAGATATTTGCATTGGGTCTTTTTTTCGTACTTGTGTATACTTATCAACTAAAATTTCTTAATTGTGATTAACTTATATTTATAGTTTTTATACAATCTTAAAAGATTCCAGTTCGTCATCCACCACATAAGCTTGAAAGATCTGGCTAAAATTTGAAATCTTGATTAATTGAGTAATAACAAATAATTTGTGAAAGACACTAAAGAAAATGCAAAATTTTATGAAAAGCAATGAAAATCACGTGCATCTGTCTATACATACATATGTACATATGTACATGAGAAGCGACTTTGCAGGGCGGCGTAGAAAAAATAATTAAAAGGCGTGTTCATACATCTAAACATAAATTTAAGCGCATTTTAAAATATGTTTTTGCTTAAATGCAATTAAGTTTATTGTTAGATGTACATACTTATTAATTATACCCGTTACTCGTAGAGTAAAAGGGTATACTAGATTCGTCGGAAAGTATGTAACAGGCAGAAGGAAGCGTTTCCGACCCCACAAACTATATATATTCTTGATCAGGATCACTAGCCGAGTCCATCTAGCCATGTCCGTCTGTCCGTCTGTCCGTCTGTCCGTCCGTCCGTCTGTCCGTCTGTCCGTCTGTCTGTCCGTCCGGATGAACGCTGAGATCTCGGAAACTATGGGAGCTAGGCTATTGAGATTTGGCGTGCAGATTCCTGAGCTTCTTACGCAGCGCAAGTTTGTTTCGGCACAGTGCCACGCCCACTCTAACGCCCACAAACCGCCCAAAACTGTGGCTCCTACAGTTTTGATGCTAGAATAAAAATTTTAACTGAAATGTATTGTTCTCATCAATACCTATCGATTGACCCAAAAAAAAGTTTGCCACGCCCACTTTAACGCCCACAAACCGCGAAAACCTGTGACGCCCACAATTTTCATGCTAGATAAAAAATTTTAACTGAAATGCATTGGTCTCGTCGATACCTATCGATTGATCCAAAAAAAAATTTGCCACGCCCACTCTAACGCCCATAACGCTTAAATCTGTATACCGCCGGTAGGTGGCGCATTTTAATCTCGCTTTGCTGCTTGCATATCTCCATATAGCTGAGTAACGGGTATCTGATAGTCGAGGTACTCGACTATAGCGTTCTTCCTTGTTTTGTTTTCACGCTGACACGTTTACGCATACGTACAGTGTGCCACTTAATTCATGATACAGCAGACGATTTATACTTTAGTTAACGATAACTCCTTTATTAAAAAATAAACAAAAAAAGTAAGGATGCCATGTTGCTTATTTCAGATATCTTAACAATATTACAAATTAAAATAACAATTTTTTCCTTTGGTTTACTTAGAAATTAGAAAAAACTTAAAAAATTTCACAGCTTTAAATTAAATTTAATATTTTGTGGGGTATCCCTTCATTTTAATGACCTCATTAAGTCGTCTTGGCATGGATGAAACTAATGCTTCCAGATAAGATGGGTCCATTTTGTCCCACTCCTCCTGTAGCGCTGCCTTTAGATCCGTTTTCTTCCGAATCTCGCGACCCCTAATGTTTTTTTCCAGTTGATTCCATACGTGCTCTATGGGGTTTAGGTCGGGACTCTGCGGAGGTGGTTTAAGCAGGTGCGGAACATTATACAGCAGCCAGAGGCGAGTATTTAAGGCCGTGTGTTTCGGATCATTATCTTGGTAAAAGTAAAAAGATGATTCCATTCCAAGCTTATCTGCGCTTTCTTTTAAGTTCCTTTTAAGGATCTCGATATACATTTTGTGATCCATGATTCCGTCAATGAATTCCATGTTCCCGACGCCTGCAGAGCCCATACAACCCCAAACCATTACTCCTCCTCCACCATGCTTTACGGTCTTAATCGTATATTTTGGTTTATAGGCATCTCCAGGTCGCCGCCAAACCTTAAAACGGCCATCTGATCCAAATATATTATATTTCGACTCGTCAGTGAAAATAACATTTCTCCAGAACTCAACCGGATGACTTTTGTACGTTTTAGCGAATTCAAGTCTCTGAAGGCGATTTTTTTTTGAGACGTGCGGCTTCTTGCGTGGTGTATATGAGCCAAAGCCGAATTCTTTTATTGTCCTACGGATTGTTTCTGGGTGGACATCCTTATCTAGACTTGTCTTTACAACTTCACTTATTTTTACGGCACTTTGGAAAGGTTCCTTGTCCACAATGTGTTTTATGTGCGTTTGTCCCTATCATTCAATTTTGGTGGACGGCCACTTCTTCGAGTATTTTCAATCCGACCCTCGTTTTTAAAACGCCCTATCACATGTTGGATTGTGGACCGGCTTCTAGACATAATTTTCGCTATTTCTGCATAGGATTTTCTTTCTTTTACGTGTAAATTTAAAATTATTTTTCTTTCCTCAACCGTAAGCTCTTTACGCGACATTTTTGTGGCTCCTACTCAAGTTTGATATTCCAAGAATTGCACCAATGCAAAGGAAGGCACACAAAAACATAGGAAAAAAGCGCCGTTACAACTGTCAAAACAGAACAGAAACGAGCGCGATTATTCTTAAATGTATCATCACTTTTGTGGAACAAAATGTATAAAGTTTTTAAGTTTTTTCTAATTTCTAAGTAAACTAAGGGAAAAAGTTGTTATATTTTTTATTTATTTATTCTCAGGTTAAAAGGCAATTGAGAAATTGCCTATAACCTATGCTTTTTATTGCAGCTATAGCTACTGTGGCCTTAAGCTACGTTTGTTATATTACAATTTACATTTTTACATTTAGACTATGTCTAGGTTTTAAATTACATGGTATAATTTAATTGCCTTTGGAAAATTCATGGAAGCTATGATATTTAGGGTGTTGGGAGTAAGGAGTTCAGACGGGTTTGAGGGTAGGAACTTGTTTCTTTCCGATAGAAAGAGAGGACATTCTAGGAGAATGTGTTTGATTGTGATCGTTGTGTTGCAGCGCCCACATTGCGGTGCTGATTGTTTTTATACCCGTTACTCGTAGAGTAAAAGGGTATACTAGATTCGTCGGAAAGTATGTAACAGGCAGAAGGAAGCGTTTCCGACCCCACAAAGTATATATATTCTTGATCAGGATCACTAGCCGAGTCGATCTAGCCATGTCCGTCTGTCCGTCTGTCCGTCTGTCTGTCCGTCCGGATGAACGCTGAGATCTCGGAAACTATGGGAGCTAGGCTATTGAGATTTGGCGTGTAGATTCCTGAGCTTCTTACGCAGCGCAAGTTTGTTTCGGCACAGTGCCACGCCCACTCTAACGCCCACAAACCGCCCAAAACTGTGGCTCCTACAGTTTTGATGCTAGAATAAAAATTTTAACTGAAATGTATTGTTCTCATCAATACCTATCGATTGACCCAAAAAAAAGTTTGCCACGCCCACTTTAACGCCCACAAACCGCGAATACCTGTGACGCCCACAATTTTCATGCTAGATAAAAAATTTTAACTAAAATGTATTGGTCTCGTCGATACCTATCGATTGATCCAAAAAAAAATTTGCCACGCCCACTCTAACGCCCATAACGCTTAAATCTGTATACCGCCGGTAGGTGGCGCATTTTAATCTCGCTTTGCTGCTTGCATATCTCCATATAGCTGAGTAACGGGTATCTGATAGTCGAGGTACTCGACTATAGCGTTCTTCCTTGTTATACCCGTTACTCGTAGAGTAAAAGGGTATACTAGATTCGTCGGAAAGTATGTAACAGGCAGAAGGAAGCGTTTCCGACCCCACAAAGTATATATATTCTTGATCAGGATCACTAGCCGAGTCCATCTAGCCATGTCCGTCTGTCCGTCTGTCCGTCTGTCCGTCTGTCCGTCCGTCCGTCTGTCCGTCTGTCTGTCCGTCCGGATGAACGCTGAGATCTCGGAAACTATGGGAGCTAGGCTATTGAGATTTGGCGTGCAGATTCCTGAGCTTCTTACGCAGCGCAAGTTTGTTTCGGCACAGTGCCACGCCCACTCTAACGCCCACAAACCGCCCAAAACTGTGGCTCCTACAGTTTTGATGCTAGAATAAAAATTTTAACTGAAATGTATTGTTCTCATCAATACCTATCGATTGACCCAAAAAAAAGTTTGCCACGCCCACTTTAACGCCCACAAACCGCGAAAACCTGTGACGCCCACAATTTTCATGCTAGATAAAAAATTTTAACTGAAATGTATTGGTCTCGTCGATACCTATCGATTGATCCAAAAAAAAATTTGCCACGCCCACTCTAACGCCCATAACGCTTAAATCTGTATACCGCCGGTAGGTGGCGCATTTTAATCTCGCTTTGCTGCTTGCATATCTCCATATAGCTGAGTAACGGGTATCTGATAGTCGAGGTACTCGACTATAGCGTTCTTCCTTGTTTTTTATGTGTTCGTGCGTGAGCTTTGAGTGTCCCAGCCTTAGTCTTGAAAACTTAACCAAGTCTTGGCGGTTAAAGTTGTTTTCTTTTATGTTGTAATTTTTTAAGGATAGTTTGTTGGGGTTGATAAGTTTATAGTGGTCTGAAGTATTTTCCCATAGGGATGCGAATTGTTTTTTGAATTTTTGTTTGATAAATAGTTGTGTGTCCTTGTAGTTGTAATTGTTTTCGTAGAACTGTGGAAATAAGTGAGCTTCCTTCGCAGCTGCGTCAGCTGTGTCGTTTCCAGTTATGTTTGTGTGTCCTGGGATCCATAATAATTTTATGTACGATTGATTGCTGTTGAGGATATCTCTAATTCGAGCGGTATAGAAGGATTGATTGCTTATGTTGGCTATTGATTGCAGTGATGATAGTGAGTCCGAGCAAATGACGAATCTCTTCTTTTGTGAAACATCGTATTCGCACGCTGCATAAATAGCTGCCACTTCTGCCGTGAAGATAGAGCTATGTGCTGGTAGGAGTGCTGTTTTAATGATGCGTGTGTCCGTAGTGGTGCTATAAGATACTCCGTGCCCAGACTTGGATCCATCTGTGTATATGAATGCGTAGTTATTGTAGAGTTCTTTAAGGGAGAGGAACTTTGTTTGGAATACAGTTGCAGGAGTGTTCGATTTAGTTGTGTAATGTAGTGTTAAGTCTATTTTATCTTCTGAGAAGGACCATGGTGGGTGTTCTGTTTCCTTAATTTAACTGAAGTGCTGTTTATTCCATTTTCGAGGACAAATTCTGACGCTTTATGTAGGATTGAAGGGATTCTGGGTTTTCTTTTAGCGTTCTTTATCTTTTGAAGGACGGTTTGAAGTGGCGTATTTTTGGCGAATGAGAAAACCTTACAAATCCGCGCAGTGGTCAGCTCAAGTCTAGTCTCGATAGGCTTAATATCGGATTCAATTAGAAGGTTATTGATTGGAGTTGTACGTGGTGCTCCAAAAGCAAGTCTTAAAGCTGCATGGTAGATAGTTTTGAGTTTTCTTAGACAAGAGAGAGGGCAATTCCCATAAAATGGGAGACAGTAGTCAACCTTGGACATTACAAGAGCGTTTATTGTATTTATTAAAGTTCTGGTGTCGCAGTTGTATTTACGATTGCCTAACCATTTAATTATGTTGAGTCTTTTTGAAAGTTCTACTGCCAGAGTGTCTATGTGATCTTTCCACCTGTACCTACTTGATATGGTAAGGCCAAGGATTTTAAGGGAATTAGCTTGGTTAAGAGAGTATGCTTGTGATGTGATTGTAAAATTACACCTATGTTTCCGGCAGATATGCAGATGTTTGCATTTTTGCACGGAGAGTTTCGCTCCTGAGTAGTCACACCAGCTTAAAATGTCTGTGAATAGGCTGTTTATAGGCATTGTGTTTACATTTTTATGAATTTTCTTCAGCATAGTGAAGTCGTCTGCATAGGAAAAGAATTTGAATTCCCTATGGACTTCAATGGTGCGGCATAGTTTGTTGTACGATATTAAAAAGAGAATTACGGACAGTGGTGAACCTTGAGGGATCCCATTGTACAGTGGTCTGTCTTCAGAAAAGGTGTTGCTCACTTTGACTTTTATCTTGCGATTGGTTAGGAAGTTCTTTTCGTAATTCAACAATTTTGGTCCGATTTTCCATCTCTGTAACTCGTCTATTATTGCATGAATTCCTATTTTGTCGTAAGCTTTTTCGAAGTCGAGACTAATAATTGATATGTGGCTTCTGGTTGATAGGGCTGCGGTAGTCTGGTAGTCTAACAGAGTTAGGCATTCAGATACGGACATGCCCTTTCGAAAACCGAGCTGTCGACTATCGAGGAGTTTGCAGTTTATTGCAAGCCACCAGAGTCGGTTAGCTATGATTTTGTCTAGCACTTTCGAAAGACAAGGGTTGAGCGATATGGGACCATACGAGGTTAGAGATGTTTTGGGAGTATTGGGTTTATGGATTGGTATTATAATACTGTTTTTAAATTAATGAGGGATGTGGCTGTCTAGGATGTTGTTGTATAGATTTATTAACCGGCTTGTTAATGGCTGAAATAAGTTTTTTATCATTGGGTATGATACGCGATCAAGACCGGGTGTCTTTCCGTTGAGGCTGTTTAGAGCTGCTTTAAACTCAATCAATGTGATTCTGGATTCTATTAACAATGCTTCCGGTGATGGGTTGTGGGTTAAATTCATTGAGTAGACTCTGTTCTTATTACTTTGGAATGACTCGGTAAATTTAGAGTCCGAAGACGATTCTGACCAGTGAGTGACGAGGACTTGGGCTATGGATTTTGAATTTACAATGTTTATGGATGGAGTTGTGAGAGATGTTATGCAGTGTATGACATTTCTGGTTTTTCTTCCGTAGAATGTGTTGATGTTTGCCCAGATTTTTGAGGGGCCTGAATTGGGATTGATTTCTGCAGTAAACTTTTGCAGTGAGCTGCGTTTTGCTTGTTTCAGTTCTCTTCTAAACAAAGCCTTGTTTTTCTTGAACTGTATGATGTTCTCGAGAGTTATATTTCTTCTTAGGACGTACCACGATTGGTTTTTCTTGGTTCTAAGTAGTTCGAGGGATGTGTTCCACCAAGGGACGGTTTTCTTTTTATTAAAGCTGGGGTTTGATTGTTGAATAGAGATGTTCGCACTTTGTCCTATAATTTTAATTATATTTGCTGCTTCTTGATTTAGATCGTTGCTACTTGTTCTTAGGATGTGGTATTTCTCCGTAAGGGCCGAAAAAAGTGACCAGTCAGCTGCGTCTAGTTTATATCTTGGCTGTCCATAACCTTCTCTTTCCATTACATCCTCAAACAGAGATATGTGTATGGGAAAGTGGTCGCTTCCAAAGAGATCTTCGTCTGTTTTCCACTTTGAGTGGGTGACAAGATTTGGAGTACTAATTGTGAGATCAACGTGCGTCAGCGAATTATGTGTTGAGAAGTGGGTAGGAGATCCGTCGTTAAGAGTGAGTAGGTTCGATTCAGTAATGTATTTAAATATAATGTTTCCTTTCCTATTGTTTGTAGGCGACCCCCAGCTTTGGTGCCAACTGTTGAAGTCCCCCGTTATTATCGTGTTCTCGTAGGGGTTTCCAAACATGTTAACCAAGTTATCAAGCTGAAAACTTTTATCTGGTGGGATATAGGTTGTTATTAGACGAATTTTCATTTTGGAATGTAGGACTATGCCTACTGCATCGAAATCGTGGTTCATTGTAAGACGGTCGTATTGAATAGAGTTGTGGACTAGCATTGCTACTCCACCATGTGAGTTGTTGGCTGTGTTTTTTTCTATAATTGTAAAGTTTGGGGGTATAGGGATGTTATGAAGGGAGTGGATGTGGGTTTCTTGAAGGCAGATTACTTTAGGCATATAGGATTTTAGAATAAGTTGTAAATGTATATAGTTGTTCATGTAGCCGTTGCAGTTCCATTGAATTATAAGCAGGGTCATATCTAGGGTGTAGAGTTAATCTTTTAACTAAAGAACTACTGGTGTTTTAGATTCTTAGTGTTAATAGTGGGTTTTTCGGTTTTTTCTTTGGCCTTAAGTGGTTTAGATACTACTGATTTTTCTTTATTCTGGCTTCTCAGCTTACGGTCTGATTCTGGAACGTCTTTTTTGGTGATCTTTTGGATGTAGGCATCAATTCGGTCGACCTCCATGTCTTCGTCGCCACTTTCACATTCGGTTACGGGCCGGCGGTGTGTCGCTGTCCTGGATGTAGAGGGTTCCATTTCGTCGCTTAAGATGTCATCGCAGTTTCGAATAGGTCGTTGTTGGTGTTGGGTTTTATGGTTTGCGGAGTTTTCATTGTTTTGCTCTTGAGTACTGGTTGTTTTTTGATTAGCAGCAATCTTTGCGTATGATGTGGGTTTGTGAATATGCCTGGAATGGTATATTTTTATGGCTTCCTTGAAATCAACTTTCTCGGTGACTTTAATTGCTGTAATTTCTTTTTGTTTAATAAAGGCTGGACATGATTTGTCTATTGGGCTGTGGTTGTGTTCGTCGTTTACGTCATTTCTACAATTGATGCAGAATTTGTTGTTGGAGCATTCCTCTTTGTCGGTAGTATGATCAACAGACGAGCAATTGGAGCATAGTTTTGGGCTTTTGCATGCTTTTGTTATGTGTCCCAGTCTGTGACAGTTGCGGCATTTAAGGGGCAAGGGGATGTAGGGTCGCACCTTAACACTCTCGTAGCCAATTTTCAAAGTAGGTGGTAGGCTTGTTGTTGCGAAGGTGAATTTAATAAGGCCGGTTTCAGTGGGTTTGTTATCAATAAACTTCATGATTTTTTCTACTTTCGTTACTTTTTGGGTTGAAAGCTCTCGTAGAATTTCGTCTTCCTGGATGCCTCGCAAGTCGTTTGAATAAACTACTCCTTGGGTGGAGTTAAGACTGCTGTGTTCGGATACTGTTACCGGAAAATCATGAAAAGCTTTTAGATTTAATAATCTCTGTGCTTGATATAGCCCCTTCGTTTTAATTAATAGTGTTCCAGCTCGAGTTTTTTGGCAAGATATTACTTTGCTTCCACATGTGAAATCTATCACTTTCTTGATTACAAACGGTGACACTTTTTCGAAACTGTTTTCATCGGATCTAGTTATAGCAATAAATTTCGGTTCATAAAAAGGTATCTCGTTGCACTGTGTGCGGTAGTTTAAGTCCGGCGGTCGATTCATTGCAGCTGCTTCGGGCTGGCTGCGGCCCTCCGTGGTGTGATGTTGATGTAACGGTTTCTGTGCAGAAATTGTTTTTGGTTTTCTTTTTTGGATTTTGTTTTGATTTTGGTTTTTGAAAAAGAGCTTGGGTATTGCGATCACTTGCTCTGCGATGACAAAAGTACGTCTAATCTCCTCGGAGTCAAAACGTCGACTGGAAGTTGTTATATTAATTTGTAATATTGTTAAGATATCTGAAATAAACAACATGGCATCCTTACTTTTTTTTGTTTATATTTTAATTAAGGAGTTATCGTTAACTAAAGTATAAATCGTCTGCTTTATCATGAATTAAGTGGCACACTGTATGTACATATGTACACACATGGTTGCACGTGCTTTTGTTGTCGTAGGGCAGTTATATAAAAAAGCCAATAAGAAAATCGCACACGATTTTAGTTTTTTCTACCTATTATGTTACCATGTTATTTTAAAACTTTATACATATACACATTATACATCACCTTTTCCTTGTTCTGCGCACTTAGGGAAACTGAACAATGTACGTCTGACTGGCTTCACGATAAAACTCAAGTGTCAAAAAATAAACGTATATAAGTGCAAGCGAGACAACATGATCGAAGTAGGCCAATTCGAATTTCAAATATATCTTTTTCGCTTCCACTCACGTGATTGATGTCGCCATATTGCTATATCCTCTCTTTTTCGATGTCAAAGAATTTCGGAAAAGAGAGAAATCGACAACTTGACATTTTTATACCCGTTACTCGTAGAGTAAAAGGGTATACTAGATTCGTCGGAAAGTATGTAACAGGCAAAATGAAGCGTTTCCGACCCCATAAAGTATATATATTCTTGATCAGGATCACTAGCCGAGTCGATCTAGCCATGTCCGTCTGTCCGTATGAACACTGATTTCTCGGAAACTATACAAGCTATAATGCTGGGATTAGGCTTGCAGATTCCTGAGCTTCTTACGCAGCGCAAGTTTGTTTCAGTAGAGTGCCACGCCCACTCTAACGCCCACAAACTGCCCAAAACGGTGGCTCCTACAGTTTTGATGCTAGAATAAAAATTTTAACTGAAATGTAATTTTCTCATCAATACCTATCGATTGACCCAAAAAAAAGTTGCCACGCCCACCCTAACGCACATAAACCGCCCACAAACTTCAAAAAATCGTAAATATGAACGTGGATATCTCGAAAACTATCAAAGATAGAGAATTTGGATTTCAGATTTAGATTCCGTAGCCTTATACGCAGCGCAGTTTGTTACGCGAATATGCCACGCCCACTCTAACGCCCACAAACCGCGAAAACCTGTGACGCCCACAATTTGTATTCTAGATAAAAAATTTTAACTGAAATGTATTGGTTTCGACAATACCTAACGCCCATAACGCTTAAATCTGTATACCGCCGGTAGGTGGCGCATTTTAATCTTGCTTTGCTACTTGCATATCTCTATTTAGCTGAGTAACGGGTATCTGATAGTCGAGGTACTCGACTATAGCGTTCTTCCTTGTTTGGTACTAATTTGACCTTATTTAATGGTAAAAATGACATGTTTCTAAAAATCACAAATTTACCATGCGCATATCAAATTGATCCTGGCTCGTTTTTATTTCTGTGTATCTGATGAAATCCGCTGGCCATGTCCAAACTGCTAAAGTATTTATTACCACGTAATCTATCTATCTGATCTGATATTAATGACAAGATGCTTATCGAAGTTTCATTACTCACTACATTGACAATTTGATTCATATACAGGGGTGGTCAAAAGTATTTTCACAAAACAAAAGTTAAATATACTCATAATTTGAACTTACATCTTGTTAACTTTCGCATCAATAGAAAGGTAATTTAAATGGCGTTTGAATGATAAAACACATTTCTTAACCCATTCAGTACACAGAGAGAATTATTCAAGTAATTTGCACTCAAATTGAGTATTTTTGTACTCAAAAATTCAGCATGAACAAAAATTCTCACATTGAGTGCAAAATACTCACTTTCAGTACAAATTTCTCAAAAAATTTGTACTAAAATTGAGTACATTTGTGCTCTTTTTTGAACATTTTTCCTCAATATGAGTACAAACTGCACTCATTTTAAGAAAAAAATTGGCTTGAATTTTAGAAACGAGTATCTCCCTTTCTCATACTGAGAAATTCCAAGCGCTCAAATTGAGAAACAAGTTCTTGATAGTAAACTTCTAAATTCTCAAATGAAGAACTTTTGTACTTCAACCCATTCCCAGAAAAAAGGGTAAAATATAATTTTTTTTAAAATTGTATTTTATAAAGCACTTATTCATAATATTCCTTATATTATATACTCCATATATATTCCTTAACTATTATAGAGGTTAATACAAAATTTTAAATATATTTCATTCTTATATAAGTATTTCCGTCACTTAATGTGTACGGATGTAAGGGCGGGCTTATAAATTGCGATATGTTTTTTACATAAATCTTACTCGTTATATTGCCTATTTCAAATGCCCTTAAATGGCTCACAAATTTTTCAATTTCAATTTCATAGCAAATTAGGTGCACAATGTTATTATAGGTTATTATATCAATTATTTTATAAAAATGCATATTTAATGTTTTAATTGCTAAGTAATAGTTTCGCTTATATTTAGTTCCCTTAAAATTAACAAATTTTGCTAAAATTACATTGCTACACAGAGAGAATTATTTAAGTAATTTGCACTCAAATTGAGTATTTTTGTACTCAAAAATTCAGCATGAACAAAAATTCTCACATTGAGTGCAAAATACTCACTTTCAGTACAAATTTCTCAAAAAATTTGTACTAAAATTGAGTACATTTGTGCTCTTTTTTGAACATTTTTCCTCAATATGAGTACAAACTGCACTCATTTTAAGAAAAAAATTGGCTTGAATTTTAGAAACGAGTATCTCCCTTTCTCATACTGAGAAATTCCAAGCGCTCAAATTGAGAAACAAGTTCTTGATAGTAAACTTCTAAATTCTCAAATGAAGAACTTTTGTACTTCAACCCATTCCCAGAAAAAAGGGTAAAATATAATTTTTTTTAAAATTGTATTTTATAAAGCACTTATTCATAATATTCCTTATATTATATACTCCATATATATTCCTTAACTATTATAGAGGTTAATACAAAATTTTAAATATATTTCATTCTTATATAAGTATTTCCGTCACTTAATGTGTACGGATGTAAGGGCGGGCTTATAAATTGCGATATGTTTTTTACATAAATCTTACTCGTTATATTGCCTATTTCAAATGCCCTTAAATGGCTCACAAATTTTTCAATTTCAATTTCATAGCAAATTAGGTGCACAATGTTATTATAGGTTATTATATCAATTATTTTATAAAAATGCATATTTAATGTTTTAATTGCTAAGTAATAGTTTCGCTTATATTTAGTTCCCTTAAAATTAACAAATTTTGCTAAAATTACATTGCTACACAGAGAGAATTATTTAAGTAATTTGCACTCAAATTGAGTATTTTTGTACTCAAAAATTCAGCATGAACAAAAATTCTCACATTGAGTGCAAAATACTCACTTTCAGTACAAATTTCTCAAAAAATTTGTACTAAAATTGAGTACGTTTGTGCTCTTTTTTGAACATTTTTCCTCAATATGAGTACAAACTGCACTCATTTTAAGAAATAATTTAGCTTGAATTTTAGAATCGAGTATCCCCTTTTCTCAAACTGAGAAATTTCTAGCGCTCAAAATGAGAAACAAGTTCTTGATAGTGAACTTATAAATTCTTAAATGAAGAACTTTTGCACTTAAACCCGCTCCACCCATTCCCAGAAAAAAGGTAAAATATTTTTTTTCATTTTATTTTGTAATACAGTTATATATATACAAACATATTATTTTTTATTTAAGTTTATGTTCCATGTTATGATATTATTCCCTTAGCTGTCTGGTCTAGCGAAAAGCAAAGAGGCTGAAAAGAAAACGTTATTGTTAGCAAATATTGTAAATATATATGCATATATAAATATGAAACAATAAAAGTAGAATGTTATTAAATGTACATTTAAAATGCTTGTATGTATGTATGTACATTATACATAAAAAACTAACAAAACTAGACACGTGCTTCACGCCACTTAAAATCACACATACATACATATTGATGTACACGCTTTGGCAATATTTTTGCAGTGTTTGTTTATTGTATCATTATTAAGCACATTATAAATACAGTTAAAATTAAAGAACTTACCCTCGAGGTACGGAAGGGTCGCACGAATGTCCAGTTCACTACAAAAGTTTTTTAACTTTGTGTTACGCGCACGTCTTCACTTTGCTAAATCACACGGCAAATGACAGTCACACAAATGCGGCGCGTACCACTTTACACACCCATTAGTGAGAAAGAGACAACCATACACGCAACGAACTAAAGACCGCTCATCTCTCGTCTCGTTCGCAGAACGGAATTCTCTAGAACCCATTATGAGAATTCGCAACTCATTTTTGAGTATATCGGTTACTCATATTCAGAATATTAATTCTCAAGATGGAAAATGAAGAACACATTTCCTCAAACTTAGAATTTTGTGATCAATTCAAGTTATTTTTCTTAAAATGAGTGCCACTTTTCTCAACATGAGCTTTTTCCACAAACTTTGTACTTAAATTGAGTACATCCTCAAAATGAGAATACAAATTCTCAATTTCAGAACGTCATAATTTTCTCTGTGTAGCGTTAATATTTGGCATTTCACATATTTGTTTAAAGTATGGGTAAGTAGTTAAATTGAAATGAACAACCTCATCAAAGAGAGTATAAACAGGTTCAACAATATCTTTGTGACTTAAAATAAATTTGGAAAACTTCAATCCAGACTTAATAGACAAGGACTTGGCTGGGTTTACTCTGGACGTTATGCTATTAAAATATTGTTTGGCTTCTCTGTGCTTTGCCTCATGCACCATAACTGCTTAAGAGGTCCGCAGTTTTTAATTGCTGTTGAGTAATGGAGAAGTAATGTTTGGGCTTTAAAGGCCCAAAAAGCTCCAGGTAATTTCGATGGTGCAAGCAAACAAGCCTTTGCAGCTCTCTTATATTCTCTTCAATAATAACAGGCTGTAAAAGCAAATCAAGAATATCTAGCAATGTTAGTAACAGCTCCCAGCTTCTGTTACCTTCTGGTATTAAGTCACCAATTTGTAATGTTAGGAAATGCACTAGAGAAAACATTTGAGTTGCATTCATCCCCAAATGAAAATTCTTCAGTTTTTCGAGCTCGATGCTTTTCGACTTATTTCCTATCTCAGTCTCTCCATATTTAAAAAGATTTTTCCTACAATTTAATTCATCTATAGTTATAAATTTATCTTTTATTAGAGTCAAACACATCATGCATTATATCAAAACAAATGTTTTCTACAACATGAAATAATGTTAGATCATTTAAAATGCAAACGCTCTTTACACCAGTTTCTTGAAAATTATTTAAACTTAGGGGTTTAGCATAATTAATTTTGTTTCTTAAATGGGATTCTGACTGTTCAGTATCCAGTTTCATTTCTGCTTTTGGTTTTGTACATGCTCTGCAATACATTTTGGAATTAAATGACAGCACGAAGCCATTAATTCCATTAACTGCCAAATTATCTCCAACTATCAGTCCCAAAACAAAGTGAACTGTTACTAATCCACTGTCAGTTCTTAGCTGTATACCATTTTCTAAAATTTTCAGTTCTTCTACAAGATGATAAAACGATTTTTAATTTCCGCACTTTTTAATGGCGGCTTAAGATATAAATGCGATCTGAAAGATAAAACTCACTTTCGATCGGAGGTGTGAAGGAAAAGTAGGAAATTATATGTAACAACCACATAGTGGAAACGTTCGACCGCCAAGAGGATTGTTAATTTCGAAGTCATCAAAATATAAAATGTATGGTATTACTATCTTATTCAAAAAGCGTTTTACTATATTTTTAAAAATGTTTCCATTGATAAAACTTTTCATGGTGCATTCATGGGAAATGTTTAAAATTTTTTGTAAGAAATATTTCAAAAGTTGGGGAATTTCAAAAAATTTTTGAAATATAAATACCAGTGGCATTATATAAATATGATCTGTCTGAATTCCCAAAGTAGGATTGCCTTGCAAAACTATTTCTGATACTCGTTCATCAATTTTAAATGTTCTTGCATTTCTAAAAAAATTAAGTTTTCTTAAAGTTGCAAGCAATTTAAACTCAGATCGAGTGTACTGAAAAGGCTGTTTACAAAAACAGATCAAATTTTGAAGTTCTTCATTATTAGTGCTGCCCTATTGAAACTAAAATGGTTGAAATCATATTTTGTAATTTAGATACATGTTTTCGGGGCATCGAGTTTAAGTCAGACATTTCTATTGATAGCAAAAGAGCTTTGGTTTTTAAGTCAACCAAATTATTATGGGAAGCTGTAGAACTAATGTTGCTAACAATATCATCATATCCGCCCGATGAGAAGCAAAAAATAATTTCATTGTCGACTTCAACAAAATTTTCAAAAGAAAGACTCAGAAGAAATGGAAGCCGGTTCAATCACAGTTGGTTGCTGTTCAAAAATATTCAAAGTTCCAAAGGTATAGGGGTTTGTAAAAATTTGATGACAGTTACAACGAACTGAAGCGGTTTTATTTAAGCACACAGAAATAAAAACGAGCCAGGATCAATTTGATATGCGCATGGTAAATTTGTGATTTTTAGACACATGTCATTTTTACCATTAAATAAGGTCAAATTGATACCAAACAAGGAAGAACGCTATAGTCGAGTACCTCGACTATCAGATACCCGTTACTCAGCTAAATAGAGATATGCAAGTAGCAAAGCAAGATTAAAATGCGCCACCTACCGGCGGTATACAGATTTAAGCGTTATGGGCGTTAGGTATTGTCGAAACCAATACATTTCAGTTAAAATTTTTTATCTAGAATACAAATTGTGGGCGTCACAGGTTTTCGCGGTTTGTGGGCGTTAGAGTGGGCGTGGCATATTCGCGTAACAAACTGCGCTGCGTATAAGGCTACGGAATCTAAATCTGAAATCCAAATTCTCTATCTTTGATAGTTTTCGAGATATCCACGTTCATACTTACGATTTTTTGAAGTTTGTGGGCGGTTTATGTGCGTTAGGGTGGGCGTGGCAACTTTTTTTTGGGTCAATCGATAGGTATTGATGAGAAAATTACATTTCAGTTAAAATTTTTATTCTAGCATCAAAACTGTAGGAGCCACCGTTTTGGGCGGTTTGTGGGCGTTAGAGTGGGCGTGGCACTCTACTGAAACAAACTTGCGCTGCGTAAGAAGCTCAGGAATCTGCACGCCAAATCTCAATAGCCTAGCTCCCATAGTTTCCGAGATCTCAGCGTTCATCCGGACAGACAGACGGACAGACGGACATGGCTAGATCGACTCGGCTAGTGATCCTGATCAAGAATATATATACTTTATGGGGTCGGAAACGCTTCCTTCTGCCTGTTAAATACTTTCCGACGAATCTAGTATACCCTTTTACTCTACGAGTAACGGGTATAAAAATGTCAAGTTGTCGATTTCTCTCTTTTCCGAAATTCTTTGACATCGAAAAAGAGAGGATATAGCAATATGGCGACATCAATCACGTGAGTGGAAGCGAAAAAGATATATTTGAAATTCGAATTGGCCTACTTCGATCATGTTGTCTCGCTTGCACTTATATACGTTTATTTTTTGACACTTGAGTTTTATCGTGAAGCCAGTCAGACGTACATTGTTCAGTTTCCCTAAGTGCGCAGAACAAGGAAAAGGTGATGTATAATGTGTATATGTATAAAGTTTTAAAATAACATGGTAACATAATAGGTAGAAAAAACTAAAATCGTGTGCGATTTTCTTATTGGCTTTTTTATATAACTGCCCTACGACAACAAAAGCACGTGCAACCATGTGTGTACATATGTACATACAGTGTGCCACTTAATTCATGATAAAGCAGACGATTTATACTTTAGTTAACGATAACTCCTTAATTAAAATATAAACAAAAAAAAGTAAGGATGCCATGTTGTTTATTTCAGATATCTTAACAATATTACAAATTAATATAACAACTTCCAGTCGACGTTTTGACTCCGAGGAGATTAGACGTACTTTTGTCATCGCAGAGCAAGTGATCGCAATACCCAAGCTCTTTTTCAAAAACCAAAATCAAAACAAAATCCTAAAAAGAAAACCAAAAACAATTTCTACACAGAAACCGTTACATCAACATCACACCACGGAGGGCCGCAGCCAGCCCGAAGCAGCTGCAATGAATCGACCGCCGGACTTAAACTACCGCACACAGTGCAACGAGATACCTTTTTATGAACCGAAATTTATTGCTATAACTAGATCCGATGAAAACAGTTTCGAAAAAGTGTCACCGTTTGTAATCAAGAAAGTGATAGATTTCACATGTGGAAGCAAAGTAATATCTTGCCAAAAAACTCGAGCTGGAACACTATTAATTAAAACGAAGGGGCTATATCAAGCACAGAGATTATTAAATCTAAAAGCTTTTCATGATTTTCCGGTAACAGTATCCGAACACAGCAGTCTTAACTCCACCCAAGGAGTAGTTTATTCAAACGACTTGCGAGGCATCCAGGAAGACGAAATTCTACGAGAGCTTTCAACCCAAAAAGTAACGAAAGTAGAAAAAATCATGAAGTTTATTGATAACAAACCCACTGAAACCGGCCTTATTAAATTCACCTTCGCAACAACAAGCCTACCACCTACTTTGAAAATTGGCTACGAGAGTGTTAAGGTGCGACCCTACATCCCCTTGCCCCTTAAATGCCGCAACTGTCACAGACTGGGACACATAACAAAAGCATGCAAAAGCCCAAAACTATGCTCCAATTGCTCGTCTGTTGATCATACTACCGACAAAGAGGAATGCTCCAACAACAAATTCTGCATCAATTGTAGAAATGACGTAAACGACGAACACAACCACAGCCCAATAGACAAATCATGTCCAGCCTTTATTAAACAAAAAGAAATTACAGCAATTAAAGTCACCGAGAAAGTTGATTTCAAGGAAGCCATAAAAATATACCATTCCAGGCATATTCACAAACCCACATCATACGCAAAGATTGCTGCTAATCAAAAAACAACCAGTACTCAAGAGCAAAACAATGAAAACTCCGCAAACCATAAAACCCAACACCAACAACGACCTATTCGAAACTGCGATGACATCTTAAGCGACGAAATGGAACCCTCTACATCCAGGACAGCGACACACCGCCGGCCCGTAACCGAATGTGAAAGTGGCGACGAAGACATGGAGGTCGACCGAATTGATGCCTACATCCAAAAGATCATCAAAAAAGACGTTCCAGAATCAGACCGTAAGCTGAGAAGCCAGAATAAAGAAAAATCAGTAGTATCTAAACCACTTAAGGCCAAAGAAAAAACCGAAAAACCCACTATTAACACTAAGAATCTAAAACACCAGTAGTTCTTTAGTTAAAAGATTAACTCTACACCCTAGATATGACCCTGCTTATAATTCAATGGAACTGCAACGGCTACATGAACAACTATATACATTTACAACTTATTCTAAAATCCTATATGCCTAAAGTAATCTGCCTTCAAGAAACCCACATCCACTCCCTTCATAACATCCCTATACCCCCAAACTTTACAATTATAGAAAAAAACACAGCCAACAACTCACATGGTGGAGTAGCAATGCTAGTCCACAACTCTATTCAATACGACCGTCTTACAATGAACCACGATTTCGATGCAGTAGGCATAGTCCTACATTCCAAAATGAAAATTCGTCTAATAACAACCTATATCCCACCAGATAAAAGTTTTCAGCTTGATAACTTGGTTAACATGTTTGGAAACCCCTACGAGAACACGATAATAACGGGGGACTTCAACAGTTGGCACCAAAGCTGGGGGTCGCCTACAAACAATAGGAAAGGAAACATTATATTTAAATACATTACTGAATCGAACCTACTCACTCTTAACGACGGATCTCCTACCCACTTCTCAACACATAATTCGCTGACGCACGTTGATCTCAAAATTAGTACTCCAAATCTTGTCACCCACTCAAAGTGGAAAACAGACGAAGATCTCTTTGGAAGCGACCACTTTCCCATACACATATCTCTGTTTGAGGATGTAATGGAAAGAGAAGGTTATGGACAGCCAAGATATAAACTAGACGCAGCTGACTGGTCACTTTTTTCGGCCCTTACGGAGAAATACCACATCCTAAGAACAAGTAGCAACGATCTAAATCAAGAAGCAGCAAATATAATTAAAATTATAGGACAAAGTGCGAACATCTCTATTCAACAATCAAACCCCAGCTTTAATAAAAAGAAAACCGTCCCTTGGTGGAACACATCCCTCTAACTACTTAGAACCAAGAAAAACCAATCGTGGTACGTCCTAAGAAGAAATATAACTCTCGAGAACATCATACAGTTCAAGAAAAACAAGGCTTTGTTTAGAAGAGAACTGAAACAAGCAAAACGCAGCTCACTGCAAAAGTTTACTGCAGAAATCAATCCCAATTCAGGCCCCTCAAAAATCTGGGCAAACATCAACACATTCTGCGGAAGAAAAACCAGAAATGTCATACACTGCATAACATCTCTCACAACTCCATCCATAAACATTGTAAATTCAAAATCCATAGCCCAAGTCCTCGTCACTCACTGGTCAGAATCGTCTTCGGACTCTAAATTTACCGAGTCATTCCAAAGTAATAAGAACAGAGTCTACTCAATGAATTTAACCCACAACCCATCACCGGAAGCATTGTTAATAGAATCCAGAATCACATTGATTGAGTTTAAAGCAGCTCTAAACAGCCTCAACGGAAAGACACCCGGTCTTGATCGCGTATCATACCCAATGATAAAAAACTTATGTCAGCCATTAACAAGCCGGTTAATAAATCTATACAACAACATCCTAGACAGCCACATCCCTCATTAATTTAAAAACAGTATTATAATACCAATCCATAAACCCAATACTCCCAAAACATCTCTAACCTCGTATGGTCCCATATCGCTCAACCCTTGTCTTTCGAAAGTGCTAGAGAAAATCATAGCTAACCGACTCTGGTGGCTTGCAATAAACTGCAAACTCCTCGATAGTCGACAGCTCGGTTTTCGAAAGGGCATGTCCGTATCTGAATGCCTAACTCTGTTAGACTACCAGACTACCGCAGCCCTATCAACCAGAAGCCACATATCAATTATTAGTCTCGACTTCGAAAAAGCTTACGACAAAATAGGAATTCATGCAATAATAGACGAGTTACAGAGATGGAAAATCGGACCAAAATTGTTGAATTACGAAAAGAACTTCCTAACCAATCGCAAGATAAAAGTCAAAGTGAGCAACACCTTTTCTGAAGACAGACCACTGTACAATGGGATCCCTCAAGGTTCACCACTGTCCGTAATTCTCTTTTTAATATCGTACAACAAACTATGCCGCACCATTGAAGTCCATAGGGAATTCAAATTCTTTTCCTATGCAGACGACTTCACTATGCTGAAGAAAATTCATAAAAATGTAAACACAATGCCTATAAACAGCCTATTCACAGACATTTTAAGCTGGTGTGACTACTCAGGAGCGAAACTCTCCGTGCAAAAATGCAAACATCTGCATATCTGCCGGAAACATAGGTGTAATTTTACAATCACATCACAAGCATACTCTCTTAACCAAGCTAATTCCCTTAAAATCCTTGGCCTTACCATATCAAGTAGGTACAGGTGGAAAGATCACATAGACACTCTGGCAGTAGAACTTTCAAAAAGACTCAACATAATTAAATGGTTAGGCAATCGTAAATACAACTGCGACACCAGAACTTTAATAAATACAATAAACGCTCTTGTAATGTCCAAGGTTGACTACTGTCTCCCATTTTATGGGAATTGCCCTCTCTCTTGTCTAAGAAAACTCAAAACTATCTACCATGCAGCTTTAAGACTTGCTTTTGGAGCACCACGTACAACTCCAATCAATAACCTTCTAATTGAATCCGATATTAAGCCTATCGAGACTAGACTTGAGCTGACCACTGCGCGGATTTGTAAGGTTTTCTCATTCGCCAAAAATACGCCACTTCAAACCGTCCTTCAAAAGATAAAGAACGCTAAAAGAAAACCCAGAATCCCTTCAATCCTACATAAAGCGTCAGAATTTGTCCTCGAAAATGGAATAAACAGCACTTCAGTTAAATTAAGGAAACAGAACACCCACCATGGTCCTTCTCAGAAGATAAAATAGACTTAACACTACATTACACAACTAAATCGATCACTCCTGCAACTGTATTCCAAACAAAGTTCCTCTCCCTTAAAGAACTCTACAATAACTACGCATTCATATACACAGATGGATCCAAGTCTGGGCACGGAGTATCTTATAGCACCACTACGGACACACGCATCATTAAAACAGCACTCCTACCAGCACATAGCTCTATCTTCACGGCACAAGTGGCAGCTATTTATGCAGCGTGCGAATACGCTGTTTCACAAAAGAAGAGATTCGTCATTTGCTCGGACTCACTATCATCACTGCAATCAATAGCCAACATAAGCAATCAATCCTTCTATACCGCTCGAATTAGAGATATCCTCAACAGCAATCAATCGTACATAAAATTATTATGGATCCCAGAACACACAAACATAACTGGAAACGACACAGCTGACGCAGCTGCGAAGGAAGCTCACTTATTTCCACAGTTCTACGAAAACAATTACAACTACAAGGACACACAACTATTTATCAAACAAAAATTCAAAAAACAATTCGCATCCCTATGGGAAAATACTTCAGACCACTATAAACTTATCAACCCAAACAAACTATCCTTAAAAAATTACAACATAAAAGAAAACAACTTTAACCGCCAAGACTTGGTTAAGTTTTCAAGACTAAGGCTGGGACACTCAAAGCTCACGCACGAACACATAAAAAAACAAGGAAGAACGCTATAGTCGAGTACCTCGACTATCAGATACCCGTTACTCAGCTATATGGAGATATGCAAGCAGCAAAGCGAGATTAAAATGCGCCACCTACCGGCGGTATACAGATTTAAGCGTTATGGGCGTTAGAGTGGGCGTGGATCAATCGATAGGTATCGACGAGACCAATACATTTTAGTTAAAATTTTTTATCTAGCATGAAAATTGTGGGCGTCACAGGTTTTCGCGGTTTGTGGGCGTTAAAGTGGGCGTGGCAAACTTTTTTTTGGGTCAATCGATAGGTATTGATGAGAACAATACATTTCAGTTAAAATTTTTATTCTAGCATCAAAACTGTAGGAGCCACAGTTTTGGGCGGTTTGTGGGCGTTAGAGTGGGCGTGGCACTGTGCCGAAACAAACTTGCGCTGCGTAAGAAGCTCAGGAATCTGCACGCCAAATCTCAATAGCCTAGCTCCCATAGTTTCCGAGATGTCAGCGTTCATCCGGACGGACAGACAGACGGACAGACGGACAGACGGACATGGCTAGATCGACTCGGCTAGTGATCCTGATCAAGAATATATATACTTTGTGGGGTCGGAAACGCTTCCTTCTGCCTGTTACATACTTTCCGACGAATCTAGTATACCCTTTTACTCTACGAGTAACGGGTATAAAAACAATCAGCACCGCAATGTGGGCGCTGCAACACAACGATCACAATCAAACACATTCTCCTAGAATGTCCTCTCTTTCTATCGGAAAGAAACAAGTTCCTACCCTCAAACCCGTCTGAACTCCTTACTCCCAACACCCTAAATATCATAGCTTCCATGAATTTTCTAAAGGCAATTAAATTATACCATGTAATTTAAAACCTAGACATAGTCTAAATGTAAAAATGTAAATTGTAATATAACAAACGTAGCTTAAGGCCACAGTAGCTATAGCTGCAATAAAAAGCATAGGTTATAGGCAATTTCTCAATTGCCTTTTAACCTGAGAATAAATAAATAAAAAATATAACAACTTTTTCCCTTAGTTTACTTAGAAATTAGAAAAAACTTAAAAACTTTATACATTTTGTTCCACAAAAGTGATGTTACATTTAAGAATAATCGCGCTCGTTTCTGTTCTGTTTTGACAGTTGTAACGGCGCTTTTTTCCTATGTTTTTGTGTGCCTTCCTTTGCATTGGTGCAATTCTTGGAATATCAAACTTGAGTAGGAGCCACAAAAATGTCGCGTAAAGAGCTTACGGTTGAGGAAAGAAAAATAATTTTAAATTTACACGTAAAAGAAAGAAAATCCTATGCAGAAATAGCGAAAATTATGTCTAGAAGCCGGTCCACAATCCAACATGTGATAGGGCGTTTTAAAAACGAGGGTCGGATTGAAAATACTCGAAGAAGTGGCCGTCCACCAAAATTGAATGATAGGGACAAACGCACCATAAAACACATTGTGGACAAGGATCCTTTCCAAAGTGCCGTAAAAATAAGTGAAGTTGTAAAGACAAGTCTAGATAAGGATGTCCACCCAGAAACAATCCGTAGGACAATAAAAGAATTCGGCTTTGGCTCATATACACCACGCAAGAAGCCGCACGTCTCAAAAAAAAATCGCCTTCAGAGACTTGAATTCGCTAAAACGTACAAAAGTCATCCGGTTGAGTTCTGGAGAAATGTTATTTTCACTGACGAGTCGAAATATAATATATTTGGATCAGATGGCCGTTTTAAGGTTTGGCGGCGACCTGGAGATGCCTATAAACCAAAATATACGATTAAGACCGTAAAGCATGGTGGAGGAGGAGTAATGGTTTGGGGTTGTATGGGCTCTGCAGGCGTCGGGAACATGGAATTCATTTACGGAATCATGGATCACAAAATGTATATCGAGATCCTTAAAAGGAACTTAAAAGAAAGCGCAGATAAGCTTGGAATGGAATCATCTTTTTACTTTTACCAAGATAATGATCCGAAACACACGGCCTTAAATACTCGCCTCTGGCTGCTGTATAATGTTCCGCACCTGCTTAAACCACCTCCGCAGAGTCCCGACCTAAACCCCATAGAGCACGTATAGAATCAACTGGAAAAAAACATTAGGGGTCGCGAGATTCGGAAGAAAACGGATCTAAAGGCAGCGCTACAGGAGGAGTGGGACAAAATGGACCCATCTTATCTGGAAGCATTAGTTTCATCCATGCCAAGACGACTTAATGAGGTCATTAAAATGAAGGGATACCCCACAAAATATTAAATTTAATTTAAAGCTGTGAAATTAACTTTTAAGTTAACTTAATAGAAAGTGTATCATCACTTTTGTAGAACAAAATGTGTTACGTTTTTAAGTTTTTTCTAATTTCTAAGTAAACCAAAGGAAAAAATTGTTATTTTAATTTGTAATATTGTTAAGATATCTGAAATAAGCAACATGGCATCCTTACTTTTTTTGTTTATTTTTTAATAAAGGAGTTATCGTTAACTAAAGTATAAATCGTCTGCTGTATCATGAATTAAGTGGCACACTGTACGTATGCGTAAACGTGTCAGCGTGAAAACAAAATTAATAAGTATGTACATCTAACAATAAACTTAATTGCATTTAAGCAAAAACATATTTTAAAATGCGCTTAAATTTATGTTTAGAATCTAAACTTTAGATGTATGAACACGCCTTTTAATTATTTTTTCTACGCCGCCCTGCAAAGTCGCTTCTCATGTACATATGTACATATGTATGTATAGACAGATGCACGTGATTTTCATTGCTTTTCATAAAATTTTGCATTTTCTTTAGTGTCTTTCACAAATTATTTGTTATTACTCAATTAATCAAGATTTCAAATTTTAGCCAGATCTTTCAAGCTTATGTGGTGGATGACGAACTGGAATCTTTTAAGATTGTATAAAAACTATAAATATAAGTGAATCACAATTAAGAAATTTTAGTTGATAAGTATACACAAGTACGAAAAAAAGACCCAATGCAAATATCTAAAATAATGTGTAAATAAGAATTACTGCAAATATTTTGAACAAACTGTAAATAGGTAATAAAACGTATAATAACAAAATTTTGGTATATTATTTTTTATTTAAATTTGTCTTTGAGATTATATCAAATTAACAATAATATAAATGTGGTATTTTTAATATTCAATCTACTACAATGTACATTTGAAATTATAATATAAAATGTACAATAATATCAAATTTACAACAAAATGATTTTTAAAAAATTGATACCGCTTAATGTGAAAATGATATTAACGAAATATCGTTTTTACCATTTCGAACATATCAAATTGATATGCGCCGTATCAAGGCCGAATTGATACTGGATTTCATCAAATTGACCATCATATCATATCAATTTTTTTTTCTGTGCAATGCACTTTTCGGAAATGGCTCACCAAATCTCGAGGAGTATCGAAAGAATTGAAACATTTAAAGCAAACAAACATTTTGGCTTTATTTTGATAAGTCGAAATAGGTTGTAATAATAATACAGATAAAGATGATTTTAAAAAGTTCAGTAGCAAAGCCAGAGATGAGGATTTTGAATCTTAGATTATGTCAAGGTTAAAAAAAATTTTTTCCACTTGGAAAAGTTTGAAGCACATATCAAAACTTTCTAAGAATGAAGAAAACTTTACCAATCGTTTTTCAAAATAAACATAAAATGATTTTATGTCCGAATCCTCCAATCCTTCCACTATTAAAAGTGGCTGCAACTTCATTCCTGCGTTGTAGTATTTGCTTATCATCGTATTGATTTTAGTCTGGTAGTTGTTCAGATTGGTTAATTTGAGGACCATGCTCTCCTGACAATCCGAAATTGTCTCCTTCCTGATTTTTTTTCCCATATGATCCGAAAAACGACAAGTCGTTGGAAGGACAGCATTGAGAAGAATTGTGTAAAGATAATCCTTCGTGTCTGAAAAACGAGATTTACTTACATAAAAATATTTCAAAACCATTTCAAAAATACTTTACCAACGTGGGAAGTCTCGCAAATTTGAGTTAGCAGCTTCTTGCAGTACTCATTTGTTATGTTTTCCATATAATAACCGAAAATCTTTGATTTAAAGTTATCCCATTGAGAAAAAGCAAGTTTTGCATTTTTGGGTATAGCAAACTGAAATCAATGTTAATCTAAAAGTAAGAAATTTAAAATTGAAACTTTGTTAAGATATGTAAAATAATAATTTAATTCAAACTTACCAGATCGGTTACTTTAGCGTGGCTAAATTGTGTTCACTGCTGAAAGAATGTTACACTGTCCATTTCCTTAGACTCCCGCTGACTAAGAGGAAAAGTATCCTTCCAGTTGGCACAGACTAAATCCCAATCTGAGCAGTCTCTATTTAGCAATGCTTTCTTTGCTGCTGCCTCGAATTCGTCGATTTCAAAAACTTGTGAATTTGCTTGAATAGAAGAATTCTCGTCCATCGTAGGTAACTTAACCTTTTTAGATAGCTTTCGGCTACGCATATATATATATATATCTATGTACGAATGTATGTGTGACTGCAACTGAAGCACCGTGCTTCATGCAAATTATAGTCACACATAAATTCGTACATGTTGATGTACGTGCATGTACATCATGCTTAGGCAACATTTTTGCAGCGTATGTTATTGTTGGGTAAAGGAGCACGTGTTAAATGTTTTAGCTATTTCAATGGACATATGTACATATATGTATATACATATGTACATATGCATGTAATTATAAACTTGTAGTTGTTTTTTTAATGCACTTTATTTTAGATTCACATTGTTGCTTAACATACACCACTTTTATGTACATACATACGTGTATACATATATTCTTTTGCATCTAACCATGCAACTACACACCTGATCATATTAATAGGTACACACATCAACTCTGACTTAAAGGTAACAAAATAAAGATTTATTCATTGTTTCAAACTTAATATTTGTTCTCTATTTGTTTTTAATAAAATAAACTTAACTGTAACATAGGATAATAATAAAACATAAAAGAGATCATTTGTGTGTCAGATACGTTTTCAGTGTGATCATAATAATAGGTACACTTCATGTGTTGGTAAGAAAAAAAATTTTAATTTCCATTTCGTATTATTTTTTTAGGTAAATTAGTATTTTCTTACTTAGTATCCAGTGTCTCCACCTCTACTTTTGGCCACTACTGCTATTCTTTTTGGCATACTTTTAATAAGATCCTGGCAGGTCTCTACGGGTGTCTCATACCACAGTTTTTGGACACCTTCCCATAAGTTTTGTTTATTTGAAAGTGAATGCTTCGCCAATTTTTTTTTTAAGTCTCCCCACAAGTTTTCAATGGGGTTAAGGTCGGGGGATTGGCTTGGCCACTTCAGAACGTCAACTTTTTGGTCCTCGAAAAATTTAAATAACAGCCTTGATGTGTGTTTTGGATCATTATCTTGCTAAAATACCCAACGTAATGGCATATTTTCCTCAGCATACGGTACCATAACTGTTTCCAATATAGATTTGTACTCTTCAGCATTCATTTTGTTCGTAGTCTGATAAATTCAACCTACGCCGTACCAGGAGAAGCAACCCCATACCATTATATTGCCACCTCCATGTTTAACTTTTTTTTTTTGTAAACCGTGGATGGAATTCCTTTCCGTTAGGGCGTCGATCATTCCTTTCACAGTCATCTCCAAACAAATTAATCTTGGTTTCTGTTTCTATGTTTCTGCATCCTACCCAGTCTTTGTGGTCCCTTGAAAAAGTTTGAATCATGGTGATATTTTTTTTGCGCATAAGTGGGACTTTTCTGGCAATTCTTCCTGGTAGGCTGGAATCTTGTAGTCGTCTTCGGATAGTTGGAGCACTAACTGAATTCCCAATTTCGGCTGCAATAGCCTTCGATGACTTAAATGGGTCCTTTTTGCTCAAAGTTACTATGTAGTGCTCAAGGGTTTTTGTTGTTTTTAGTGGCCTTTCACGGGTTTCCTGTCTTGGTTTTCTTTCTAATGCATTTTTAACAAAATGATGAGACCTGTTCATTAATTTGGCGATGGCTCGTAATAATTTGCCTTCTTTTTTCAGACTAAGAACCAATCGAGCTTCTTCCTTAGTACAATGAGAATTTCGACTCATTTTTTCTAAAAAAAAATAATTATTTAATTCTCGGTATTGACAGAAGCTATACTTAATTTACCTTTAGTTACCAAAAGATCACTGATTACAAAATAATTCACTCGATACTTGTGAGAAACGGAGACTGTACCTAGTATTATGATCAGCCGAAATGTGTGGTGGACTCGCAATTAATAGAAAAGCTTTGATATACGGGGCAGCCAATCTTTCAACTTTTTGTCACAGTGTCGCCAGACATTGACAACAAAAAACCAAAAATTAAAAAGTTGTCAACACTAAAAGTACCAAAAACCATTTATAAATAAGAAATTCCGGTGTGTACCTATTAACATGATCAGGTGTGTATGTATATACGCATGTACATATATGTACTCTTGCACCTTTTTTCCGTGATGCACTTTACAAAAACAAATTAGATTAAAAAACTTACCCTCAGGGTACGAAAGGGCCGATAGAAGGTCCAACTCCTCCGGTCATCTCTCGTCTCGTTCGCAGAACGGAACTCTCTAGAACTAATTATGAGAATTATCAACTCATTTTTGAGTTTATCGATTACTCATAATGAGAATATTAATTCTCAAGTTTGAAACTGAAGAACACATTTCCTCAAACTTAGAATTTTGTGATCAATTCAAGTTCTTTTTCTTAAAATGAATGCAACTTTTCTCATCATGAGTTTTTTCCACAAATTTTGTACTTAAATTGAGTACATCCTTAAAATGAGAATACAAATACTCAATTTGAGAACGTCATAATTTTCTCTGTGTACTTATTGAAAAGGACGAATTTGTGTGAAAATTTACTTTTTAAATTTACTTTATAAAAATCATAAAAATTATAAGCAAAATCATTTTTGAAAAATTCTTTTTGCAGTTCTTTTATTTTTGTTTGAAGAAACTCTTTGCACCAAAAAATTTAAAATTTCAAGTCGAGGAAAAAAGTTAAGAAAGTAGATTTTGACACAAATTCGTCCTTTTCAATAAGTACTGAATGCGCTAGGAAATGTATTGTATCATTCAAACGGCATTTAAATTACCTTTCCATTGATGCCAAAGTTAACAAGATGTAAGTTCAAATTATGAGTATATTTAACTTTTGTTTTGTGAAAATACTTTTGACCACCCTTGTACATTGTGTATTTACTTGCATCTATCATGACACCAAAACCTAGCTGCAATATTTCTCGCCCAATTAGAATATCGCACTTAAGATAATTATCCATTACTACTTGAAAAGGGACTTCTAAATTAAATTCGGAAATATTTACAGTTGCCAATATTTGTAAGTTACTTTAAACAATGTTATCACCTATTCCTCTTTATTATAAATCCTTTTTCCAGCCAGCTTGTTGCAGAGTTTTTCCTTGACCAAAGAGCATTCGGCATCCGAATCGAAGAAGAGATAAAACTCTCACCCATTTGCTTCATAAAAGTTGTCGCTCACTACACTAAAGAAGCAGCCATCTCCTCTTGGCTCTTTCCTTTCCACTTCGTCAGCAGTGACGTCACCAGCCTGCTGTCATATACTGACAAGGACTCGTTTGCGTTCTGTCGTCCGTTGAGAATATTGAGCAATACGGCAGACGGTGGCTCGATGCCCTCATAGCGGTGTAAAAACATATCCATGACATTCCGAAGCAAATTTGGGATAGCCATTGCGAAGAGTTTCCAAGCAGCGATTTGCTAAGCGCCATGACTAGTGCTCCTCCTTCCAGTGGACACTCGGATATGATCATATCCACTGTTTTACACCACGCTGCTGCATCGGCCCCAGGCACATCAGGAGAGAGAGAGAATTATTCAAGTAATTTGCACTTAAATTGAGTATTTTTGTACTGAAAAATTCAGCATGAACAGAAATTCTCACTTTGAGTGCAAATTACTTGAATAATTCTCTCTGTGTATGTTTAAAATACTCACTTTCAGTATAAATTTCTCAAAAAATTTGTACTTAAATTGAGTACATTTGTGCTCTTTTTTGAACATTTTTCCTCAATATAAGTACAAACTGCACTCATTTGAAGAAAAAAATTTTAATTAATTTAAATTTTAGAAACGAGTATCCCCTTTTCTCATACTGAGAAATTTTAAGCGCTCAAATTGAGAAAGAAGTTCTTGATAGTAAACTTCTTAATTCTCAAATGAAGAACTTTTTGTACTTTAGCTCATTTCACCCATTTCCAGAAAAAAGGGTAAAATATTTTTTTAATTTTATTTTATAAAGCACTTATACATAAATATACATAGTATTTATTCCTTAATTTATTTATTATAGAGCTTAATAACAAAATTAAAGAAAAATTTCATTTGTATATATGTAAGTATAAGAACAAAGAGGCTGAAAAATAAACTTCGTTAGCAATTAATTTCATAACAATTAGCTCTTACCTGTTTCAGAAATAAGTTTCCATTTCAAAATGAACGTTTGGGAGCTACTGTAGCCAAAGTGTTTTGGCCTGACTTGTGCTAAAAGTTTTTTTAAAATATTTTTCTTATAATACCAGGAGTACATATGTATGTATGTACATCAAAATGTTCGATTGTAACATAAATTCGTACATGTTGATGTACATGCATGTAGATCATACATACGTTTTAAATTAGTTGCATGAAGCAGCACTTGTCTTGCATTCTTAGATTCGTCGGAAAGTATGTTACAGGCAGAAGGAAGCGTTTCCGACCCCATAAAGTATATATATTCTTGATCAGGATCATTAGCCGAGTCGATCTAGCCATGTCCGTCTGTCCGGATGAACGCTGAGATCTCGGAAACTATAAGAGCTAGGCTATTGAGATTTGGCTTGCAGATTTCTGAGCTTCTTACGCAGAGCAAGTTTGTTTCATCAATGTGCCACGCCCACTCTTACGCCCACAAACCGCCCAAAACTGTGACTCCTTCAGTTTTGATGGTAGAATAAAAATTTTAACTGAAATGTATTGTTCTCATCAATACCTATCAATCGACCCAAAAAAATTTGCCACGCCCACTCTAACGCCCATAACGCTTAAATATTTCTACCGCCGGTAGGTGGCGCATTTCAATCACGCTTTGCTGCTTGCATATCTCCATTTCCCTTTGGTCCCTTTAGCTGAGTAACGGGTATCTGATAGTCGAGGTACTCGACTATAGCGTTCTTCCTTGATTTTCAATACAGTGTTGATTTCACCCCAATTTTTAATAATGGACTTTACCATTTTGTAATGTTAGTTCCATGTAGTCGGGCACTGGCTTATTACTGAACTTGGAAGCAAATGCTGCAAATTGGTTTTTTTTTGCCTTACAACTTTTTTACAAGACTCTAAGACACCTGAAAGTTCGGTAGTGCCAAGATAGGATTTTTCCAAAACATTTGAAAATAAATGGCTGCTACAATTAAGGCGAATATTTGTCTCTAAAGTAGGGATGTCGGAAATATATCAAAATATCGATATTTTTTCTCTTAAAAAAATATTATCATCGCGATATTTTTTGGGCAAAAAAAGACGATTTTGACGATATTTTTTTATGATATTTCCGATTTTTTATGTTTGGTCACTCTTAAGCCAGAAAGCAAAGTGAGAAGTGTATGTGAAAATGAGTGCGGCAAAAGATTTTTATACAGAATCAAATGCTACTTCTGCGAAATGCACACAGAAATGCTCTCAGTGGAGGAGCTTAATATTTGTCGCGATTTTTGCCATGTTCTCCAACCTTTTAAAGAAGCCACTGATAATGTGAGCGGCGATTCTTACGTGACCGTCAGCTTAGTGATTCCTATGATTTCTATGATTAATACAAAATTAAAAGAAGCTAATATGGTTACCGCTGAGGGCATTCTAACAAAAGATACCCCTCTACAAATATCACAAAAGCGATTGATTGGTTTGCTGCAGAATAACATACTCATGAAAGCCACAATGCTTGATCCTCGATTTAAAAAAATGAATTTCGATATGCCTCTTCACGTAAAAAATGTCACTGATGAAATCATAAAGCAGATGGTTGAAAAAAAGCGATCAGAAATACTGCCTTCGTCTGTAGAAGAAATGGATTGCGGAGAACAGGACATGGTCGCTTTAAGCATACAGGAATCTTTTCTAGATCTGCACAACAGGACCATAGAGCTCCGAGACTCTGTAGATCTCTCAAAAATCAACTATGCCCATGCTAGCGAAGGTGGCATTAAGTTGCCTGATCACGCCTGGTAGTTCGGTTTCATCGGAACGGTTGGCTTCTGCCATAAAATGTGTTGTTTGTGACTCCCGTAGTCGTATGACAGACCAGCATGTAACCGAACGAGTTTTTCTTAAATCATTAAAAACAGATTTGTTTGCGAATTAATTAAAAACAAGTATAAATGTATGTAATTTCATGAATTATAATTAAAAACAATAAGTTCAAATGAATGTAATCAGTATCTTTATAAATAAAATTGAAAACAATGGGCTGTGCCATATCCCTAATAATTTTGTTATTTTATTTATTTATTTATCTAATGCTAACAAATAGTATTCAACTAAGCGCTAACAGTGGTTTTTTTTGGAGCCATAGCAGCTTAGGCCTTTGACTCGGGGCTTAAGTTGTAAGTTTACTGTGAGATTATATACATATTTACAAGATTATACTATTTATGGGATCCTTAGATTCTAATTGTATTTACATTGATGTTTATTTATATTTTGTGCATTATTTTTGAACTTTTTAGGAACTTTATGATGTTGTGGGAGTTTGAGTTTAAGGGATTGGCTATTATTTTCTTATTATTTTTTATAAAATACCTATAAAAGACCCAAATTTACAGCAACAAGACACCATTTTTTTAAATTTAGCTAAACATTAAAAAATATAAAAAAAAATCGATATATCGATATTTTTTATGATATTTCTTAATATTATCGTGTGATATTTTTCAAACAGCAAGTATCATCGATACGATATTTTTTCAAAATCCAACAACCCTACTCTAAAGCCTAGTACTCAGATCGGCTAAGAGTTTCACTAGTCGAAAAATCTTATTCTTTGTAGTGTGACCGAAGTTTTCAAAGTTTACCCGCCATGCATGTAACATGGACTTACTGTCAAGCAGCTGAGCTTGTTGTCAAACGGAAAACAAATGAATTGGAATTTCAATTTCAATTTAAAAAAGAAGAGTCTGCTAGTGCACAAAGAAATTAAAATAAAAAATGAAATTTTCAAAGAATGTTTTTATTCCTTCTCGGCCCACGGATGCTTCGCCATCTTTCCCGCGCCATCGTACTCCAGCTCCGAGCTGGCCAATAATGGCTGGTGATGGCTCCTCCAGCTGTCCCTTCGCGGGCAACATTGTTTTCTCCCCCCTATAGAAGCCGGCGAGACCTCCATCTCCGCTTTAGCTGTCAAGTAGCTGGTGGAGGTGGAGTCCTCAATGGAGAGCTCGTCGGAGATCGAGCGATGTCCCATGTTCCTTCCCACTGGGATTTTCTAGTGGTTCTCCTCCAGCACTTTAACTATTTTGCGGATTTACCCCGTTGTGGTATTGCTTCCTGTCGGTCAAGTCCCACAATAATGGGCAACAGCTTGGATTAGGCGACTTTTTTCATTTGCACTGACCTCCTTTAGTCGTTTTGGGTGTTTTTCTTCCATTTTTTATTTTTAAATTCCCCACCGCCTCTGCACGAACACCGCCACAGATCAAATTTCTTATTCTTTGGGCCGCGGCTAACGGCGTTCATCGAAAATTCACTGTCGATATCTGGTATTTTTTCTGGTATTTCCTTAGCTCATCTGAGTACCGCGCTGAAAAACAGACTCGACGAAAAGCTTTAGCCGCCTGTTTGCCTGTCGCTCACTTCTATGGTTAGCTCGCGGTTTTCGTCAATGTGAGTACTAGGCTTAACGCTTTTACCATGTTGGAGCCATGTAACGCCAAGAAAGTTGCAGGGTTGTAGGCTTGTAGATGCGAATCTTCTACGTCGATGTGTTCCCCATATGTAGCCCCAATCTTGAATAAAAACTTTACTGGTTTTAGAAATCAACCTCCTTGCACAGCTGTAAATGTTCGGCAGTCTTCAACAATCCATGTTGTGCATTTATCATTTGTCCTAAGTTGTTCTAAGTTCTGAGCGTTGACGTCTGCCTAAGTTGCTTGCAACAGCTATGTCGCATTAAATTTGATGTCTGGCTTGCAGTGTAATTTAAAACTTTTGAGCAAGTTCTGCAATACACAAATCCTGCCAATATTCTTTTGTCTGGCTTCACAGTTTCACTTAAAATGTTCCACACAAAGCTTTGGCCTTTGCGTTGCCCAGCCAATGTGTAATTGCAATTTTTTATTTCTTCAGAAATTGCTGCATTTAAATCTATCGCCAAAAATGGAGAACGACGCGTGCCGGAAAATTTACTAGAAATACGATCGTACCAATCGCAAACGAAAAGTTCAGTTCGACGAGCACGATCCAAACTGAAACGAACCTAAATATACGATTAAATATACAAACGATCAACTCAGTGCTTTTGAACGATCGCGATCGATCATGCGCAAGTAGCGAGCGATCACTACGATCAGACATACTCTATACAAGCTATGCCCAACGATCATTCCAATCAGCTGATCCGAACGAGCCGTTCATATACGATCCGATTAAATTATCGGATACTACCCGATAACTTATTACTCGTTGCAGATCTCTAATTTAGAACATGGATAAGAAGCAAAATAAAAATTAACAATTAACTTCGCTCCCCTTGAAATGTTTTCCTTATTATTAAATTGAAAATCAGTAGCTGAAAGTGAAAAAATTAAATTAGTTCAGTTTTCAGGCGGATTTGGATATTTATTTATGAAAATACACAAAAAAATACGATGGTTATGAAGGTTTTTTTTCGGTCCTGGTTGACCAATTGACGTATATGCCCATATACTTTATAGGGTCGGAAACGCTTCCTCCTACCTTTTACATACTTCCTGACGAATCTAGTATACCCCTTTACTCTACGAGTAACTGGAATAATGAAAGGAATGTTCAACTAAGTACCGCGGTACAGCTAAGAAAATACCAGAAAAATACCAGATGATGTAAGTGAATTCCGATTAACGCCGTCTGCCGCCGCGCAAAGAATACAAAATTTTAACTTTCGGTGTGTTTGTGCAGAAGCTGCTTTGAAACGAAAAATTAAAAAAAGAGGCAAAACCCTAATTTTCCAAAGAATCTTTTTCGCGAAAAACATGTATTTTCGATGTTGCTTAATTAAAGAGCTAATATTAAATAACCGAATTTTGTGAAAATATATTTTTAAACTTTTTTCCACGTCTTGAAAACTAGCCATGTCCGTCTGTCTGTCCGTCCGGATGAACGCTGAGATCTCGCATGCAGATTTTTTTTTATTTTAATATTTTTTATTTTATTTTAAATATATTTACATACACACACATACACGCGTAAAAACATTTCGCATTGTCTGGCTCTGACGTCATAGCTTTTTTCTTGGGAGGTTTGTGGGCGTTAGAGTGGGCGTAGCAAAATTGGGTCAATCGATAGGTATTGACAAGACTAATACATTTCAGTTAAAATGTTCTATATACCATCAAAACTGTAGGAGCCACAGTTTTGGGCGGTTTGTGGGCGTTAGAGTGGGCGTGGCACTCTACTGAAACAAACTTGCGCTGCGTAAGAAGCTCAGGAATCTGCACGCCAAATCTCAATAGCCTAGCTCCTATAGTTTCCGAGATCTCAGCGTTCATCCGGACGGACAGACAGACGGACAGACAGACATGGCTAGATCGACTCGGCTAGTGATCCTGATCAAGAATATACATATATATTTTATGGGGTCGGAAACGCTTCCTTCTGCCTGTTACATACTTTCCGACGAATCTAGTATACCCTTTTACTCTACGAGTAACGGGTATAACTAGATTTAAAGGTATAATTGTGTTACCGGCGGAGCCTGCCACAGTAGCGTGTATGACCGTTGTTATACCCGTTACTCGTAGAGTAAAAGGATATACTAGATTCGTTGGGAATTAAGTAACAGGTAAACTATAATAGCTAGGCTACTGAGATTTGGCATGCAGATTCTTGAGCTTTTTACGCAGCGCAAGTTTGTTTCAGCAGGGTGCCACGCCCACTCATACAGGTTTGATGCTATAAAAAATGTTTACTGAAATGTACTGTTCTCATCATTACCTATCGATTGACCCAAAAAAAGTTTGCCACGTTCAGTCTAACGCCCACAAACCGCCAAAGCCTGTGGCGCCCACAATTTTCATGCTAGAAAAAAAATTTTAACTGAAATGTATTAGTCCACTCTAACGCCCATAACGCTTAAGTCTGTCTACCGCCCACACAACCATATATTGGGATCAGGGGTAGGTGGCGCATTTCAGTCTCGCTTTGCTGCTTGCATATCTCCATTTCCCTTTCGCCCCTTTAGCTGAGTAACGGGTATCTGATAGTCGAGGTACTCGACTATAGCGTTCTTCCTTGTTTTCTCTGTGTACTTAATTATATTTTTCATTATTAGAGGTAAATTCCTTAACAACGGAACTTGTACTCTTCACATTGCCTCGTCAATACCTATCGATTGACTCAAAAAAAGTTTGCCACGCCCACTCTAACGCCCATAACGCTTAAATCTGCCTACCGCCCACATATCCATATATTGAGATCGCGGGAAGGGGGCCCATTACAATCTCCCTTCGGTCCCTTTAACTGGATAACGGGTATCTGATAGTCGAGATACTCGACTATAGTGTTCATTTTATTACTGAAAAGGTGGAGCAAAAACTAAAAAAATTATTTAATTTACATGTGTTTCAGCAGTGCTAGTGCATAGATTTGTGGAAAACCAAGTCAGTTAAATATATAAAAGTATTGAAAAGATTTTTAGCAACAATTCTTGATACTGTGTGATTTGTATACCCTTGCAGAGGGTATAATGATTTCTGTCAGAAGTTTGCAACGCAGTGAAGGAGACGTTTCCGGCCCCATAAGGTATATATATTCTTGATCAGCATGACTAGACGAGTCGATCTAGCCGAGGTACTCGACTATAGCGTTCTTCCTTGTTTTCTTTTGAGTTCTCGCCATTATTTTTGTGATTTTAAATTTTCAAGCGTTCTGACAAAAACCTGCTTTGATAATAAAATGGAAAATATATTGGATATGATTATCATATGCATGATATGTCAAATATGCAAAAACAACATGTGCTATGTGCATGTATTATTTTTGTGTGAATTTCTGAACGAGTTTCTGTACAATCAAAAACTGATTTCGACCAGCCGTTTACAATATGATTTTGTATATGTATAATCTTATGTCTAATGATAACATAAGGGTGAAAAATCGAAGCACGGAGTTCTACTACGAATTTCAGGCCATTTTTGAGGATAACCTCGCAGTAAACGGCGCATGCTACTTGAGATGAACGTGGCTGAGGAGGAGAACGAGGAGCAGCTTCCGGACTATACCGAGAACTTGGACGGATACTACGAAGAAATGAAATCGTTGTTACCTTAAAAACTGCAGGAGACATCCAAAGGCACCTTTGCTAATTTCAAAGACAACGAAGGAAAACTGCGAATCTCGAGGATGCGCGAAAGACCTAATATGTGGAAAGTGTTAAGAACACAAATATGAAGCCGGATGTGGTGAATATATTGACGTTCTTCGGTAAGCTAATCTCCTTAGTTGATCTCACCGAAGATAATAATTTTTTGAATTTTATTTTGTTTAGCAGAACAAAGCTTTTGTTTTAACAAAAGCCATAAAAGTGTTTCATTTACCATTCAACTCTTTTTATTTTTTTAAAAGAAAAGAACAATTTAATTTAACATCGATGTTTTTCTATTAAAGCATCGATGGTGTTGGTGTTTCTCCAGCTATACAAATCAATTAAAGGCACTGATATTCAAAAAACACCACGTAGTTTCAAACAAGTTAAGCTTTCATATAAGAACCTTTAGTGATATTTTTATTGCCGCTTTGTCTTGCCTGTCTTTTCATAAAAATTTAGTTTTTAAAGCCATACGCATTGTAACAGTAATCACTTGTTATTTAGTTGGTACACACTAACACTTCTTATTACCAAAAACGGAATGAAAATAATGCAGAGCCTAAACATTTTATATCACAAAGAAGAATTGCCTACACCGATAAAAATCGTATATCAATTTAATAGGTGTATGTGAAAGTGACACCTCACCTGGGATAATATTTTTGGAATCAATATGATCACTTATATGAAAAATATCATTTTAGCGGAGGTTACTTTGATACCAATAATGGCTTTTTATAGCTGTTCGAGTTTCGAACTGTACCTAATTTTGTACAAAATATTAAAAAATATGGGCGCTAGACGGGTTCTAGCGTTATGGGCGTTAGAGTGGACGTGGCACCCAGCTGAGTCAAACTTGCGCTGCTCAAGAAGCCTAAGAAGCTTAATCCCAAAATTTTAACTTTTAGATTCCGAGATCTCAGCGTTCATACGGACAGACGGAAATGGCTAGTGATCCTGATCAATAATATATACCTTATGTTACATACTTTCCGACGAATATAGTATACCCTTTTAATCTACGAGTAACTGGTATATAGTGATATGTGATAATTGAGAAGAAAATTTCATACGGGTATTGTTCCGTTATTATTTCTGTGTTGATTTATCCGTACTGCAGACTAACCTCTTATGTACACACGACAATCGGTTAGATTTTTATCGGAGCTTATTTATTGAACGTTTTACAATAAAGCTTCGGAATATTAACTGGCAGTACAAACCGTTAATTGACTCGTATATAGTGATTATAGTTAATTTAGGTTTGGTATGCTCAGTGCATTTAAATAAAAAACGCTATTTCTTAATTTGCACTTCATTTCACATTAATAAACGTGAGTACATCGGTATAAAATACTGTTTAAACAAAAAATTAACAACAAGAATCTAAAAACTAGTTGAAGACATATCAAACACTGTAAAATAATTTAACTAATCGTACGGCAAGCCTACGAGTACTTGATAGAATCTAGAGTTATTTCGGGTATTTATATACAATATACAAAGTGTATGACTTGGCAATGACAAGCGCCTTTGGTGGGTATTAAATAAAAGGTGTGCCTTAGGATTCTAAACACTAGTAGTCTCTTTGAGACTTTTGGCAGACTATGTCCATACAGAGGTAGGAATGAGGCCCTCCTTGCTGGTTCCGGGCGGCGTGAGCACCTCTTTGTTGAGGAACTCCAATGGCAGGTTGACCAGGTAACCCTAAAATAAAAGGTACAGTTAGATATTAATAACTAATGCTTTAAGAATAAGGTAAGTAAATTATTAAAAATCGAAAGAAATGTTTTGGAATTGTAAGTGTATACAAGCAGTTATAATGAACAAGAAGAATTTTTATAGTTGATTGTCTCGGCAATCATATATATTTTGGTCAACTGATCATGACATGATCACTGATCGCTGTTGGATCAGTAATCAGTGATCAAGTTTGTTCTTTTGAACGCTCATGATACATAACGACGTCAAAAAAGTTAAACACTTTAGCTGAAAAACTCTACTATGGAATTCAAGTCTTTTTGAATTGGTCCTAGTGTAAGGTTTTAAAAATCACTTTATAGACAAATGTTTTTTATACCCTTGCAGAGGGTATTATGATTTCAGTCAGAAATTTGCAACGCAGTGAAGGAGACGTTTCCAACCCCATAAAGTATATATATTCTTGATCAGCATCACTAGACAAGTCGATCCAGCCATGTCCGTCCGTTTCTACGCAAACTAGTCTCTCAGTTTTAAAGCTATCGTGCTGAAACTTTCCCAAAAGTCTTATATCTTTTGCAGGTAGTATATAAGTTGGAACCAGCCGGATCGAACAACTACATCTTATGGCTCCCATAGGAATAATCGGAAAAATAATTTTTATAAAATTATATCTTTGGTGTTTTCTAGCATATAACCTTCTAAGCTTGGAAATAACATTTTTTAATTTGTTTTGAATTTTGAATTAAATTTTACCAGAATCGGACGACTATATCATATAGCTGCCATAGGAACGATCGGGAAATTGGTGGAAAAATAATGTGAAACAAATTATAGCTTCGGTGTTTTTTGACATATTATCTTATACTATTGGGAATATCATTTTTTGTATTTTTAATTTTAATAATTATAGCTAAAAGGGTATACAAACTTCGGCTTGCCGAAGTTAACTTTCGTTCTTGTTTACTATACTACTGGTTAACTTTACTCCAGTAAACTAATTGTTAGGTGCAATAAAAAAGGGAACACTACCTGTATGTCGTTGGCTCGGTTAGCGGCCAGCTCTGGGTCAGTTTTGGCAAGCGGCAGCTCCTCCTGGTATTTGCGCAGGCTGGCAAAGGTCTTAACAGAGTCCGTGGGGATACACTTAAACACCTCGTCGTAGATCTCAGTGTTCTGTGTCGAGATCCTACGCCAAGTGCCGTGCCAGAACTGGTTGCAAACCGGATCACTGATGTCTAGCTCGCAACGACGGGAACTCTCTCCCTCCAGGAGGCCTGAAAGAAGGTTATCCGTTAAATATGAAGATTGGAAATTAATTTAAAACAAGTAACAAACCCAAATGTTCTTTAAACAAATATTTTCGCAGACGTCCCGCAAACACTCCGCTCGGATACTTCTTGCCGTTCATGCGACCATCCTCAAACTCTTCGTCCATGATGATGGCCGCAATTTCAGAGTCCCGCTTTCCGATCATCGAGCGATCGTTGATGTTCGCCGAGCCACATATTACCACTCGATCGTCAGCGATAAGTAGCTTTGAGTGGACATAAATCAGCTCCGTGATGGGCGTGTTGTTCAAAAAGGAGTGATTTCGCAGGCTGTGAAACGAGATGTAGTTCTGCGGTTTATCAATGCCAGCCTCCTCCAGGCGATTTAAAATTGCAGTGCGTCCTCTGGAAAATTTCAGAAAAATAGTTAAGAATTCAGCCTTTTGCTGCTTTGACACTGCAATGCTTTCCTAACACGAGCCTTGCGATTAAAACCCCACCTGGAAATGGATGCGTAATTCCAGTGTGTAATGGCCCTAACTGCAATGCCAGTACTGCCACCCACGTCGCCCTCGAAGCCTGGAAGGAGCGGCATTATCACAAAAACACGGAAAGGTTTTCGTTCCCTAAAAAAAAAAATGGAAGTTAGATCAGCGATGCACTAGGTAAATGCAATGGGTAACGCACTTGTGCGCCCGCACGATCCGCTTGAAGAGAGTTTCCCCGATCTGATTTCGAACATTGTTGTGCGCCCCGGGCACGCCCATGCCCAGCTGCATGGTGATGAAGAACTGGTTCTCGATGTAAACATAATGCTGTGCCTTGGTGATCGTCTGGATATAGGCATCGTGGATACTCTGCTCCACCAGATCCGCCTCAATGAATCCGCAGCTCCAGGCGGATACGCTGCGCAGGAGCTGGCAGGTTACCCGCTGCTGGCGGTTTTGATGGAGGTGGGGGTTCAGCCTCACCTGGTGGTAGCTCTTCGGCATAAGGTAGGGAAATCGTGTGTTTTCGCGCAGTTTCTCCAGCTTCATGGCGTTCCATCGCTGGATGAAGTGGCGGGCGACATCTCTGGCGGATGCACCCACCACACACAAACCCACGTCGTGCCAAGGCATCCTCGGCGTGGTTGTCCGATCAATGATATCCACAAACGGCGAGTTGAGGTTCATCCAGTCCTTGAGTATGAAGTTGGAATAGTCCTTACCGAACCAGTACTTGGCCTGGCCGCAGAATTCGCTGAGTATTTGCGTGCTGCTGGCGGCAATTGCCACCTCCTGACCTCCAGAAGCCATGTTCGGGTTGATCTCGTGGTCCGAGACTTCCTCGGTCTCGATCGTGTATACCTCGCCGGACTTCTCATCCGCCGCCTCGGCGGTTGTAAGTCGGTGCATAAAGTCTTTACCCATACGAGCACCCTTCATCGCGTTGTTTTTCAGGCGATCGAGTACGTTCTTACGCTCCAGTTCAGGGGTGTTGAGCTTCATCCCCTCCAGCGCAATGCCCGATTCATCGGGCGTTTCACCCGGGCTCGGGACCAGCATTGAGGGTATAAGCAGGCGATCACCGGGTTTCAAAGTTTTTAGCTCTATGCTAGTACTGGGTTCATCCGCCGGTGAAGATGGTGACCTCTCCTTGGACGATGTATCGTAGTGGGCATTGCGCGAGGATTTGCGCGATCCGAATGCCGAGTCCGTGTCGTCCTTGCTGCAGTACAAGCTGGGCGTTCGACGCGCGCTGCCAGAAAAGGAGGCGGTGGATATGCTACCTAGATCCGTTAGGCGGTGGTGGTGATCGTCCCATCGACCATAGCACAAATCTATACCCCCCATAAACGCATAGGTTTGATCGATAACCACGATCTTTTCATGATGAGCCCATAGCAGAATACCGCCTCTGGCATGGTCTGGGTGTCGCATGACCTGTAACGAAAATTCGGTAAGTTTAATTAAGCTTTAAGATAGGAAGATGGGATAAAATCATGCCGTGTGTTAGATGGTTTTAATGCAAGAAAAACCCGTGTTACTGGAACGGCATGTAGGTGGCTATTGATAGTAAGAGCAAAGTCGTTATGGGCGATTGTGGGCGTTGCGCAAGAAGCTCCAGAATATATATGCCAAGTTCCAAATCGATAGCTTAAATTGATTATAAGATCTCAGTGTTCATACGGACGGACAGACAGACATGGCTAAATCGACTCGGCCAGTGATCCTGATCACTGTTCTTCCTGTTACTTTCCGACGAATTTAGTATACCCTTTCCCTCTTCGAGTAACGGGTATAACTATAGATTCCGAAAATGTAATGGTGTAGTTTTTTGGACACACCTTAATGTTTTCGTGCTTAGCCAGCGTGGACTTGCTGTAGTAGCTGTTGATTCCCAGAGCCATTTCGACCTCCTTATAGAGCAGCACGAAGACGCGCACTCCCTGTTCGGCCTTGCGCAGAAGAATCTTGTCCAGGCGCCAGTAGTCGCCGTCCAGAGCGGGTCGTTTCATGTATATCTCGGGGCTGAGCCACCAGTCAGCGATGTAGATCTCCTCGAGGGCGGCCTCCAAGCCGTCGGCGACGGCAGACATGTACTGGGCGCCGTCTACGTACCATGTTGCGTGCGTGTTGGCGCGCATCGGGGCGAAAGACATGTGCGGATTGGGCAGCGTGAAGTCGCGGGCATACGAGTTGGCTGTGTTCTTGAGGTACTGCATCCATTCCTTGCACTTCCGCCGTGTCCAGCACTTAAGCACGATGTGCCGGTTGTTTGTCAGTACCTGCAGTCCCTTGCGCATGCCCGTCTGATAGATGCCAGTGGACACGTCGAAGCCTTGATCAAAAAGAATCACTGCCCGGATGCTGCCGTCCGTCGGACGTATGTAGCCGAAGCAGGTCTCCTTCACAAAGAACCAGCGGCTGCGCCACGTCCCGCACACTACGTCCGAGCAGAAGTAGTTGCAGCGCACACAGCAGTTCTTTTGAAAGCATCCGAAAAAGTTGCACCCCGCTTGTCCTGGTCTCGTTGATCCAGTTCGCTTTAAAATCACGCCTTCCTTGCCCTTGATACCCATGCCCGGAACAAAGGATACGTTGGACACCTCAACGAAGTTCAGCTGAAAGAAATAAATGTAATACGCTGGTGAATTTAAATTTTTATAAAAACTATTCGGGGGTGCCACAGAAATCCCACGACGTCCATTCGGCGTAAAATTCTCTTATATGCATCAATATACACGACTTAGCATTTTACACGACCTAGCGATTAAGATTTTTCTGTGGCACCCCTCATAATCTATTCAGAATATTTTTTAAAATTTATATAATATTTTATGTGCTGCTATTATTTTAAGCCATAAGACGCCCGCTTGAATTTCAACCGACTAGATTTATTTTAAGCAAGAGACTACGCTACAGACTCCTGAGATTGTGCACCACGCCACCAGGTGTCTACTCCTTTATTTGCTTATTGCTTTTTAATGAGTAGTCCGGTGGTTGAATGGATATTAATACCCAATACAAAATCTCTCTAGACTTTTATAAAATCGTTTAAAATGTGGGCGCTTGAATGACCTTGGCGTTGTTAGCGAATTACAAACTTGCGCTGAATGGAAAGCTAAGGAATCTAATTCAGAAATCCCAACACTTTAGCTCTTATAGTTTCCGAGATCACAGCGTCCATACCGACAGTCGGACATGGCTAGATCGATTCGGCTAGTGATTCTGATCAAGAACATATATGTATAACTAATGTTCACAAGAGGTTAGCATCCACACGGAGAGACGGACATGCCTTAGTTTTATCTTACCGTTTCGTGGTGAGATCGGTAGAGACTGATGTTTAGCAGGTTGTATAGGTAATCCTCCAACTGCTTGATCCTGACAGTCAGATTCTCCACGGTGACCAGGCTCTCAGGACGATTGGGGAATCGGGGTAGCTTCCGTTTTTTCTTCTTTTTGCGCTTGTGGTGAATTCGGCGAGGAGTGAGACCCGCCAGAATCGAACTGTGACTGGGACTTATGATAGCCATGGCATTGCCGGTTTTGCTGCTGAGGCCTTCGCCACTCGTAGACGTGCTGGACGGCTTGACCTTGGTGTGAGCAGGCAGATCCTTCAGGGTGGACTCATCGGCCAACTGGCTGGCGGTGGCTTTCAGCGTCGTACGCTTTTCTTTGTGACTGCGACTGGGGAAGGGAATGTTGAGCGAGGTGCGGAAAAAGCTGAGCTGTTGGTGCAAAGAGTTGAAATGCTTATATCGCCGCTTGATCGTCCACTTGAAGGGGCCATGGGTCAGTTCAATTGTGTACCTGAGCAGACAAATATTGAGTTTATCAGCGTTTTTTAGGGATTGTGAGAGCTAAATATAAGTGATCTATTAGAATTATTTTTATTATCACCTCCAGAAGCTAAAATGATTGCCAATTAATTATAATTTCCCAATTATTGAGAAATCGTTATAGTCGATTGACTCGACTACCAGATAGCCGTTACAGATAGCCATCGTGGAGTGGAGTGTGGGCGTGAGACAAACTTGTGCTCCCTAAGAACCTCAGTCCCCCTAATCAAGAATATAAATACTTTATAGGGTCGGAAATGCTTTCTTCTACCAGTTACATTCTATCCGATAACTACAATATAATCCTAGCTACTAAGAGCGTTACGTACTTCTTACACACGAGTACCAAATACCCTTACTCTAGTGGGTATAAATGCAAACTGAAAACTTTGCACCACAAAACGAAATAAATTAAATATTTGTACACAATGTTATAAATCAACGGTAGCTTTAAAAATTGGCTATTGTGCGCGTTAGAGTGATCTTTTTCACAAAATGATAGTTACTTTAAAACATTACCCAACAAAATGGTTACACCCTGAGAAGTAAGCAAAAATTTTGTGTTTTTAAAAGTGCCAAATATGGCAAATTTCAAAAGAGGTCAGTAAGTTGGGATACTTTTAAAAGTCAATGAAACTGACCCTACTCTACTACTACTTGCTTAGTTCAAAATTTAAAAACTATTCACAATAGTGATGTGTATTCTGTTGTTGCTTTGGTTACTATTTAATGGTTAAACTGCTATAAAATAGTAACTGTGTGTATTTCATTGGTCAAATTGACAATTCGATGGGACAGACCCATTTACCTATTATATTGGTCAACTTTACCCCATAGTTTCTTCGTGTGTACACTTACAGATTGGGGTTCAGCAGATGTGTTGTGACGCTACGCTCCGTATCGACGATCCGAACGTGAATCTCACGGCCCGGAATAAAGACCTTGCGCTGGAACGAGTTAAATTTGACGCTCGGCCCGTAGATGCTGGTAAATGGTATTTCGTGGCGCAGCACTACGCTGTTGTTCTCCTCGTCGTCGAACTCCTCCTCGTCATCGTCCGTCTCCTTGCGCTCCACCAGCACCGGCTTGTCGCCCACGTTGGACAGGATGGTGACCGAGTCAGGAAAGGCCAGAGTCTCGTCGTACTCGGAGTCGACCAACGAAAACTGGAACTCTGGCAGACAGCGGTTTTGCTGCTCGGCCACCGCGTCATCCGTGGAGTCCGGCATCACTTCCTCCTGCTCGTCGTTGGAGTCATCCGCCGAGACTTCCGCTTCTCCGCTACCTGGTTCTACCTCCGATTCTGTGCTTTCGTAGGGTGGCAGGGCCAATCCCCCATCGCGACCCTCTGCCATCGCCTCAAACTGGGCAAAGTAATAGGAACTGTCTAAATCATCGTAGCCTCTATTCACGTAGCCGCCGTAGTGCGTCGGCCGGTAAACATCGTCCGTGGGGTATTCAACTACAATTAAAAACGAAAGCCGTGGTTAATATAGGAAAGACAAGTAATATAACTATATTTTACAATACAATACATACACCCAGAAAAAAATGCAAGTATTTCGTGCTTGAATCAAATATTTTCAGTATCAAAAGCATGGAAAATCCCAATCTCGAGAACAAAGTAATGCTTTCAAGTACGAATTAAGACAGAAAATACTCGATTTCAGTACGTATGTATGTATGTATGAATATTTCTTAAACGTAGTCTTATTTGTACTAAAAACAAGTACTATTATTAAAAAAGTAAATTTGCATGCATGATTTGGGGACGAATCAATATACATATATTGCAAATATAAATTGCGGTAAGTAAGAATTAATTAAGAAATAAGTATTGAAAACTGAGAATGAAATAAACGAGATATATCTAAATAACTTTAATAATATAAGTTTCCTTACGACTTCTCGCTCACGGGCGTTAACACTCTGTATTTTATGCGCATTATATACCGGGCACTTTCAGAATAAACAGTTCGAAATTTTAAGATTTTACGGACAAATCCAAAATGTGCTCAATGTAAGATTTTTTTCAGTACAAACGCTCCTAAAATGGTCAGCAAGAAATTGTTCTTAAATCATAACGGATAGTTCTTAATTTAAGCACGATGTTTTTTCCTTAAGTTAAGTATTTATAAAATTTAGCCAGAGTAAAACCTACACACAAAAATATTGGTTGGTGAAATTTATCAATGCAGAGAGTTTGGTAAATATAAAAAAATTGTACTTTACTATTAAAAATGGATGTATATGTGTATGTTTTCGCTTTGTCTACTATTTAATGGTTATGCCACTAATAACATAGTTACGTTTAAGTGGTGTGTGTGTTTAGTAATTGCAAAAGTAAATAGTTGATTGACTACTAAAAACAGTTGTCCTAACGTAGAATCTTCCACACAAAAGTACGCAACAGTACCTTTACGAATTTTCTGAAATGTGTTGTTTATAATTCCTAACTGGGCATTATGGTGGGCTGAGCCTTAAGAAGCTGGGTTTGGTAAAATAAAATTTTTGAAATTGGAAAACGGGTATCGTTTTAGATTTTTTTAACACGTCGAATTTGAAATACTTTTTAATTTTGAAAATTTTCGATAATCAAAAGGTGGATTTGATCTAGCCATGTTCGTCAGTCCGTCTGTCTGTCCGTCCGTATGAACGCTGTGATCTCAGAAACTAAAAAGCTAGAAATTTGAAATTTGGCATGTAGATTCTTGAGCTTCTCGCGCAGCGCAAGTTGGTTTCGCCAGTGCGCCCACCGTTCAAAAATGTGGCTCCTACAGTTTTAATGCTAGAATGAAAATTTTTGCTGAAATTTAATGTTCCCATCAATACCTATCGATTGACACAAAAAAATTGCCACGCCCACTTTAACGCCCACAAACTTGAACAAATCGTAAATATTAACGCTGATATCTCGGAAACTGTCAAGGATAGAGAATTGGGATTTCAGATTTAGATCCCGTAGCCTTGCACGCAGCGCAAGTTTGTTACGCGAATATGCCACGCCCACTCGTACGCCCACAAACCGCCCAAGCCTGTGGCGCCCAAAATTTTCATGCTACCAAAAATTTTAATTGAAATGTATTTGTCTCGTCAAGAACTACCGATTGACCTAAAAAAAAGTTTGCCACGCCTACTCTAACGCCCACAAACCAACCAAAACATTTCTCCATCTCCTCCATGGTCCCTTTAGCTGAGTAACGGGTACCTGTAGTACTCGACTATAGCGTTCTTCCTTGTTATTTATCTATTATTTTTTTTGGAAAAAACGTTCACACATATCTTAAAACTAAATATAACTATAATTATATAATATATTTATATATAAAAATAAATAAAAAATACGTTTGCCCACCTCTTAAAAATAAATAAATTATAAGACACGTATTTAACTTAATATATCTTATTCGGTCTGCGTATATATATGAAAAATCATTTTTGTAGTACATGCTGTAAATTTTCCCATTGTCTGCACATATCGTTGTAAACTTCCCAAGATTAGGTTACTCTGCGGCAATATGAAATATAATGTTCGATTTCAGTACCTGGCGCCGGGGCGTATCCAATGGCACCATTCAGAATGTATTTTCTATTCTGTATCAATATTTACTGTGGCAACTGGAGCAATGTTGCTGATCCTGGTAAGCTGGATAGAAATGGCGTTACCAATTTGATGTCTATAATGACAAATTAACAAAGGTGAGCAATGCCTTGGAAATCCCGGAATCCTTGAAATTTTCAGAATCCATAAACTCCAGGCAATGGTATAAAGATGAGTGGCTCTCGCATTTATCCTTGTCATTTGTTTTATGAAAACGGCGACTTGATGCACTTGGTATTCCATTCAGAGCTTGATCAATAAAAGATCCGATATTAGTGTGGAACAGTACGATGTTTCATAAAAAAAGGCATCAAATCAAGTCCCCATTCGCAATACAGACTAGCAGAAATTCCATCGACGGCATATTTTTAATCAAAGCAAGTGTTCGCTTTTCTATATAATTAGAATCCAATTGGTTTTTATAATAAAAGGAGAATAAAATGGGCAAGTGTTTTTAAATAAGCTGTGCTTAAATCCAGATAGGGCCCATTGCACCGTCATTATATAATATCTCATCCCTTTTCCTTCGATGAGGTCGATTGTAAACTAATTCGCCATTAGAACATTCCTTGAGGTACTTTCCCCTGTTTTTTTTTTCGTTTCTTCTGGTAAAGCTTTATCTTTATGTTTGTTTTTCAAAGTTATTGTCTGAGAAATGCCTTTATTATCATCGTTTTCTCTGACATTATAATCTAAAGGCATTTTTGTGTTGTTCTTCACCTTCCACTTTTCTTCCTATAAAAGGTACGTCGCTTTCTTCCGACATATTGCCCATTACTCAATTATTATCTTCACCAATTTTTGTTTAATTTGATTATCCTTAATAAAATCGTGAACTTTCACGTGTTTGCGCTTCATGGCTGCGCGTTCCAATTTGAATTTCGATGCAGCAAATAAAAATTTTTCTGCACGCACTCGTGTGCGTGTTTTTCAGGTCCTTCAAATATGCTTCCACCAGAGCTAAGGAGCCGACATCGTACTTCGAGCAAAATTTGTTCTTTATTACGGTCATTAAGGAATAGTCCACAAAACAAAGTATCGGCTAAATTGCAATAGGGGTGGCATCAATGCGGGCAAATAATAGGGGTTTGGTCGGCACTTCGCAGAATTGCACTTGGACGTTTCATCTTTGGCAAAGTTTTTATGCCGAAAAGTTTATCATCTTATATACAAATCCTTCACGTTCGGCAATTTTCCCTTAAAAACGTTTTTCCGGCAGATCATTTTTATAAGGTGGGGATGTCAAGCCGAATAAAGCAACGCGACATTTATATTTGTTCCTCCGATGAAGGAGTTTCGAAATATTTGGAATTATATGCGTTTAGGCGGCATTCACTAAAGTTCAAGCTTGTTCCCATAGTTGTCAAAGAATTAATTTTTTAAACATTCTAAGAGGTGGGCAAAGGTGGACTAACCGTGTACAAGGGTGGACAAAAACTAAAAAGTGACATTTTTCAAAATTCTAACGGCTTGACTAACAAAGAACAAACTTGTCGATTTTATAAAATTAAGTGAAAAACCAAAAAGTGGCATATATTCTAAAGTGACAAATTTTTCAAAATTCTAAAGGGTGGACAAACGTGGACTAGAAGTACACAAAGGATTCCATGGAAAAAAAAGAAAAACTCGACTTTTTGATTTTAAAAAGTTGTTGATGTAGAGTTGAAGAGCTTTGAGTTTTAGCACGGTAGAATGGCGGTTGGATTTGGGGAAGCATTTAATCACGTAATGTTTTGTGAAGCCCAAGAATCTGCATGCTTAATCCCAACATTCTAACTCTTACAGATTCCGAGATCGTAGCGTTGATACGGACAGACGGACATGGCTTGATCGACTCGGCTAGTGGTCCTAATCAAGAACATGTATACTTTATGGTATAGGAAATGCTTCATACTTTTCTCCCAATGCAATTATAACAATTATTTTCTCCCGCAAGACAACGAAAAATTGATATAAATGTTTACGAAAATTTTTTTGCTACCGGAAAATATTCGAGACGTTCGAGTATGGCGTTCTCTCATGTTGCTTTTATACTTGCTTCCCTTAACGCCCTTAGTAATAACTATTAAATTGTAGCAATTAGCGCATGATATCTCCATTTAAAACAGAAGCTATCTCAAGGTCAAGCTTACAAGTTTACTTTATTTTAGTACAGCTCTTCGGGTGAACTTGACACTGGGACCACGCTCAAACCTTGAAACCATTTAAAGCAAAGTACAGAGGACGCCATCTTTTTTAGTTAAGTACACGTGAATCGCTTACGAAGTGATAAGAAATAAATGTATATTCCTTACCTGAAAACCACATGACAAAGAGTTTAATACATTTATCGATTCGATCAGAATTACGCTTTTAGATGAATAACATTTAGATAGCAAGCTCAAATAAAAACGCGCAATAGATAAAGTGGGGGATACTGCACAGTAGGTACAACAATACAGTGATGATTAAGTTGGTTTATGGATGTGGCAGTAATAAACTACATAAATCAGTATTTAGTAAAGTACTTTGATTAGCAATCAATAACAGGTGTCCTCTAAACAGACACGGTATATTCTTGCCTGGTTAAATTCAAGTCCATATTGTTAGACAGAGTCGATGGTCTCAGTCACCAGTACTCGCCAGCATGAAAACCTGTTAGACTGAATATTATACAATATAATTAACATTCTGAAAAAATAAAAATACTCAGCTCCTAATATTAGACATATTTGGGACGTACCATATCAACCCCGCCACCCCCATTTTGTTTGTATATATATATACAACTAGAAAACATGAGAATCCGCTATGGTCTGGTGCCTCGACTATCAGATACCCGTTACTCAGCCAAAGGGAGCGCAAGAGAGATGGAGACATGCAAGAAAAGAAGCTAAGCGACTTTTTCCGAGATCGCAGGGCACCACCTAATGAATGGTCTCCCTTTAACAATTTGTAGATATGAATATAGACCTGGCCCTTTGCTGAAACAAACTTGCGTACGAAGCTAAGGAATCTAAATCTGAAACTTCAACTCTCTAGCTCGGCTAGTGAACCTGATCAAGAATATATGCTCGCAATCGCTTTCTTCTACCTGTTACATCGTATTCTCTTATCACTTATGGAAATTTAAATAAACTAGGACTGTTGCTTTCCGTGTTCTACATTGTAGTATCGGAGGATCACTAGCAGACCCTATCTTCAAGGTTGCTATCAAAGTCTTATTGAGAATTCGTCATAAACCCAGACTGGTTTATGGTCAAGTTCGTTCGGCTGCCATACATTCCTTTCCAGGTGTCGAAAAAACCTTATCATCGAGCTATCAGCTTAAAATCACCAACAACTTTTGGCATACATATATAGCTTTTCATCCTTAGATGTGAGACACATTAAAATACAAAGTTTTTTAAAACTTAGAAAAATACGCTTTTTGAAAAACCAGTCTGTAGTTTTGGACACTTTTTAAAATCCATAAAAGCTCTACCCAAAAGTAATGAATCATATTTGTATTTAGATTTTCCTTTAGTTGTCTTTTTGTTTGAGGTGACTATGAGGCCTTAAATATATGTTTTTGTTATTTGTATCAAATTTAGCTTTTAAAGTAAATTTTTAGAAAAGACAAAAATCGTGTACGGTGCGTGTGGCGAAATTAAAAAGGGTCTAATAAAATTTAACAACTAATTCAATGGACCACTCCGAACTCTTAGCACCTTTTCACTTTCATAGTGCATTCTTTGCTAAATTTGTTAGCACATTCGTTAAGCTGAGTAAATTAGCTCTAAAATTGTCAACTCATTTCTTTCGGTGTTAAGATATGATGATGATTAATAATCAAACAAAATTTCGTGAAATACATAGATACAATACATGCGTACATTCTTATCTTGGAAAACAAAGCAAAGTACCAACCACAAGAACGCCAATGCTTTTTAATTGATAAGCGCTTTACGTGGAAAAAATAAAAATTATTTTATAACACCTTTTTCGAGGGTTAGAACGTCGTTTTTACAGAATTTTTGGCATGCTATCGCACAAACCTCTACAAGAAGGATGGAGGCCAACATTTTTGATTGTTTTCGCTTAGTGGTTTTGGTTGTTTGTGTGTAACTGGTAAAAACAGTCACCCTGAAAAGGTCTTTAAACCCAACAAACAATTATTCCTTGTGACCTACACACAATGACAAAGAAACCAAAACTTCCTGTTGCAATGTTTAAGTGTAAATGCAATGTAAATCAGGCAAAATATGTTTATAACGCTATGTACATTTGTGAGTATATTTGCTTGTAGCGTGTCTTGCATTTTAAAATCGGTTATGATTCATTTACTAATGGCACCGCTAGGCCGAGCCCAACACGCCATGGGAGGCACAAGTTGTTGGTGGGTTATATAAGTCAAAGGAAACTGTTAGTGTTTTGTGAATTTATTATTGAGGCAATTTACCCGTTATCAGTTCTTTGTTGTCCAATAATTTAGATTTCCCTCGGACTTCGCACCCTTAATTTTAACACTCCTTCAACAGTCTTCAGATTTAGCCTTCTTAATTTTCACTATTCAAAATAAAACGACAACCAGTTTTAAAGGTTAAGATATTTTATAAACTAGTTCACTGTTATCTCATCTCACGATGACGCAAAATCTCGAAAATTAATCGCAGCGACAAAATCTAATTAGTCTATGGCCTATGTACAAATGTATGTACATTGGGGTGGACTTTTTATGGTCAAATGACCATCTGAACTGGTAGTTATCTTTTATTTTAAAGTACACTGTACAAACATGTATCTGTCTCTAGACTAGACATTACCCATGCTGGCCATCAGCTGTGAGATGCTACGGCGATGTCGTCGCACCTGTAATTGCTGCAGGTTGGCGCCCAACGCCGCCTCCGGGGGTAGATGCAATTTTTGAGACTCGTCGTGGCGCCCGGATTTCGTACCCGCGGTCTTGGCCATCGTCGAAAGTGCGCGAGTCCGTTGGGCAAGCCAAGTGGGCTCTATTTTATTTTTGGCAATCGGACTTTGGTGTTTGAGGTGCTTGTTGTGCCAGCCTCCAGCTCATTTTTGTGTTTGCATCCGCGGTCTGCATTTATACACGGTGTCGGTTCTGGCGGCCTGCGGTGGCTAAATCGATCAGAAATTATTAATACCGCACTTTCGTATATCAATTAGGGCAGGGAACGGGCTGGTTAATGTGCCATGGAGGATGGTTTAAGTGGAAGAAGAGAGACAATAGAGACATTTTGTGCCACGAAATGTGCATCTCTATTTCTTACGGTACTAATATAAATCTATAGACTGCTATGAATATCGTTGAAACTTTTAATTGTGTGATTGAACTAATCAGTTACGATGTTCTTTTGGAGTTTCTGATGGCTTTAAGATTTTTTGAGACTTTAGTTCTCGACTTGTTTGCAAATTTCCCTCTTCCGGCCACATCAAAAAATGTCTTGCATTGAAAAAATATTAATTAAATTTTTATCGTGACATTTCGTTATCTTTGCGTAAACACAAAACACGAGTTTTGCAGTTACAACGACCACTGAATGTTTCCTGTGCTGTTTATACAAATTTCAGTCGTATTTGGCTATTGGCGATTCCAGCTCGTAAATGTTTTGCACAATGCCCAACGAACACACGCACACATTATTGGGACATTTTCTGCTTTCGCATATTTCACTTTTGGCACTTGGAGTCATCTGAGTAAAATGGCCCGTAGTTGTGTCTTTTTTTTCTGCAGCATGCGGTGTTTTCGGTTCTTGTCCGCGTCAATATTTTGTATCTTTGTATCTCACAGAAGCGTACAAAAGCGGAGATATTCTGCGGAATTGTCACGTTTGCGTGTGATAAGCAGCATTTTTGTTTACTTTTCAGTCCGCCTCCTAACGGATGTCGTAGAACCGAAATTACCGCGACATCGCACTAAGTTCGCCAAGAAAGAAACGGAGAAGTGCCACGCGAAATGGAAGAACCAGACTGAAGACACCTCGCACTCACACTTTGAGCCCCCGCCAAAAAGCTCTTTGTACCGCCAAGCGATCGGCGATCGGCGATCCACAAGAAACGCTGCGACTACGTTGCCGTCACTCCGCTTAATAATATTAACTAAACTTCGCGCCGCTGGCCAAAGCTTGTGGCGCTCCGCTCATATGGTTAACGGTTATGCGAGAGCGCCACTGCCGCAAGCTTGGCGGATGAGAATGGGAGCGGAGTTTTCTGGTAACAGCTGCTAGCCGAAAAACATCTGGCAAAGCTTTTCGTAATTCCCCCAAGCCATTGGCTCTGCGATACCCCAAAGAACATTTTCACGATCCTAAGATGTTATGATGAAACGCTGGGGATCTGATGTCACAAGGTCATCTGCAAACCGAAAGAACCCGTTCTTCCGCAGAATATTTCCAAAGGCCTTAAGCTTTTGAAGCTTTTTGCGGGGTTCACAAACCTTCTGAAATGCTGATCGACTACGGGTTCTATTGTCGGAACATGAGTCACAACCTCGCTAAAAGTGAGCATGTAACCCCGCTTTGTATCTTTTGTCGGCTATCTTATCAGCCCCACTAGACTCGGGCGCAATCGCTGTAATCAGCACTCATTATTTGTACGACCCCAATGAGCCCCGCAAGCGAAATAAATCGAATTACAATTATGCTTTCGATTAGATTGGCGCACGCGGTGCAACTGTCAACAACATAATTGATTGACACCTGCTCCGGGCCAAAACTGAAAATGTATACATATAGTTTGATAAGTTCCTTTTGCATATGTACGTTTGGCCACATAAATGATGTAAAACGTTAAAAGTAATCAATTCAAGAGATTGTGCTTTTATTTCTCTGTAAAAGCTCTAACAGAACACACTAGAACTACAGTTGCTTTTTATATTTTTGAGAGTTTGAAGGTTTATTATTATACCCGTTACTCGTAGAGGAAAAGGGTATACTAGATTCGTCGGAAAGTATGTAACAGGCAGAAGGAAGCGTTTCCGACCCCATAAAGTATATTTATTCTTGATCAGGATCACTAGCCGAGTCGATCTAGCCATGTCCGTCTGTCCGTCTGTCTGTCTGTCCGGATGAACGCTGAGATCTCGTAAACTATAAGAGCTAGGCTATTGAAATTTGGCTTGCAGGTTCCTGAGCTTCTTTCGCAGCGCAAGTTTGTTTCAGCAATGTGCCACGCCCACTCTTACGCCCACAAACCGCCCAAAACTGTGGCTCCTACAGTTTTGATGCTAGAATACAAATTTAACTAAAATGTATTGTTCTCATCAAAACCTATCGATTGACCCAAAAAAAAGTGTGCCACTCCCACTCTAATGCCCACGAACCGCCCAAACCTGTGACGCCCACAGTTTTCATGCTAGATACAAAATTTTAACTGAAATGTATTGTTCTCGTCAATACCTATCGATTGATCAAAATAAAATTTGCCACGCCCACTCTAACGCCTATAACGCTTACTACAGCGTTCTTCCTTGTTTTAGTGTTTAATGGTTATACCTAAAATAATGGTCTTCATTAAACCAAATTTTTACCAAACAACAAACATTTTCGGGTCTTTTCCTGGAAGAAAATTAAAAACTGCTATTTCAGTGAACAGCCAAAATGATTTGCCCGTGTGCAACTAACAAAAAGGACTATGCTAATAAACCGTTATATAGTCTCGCTTCTGTCGCACTGCTATTTTAATGAACACAGCTGTATGTTCTTGATTTGGTTCACTAGCCGAGTCGATCAAGACATGTCCGTCTGTCCGTATCAACGCTAAGATCTCTGTTTAAATAAAAATGAATTTTGAATTTTACAATTGTTTGTTTTCTTTAAACCAGTAATTTTAAACAAATATTAAAAAAAAAATGTAGTTTAAAAATATGTTTAAATGTTTTGTTTCTCCTACAGTTTTGATGCTAGAATAAAAATTGTAACTGAAATGTATTGTTCATTTTAATACCTATCGATAGACATCACGCCCACTTTAACGCCCACAAACTTCAAAAAATCGTAGATATGAACGCGGATGTCTCGGAAACTATCAAAGATAGAGAATTGGGATTTCAGATTTCGATTCCGTAGCTTTGTATGCAGCGCAAGTTTGTTACGCGAATGTGCCACGCCCACTCGAACGCCAATAACGCTTAAATCTGTCTACCGCCCACATAACCATATACTGAGATCGCGGGTAGGTGGCGCATTTCAATCTCGCTGAGTAACGGGTGGGTATCTGATTGTCGAGGTACTCGACTATAGCGTTGTTCCTTGTTTTTATTCTTATTTTAAGTATATACAAATTTGTCTGACTTCGGTGCCCGTTTGAAAAAAAGGTGACTTGCTTTGAGCATCGTAGCGCATCACAAAGCGCAGCCCATCGCATAACTGAAAACAATATAGCATTGTATGTATGTAATTGAATTCCACTGGTATCTTCTGGATCTTTTTGAATTTTTTACAACACTCTGAAGTACAAAACCGATTTTTGCCAAATTAAATTTATTTACTTACAATTTTTCAAAACACAATACGAGTATATTGAAAATTAGAAATTGGGATCCGACTATGCCAGCGGAATTTTCTTACCTTTATTGTTTTTATTTTTCAGTTAACCTTGTGATATTATTCTATATTATTTATTATCGATACTGTGCCGATAGAAATACGTTCTTAGCATTTTAACCGTCATCTCAATTTTTAACAATTTTTTAAATGTAGTATAGGTAAAATTGGAGAAAAAAAGCTCATCACACTAGCTAAAAAAGCTAGAGTTCCCGATGCCCGCTGTTTTTAAATTTATCCCGCAAACGCCCTTAAAAAAAAAACGGAAATGAAACCACTGCACAGTGGTCGGGCTTGTATGGAGCTGCGGCCATAAATACTTCTAGACGTGCTATCGGCATGAAACTTTCACCAAAAATCTATAAAAATATTATAAACATATTGTAAAACAAGGAAGAACGCTATAGTCGAGTACCTCGACTATCAGATACCCGTTACTCAGCTAAATGGAGATATGCAAGCAGCAAAGCGAGATTAAAATGCGCCACCTACCGGCGGTGTACAGATTTAAGCGTTATGGGCGTTAGAGTGGGCGTGGCAAATTTTTTTTTGGACCAATCGATAGGTATTGTCGAGACCATTACATTTCATTTATTCTAGCATCAAAACTGTAGGAGCCACAGTTTTGGGCGGTTTGTGGGCGTTAGACTGGGCGTAGCACTCTACTGAAACAAACTTGCGCTGCGCAGGAATCTCAGGAATCTGCGTGCCTAATCCCAGTATTGTAACTCTCATAGTTTCCGAGATCTGAGCGTTCATACGGACAGACGGACAGACGGACATGGCTAGATCGACTCGGCTAGTGATCCTGATCAAGAATATATATACTTTATGGGGTCGGAAACGCTTCCTTCTGCCTGTTACATACTTTCCGACGAGTCTAGTATACCACTTTACTCTACGAGTAACGGGTATAAAATTTGACCGGATCGGACCACTATATCTTGTCGCTTCCATAGCGCAGTGGTCGGGCATGTATGGAACGAGCGGCCAAGAATACTTCTAGTGTAGATAAAAATTTAATTTTTTTCCAAAATTCTATAAAAATATAATAAATAAAACAAAAAAGAAAAACATTTATATTCAACCAACTATTGAAGTTACACCCCCTGCTATAAATCAGCATATCAAAACTTTAGACAGAATAATAATTTTGCTATTATTGTATTATTCTAAAAGATCAAAAACATGTTTATTAAAAACAGACTTCGTTTTAGGTGGTAACTTTCGGTGTCCTGTTATAAACGGATCCGATGAAAGGAGTAGACAATTGAGAAGGTCTTCATTTGTTGCTTGTTATGTCCTTATTTCTTGCCTCAGCAGCTTCCTCCGACAATTCCCGAATCGACACCAGAGCGTTTTCAATTATGGATGGTGCATGAATTAAAATCTTATGATCGGTAGGCGGAAGGTAGTACCATGAATATGTCCTTGTTAAATCAACGGCTATTTGGAGTGCAAATGTCCTAAATTTGTCAACATTAATTTTATACCCAGAATATTTCATATTTTCAATTCTCTTGCAGCAGTAACTAACGCGTTTTTCTAATTGATCCAAATATTCAGCTCCCATTATGTAGCCATCATTCTCTATTTTCAATTTCAAGGATTGAATCTTGACTGGATTTGTACCTGTCTTGGAACACCACCTAATAATTATACAAATCCGGCTAAACTTCCATTCGTGAAAAGCTCCTATAAATTAAATAGAGTATAATATAAATTTAGACAGAGGCAGAGATAGACGCCACAAAAGGCACAGTTACACAAAGGAAAAAATGCTCGAAAACGGCGAGACCACGTGGTTCTTTTCAAGCTTACGCAGCGGCTAGCAAAAACTAGCAGCTGAAATTTTCTCTAAATAATCTGTAAATATTCGTTTATATTTTATTATAAGTTTGATCATTAACTTCGATTAACTTCACAACTAAAAGTCTTAGTGAAACTTTAACTTAAAAACAAATTTTATACAAAAGTGGACAAATATAAACTTAATTATTAAAAATAGACACAACAATCTTAGTACATGAATATAATTTAAAATAATATTTAATACCTGTATTTGAAATATTAAATACTTCCATTTTGCATCAAATCTTTCTTTAAATTGTTTTTATTTATTGTTGCACAAGCTCACTTGAAACGTCGCGACGCGTCGCTCACACTGCAGCACAATAAAATGTTTTGCTCTATGTTTTACACTTATTCTTGAAGAGGACAGATGGAGCAAAACCAAAATAACAGCAGAGTAAAAAATTTTGAGGTGTTATGAGACAGTACTGACCTTTTTTTAGCAGTAATATTATCTTTTGTTTTTTTATTTTTGGCCTATGGGGGCGACCACTGTGCACTGGACCGATCCGTCTCGGTTTGACATATACACGCAGAAAAAACACCGTGCCAAAATCAAGTACACAGTCTTAATGTAAAAAGACTTCAATCTTAATATTTAAAGAACTTTCGTACTGGAAATGTCTTAAATTGAGCACAATTGGGATTTTAATAACGATCAACTATAAAATTCCCAACTGTTTATTCTGAAAGTATTCAGTATATAAGGCGCATAGAAAACACGGTGTTAATGCACTTGACCAGCAGGTCGTAATTAATGCCTCTAAAATTAATGTCGTTTAGTCAATTTTAGTCTACAGTTCATGTTTCCTTTACAAGCACATAATCAAACCCAATTTAAATTTACAATATATATATATATATATTGATTTAAGAATTAATTGTCCTTATAATATGCCTGCAACTTTCATACTTTATTAATAAACCGTATTTTTTTTTAAGTACAAATATCACTAGATTTAAGAATAATTCATACTTCAAAGTAGACCGACATTTTCTAAAAACTTACTGAAATCGGGTATTTTCTGTCTTGAAATTTCGTACTTGAAAGCATTTTGCTCTCAAGATCGGGATTTGTGATGCTTGGCAAAGTTTTTACACTGAAAACACTATACTCAAGCGCGGAATACTTGATTTTTTGGGTTTCACACCGGTAGGTTTTAAACTGAGAGAATAGTTCGCGTAGAAACGAATGAACTGATCAAGAAAATATATATATCGACTTACCGGATCATCTTAATTTTTTGATCGATTTCCTCGTTTTATATACTGCAATTAAAAAAAAAATGAAATTCTTAATTTTAAAAATAAAAAATGAGGATTAATATATATAATTTTTTTCAGTGATTTAAAAAGTTTTCTATAATGTACCAAATACTATTACAAAATACATTTTTATCATACGTATATGAGGCGATTTTTCTTATATTTAGGCGTAGCCTAACTTAAGGGCGATTAGTGTTCTATTTTTTTTGAAAGTCGATAAAATAAATAAACTATATTAAATTTATGATTTCGGCCCGCAGCAGTAAATATTTATTTACCTACACGTAAATTTTCTGTTGTAGCGTGCCGAATACAAAAATTTAATATAGTTTATTTATTTTATCGAATGTAATATCATTTTTCGTCACAATTGTTGATATCAGGTATTTTTGTTAAAGGCGCGTTTGTCACTACTTTTTACCTCGTTAAGAGGTGTTTTTGTTTGATATCAGAAGTTTTTTTTTGCACAAGAGTTTTCCCAAAAGTCGTAAAACAAACGTTTTCTAATTCAAGCTACTTTATACACCCATAGGGTTTCCAAAACCATAAAACTAAGATGGAATGCATACAAACCCACAAACAAAGGGACAAACATTTTCATTTTGAGTGATAAAAAAGATTATTTTAAAACAAGTAGAAAGATGGAATTTGTCTACCGCAATTTTTATGGTTGAAAAAAGTTTTCCTGCTGTACAATCAGTGCAAGTGTTTTGACCTCCCAAATAAATGTTAAAGTAGTAATTAGCTAAATATTGTTCGCCATAAATAAATAAATATCTAACGATATTTAAATCTTTGAACAGCAAAACTTGAATCTATTTATTAAATATTTTTACTTTATGTAAAAAGTACCATCATGTTCATTAAACCACGATGAAAAATCGCTCTATAAAGTACACGTTACGCATTGATCTATTGAAAATGGTTTAATGCGTTCCTGTTTTTATTGTTTTTTAAAACATTTTCAAAAACATTGATATGTATTTTACGTACATTTTTTTAATCCCGCTATAAAAAAAATTCGAAATAACTAAAAAATGGTGAAAACAAGGCAATAAAAAGAAATATACAAAAAAATTAAAACAAATTAAAAAAGACAAGAAACAACAGCAAAAGAAATAAAAAATATAGAAAAAAAACAAGGAAGAACGCTATAGTCGAGTACCTCGACTATCAGATACCCGTTACTCAGCTAAATATAGATATGCAAGTAGCAAAGCGAGATTAAAATGCGCCACCTACCGGCGGTATACAGATTTAAGCGTTATGGGCGTTAGAGTAGGCGTGGCAATTTTTTTCTTGGACCAATCGATAGGTATTGACGAGACATTTCAGTTAAAATTTTTTATCTGGCATAAAAATTGTGGGCGTCACAGGTTTTCGCGGTTTGTGGGCGTTAGAGTGGGCGTGGCATATTCGCGTAACAAACTTGCGCTGCGTACAATTCTCTATCTTTGATAGTTTCCGAGATATCCACGTTCATATTTACGGCGTGGTACATTGCTGAAACAAACTTGCGCTGCGTAAGAAGCTTAGGAATCTGCACGCCAAATCTCAATAGCCTAGCTCTTATAGTTTCCGAGATCTCAGCGTTCATCCGGACAGACGGACATGGCTAGATCGACTCGGCTAGTGATCCTGATCAAGAATATGTATACTTTATGGGGTCGGAAACGCTTCCTTCTGCCTGTTACAAACTTTCCGACGAATCTATTGTAGTATACCCTTTTACTCTACGAGTAACGGGTATAATAAGAAAAAAATTTTTTTTGCCATTCGATAGAATTTTGATAGCTCTTTGCTTAGTGTAAATGATGGAGTTTATTGAGCTATCATTTTCATTTTGAATTTTTATCTTATAAGATTGCAATAAAGAGATTTGGTAGAAAAATTTGAAACAAATCATATGTTTTCCTTGCGAAATAATTAACCAATGCCTTTAAAAGTAGCTAAAAATTATAAAAAATAAAGTAAATTTTTTCTGTTTTCAGGAATATTTCTTCAACAAAACAAATGAAATATGCAGTGGTCCCACTGTATTAAGAAAATATGGCCATTTATTTATATAAACACGAAACCAAAAACGAAGTTTTTTTGTTTCGGTCCTGGTTGACCATTACCATATTTTCACTGGTACGTTCGTAGTGCCATGTTGCTGATTATCCTGGTAACTCACGAATGAAAATTGATGAAAATGCAAAGGCATTTCAAAAACTTAATGGAAAAAACGCTAAGGAAATATTCTATATGTCAGTATCACGTCATTAAAATGACATAATATAGATTTGAATAATTGATAAAAGTATTATTGGTATGGAACCATTTCTACTTTTTATACGATCCTTTTGTCCATTTAACTAAGTACGAAATCACTGTTAGGGCCTATTCACACGGAGGGGGTTTTCGCTTCAGCGACTTTTTCTTCCAAACGAAATACACGTGCTAGAAAGAGAGAGGAAAAAGTCTCTACATGTCCTTCTTGGCAAGAAGTTTGTTGCTTAAGAAATGGGTATACAAAAATAACCGTATACGAGAAAGGTGTTATAAACACTTAAGAGTACAAACGGTTCTAACTTGTAAAAGTGCCCACAATATATGGATCAGTTATCAATTATCAAGTTTGTTCTGCTTAACGCTTAAAGCTTGTAAGTTTTTGACAATCACTTTATAAGTAAAAGTTTTTAAAACAAAATAACAAAAAAATATCGGCTACCACCGCAACTGCAGTAGAGCATTCGTAGACATATAAAAATCAAAAAGTTCCGAACAGTTGTGAGGAATTAAACTACCTTCATGGTTTTTAATAGAAGTTCTGTTAATTTTTATCAATATTTCTCTCATCGGTACACGCCAGCAGCAATGTATTATGTATGTATCAAGAGCATACTATTTTTACGCTCCTTTTTATACCCGTTACTCGTAGAGTAAAAGGGTATACTAGATTCGTCGGAAAGTATGTAACAGGCAGAAGGAAGCGTTTCCGACCCCATAAAGTATATATTCTCTTGATCAGGATCACTAGCCGAGTCGATATAGCCATGTCCGTCTCTCCGTCTGTCCGTATGAACGCTGAGATCTCGGAAACTATACAAGTCACAATACTGGGATTAGGGATGCAGATTCCTGAGATACCTGCGCAGCGCAAGTTTGTTTCAGCAGAGTGTCACGTCCACTCTAACGCCCACAAACCGCCCAAAACTGTGGCTCCTACAGTTTTGATGCTAGAATAAAAACTTAAACTGAAATGTATTGTTCTCGTCAATACCTATCGATTGATTAAAAAAAAAGTTTGCCACGCCCACTCTAACGCCCACAAACCGCCCAAGCCTGTGGCGCCCACAATTTTCATGCTGGATACAACATTTTAACTGAAATGTATTGGTCTCGTCAATACCTATCGATTGATCCAAAAAAAAAATTTGCCACGCCCACTCTAACGCCCATAACGCTTAAATCTGTCTACCGCCGGTAGGTGGCGCATTAGAATCTCGCATTGCTGCTTGCATATCTCCGTTTCCCTTTGGTCCCATTAGCTGAGTAACGGGTATCTGATAGTCGAAGTACTCGACTATAGCGTTCTTCCTTGTTTATTAGTAATTTCATCAGTGATCAGGTATCATGTTGTACTGCTGAATGCGGCTAATGAAAAATTAATTTGACACTAAAAACATTCCACACGCTAGCTTTCAAATTGTATTTAGTTATCCTGAGCAACTTAATTTGCTTATGCCGATCAGCTGTAAGCCTTAGCTATTCTCTATGTGAACCAGAATCGCTGTTGCAATTTTAAGCGGATGTGCAGAGGCTATATAAACACATCGCGACACATCGATATCAATATCGACACATCGATGAGACATCAAACTTTCGTGCGATATATCGTGCACAATGACGCAAGATTGCTCCAACGGTTTTATTTTCAAAATATTGTGGAAAATTAATCTTATTCTGCTTTTTTCCTATAAACTATACGTTTTACAGAAAGTTTGTATTAAATATTAAATACGCCCTTCTTTAATATCTTTGGTTTTTTTCAAATTGAGTTAAGTTAAGTTTTTTAAACACTGTTTTTATAGTTATTTTTCAGGAAACAGATATTTTCGCAAACTTGAAATATTTTTCCCGTAGTTAAGACCCCAAAAAACGTGAAGATGGTGGAGCTTAACAGAAGTTCACCCACATTTTTGCTGTGAATTTTATTTTGCCAATCATATTGCTTGTAGTTAATTAATTAAAGTGACATTAACCTGAATAAGACTTATCAACGCACTTGTAATCTTAAAATCTCCAACGCACAAATTTAAAAGCTCTTTAAAATGGCAAGTTACATATGTGTTGGCAAGAAGTCTGAATATTTCATAGGCCCATACCCCTGTTTATAGCGCTAATGTAAATGGTGGTTATTATCTTGGCACCTTCGACATTGCCTTTATAGAGACTTCTCGGAATCACATGCACTGAGATTACTAGCACGAAGGTTCCACCCACATATTGATCCATACCGAAGGACCCATCTATGCGGGTCCAATTCCGCTGAAGGTTGCAAAACAGTTGATCAATTTATTAGGATTAATAGCAAATTATAATCACTCACATTTGTAGTTGATGAAAACAATTTAAGTTCCTATTCCGTTGTAAGAAGTAGTGGGGCAACTTCTCAAGCTAGTTGGGCAGTGGGTTAAATGTCTATACATATACATATGTACGTATTCATAAATATATGCACACATATGCCAGACCTAGCACTCCAATAATTAATGCAATAAGAGCCCCTCAATTGAGGCGCCACAAACACGTTTAGTCGTACACATATGAAATCAATTTGAAAATAATAAAATGGTAATCAATCGCGCACACTCGACTCTCCCGACACTCTTGTTATTGACTTTGAAGGAGAGTTTCTCGCAAACTTGAAATCTGTGCTTGTGACTTTTGTTGTGACTGTTGTTGTGACTGAGAGAGCGTCGACCACCGTCGCCAAGTCAACTTCAAAACTGAACTGATTGCCAGACGAACGTGGAAATGTGACCGATCACTGGATCTCCCGCTTGAAGCACATCGAAAAGGTCGCCAGAAAGAGTCAGGGAGAAAGTAACTTGAGCCTGGCACGCGTTCTTCGCTTCTCAGCCTTTCTCGGAATTCAACTACTGCCACTTTGCCTGTTCTTGCTTAATTTCAATTAATGCCTTTCGCTCGCACTCTTCGACTCTTCGCCTCCACGCGCTACAAAACTTAACCCGACTGAGCTGGTGGCATTTTGAGAGTGGGCTTTTGCCTGGAAAGCTTTGTGGCGCGAGCGAGACGGATTGATAACGACGCGCCGCAAGCAGCTGATCAGCGAACTTTAATACGAAGCTCGGTCTTTCAATTGTCCATGTCCATTGGGCCGTTGAAATTCAAAAGCTGTGAAGCTGAAAACATCGATACGAGCGTTTTTGGTCAGATCATTTCCACTTTGCACAAGTACATATGTGTTTTTGCGTCTAGAATCTAGACTCTAGATAATAAGGTGGGCGGCACGGATTCTTGCAATTTGTGAGCGTTAGAAAACAAACTTTCCCTGTCACCATTTCTTGGATTTGCCCATATATAAATGATTTTTAGGGATAAGTTAAATTATTAAGATTCGTCAATACCTATCTTAATATGCAGACCCAAAATGGCAAAAACCGAAACAGAATATTTTGTAAAAACAATAACGTAAATATGTAAATATAGTTGAATATAATTATTTTAAACAAAACTATTCGACCCAATATTGAATTGAACGGCTAATAAGTTAAATTGGTTAGCTGAGTAACGGTTAAATAATAGTCGAGTGCCTGCACTATAGCGATATTATTTATTTATTTATTTTAACAAAATAAAGCTAGTATATAATACTAAAATTAATAATTAATTATTATAATAATAATTAATAATTTTTTGTGTGAACAGTAGGCTGATAAAGAAATGTTAGCTTATTTATGGAAATTAAAATAAAATCGGCTTAAAAAATATCAATAAATGATTTTTGTCTGTCCTTTTAGAAACCTAAAGTTTTACAAGAATTTAAGTTTCTGAAGGTAATAGTAACGCGTACCTGAACATAATAACCAACTGTGATAATAGTTCTAGCTTTGTGTGCGTAGATTAGTGTGATGTCCTTGCAAGTGTTCTGAAAGTTCAGTCTATTGCTGAGGGCCTTGACAATATATATTATATTATATATCTATATTATATATATTATATATATTATATATAATATATCTATATATCTATACATCACTTTTATATTGAACACAGCTTTAACCACCTCTTCCTTCCCGACAATATGTAAAAGAGCGAAAATACTTTCCATCCCAAAGGCAAACAAAGACTTTAGGCCAATATCAATATTACCTTTTCTGTAAAAAAAAAATTCGGCGATCCTTAAGCAAAAACTCACTTCTAATTGAAAAACAATCCGGATTTCGTTGCATAAATGTCATAATTGACATTGTAAAAGATATTCGCCAACAATTTGACAAAACTGTAACGTTTCTGACGCTTCTTGACCACAGCCAGGCAGTTGATTCTGTTAACTATAGATTCTATGCACTAAATTAAGAAGTCTATTTAATTTCTCAGGTACAGCATTCAAACTTATTGACTAACAGATTGCAGGTAGTTAATGACTTACCTACATTTAGAAAAAAAAATCAAGTATATCGTGCTTGAATCAAGTATTTTCGGTGTCAAAACTTCGCCAAACATGAAAAATACAGAACCCGAGAACAAAATTCAGCTTTCCAGCACGAATTTTCAAGACCGAAAATACTAGGCTTTAGAACCTTTCGGTCTACAATCAAGTATGAATCATTCTAAAGTCTGGACAAATTTGTACTAAATACTATAACGATTTAATAATAATAAAGTAAGAAAGTTTTGTAAATTTAAGTTGGGTTTTAAATCTATGCTAGTAAAAGAATTTATTATTGGAAACTGAAATAAACGAGATATATCAAAATAATGACAGGCATAAACACTGTGTAATTTAAGCCCCTTATGTACATATGTATATACCGAGCACTTTCAGAATAAGCAGTTGGGAATTATTAGATATTTAAATCCAAAATGTGTCCTAATGTGAGAACTTTTTCAGCACGAACGTTCTTAAGTGGTAAGCATGAAATCGTTCTTAAATCAAGGCTGTTTTTACTTGATCTTAGCACGCGTTTTTCCCTGAGTCAAGTATTCTTTCCGAATGTAAAGTTTATTTATACGCTGATAACGTACAAATCTATGTAAGTAGCCCTGTAAGGGCAATAATTGTTTGTGTTAGTAAAAGTACTCATATGCTGTCCAAAATCGAGCAATGGGCAAAGAAAATGGCTTGGCAAATAACAATAAAAACGGAAGTGTGTCACACTTAGCGGAAGAACGATTGACACAACTATTATCCAAAAATTGTTAGTTAATATCACTCCAATTGATTATGTAGATAATGCTGTCTTGGGGCCAGCACATTGGGAAAGCAACCGGACGTTTCAATAGTCTCATGCGGCCGCTGTCTGCCTAAAATCTTTTTTGCCCTTTGAAACGAAAATTTTAATTGCCAAATCAGATCTAATTCTTCTATTCATTAGAAATATTTAGTCATTGTGACTCACACGACATGAGAACACTATCTGCAGCCCTGAACTCAACTGAACGTTATGTGTTTGGTTCAAGACGTTGTGGTCTAAAGCATAACATTCTTGACCTTAATTTAAACTCTTGGATAAAAAACAGAACCCTAACACATTTTATAAAACTGTGACTAGCCAAGAACCTTCTTACCTATACTACAAACTGATTCCTGCAATATCTTAAAGAACAAAGAATTTTAAATATCCTCGTACACAGTTCCTTTCTTCAGAGAGGCAATTCTTTGTTAACGCTATTCGATTATGGAATTGTCTACCTCACAACAACAATTAGGAGCGCAACTCAATTTAATTTAATATTTAAGCACTTATTAAAAACATAGAACAATAAAAAAAACAAACTAAAACTAAATAAGCAATCTAAAATTATAAGATTTAATGAATTCAATTATATAAAATTGTTACGTTTAAGAATCAACTAAAACTAAATGTCAAAAATTATGTATTAGTCTTAAGCAAAAACCCCATATATTGAGACCAGTGCAATAATAATAAGTTTATGCTTGCAGCACTGGGATATAAGGATATAAAGCAAAAATAAATAATAAATAATAAACAGCAACAAATAATGTTGTTTTCCCATTAACCGTTTGCCAGCTATGAGTACTAAGAAAGTTCTGAAAGTGTCGTGAAAGTAACTTGTGAATGACTTCTTACATTTTCGCCAAAGGTAAAGTCACTACTGGAAGTCACGTATTCGTAGAATCGTATCATTTTTCCGACAGAAATCACTCCCGCCAACCAAATGCGATATCGCTGACTATTGTTTTCTAGGTCCCTAAACAATGCCTCTCGCGAACATATGCACTGCTAATGCTGTCGATCCTCCCAAACATAAAAAAACATGTTTGTCAAAAGTGTTAAATAGAATATTCTTTTATTTCTATATGTAGATATCTTTCTTTAATTCTTTCAACTACATTAATTTTTATTTTCTCAGAAAAAAATTAAATATTTCATTAAAACGTTTTAAAAACATAGGAAATATAAATTCCGCTTGCCTTTTACAAGGTAGACGAGGGTTTTTTTGCTATTGATCGAACGGTAGGGGTCGTTTTTCATCATGTTAAATTAAAAGTAGGTCTTAAACTCCTATGCCTTATTTCCCTAGCTATAACCACTTTTAAGGCTTGAACATAATTTTAAACGATCTTAGGAATAAATATAATAATAAATTGTATTTTCTTTGCTTGCCATTGTGGTTGCTTTATTTCATTTTGTTTCACATTCCCTTAAAGCATATATTTTTTTGCTTTGCCAAAGTTTTAATCAAAAATAGTTTAATTTCATGGAATTTTTCACGTTTGCTAAACACTTTTACAGCATTATATATAATATTATTTAAAGCTACCGCTTGTCGTGTGTGTGAGTGTTGGTGGGTGTGCCTGTATATGTAGGTATATACGTGTGAGCGTGTTAGTGTTTGTATTGCTTATGGTGGATTAAAAACTAGGATTACAATTGAACTGCCAACAGGATTAAATCATGTGTTCACTATAAAGCATTTTAGCAAAAAGGTTAGCCTTATCGATACAGATAACAATATACCTAAACACATGCATCTCTGTTCAAAATGTATATATAGATCTGTATATATTTGTATATATATTCTTTTCATTAAATTTCGATATATAAAAATATATACCCACATTATACCATAGAAAACATAAGCGTCTCGTTTACGGTTACATTGATTTTTTTTCTTTTCAAAAACTCTTCGTGGTTTTCCTAATATTTTTCGGTTTTTTTTTTGTTTTTTGACACATTTTTCCTGCCTTAAGCATTCTTATTCTAGGCATCCGAAAGATCACAATAAGCCGCTCCACCAGTCCCTCCGCCAGTTGACGACTTATGCTCGTCTTCCATTAGGGCGTCCACAAACTCACCGGCCGCCTCGTGGTGATTAACCTGCGGCGACGAGGAGCTCTCTCCGCAGTTGGTGGCGTACACATGCCGTCGACTTCCCCCAGGCAGCTGGTTGGAATCATCTGTGTCAGCGTCGCGAATCGAGTTGAACGCATTGCAAGTGTTGGCATTCGGCGAGCAGGTGTCATCGTTGGGTGGATATACGTGCCGGTGGTAGCTGCCGCCCCCGCTGCCACCTCCACCACTGCCATCGCCGTCTAGCTCCGCTTCGCGCACGCTCCCAAACACCGGCGTGTGCGAGCTGCTCTTGCGCAGCGAGGCTGGGGGAGACCAGACGGTCTGGTAGAGCGGCGAAGCGAACACGTACATGTGGTTGAGATATTCCATGTCGTAGCTAGGTTGGTATGAGTCCGTCTCCAAAGGATTATAGGTGGGCTGGTACATTGGGGTTTGCCGGCAGCTGGCCGAGCCGGAGGCGCTGCCTGCATAGTGCGGCGTATCATAGTTCTGCGACCGACTGGAGCTGCTCAGGTGCATCATTTGAGCATGCCCACTGTGGCTACCGCCTGCGCTGCTGCCGCCGCCTCCCATCCGATGTGCGGGAAGGGTGGCGTAGATGCCACGATATGCCTCATAAGGGGTTTGCGGATAGTATGCATCGCTCCAACGCACATGATTCGGGGTATAGTCTCCCTTAGCATACAACTAAGATTTGGATAAAACAGAAGTCGTAATCGTTAGGGAGAAATTGATAATTGCATTTCAATCATTACTCACCTGGATGGGTCGACAGAAGCCTTTGTTCATGTGCCTTGGCACGCCGAGCGTATAGCTGTGACTGAATCCCACCTCCGAGCTTAATAAGTATTCATGGAACTTGTTGGGAAAGAACTCTATCTGTTTATAGTTGTTATAAATCTCTGGCTGCAAAGATAAAAAGATAATCGTTATTAGTTTAAGTTCACAAAGGGATACAGATTAAAAGAAAAATACAAAGAAAAGAAAAAAAATGTTTGGCAGTCTTTTGAAAACAAAACGCAGTTTTCAAGTGATTTTTATACCCGTTACTCGTAGAGTAAAAGGGTATACTAGATTCGTCGGAAAGTATGTAACAGGCAGAAGGAAGCGTTTCCGACCCCATAAAGTATATATATTCTTGATCAGGATCACTAGCCGAGTCGATCTAGCCATGTCCGTCTGTCCGTCTGTCTGTCCGGATGAACGCTGAGATCTCGGAAACTAGAGCTAGGCTATTGAGATTTGGCGTACAGATTCCTGAGCTTCTTACGCAGCGCAAGTTTGTTTCAGTAGACTGCCACGCCCACTCTAACGCCCACAAACCGCCCAAAACTGTAACTCCTACAGTTTTGATGCTAGATAGAAAATTTTAACTGAAATGTATTGTTCTCATCAATACCTATCAATTGACTTAAAAAAAAGTTTGCCACGCCCACTTAAACGCCCACAAACCGCGAAAACCTGTGACGCCCACAATTTGCATGCTAGATAAAAAATTTTAACTGAAATGTATTGGTGTCGTCAATACCTATCAATTGACTTAAAAAAAAGTTTGCCACGCCCACTTAAACGCCCACAAACCGCGAAAACCTCTGACGCCCACAATTTGCATGCTAGATAAAAAATTTTAACTGAAATGTATTGGTGTCGTCAATACCTATCGATTGATCCAAAAATAAATTTGCCACGCCCACTCTAACGCCCATAACGCTTAAATCTGTCTACCGCCGGTAGGTGGCGCATTTTAATTTCGCTTTGCTGCTTGCATATCTCCATTTCCCTTTGAGTAACGGGTATCTGATAGACGAGGTACTCGACTATAGCGTTCTTCCTTGTTTTTAACTTTAAAGTAAAAACAAGGAAGAACGCGTTTAAGTGGGCGTGGCAAACTTTCTTTTAGGTCAATCGATAGGTATTGTTGAGAACAATACATTTCAGTTAAAATTTTCTATCTAGAAGCTCAGGAATCTGTACGCCAAATCTCAATAGCCTAGCTCTCATAGTTTCCGAGATCTCAGCGTTCATCCGGACAGACAGACGGACAGACGGACATGGCTAGATCGACTCGACTAGTGATCCTGATCAAGAATATATATACTTTATGGGGTCGGAAACGCTTCCTTCTGCCTGTTACATACTTTCCGACGAATCTAGTATACCCTTTTACTCTACGAGTAACGGGTATAAATATTGTAAAAAAAAACTTAAAAATAAGACCCACTTTGGAGTATCCAAAATTGAATTAGCTCCCATTTCAGTCATTAACCTTCATAATCAGAAATTTTTGAGAAGCTGTAGGATTTACACCAATTTGTAAAACGTGGTTTTAAGAAAAACTAAAAAGATTGATTCCGGCCAATAGTTTAGGAAAATCTATTGGTTATGACAATTTTCATTTTGAAAAGACCCCCAAAATATTGTTTTTGGAATTATTTTTAAAGGACCATCGAATTTTAAGAGACCATATGTGAAATCAAGAATAAAATTTTGCTAATAATCTGGGACAATTATTCCCACCCGCCCAAACAGCTCAACCCCGTGACTCGTAGAGCAAAAGGGTATATTAGATTCGTAGGAAAGTATGTAACAGGTAGAAGGAAGCGTTTCCAACTGTCTGTCTGTCCGTATGAACGCTGAGATCTCGGAAACTGTAAGAGCTTAAGCTGAGTAACGGGTATCTAAGAGTCGAGGACCTCGACAATAGAGTTCTCTCTTGTTTGTACGTGGCTACATATGGTAGTCGCCTTCCGACACTCCAGTCGTGCGCTTCGTCATTACATGTACTGCCGTTAACAGTAATTAATAAACACTTACCGTCAGGTTCTTTTTTTTCTTGTAGCTCGCCCAGTTCTGGGCCTCAAGTATAAGCTTCCCACCGGGACGCAGCTGGTTGAACATCCGCTTAAAGGCCATCTTTAAACCGTTATCCCCAAAGTTGAGATGGATCCATTTGGTAACCGACAGACACAGTATGAGATCGTATTGCTGCAAATCGTTGGCCATTAACGACTCGTCCTTGAGAACATAGTTGGTATGTCTGAAGAAGACGTTTGACGGAAAAAGATTCTTGAGGCCAAGCATATTTGGCGATTTGTTTGATGGCGGCAAATGGGGGATTCCCCCGTAGGTCAGCGGGAAAGAGATGGGGAAGAATTCGTGCGGCTTAACAAGCAGCGCGTCCAGTTTCCGTTGTTGCTGCAGTTGTTCTAGATCATGATGATGATGATGGTGATGGTGCTGTATTCCTTGGTGCACCTTGCGCCGCTTCTTTCCGCGCCTCGTTTTCTTGCGGACTGATTCCGAAGCCTCTTCGACTACGGCTTCCGTTTTCTCAGACGGCGTTGACTCCGCCTTAACTTCCACCATTGCTTCTGCCTTGATCTCTGGCAGCTTCTCCTCCTTGGGAATGCGCACAAAGATCGAGAGATTTCTTCGAGCTCGGGCAACTAGCTCTCGATCAATGTCGATGCCGACAATTGTCTTCGGTGCCAGATGTCTGGCCACCGTGATAGTCATGTGGCCCACGTTGCACCCAATGTCCAGGATATCCTTGTTCTCGAACAGTTCCACATGGCGCTGAAACACCTGTAGGCGAACGTCCCGAAACTCGTTCATCTGCCGGAAGTCTACGTAGCGATCAAAGTTGCCATACCGGTACTTCAACCCATCGGCTCGGAACTTGGGCAGAACTTTGAGCGGCGGAATCAGAGCCGGTTCTAGCATCATACTGCTGGTCACTTGGACCTGGGCCACGTCTCCTGACGCCGAAGCATCCCCTATGCTGCTGTCCGCTCCGGCCAGGGAATCCTGCTCGCCAGCCGTGTGCGAAGTGGCAGCCGAAGTGGTGCTTAGCGGACTGCCCAGCCCGTGCTCTGGTAAATCGGGAGTGTCTTCACGGGGTATCTCAACTGAAGGACAGAGAGTTTAGCATTAAATGTGGAACCCTTAATTAGCCGTAAGTTTACTTACCTTCGGTGAGAGGAAGCTGTTTGGGCGGCCCCTCCTCTACGGGACTGAGCAGCTCTGATTCGCTGAAGGATGTCGACCGGCGCGAGTTCGGCTTCCTAGCTCCGCTTGGCTGCAGGATGCGCGGTGGGCGCTTCCAGGCACCGGGTTGCGGAACCACCGGACTGACGATTTTATCCATTGCATCGTGGCGATGAAATTTCTGTGGCAAGCGAAAGTAAATGAAACTTGTTTGAGTCGAGTTGCTTGGGCGCGAAGTAGTAATGCTTTTAATAATAAATCATGCTAGGTTCTTTCTGCCCTGAGGTCTCCTCCGTAAAATCACTCCTGGCATTCTAACCGGATTGGGACAGAACAAGAGGGAACGCTGTAGTCGAGTTACCCTAACATCAGATAAACGTTACTCAGCTTACCAACTTAAAAAAAAAACTGCAGGGCATTTATATTGACGGGTATAATGCACCCAGTCGTAAGTTCGGGAACTCATTTAAAACAACAAGAGAAAGAAAAAGAAAAGAACAAATGTGTACGCTAGACCGGATTTAGTGTTATGTTAGTTTGTGGGCGTTAGTGTGGGCGTGGCACCCTGCTGATACATACTAGCCCTGCACGGGAAGCTCAAGAATCTGCATGCCAAGTCCCAACACTCTAGTCGCTGCGACCTAGAACTGTTTATAATCGTTACTCGTAAAGTAAAGGGGTATACCAGATTCGTCGGAAAATATTTAACATGTAGACCCCATAAAGTATATACATACATATATTCTATTCTATATATGTACATATATTCTAGACGAGTCGATCTAGCCATCTCCATCTTTCCGTTTCTACTCAAATTAGTCGTTCAATTTTAAACTTATTTGAATGAAACTTTTTCAAAAGTCTTGTACTATTTTAGTTGGATCGAGCCAGATCGGACAACTATATATTACAGCTTCCATACAAAGGTTCGAAAAAAATTATAGAAAAAAATTCTACCTTTGTTGTTTTTGATCATATTTTCTATTACTCTGGGTAAAACTATTCTTAAGTAACAAAGGAAAAATTTAGTTTCGTTGTTTTTGATCATACTTGTTTCTATTCTACTGTACCCCAAGTTTTTGTTTAACCATTTCGGAATTTGAAATAAAATTGTTTTTTGATCAGAGGGATAGAAAATTTGAAAGAAAAAATTATAGCTTCCTTATTTTTGATCAAAGTTATACTCTGAACTAGTTATACCCGTTACTCGTAGAGTAAAAGGGTATACTAGATTCGTCGGAAAGTAAGTAACAGGCAGAAGGAAGCGTTTCCGACCCCATAAAGTATATATATTCTTCATCAGGATCACTAGCCGAGTCAATCTAGCCATGTCCGTCTGTCCGTATGAACGCTGAGATCTCGGAAACTATAAAAGCTACAATACTGGGATTAGGCATGCAGACTCCTGAGATTCCTACGCAGCGCAAGTTTGTTTCAGCAGAGTGCCACGCCCACTCTAACGCCCACAAACCGCCCAAAACTGTGGCTCTTACAGTTTTGACGCTAGAATAAAGATCTTAACTGAAATGTATTGTTCTCGTCAATACCTATCGATTGACCCAAACAAAAGTTTGCCACACCCACCTTACCGCCCACAAACCGCCTCCAAACTTCAAAAATTTTAACTGAAATGTATTGGTCTCGTCAATACCTATCGATTGATCAAAAAAAAAATTGGCACGCCCACCCTAACGCCCATAACGCTTAAATCTGTATACCGCCGGTAGGCGGCGCATTTTAATCTCGCTTTGCTGCTTGCATATCTCCATTTCCCTTTGGTCCCTTTAGCTGAGTAACGGGTATCTGATAGTCGAGGTACTCGACTATAGCGTTCTTCCTTGTTTTTTTTTACATTTTAGAATTTGTAATACATTAAATGTTTAACCGGTTGTCTAATAGACATGGGTATGTCTATAAATTGAATACAATAATTAAATGATATTCGAGCTTGTATACCTTTGCTTATCCGGTATAAATACAAAAACAAATTGGCAAAGCCAACACACTAAAATCGGGAAACAAAAAACCGTCAGTAAGCAAAACAAAAGCAGCGATTGACTTGCTGCCAAAACGCAACAGCTCCAACATCGTTTCATCATATTTTTTCCACTGTCTTTCTCTTTCTCTTCCTCTTTCTATTTCTCTTTCTCTTACTCTCTCTCTCCATCCCTCTATGTCAGCGGTCGACTCGAAATACATACATGTAATTAAATTTAGTCCTAAATAAGTAAGAGTAATTTGCACGGGGCAGCTTATCAATGAAGGTGTGACGACTGCTGTTGTGCACTGTTTGTGTGGCGGCGCCTAACGGCAGGCTGCCGAACGCTGCCTCTATGTCCGCTTCAACTCAATTTCGATCCCACCACGTTCCGCCCGTGCTCACCTTGCTCTTTTGTGAATTGTTGCTCTCGCTAATTTTCCGCTTTCTCCCGCCACCACCACTGCCCACGCTGGCTGCGCTGCCGCCGCCGAAGCTCAACCCCGTACCTCCGACGCCGTAGCACGTGCTCGACAAATCCAGGCGCAAGTCTCTGCTGGCCTGCGCCCGCCGCTCTGCCAGCGTCGAAGCCACCGCCAGTGTGGCCGACGTGGTCGAGCAACTGAGCAGCATCTCCTCCCCCGGCGGCTCAGCAGCAGCGGGCGGCGCAGCAGTGGCAGCATCTTCCGCGGCTGCGGCCACATGTTGCTGCCGCTGCGGCGATGACGGCGCTGCCGGCGCTGACGCCGGCTCTTCCACTTGCTCCTCAGCCGCAGCAGCCGCCGCTGCCGCTGCTTCTGTCGGCGTCGGCGTTGGCAGCTCTGCGGTGGCCGACGTGGCGGCCGACTGCGGAGACCGCACATGCGCCTGCTGGTGTCCCGTTTCCGCCGTTTCGCCGGCGGCCGGAGCGGCGGACTCGCTCAGCAGCAAACTGCCGCCGACGTTGACGGGCGCTGCCACCGGCGACGCCGCCAGCGAGGAGGTGACTGTGGGCTGTGGCGGTTCGTCGGCCAGTTCGCCACCGCCACCGCCCCCGCCCCCGCCAACGCCTTCGTCACCAGCGTGCGATGTGTTGTTGGAGTCGAAGCGCCGGCGCTTTCGGTTCTTTCGCGTGCGGTGGTGGTGCTGCCGGTGGTGCAGCGCCCCCCCTCCACCGCCGCCCCCACCCCGCTTCATCGGCGAAGTGAGCTGCTTCTCGTACTCCATCGAATCAACGGGATCCAGCAAGTGGAGCGGATCGTGGATGTTGGGCGGTATAATGACCTCCACCTTCGGGGGGGTGGTGATGGGCGACTGGCGGGGCGTGGTTGCCGGCGTGTTGTTGCTGGAGGAGGCATTCGACGTGTTCTCGTTCTGCAGCGAGTTAAGGTTGAGCGGATCGGAGATGTTGCCGCCCAACAGGAATTTGGTGGGCGGGACAATCACCTCCTTGCGCAGCCGCTTCTCCGGCAGGAAAAACTTCGAGCGGCCGCAGCAATAGTGTACTGCACTTCCCGCTGCCGCGCTGCCCGCGACGCTGCTGCTGCCGCTCAGGGAGCTGGTGTCCTTGCTGCTCTGCGCCTCCTTGCAGGTAGCTCCGCCGCCCGCCGATGCGACGCCAGCGCCTCCGCTTCCGGGCACGCCCGCTCCGCCGGCAGAGCTGCCGTTGCAGCCCGTGACCAAGCAGCACGTGTGGTTCGCATTGTTCCCAGCGCACAGCACGTGGTGATGGTGACCCCTAGGAAAGAGAACAAAAATGTGGAGTAAGTTTGTAGCTTAAAACATTGCTGCAGTAGAGGTTTCGTTACTAAGCTAAGCTTCAACAACAAAAATGTAGTTACTTAGTGTATAATATTTATATATTATTTAAATAATTAAAAATATCAAAAGAATATTTTTAAAAAACTAAGCGATTTGAAACTAAACATGTCCAAGTTTCTATTTCAAGGAAAGCTAGCTTTCGCTATAGAAAACACTGTGTAGGATCTTTTCTTTTCGAAAACCTTACAGTCTATGCATTCGTCATATCCTCTTATAATCACCTGTGTGTGAGCATCTTCTTATAGAGCTGCATGGTTCCTCCTCCGCCCGCTCCACCAGCGGTGGCGTTCTGCGCTAGTCGCGTGTTATGATGGTGATGGTGTCCACCTCCGCCCGCTCCGGCGTGGTGGGCATTGCCGCCGCCGTGATGGGCGGTTCCGGCGTTGCCGTGATGGTTGGTGCCGCCAGTAATCTGGTTTTTGTTTTGGATGTTCTGGATGTTCTCGAGGTCGGCCTTGTGGGCTGCCGACGCCGTTGCTGGCAGGAGGGGAATGGTCGGCGCGGTGGAGCCCGAGGACTGCGCCTGGGCGCTGCTGGCGCCGACGCAGGCGCTGGCATTGTGCTTCCCGCCGGCCTTGTGCTGCCTCTTGCCCCAGGCCTTGTTCCGGTTCTTGGGTCCTTGTTGTTGCTGGGGAGCCCGGAACTGGTGATGCTGCGCCGCCTGCGATTTTCCGGGAAGGGGCGACTTGGACCTTCCAGGCGCTGCAGTTGTGCCACTCTCCGGTTGCTGGGGATGGGGCTCCTGCCTGGGACTCTGATCCAGACGCAGCGTGGGCGTCATGCTTGATCTGGTTACGCGACAATCTCCGGGACTGTCGCCTGGCCGCTTTTCCATATTTCACTAGTGGAATCCTGGCATGGCTTAACCCTAAATATTAAATTTTAATGGCGAGCCCTCTAGCTCCTACTTTGTTTATTCAGTTTTGCGTGAGCGCACTTTTCAATACCACTTTGAAGTATTTTATCTTGTATTCACTTTAAGCAGTGCAATTTATCTTTTGATATAAATTGATATATTATTACAAATGTCCATCAATGTTTACTGTCAGATTGGGCAGCCAACTGGGCTCAACATTCTACTGCACTTGGTATTGGATTCTTAGGCATAAAGAGTACCTTAACCGTTTTCACTTTCACTGTTAAATATTTTATTGAAATTATTCATTTTGGTGATTGGGTTTATGATCCACTTCCTTGCGATAGCCCCTGCAAGAGACAAAAGATAGATTGAAGAAAATTAATTGTGGAATTTTACTGCGTTGCTATAAAGTGAATAGAATTACTATGTTCTGCCTGCAACTTTAGCAGATTTTCCAACAAAACCAAAACCGGTAAGGAGCAGAACCTGGAGAACCAGCAGAAAAGGAGACAAAGCAGCCCGAAACACAGCCAGCCAACCAACTACGAGGGTTGCTATATATATTTCTGGCTTCTAAATGGCTATTAAATACGAAAAATAACCGAGATCGGATCTTTTCAGTTTGAGCATTTTGTCTTCTAACTTTTTCTTTCCGATATCGAGACGAAAGCGAGGTTGTTGAAGAGGGATGTGAGAAAAGCGTAGAAAAATAGAGAGTGGGAGGACCAAACTCCTCTCTTGAAATTATCGGGAAGTTATCGAAGTGGGTTGCGACTCTGTGTCGCTCTTCGTTTTTATGCAAAGTGCGCGGTTAAGTTGATATGTGCAACAGAAAGTGACGAATAATTGGAGGACTTACTCCGTGAGTTTAACTTAATAAAGCCCTGAAGACCTATAACGTAAGTAAAATAATATTACCATTTGTGTTATTTTATTCTTTCTTTCTTAAGAAAACGAGACCGGTAATGCATTGTATTAACTCCTTTTCATACGTGTGTATGTACACAACTATAATTACTTTCGTACATATTGAATAATTAACACAGGCCTGAATCACATATGTTATATGTAATATATATGTAAGAAATAGAGTGAGATTGTTTTTCGCAACAAATCTTAAGCACCTTAGAAATGTAAGAGATATATGAATTTATAAGAGTAATACAAATATTATGTTTTAGGTGCCGAAGTTTCATTCAAGTGCCTTAGATACGTAGTGGATGGCAAAATAAAAGAAACTACATTTAAAAGTCTGAATTTATACCACCACCCAACCATGCACATATACCAACTTAATAATGAAATGAAAGCCGTAAGACTAAAATAAATAAAGCTTTTAACAAGGTTGAACGCTGTGGTGCTTGACTCGACTATCAGATACCCTTTACTCAGCTAAGAGAAGCAAAAGGGAGTTATTTGTTTTCAATACATGGTTATGTAGGTGGTAGACTGATATAAGAGTTATGGGCGTTAGAGTAAGCTAAATATAATAATGAAAATTCGAGTATTTATAATCAAAAATGGTTTTATTGTTTAACTTCGATTGAGACACATCTAAAACATGGTTTTTGGACGCTTCAACAGCATCTTTTGGCGGCGAAAATAGTTGACCACGCATTTATCTCTTGATGTGCGGGAATAAAACGAAGTCATTGGGTGTCAAGTCAGGGCTGTACGACGGTTGACCCATCAATTCGACGTTTGATCCGTCTTCTCTTGTACGTCATTCGTTATAAGCAAACAAAAGGCGGTGTACCACTCAGAATTGACGTTGCCACATGACCAGTTTTACCGAAGAAACAGGCGATCATTTGTTTCAAAGTGCGTCTGCCAATAAAAACGTTCGTTGGATTTGTCTCGACTGCGAAGACCCACTAGGTCGATTACTGTTTTCTTTCGACCCCATAAGCATCCATGATTCGACACCTGTGACGATCTTATAAAAGCTTTTTGAACACCTCGACTTTTTTTAAATTTCTTTGCTACAATTCACTCGAGCCTTTTTTGAGAGATTGTCAAATTGTACGGGATACAATGAGAAAAAACCTTTACCATTTGTTCATGCCATATAGAATCGTATGCTGGTGGAAGAAAAGCCCAAGGATGCCTCTAACTGACAGTATGTCGCATGATCAGTTCACGCACGGCATTTATGTTCTCTGGTACGACACTCTTATCGTGATAGTCCACATCGAATCTTTTAGTTCAATTTTTCTGCCGAGGTAAGTTTTTGACTAATCGTTCATCAATGTCAAACGTGGTCAGTGACTACTGGTCACAGATAAAGTTGTATGGAGCTTTTATCGATAAAAGTCCCAACTTTTTTTGGGAAAGGGCCAATTGGTCCAAATATGGCTGGAAGTGACCTAGGCCAGAAACTTAAATAGCAGCCCACGCAAGCCTTTGAAGAATTGAGTGCAAACGAAGCTATGCTATATACGCCGGTTTCATCTTCATGCCCCTTGTGACCGTGTCTAGCCCGGCATTAATATTTACATGGCAAATTGTGGCTGGAACTGAGAGGCTTTTGCTGCTCTCCTCTTCCCCAGCTAGTTGTGCCCCTCATTCGTTTCGGCGGTTCTGTGGATTGCAACTAACAACCAGGACAGACACAAGAACCCCGCCTGCTTCCTTTAACTCTACCCAAAAAAATCCAACAGTCGAAAACAGGCGCAGACAGCAAAAGCGAGAACAACAAGTGCAGAAGAAAAGAAACTGAATGTAAAAGCAAACGAGTTGGTCAAATAGTGCTGCGACTCCTAGACAATTTTCTTTCACAAAATGCCAGCATGTCAACCTAAATTGCTTAAATACACCTCAAATGCATTTCTTCTCGACAAACGACTATCCAAGGACAAGTTTCAGCTATTTTTAAAAGTTGCAACCATGAGATTCCATTAATAAATAAATTCCAAACATTTTCAAAAATGGCCAGAGTACCAGAAATGTGTTTTGGAAAAAACTTACTACGGTTTTAGCAAAAACTAAAAAATACCAAGATGCGTAACCAGGAGTAAAAAAAGGGTACAAAAGCGGCGTAATTTTTGCAAACAAAGCTCACACGAATAAGAATCTATTTTTAGAGTGCTGTTACCTTGCTTCTATCTCTCTCTCTCACTTGCTCTCGCGCTCCCGTCACTCCGCGATACCAAAAAGTCAAAATTCAATCTTTGGCTCATTTGTCGATTCTTGAATTATGTTGACAAAAAAGAATCAACCCAAAAGGCACACTGCGACTTACAATTATTAAAAGGCTGTGGCGCATTGCGTAATATTTAATTTACTTCGGAATTCTTAAAAATACAAAAAATGATATTCCCAATAGTATAAGATAATATGTCAAAAAACAGCGAGCTATAATTTGTTTAATTTCCGATTGTTCCTATGGCAGCTATACAGAACGCCAAAGCTATAGTTTTAAAAAAATTTCATAATTTTTTCGATTATTCTTATGGAAGTTATAGGATATAGGCTAGTTCTGACTTACATATACACATGTATATATAGGACTTTTGGGAAGGTTTCATTCCGCTAGCCTTATAACTGAGGGACTAGTTCGCATAGAAACGGACGGACGGACGGACGGACATGACTAGATCGACTCATCTAGTGATGCTGATTAAGAATATATACTTTATGGGGTCGGAAACGTCTCCTTCACCGCGATGCAAACTGACTGAAATCATTATACAAATTCAAAGTTCCAAGTTTAAACGGTTCTTCACAATAAATTAAAAAAAAAAACATTGAAAACTGATTCTATATTCTATTCTATAGTAAGTCATACATTATTAAATTTCATTCATTACATTTTTTAGGACAATTAACTCGGTTGTAGTTCGCTCTGTTGTAGCGTCAGTAAGAGGAGATAATTACTGGACCACAACTTCATATTTTTTCTTGGGTCGTTACAAAGCTTCTGAAAACAGGTTATCTTAAATCAGAGCAGGATTCGTTACCCCATTTAACCACTTCTCTTTCCTTTTTTCTGACGAGGCTCGCACAAAGGTATTTTTATTTGCATATTTTTAGGCGCGCGAATGCAAAATGGGAACACAACGCAATCCGGAAGGAGGAAGCCCTGAGTAGGCGGCTGGCCCTGTAGAACATTTTAATTAAAATTTAAATATGCGACGCGCTGTTGCCTCCCTTCCTCTGAAACCTTCTTCTTTAGGGGCGTGTCAGAAAACTGGGTCAATAAGAAATGGAGAGGGAAGGCGCAAAGTCAAAACAATTGCAAAGCCCTCAAAGGTGGAGCCATCAAATTTCAATTCTCCCTTCTTTTTTGCCGGGCTGCTTTGCGTCCTGGACGGCGGAAATGTCAATTTTGTTAACTTTGTAAACATGTTAATGAAGAAAAGTTGTTGTTTTGCTTCGTTGTTTTTACTCGTTTGGAACTGCGATTTACATTTAACAAAAAATATTTAAGTCAATTTGTCCAGACGTTTTAAAGCATAGCTCTCTCAACTTGTTTCCGTCAGTTTTAAATGTGATGAGGACAACTTCGTTCAGTATAAGGTCTAGCATCACCTTCAACAAAAGCAACATATACAACAAAACAAGAACTGCGGGTAGAAAAAAACGACAAATTGAATCCTGTGGGAATGAATAATATACAAACACGAGTCTGTGGGAGTGAGAAGCTGGAGAGTGAGATATGGTATGGTGGCAAATTCGATTCCATGATATAATGAAGAGTTGCGTCCAATGACTACACAATGTGGACGGCAGTACACGTAGTGACGCATCGCACCATTCGGCACGCTTCACCAAAATCGTACAGCTTCTTGCCTACACTGGCATTTTGTATTGTAGCGTGCGGAAAGAGAAAAAAACAAGGAAGAACGCTATAGTCGAGTACCTCGACTATCAGATACCCGTTACTCAAAGGGAAATAGAGATATGCAAGCAGCAAAGCGAGATTAAAATGCGCCACCTACCGGCGGTAGACAGATTTAAGCGTTATGGGCGTTAGAGTGGGCGTGGCAAATTTATTTTTGGATCAATCGATAGGTATTGACGACGCCAATACATTTCAGTTAAAATTTTTTATCTAGCATGCAAATTGTGGGCGTCACAGGTTTTCGCGGTTTGTGGGCGTTTAAGTGGGCGTGGCAAACTTTTTTTTAAGTCAATCGATAGGTATTGATGAGAACAATACATTTCAGTTAAAATTTTCTTTCTAGCATCAAAACTGTAGGAGTTACAGTTTTGGGCGGTTTGTGGGCGTTAGAGTGGGCGTGGCAGTCTACTGAAACAAACTTGCGCTGCGTAAGAAGCTCAGGAATCTGTACGCCAAATCTCAATAGCCTAGCTCTCATAGTTTCCGAGATCTCAGCGTTCATCCGGACAGACAGACGGACAGACGGACATGGCTAGATCGACTCGGCTAGTGATCCTGATCAAGAATATATATACTTTATGGGGTCGGAAACGCTTCCTTCTGCCTGTTACATACTTTTCGACGAATCTAGTATACCCTTTTACTCTACGAGTAACGGGTATAACAAGGAAGAACGCTATAGTCGAGTACCTCGACTATCAGATACCCGTTACTCAGCTAAAGGGACCAAAGGGAAATGGAGATATGCAAGCAGCAAATCGAGATTTAAATACGCCACCTACCGGCGGTAGACAGATTTAAGCGTTATGGGCGTTAGAGTGGGCGTGGCACATTGCTGAAACAAACTTGCGCTGCGTAAGAAGCTCAGGAATCTGCACGCCAAATCTCAATAGCCTAGCTCCCATAGTTTCCGAGATCTCAGCGTTCATCCGGACGGACAGACAGACGGACAGACGGACATGGCTAGATCGACTCGGCTAGTGATCCTGATCAAGAATATATATACTTTATGGGGTCGGAAACGCTTCCTTCTGCCTGTTACATACTTTCCGACGAATCTAGTATACCCTTTTACTCTACGAGTAACGGGTATAATTTCCCACGGAATCTTCCCCATCTTCCCTTTGCAGATGCCTCGGCTGCAAGGTCGTCAGTCAAGGCGCCTGTCATATGGCACAGGTGCAATAATATGTCTTCGCAATTCCACAATCTCCTGACCTGCTGTTTTCCTTGTAATCTTTTCAATGCCGGTGCGAGTGCTTTTCCTTTTAGCATTAACGAAACTAAAACTTGCTACAATTCAACTTAGACTGTTAGTCGGACTTGTGCCATAAGAAATAGTTATATTACTTTAAAAAACGTTGAGTGGGCCCAACCCATAAAATATAGTTAATCAACTACTTTTGTATAGTAAATATACATAGAAACAAGAATATACGCTACAGGCAAGTCTCCCATCTATGATTTACCAATTACTGTCCAAACTAACTTCCACATCCATCGATTAAAGGCAAAAACACATTTATTTTTGAATTTATACCTACATTATACCTTTCCCTTGCAGCCTTACCGCCATGTCATGACTTCGGCGAGAGACGAAGGTAAATCCATCTCATGTTTTTTTTGTAATTGCTCTCTTTTTTAAGTTACTTAAGGGCATTTAAAAATTTAAAAAAAAAACGTAAACATGTAGGCCGTAGATATAGCCGCGATCAAAAAATCACTTTGAGCAGGCAATTTATTTATTTATTTATTTGTCGGGTCAGACAGACTATTTAATTGATCAAAAAATGTAAGCAACCCGTATTTGGATTTTGTGTTGATTATTAAACATTAAGCATTTCCAAAGTACATTTGCCTCTTATGTAATAAATGCCTTGGATCCTCAGTCAAATATGCTTAAAATACAATTGGTATGGTCATTTCAAAATTTTATATGTGAAGTGCAATTTTTGGTCATTATCTACTTTTTATAGGTTGGCGCAGTTTATGCAATTAAAAATCGTTGATTTTACATATTTTTTGTGAGTAAAAGGCAGCATGCAAACATGCCAGTTTTAGCGCAACTAAACGCCAAAAATAAAGAGTAAAAATGGGGAAAGTGGGTGTGAAAAAGGAAAAGACATAACAAATGCAACGCTCAAATGTGTCAACAATGGCAAATAAAATGTTGGCCGCAAATTGTAAGCAATTTTCCCTCCCTTTTCCTTTCTTAAGTCTGATAATGCTGCTGCCCAAAGCCGACCGTCACCACCCCTTTTTTCAGTCTGGTCTGTCTGGACACGTTTCACAAACAAATGAATTCGTTAAAATTCATAGTGTACATGCAAATTGGCCAGAAAAGCGATTGGGGAGGGGGGAGTTGCTGAGGGCGTAAGTGGCATGGTTCAATTTTCGGGGTTAAATGGAAACCAAATTGAAATCGTTGAAAATGCAGGTACTAAAGTTAGCGACTAACGGCTTGAATGCCAAGTAGAGGGATGGATGCGAAGGCAGACAAGTACAGAACACTAAAACCAGAACCGCATGAGCGAGCGAATTGTTGTTCACGCTCTATTAAACGAGGTCCCAACTGAGAAATGAGAGGAAATTAGGGGAAATTGGCAACAAAAGGCAGCGTGGAAAGGAAGACAACAGATTCAGATATCTAGGGCCATTCAATTACAGTCCCAGCTTTGGAGAGGAGAGAGTTCTCGTTTTGTGCAACTTCTTCATGAATTGCTAAGTCGGCTAAAAGCTTTCTGGTGGATTGCGGTTGGCTGGAACAATAAATGATTGGATCGTAATAAAACAATGAAAACAAAAATGGAATATGGGTAACCAAAAAAGTATTAAACTGTTTATGTGACTATAGCCTTAATAATAACTTAACAAGTACGCCAAGTTAGAAAAACTACAGTTGTGAAAGAGCTCAATTACGCCACTGGTTTGTAATTTTATATAGGCTTTAATAATTGTATAAGAAGTTTTTGATCTTAAAAATTACAATTTATTATCATTTAGATATAAAGTTTTCAAAATTATTTAAGAGAAACATTAAAAGAACCATACGGAAAACGGTGTGGAAAACGGTTTGACTAGTTAGGTTTTGAATTAACGTCCACACAGAGTCCTGGCCCATTTTTCCATCACGAATGTTAAAGGATCTTATCAGGCCCAAAACTAAACTAAGCAAGATAGGAAGCTAGCTTCGACACTCCGAGGTTTCTATAACCATGCAGGTCGTCCCCGTAGGAGCATTGTATGTACACAGCGTTCCGATTTTTAGAAAATTTAAAACTAATTACAGAATTATAAGGCAATGTTCCATTTAAAAGTAGTACCGTATATGTTTAACGAAAACAAAATATAACGGTCTATTGTTATTTTGACATAAACAATAATTGGCATGAGCACAAGTTGCAATATATTTGTAAAAATAATACAGCTGTTTTATGGCAGTGTTTTATAATTTTCACTCTAGAGCTGTCAAAAATATCCCTGCTGTAAACTTTATGCACAATTACTACATTAAATTAAGTGGTATTTTAAACGACAAATTTTTTAGATATCTCTGATCAATAATCTTTCTTACCCTTTGGTACTTTACAACGAACAAAATAAAGAATGTTCAGATTTCATCTTAACAAAATACTTTTTTTTCGTACCATGACAACCCTCGCCCGTTTTAGACAAATGCGATCGAATTTCAGAACAGGGGCGTATTTGCAAAAATTGTGTAGGTTAGAATATACCAGGTTTTGAGGTGCCCTCGAATTTATTAATAATAAATCAAGAATGCAAGTTATTAAAATTCAGATGATGCAATTATGAAAAATTTTACATCAACGAATATAATATAAATATCTACACTTGTCAAAAAAAGTATGCGTACACAAATTTCTAGAAACTTTAGAGTTTAAAAAAAAAACATGTTAAAAAAATCTTAAAAATTTCATTTTAATTTTTACAGATAGTACCTTTATTCACCTTTCCTTTGATGAAACTCTTAAATTTCTAACACTTATATTTTTTCTTATATAAATTAAAATTTACAAAATGGTCTGATTTCGCATCAGAAAAAGTGTGCGTACAAAATAAAAAATCCTAAAAAACTCCATGTTTTTGGCAAAAGGACTGGAATTCAATATGAGGTCGGATACCCCTTTCGTTTTAGAACTTCAGCCAACCGATTTGGCATTGACTGGACCAATTTTATTGTGTCCTCCACCGATATTTTATTCCATTCCACGATTTAATTTTTAATTTATTATTTTAATTTATATAAGAAAAAGTATAAGTCTTTAAAATTTAAGAGTTTTATTAAACGGAAGGTTTAAGATTTTTTAACATGTTTTTTTTTTAACTGTTAAGTTCCCAGAAATGTTTGTACGCATACTTTTTCTGACAAGTGTATGTGTATAAAGCAATCGCGAAGGATTTTTCAAGAATGAATGGTCATGCTGTCGGATTTAAATAAGCCAGCCAAATTATTGGCGAAAAGTTTCCGTGAGAAATTTTCGGAAGTATACAGAGTAACAGAGGGAAATTCGAATCCGTGCAGTCTTTCGGAAGTAAGTCTTAGAACAGGTCTGGGAAATATAAGTGCGTGTGAATCTTTCGGAAGTAAAAACTCTGAAAGGGCCGATAGTTCGAAAGTACTCATAAATCAATATAAAGTCAATTGTGTACTCGGTTGATCATAACCCAAATAAAAATCCTGCAATAAATTGCATAGATGCCCTTCTACAGATTTGCATTTAAGTTTTCATCATGTCTTAGATCAATCACAACTTATGGACAACAAAGTAATCAGTTCACCTCTATGTGTTTAATATTTTACAGGCCTTTAGAGGCGTCTTTTCTTGAGTTTTTAAGATAGTTTTCGTACCTTGTTTAGATAATTTTAGCCGTTAGCCAAATTAATATTTCGTTCTTATTTTGTATTTATGTGTTGTATGGCCTTTTAAAAAATTACTTGACACAGTCAAAAAACTTAATAAAATAAGTACGGTTGACCACTTAAAAATTTGTTGTTAGTGGTGCTATTATTTTTTTTTTGCAACTATTCCCTTGTGTGACAGGTCTATATCTCAATATATACTTATTGATGAAAACAAAAAAACATTTTAGATGGATAGATAGTTGTTTGAATTGCGTTGATTATTTGCCAATAAAATGATAAACTCACTATGTTTTGATAGGAATTAACAAAACTTGTATACTTTAAGCGTATATTATACTCGACTATCAGGTACCCGTTACTCAGCTAATGGGACCAAAGGGAAATGGAGATATGCAAGCAGCAAAGCGAGAGTGAAATGCGCCACCTACCCGCGATCTCAATATATGGTTATGTGGGCGGTAGACTGATTTAAGCCTTAATATTTTAATTTTTTTTTTACTTCGAACTACCAATTGACATGATCGGGAACTTTTCGGACATCCAAATTTAAAATTGTTTATGATACACATCTAACAGCTAAATCTTTAAATGATAACTGTCAAGTCACAAAAAAGGTAGCGCAAATTTTACTTTATGAAATTTTAACCTATTAATATTTTTAAAATCATAACAAGGATTTCTGTATTATCGCTGGTCACAGTACATAATAAAAAGCATTAATTTTTGATATTCGTTGCTGACATTTAAATTTTTAATTTTTAAACTGAGCACTGTTGAAATCCGAAAAATGTAAGATTCGGCAGCCCTTGAGTATATTGGGCTAGTAAAATGAAAACAATCGCTTTTTTAATTTAATCTTCATAAATCTTTGGTCCCCACTAGACATTAATGGATGCGATTCATCCGATCATGAGTCCACAGCCCAGCCGAAAGCTGTTTTTTAGGTGATTCATGCGACCGCTGATGGCGAACGAAAGCGGAAGTGGTTGCAAGCGTTTTTCGAGGACGCCAGCAATTTGCCAGTTCGAATCGAGACTCCCACGAAATACTAGATCTGCCTTGGGGATATCCACCTGGTAGGCAACCGTAGCCGTAGACTCTTGTAGGCGGAGATTCGTCTCCACCTCGACTCCGATCTGCAGTTGATCACTGGCCTTCTGGTAGTAGCTAAGATGGAAGCCACCAGGTCCCAAAGTGCAAGACCACACGGAATCATCGACAGCATAGCGTCCTACCGCCGACAACACAGCTACTTGCCGTCCAGGAACATTGGGTCCGTATTGGTAGGCCAACTCTGATCCAAGGGCCAGTCTTTGGGTGACTGCCTGCAAGTACTGGCAAACAACAACTCCGGAGCCCGTCAGGATTCCCGGGTTGCCCACTGTCAAGGATATTGTGTAGTCTCTTCCGCGATAGTCCCCCGTAAACTGGGTTGCCACCAACTTGGAGTCCTGGAACTGAGATGCAAACTTACACCGCAGTCGAGAGGTCAGTTGATGGATCACGTTTGCATTGAGGTTGCCCAACGGATCGATTTCACCAACGAGAACTGGAAAGGCCTCATTCGGACCGTATTGCTTGGTTCCCACATAGGTGGCTCCGAAGCGATATCCACTTGGCGCCGATGAGTTCATATTGATGGTGTGCGTTACTTGAAAGTGGTTACTCAGCCCCTTGTTCAGCATGATCTTGGCCCCCTCAAAGGTGTTGGCCTGTATGTCGTGGCAGCGGCTGTGCAGTTCCTCAACTGTTCCGGGATTTGACAGCTCCGTCTTACGAGCCTCCACTTCTAACTCCTTAACCATCTGTGGCGGCATTCCGGTTACTGCGGTGGTAGACGCCTCCTGCAAGCGCGATCCGGAAGACACATTCCCACGCCCAGGGGACGACCCTACGCTTTCTGTGGACGCCATCACGTTACCCATTTTCGAAAGATAAGCGTTTGAGTGCAAATAACAATTTTACTAAACTGCTTCTTTCGAAATTTGTTTCTTTTCCGACTTTAAACGTGTATGTTATAACTAAACTTCAAAATAACTATGAAAATAAAATCATATGCTGCCTAGGTTTAAACTACATGGTTGGTAAAAAAAGACAAGAGAAAATGGCCTCGACTTTTTTTCACAAACACGCCTAGCATATAGCGCCACCTATCTTCTTTTTATATATCGCCAACTAACCCATAGTAAACACACTTTATTTGCATGTGGTGGGCAATCTCGATTGAATTTCAAAATACTCGTATTGATTATTATTTGGTTATAACTTTTTAATGAATAATCCGATTTTATTTTGTTGGCATGTAGATACATACATAAGTGTTTATAATAAAAACAAACGCTCATTTAAATTTTTACAAAATATTTAAAAATGATATTCAAAAACTAAGCGTTATAAAAGTTATAAATTTGTTTTAACATTTAGTATGCATTAATTTTATGCATAAAAAAACAGATGTATTATTTTAGAGCACAGCTGCATAATATAAAAATGGTTTATTAATATATTTATTTCCAGAACTGCATTGCCTTGACGTACACATGTCTGTACTTAGGCAAATCCGAATTGATGGGTATAAACTTGCAAAGGTTTCATAGTAATCAATTTATAGCGGATGGGCCTTACACACAAAAAACTGGTTGGTAAGACTGATCAATATAATAGTAAAACGGTTCCCAACCATCAAAAAGTTACTCTGACGTAATACGTAAGCGTAAGGGTTAGTATACAAATTGTATGTAACTATAAAAAGGGTAGTATTGCACTTTTTAAAAGTGACTTTCAGCTAGTGTGGAAGTGTGCTGAAGACTTCAGAGAATATGTTTTAAGTTTTCAGAATTCGGCTGGGGAGTCTAGGTTTAGGTTTACAAGACGCTAGACCCAGTTGGGAATTATAAACAACAAAGCTGTTGTTGCATACTTTTGTGTGGAAGATTTTACGTTAGGATAACTATTTTTGATAGTTAAATAACTATTTACTTTTTCAATAACAAAATACACACATCAAGTGAACGTAACTATCTTAATTGTTGCCCTGCAAATGCAAACTTACCTGGAGAACAATAAACTTCTTAGTTCCAAACAATGAGGTTCTTAAAGCACAAAAGCTATACAACTGCCATTTTAAAAATGTAACGCAAAGTAACTCTCCTAACACTTCTTGGTTTTAGCAAAGCGTTTGACTCGACTAATCTTGAACTTCTGTGTACAAAGATCCGCACTGTACAATTTCACGTCAAGTTCGTGCCAATGTCTCCGGGTCGCTTAATTCGTCATTTCTACCTCTCACTCAGGGAGTCCGACAAGGCCCAGTTTTAAGTCCACTGCATTGCTCGTTGTATGTAATTGATCTTCCTAAATGTATTTCTGTAAGTGATGTGCACCTACCTATATGCAGAAGATGCCCAATTATATGTTAGTCGAATTCTAAGTCTAATTAGTGAGTGTACAACGAAATTAAGCAAATATTTGATTGGGCAGATGCAAATGGGTTAAGGCTAAATCAAGCCAAAAAATTCTGATTTCTGATATAGTGCGAGTTTATTTCAGCACGTGGCACACGCCCAGTCTAACGCCCATAACGGTAAAACCTGTCCAGCACCCACATTTTTATACCTTTGCAGAGGGTATTATGATTTCAATCAGAAGTTTGCAACGCAGTGAAGGAGACGTTTACCCAGTCTCTCAGTTTTGAAGCCACCGGTATGAAACCTTCCCCGGATCGGACAACTATAAAATATAGCTCCCATAGGAATAATCAAAAACTTTTTTGAAAAAATGTAAGAAAAATTTTAACTTTGGTGTTTTGACATATTACCTTCTACTCTTGGGAATATCATTCTTTTAATATTTAAGAATTTTGAATAAAATTTTAGAAATATCGGAGATTTATATTCAATGGCTCTCATAGGAATAATCGGAAAAATAGTAGATTTTTTTGTTTGAAAAATTATAACTTTGGTTTTTTTGACATATTTTAGAATTAATTTCAAAATAATACATAGACTGTTATATTTCCTTTTCTGTAAACATGTATGTACGGCAGTAAATTGAAATGGAACATTATCTAAAATTTTTATAATTGTTTAGTTTTCTAAAATCAGAAAGCTCTGTACATAGAATGCTCCCACGGAAACGACATGCAAGAAACTTTGGAGTGCCGAAGTTAATATTTATTTAGTTTAAATGATATTTTCTTTTGATTATCAATATCCATCTACATGAGAAAAATCGAACGGTTCAAATCGGACCATTCATTAAAAAGTTAAACGCAAACAAAATGTGCAACCTTAAGAACATTCGCTTTGCGACTTGCATGTCTCCATCTCCCTCGCACTCCTCTTAGCTGAGAAGCGGGTATCTAATAGTCGATGGCATCGACTACAGCGTTCTCTCTTGTTAATTTTAATTTGTTTTTCAATCTAAACTTATTTATTTATTTACTCTTATCATACACACATTAAATGTATATATATATTAACATAACTACTGTTCTTTTAATGAAATTGTGTTGAAATTATTTTTGTGTTCTTTTTACCGCTTTACAACGTTTTTGAGCATTCGCAAGCCGAAGTCCTGGCAAGTAACGTAACTTTCCGTTACTTATAAAATATTTTCCTAAAGTGACTAAAACGGACGCAGGAATATGTATGCTATGCCTATCAAGCTAAAAACTTCTCCTTCTGGCCCACTCATGTACCACAGACTTAATATACTTTTAGCCCAGTATTGGAAGAGCAAATGTCGAGAAACTTTATTTTCCCACAAACAGTAAGAAAGTTTCATCTGCACCCCCAGCGACTCATCCGTACACAAAAAAAGCTCATCGACTTAAAACTATAACCCAACTTTGTCCCAAGATTCAGGGTACTGAAAATAGTGGACCACCATGGGTTGCTTAAAGGTAGAGATTGGGTAGCAAACTTGCCACGTAAATAACATACATCCGCTTTTTGTGTGGAGACGCCGCCGTTGGTTCCGTGTCAGAAGCCGAATGCGTCTGTGGACCGTTACAAAAGCTTAAACCGCACACCAGCTTACACACAATTAAGCACTCAGAGAAATGGTAGGATACCCCAACCACATACGCCAAAGGCACACACCGGTGCCAGCGAAACTGCACCTTTTTTCCAAATATTTCGCTATTTAAAAATTATAACACAACTAATTCTTTTTATACCCGTTACTCGTAGAGTTAAGGGAATACTATATTCGTCGGAAAGTATGTAAGAGATTAAAGGCAGCGGTTCCGACTATATAGACTATAGAAGAAGAAGATAGGTGGCGCTGTAGGCTAGGTGTGTAAGTGAAAAAAGCAGATTTGCTAAAGTCGAGGCTATCGACTATAGTGATTTCTTTTGTTTTTCTTGAATTTTGTTGTTTCCAATTTATCTTCATGTATTTTGTAGTTTTAAAAATACAACTTTAAAATTTAGATTACCTACTAAACTGGAATTAGAGTGGTTAAAGCAAAGACAATTAAATACCAAGATCCGTAACCAGCAGTAAAAAAACATAGGTGGCGTAATTTTTTTCAAAACAAGACTCGCACGTCTAGAATCTCTCTCAGTTGCTTTTTCGCTCACGACACTCCATACTGCCAAAAGATCAAAATTCCATTTTTGTGACGAAAAGAAACCGAGCTAAAAAGCATGTTGCGCCTATCAATTCTAAACGCTGCGGAGCACTGCGTAAGTTGGGTGACACGTAAATAATGCGATCGAGTTTCAAATCCACTCTGACAGTGGAAATACTTAAATTTGTATACCCTTGCAGAGGATATTATGATTTCAGTCAGAAAATAATATGAAACAAATTATAGCTTGGGTGCTCTTAAACATATAACCTCCTACGCTTGGAAATAACATTTTTTTTATTTGTTCTAAAGTTCGTATTTAATTTATCAAAATCGGACGACTATATCAAGCTGTCGTATGAACGATCGGAAAATCGGTGCGCAAATAATATAAAACAAATTATAGCTTCGGTGTTTTTAGACATATTATCTTATACTATTGAAAATAACATTTTTTGTATTTTTAAATTTAATATTTATAACTGCAGGGGTATACAAAATTCGGCTTGCCGAAGCTAACTTCCTTTATTGTTTTTAAAGCGTTTTATACTCCTATGCTTGCTTTAAAACCGAGTGTAAAATACAAATAGTCCGTTAAATACTTTTTCATAAGTAGGTATTTAGAGCAAATAAAACAAATCTTTAAAATCACTGCTTGTAAGTTAACTTTTTCAAAAATAAATTGTTTTATAAATTTCTTTCAAAAATTAGAATTTTTTTTATTTCATGTTATTTCGTTCCTATGACAGCTATATGATATAGTCGTCCGATTTTGATAAAATTAAGTTCGAAATTAAATTAATTAAAAAATGTTATTTCCAAGCGTAGGAGGTTATGTGTTACAAAACACCAAATAGCTATAAGATATAGTTGTCCGATCCGGCTTGTTCGGACTTATATACTACATGCAAGAGAAAGAAGACTTTTGGGAAAGTTTCAGCAAAGTGATCCTATATTAGGGCCAATATGATGACTTTCGTATCAGAGGTTTTTTGACACTCAATAGTGTCACCTTGACATCTAAATAGTGGCATATTGATGACGATTTCTTGGGTACATAAATGTAACGCATATTAAGGAAAGCTTTGAAAAAGAGCAGAAAAAGAGAAGGTCGCCAACAAATCAACAAAAACGTATGGGGACATTGAGTCTAGCCCATATTTGTTGCCAATTTTCATAGCGTCGGACGTTCATCGTTACTTGATGCTTGAAGGTGAAAGAATTTTGTATTCAGTACTCATAGAGTAGTAAGTAGGGTGGATTGCGTTTATGCAAATATGTGACCGCATAATTAACATATTCTTTACCATTTACAAATGATACGCCTTCCGTTTTTAAGTTTATAAATAAGAAACTTCCATAAACTTCACGTAAAACAATCGTATTATAGTTTTTTTATACTCCTTATACCGCCTTCGCTTAGTTAAACAATTCGTAAGGCTATACCATATAATAGAAAGTTTGGTGCAAACTAGGTCTTCCAGTTCTGGAAGATGTGTAAAAATTATTTTATAGAGCAGTGAGTGCCGGGTATCTTGTAATCGGGGCATTCATATATTCGTTCTGTCTGACTTTATATTGTCTTAGGCAGGCAGCACACAGTTGTCATGGAAAATAAATTGGTTGAGCTCATTTGGCAAGGGACACCACCGCCAATCGCCTTTTGAAGGAATGGGAGAGACCAGTATTGAAGGAACACGATACATTGTGTATATGGCATGACTACGTTTAGTTTGAGTGATAATACAGACAGCAGGTCAATTACGATTTAAGTTTGTTAAGTTAATAACTAAACCAAATTTAATTTGGCCCTTAAAATGTAAGTCTACTTAGATCTCTTAAGTAATCTATTTATTAAAATTGGAATGCAGTTATATTTTATCTATCATAAAAACAAAAAAAAAACAGAGCTAAAATGTCACTTTGTGGCCGTCGGCCACAGTTCATTTATCTTTTTCTGACTGCTCTGCCTTTGGAGGCTTTGTGATGTTATTTTATTTTTTGTAGTAACCTCTAATAATAAGGTTTACTTATATATTTTGGAATTTAATTGCCTTTTGTATTCGCAACTGATAAAATCTTGCCGTAAAATTTGCGTGTGCTTACATACTATGTAAGCATTTGAATATTTTGGCACCAAACTTGCAATAAACAAGAGCGGTTTAAATCGATATTTTATTGCCGCGATGTGGAAGAATCCGCACGAACATACACTACTCTTCATTAAAAAGCTATGAGCAAATGAAGTTTTCACCGTGGGTGTAGCCAGTCGCTTTGCCGCTTTCACGTGTCCATCTCCTCACACTGCATTATCTGAGTAACGGGTATCTGATAGTCGGGCACTCAAACAAGAATCACTCGAAATGCCACTGACCCTTGTGCAAAACCTAAATTTATATTTTCTATTACTGGAAAAGTTGTTCTTTCAAAACAGCACTGTGTTGTTTTTCAATGCAGATGCTAATTATATGTTTTAATACCCTTAACTCGCAGAGTAAATGGGTTATTGTATTCGTCGGAAAGTATGTAACAGGTACTAGGAAGCGTGCCCGACTCTATAGATGATATATATTCTTGATCAGGATCAGATCTAGCCTTGTTCGTCTGTTTGTTTGTTTGTCAGTATGAACGCCGTGTTCTGGGAAACGAAAATTATAAATGCTAGATTAATGCTAAGCCTAAGTTCGGCTTGTCGCATGCATATTTTAAGATGGAGTTAAAATTTGCCTAAAAAGACCACCAGACGCAAAATTTTGTGGCGACCAAATTTTTAAAATTTGTTTTAGTCTATTTTTTTTTTTCAATATCTATTGACGACCAACAGTTGATTAAATTGGATCAATGTTAATTAACAAGTTAAGTTGTTAAGCTGAGTAACGGGTATACGATAGTCGAGGCACTGGACCACATCGTTCTCTTGTTTATGTTGTTTAATTGACGTGAAAACCTGTTTTATTTGTTTGCATGCAGAAAAAAAGGCAGTGCAACAGCCAACAAACATTAAAAGCAAATATAAATTGTCAGCAAACTTGCTCTCGGTTTTTGTTTTGGCTTTCGACTCTTTTCCAGTCTTGTACCCTTGCAAAAAGTTATTAAGCTTTTTATTCGAAAAGTTCGATTCGCTCTTCAAACCGGAAGTTTACCTGCCTTTTAAAGATTTTTTAACATATTTCCGACCTATTTAAATATATACACTTTTGCCGAAAATAATAAATTATTTGTAAGCTCGACAGTTTATAAAGGGTTTTCTTTTTTTTACATAAATAAATAATGCAAAATGTACTACTTCTTCAATGCTATGTACACATACATATGTTCTGAAAGGGCGGTCTAGTCAAGAAAGAAGTACACAGGTGTTACCTATGAACGTTAAGGGAAAAAAATGTCAAAATGCTGCATCCATTTTTGTGAGCATACGGCCCAGGTCTTGGTTATGGTTATGGTTACGTAAATATAATCAGAAGTAAATATTTTATTTATTACACTGATAAAAGAAAGCATAAAAAAACAATTGTTTTTACTAATTAGTTTTATTTTTAGAATATTGATTTTAATAAAAAAAAACATTAAACCTTGTGGCAAACCAAGTAAGGAAATCAAAGAGAATCATATTTATGTTTATATATTAATTTATTACATTACTTATAGTTAGCATATGCATATTTGGGTAAATATATATTTCTTTTAATAAAAATAAATTTTCAATTGTCTATTTCAAATAAAAATCTTAGATAACATTTATGTTTTTGGGCACACAAAAAAATGTGGTTGGTAAAATTGACCAATGAAGATAGTTTAGTATCTATAACCAATTTAACTTTACTATTTACAATGGTTGAATATGTGTTTAGTTGTTGCTTTGTTTACTACTTAATAGTTAAGCCTAGGTACGTTTTTGTGATGTGTGTGTTTTGACATTTCAATAGTAGATCTAGCCATGTCCGTCTGTCCGTCCGTCCGTATGAAAGCTGAGATCTCGGAAACTATGAAAGCTAGAAGGTTAGAATTTGGCATGTAGATTCTTGAGTTTCTTGCGCAGAGCAAGCAAGGTGCCACGCCCACTTTATCCCCCATAACGGTAAAAACAGTCCAGGACCCACATTTTTTAATATTTTTATAAAGGTCAAATGAGATATTGTTTTGATTATTAATGTCCATGTCAAAAATTGTTCAATTCGGACCATTTATTAAAAAGTTATAAGCATCACAAGTGTGCAATATTGGGAACAGACGTTTTGTTATTTCTATATCTCTATCTCCCTCGCACTCCCCTAAGCTGAGTTACGGGTATTTGATAGTCGATTGCATCGAGCGTTCCATCTTCATTTTTCTTATCGTAAAGTGAATGTTTTTGGCTGCCCGTCGCAGATAAAAATAAAAGAATAGAAACTTTAGGCCATAGCATCAGACTGTCATAGAATTTGTCACAATTTCAGTCCAATGTAAATATGACTTTGCGAGTTCAAAGCTAGGGGAGCTTTAAACTCGTTATTGCCCCATCGGTAGGCAGCTTTACGTTTTTCTCTTTCTTACGCCCTCTCTCACCATCTCTGTTGTTGCTGAGAGTCCGATTTTTCGGCATCTTCTATAATCTAGTATGCCTTCGTTTAGGTCTTTAGTGCTTTAATTATACATTTTTGTTGACTAACTAATGATGTTCTTTGGCCTGATGTCTATGTCCAAATCGCCTTCAGGACTTTACAAGTATAGGGAAGCATATTGAACTCAGGACATCGGTTATTCACACAAATAATTTAAAATGATTTACATTTTAACCTAAAGATTTAAACCAAGATCTAAGTTCAGTAGCCGCAATCATTTGCGCCGAGGGCTGCTGTATACGGTTCCTGTGCAGTTAGCGGAAGAATAACTGGAATATCCCGAAAACTATGTACTTTTCATTAATCATTTATCTTGCCCTTTTGTTTTATTAATTAAACGTCGAATCAAATTTAAGGGCTTGTTTAAATCCACGAATTGCTTTGCTATAACTTGTAATGAGCACATCCAATGAAATTACGAAGTGACTAGCACTTTTTCAGTTAATTAATTTACTATTAAATACCATTTTTGATATGTGAAGAAGAAGAAAAGCGTCTGTCTATAAGCTTTAGTTTAAAATGCTTAAATTCGTTGCTATAATTATTTTTCCGAACCTCTATCCGCTATTGATAAGTATTTCTTGCTGGTATTTATAGGATTTCCTTCTTTTTGTTAATTTTCTTGTTGTTTTTGCTTGTTTTCTCGTTCATTCGCCGCTCGTTCCATTTCCACTTAGTTTTATTTCACGCACAGTGGTTCGATGTTTTGCGGAACATGCGAGTATGGGAACCACATTACTGTTCTCGAATTTTGAACAATCTTGTTACACTGTTTGTTCTCTGTGTGCAAATGTCGCCGATGTCGTCGTTGTTGTTGTAGTCGTTGAAAAAGCGATTCAAAAGAAGAAGAGACGGTTCGCTAAATATCTTAATTTTCTGTTGTCGTTCGATATTTGAACTCGCGCACAGGCACAAAAGCACGCACACAATGACTTATATGTATATATACACACATAGGCTGCAATTTTGACACTTGCACCGGGGTGAAAAAGAGAGGAATAATCTCGTTTTTTCCAGCAATACTTACGAATTTCGAACGCTTTTAATTAGGCGCAAAGAAATTGTAGGTGTATCAGATATGCCTCCGGCTTTAGTCACTCGTTACGCACGACTAATCTGATGTGCCTATTGTTTTGCCGTCGGCCTTCTCTCAATTCAACTGCGGACAGCTGCTGCTCGATCGCGTTGTTTATTCTATTAGGCTTTGACGCGTCCGCTCGCTCACATTCCGAATTCGTTCGCGTTTTTTCAGCAAATGAAACGTTTCACTGCCAAGGCGTTGCGCAGTGGTTGCCATGGAACGATGTGGAACAGCGACGGAACGGCGCACAGTGGAACCACTACCAAGCGCTAGGAAACCGAACGGAGAAAATAAATATTTTTGCGGGGTAAACTTAAATGAATAAGAGTGAACATCCGCTTGGTTCGAGCTCCCATTAAGTTCTATCTTTCCATATCAGCGTTTTAAGGGGACCTGTTTACGGGAAAAGTCGTTGACGTTTTTTAGCGTTTTCTTGGGAAATAAATGTAAAAAAGTTATGTTTAATTTTGTGAATGTCTGCTTCTTAAAAAAATTTTTATGTTACACAAGATTTTTCGTTGGTTTCACAAACAAAAATAACATTATGTCCGTTATTTCGCACTGAAGCCTATTAATGTGTCGCTATTGATTTCTGAATTGAATTTAAATAAAAGTTTGCCTTCGATTAAAATCGTTTGTTGTTTTGGGTCCACTGTGCGGCAAGATGACGGAACGGGTTGGTCTGTTCATTTGCCATTCGTCTTACTGGCTCTCTCACGAACCTGACCGACTGACTCACTGTCTCGCCTCTCCAGCTCTCAGCGAAGTAGTGAACAAACGGGAGAGAGCTGTACATGTGTGTGCGTTGTGTATTGCGCCATCGCTGTTGGTGTGCGTGTTTCTCTCTAAGCACATTTCGTTTGTTTGCAGTTTTTTGTTTTTGCGCTCTGTTTTTGTAGGGTATGTTTGAGTTCGTCACTATAAGCGATCAAATGTGGAAAAGTTTGTTGTGCTTTAATTACATCTTTATAATTATTAACATCGTGGGGTTCTTACATACCTCAATACATACATACATACATATGTACATTACATACCCCCCTTGAACACTGTTTTGTTTTAAATAAAGTCGTGCGAGATTTTGGTTGAATTTGGTCCCATTATAAACAATTTTAGTTTAGAATGAAACAACAAATTTACGCATTTTATTTTGTATTTTTTACTCCAATTGGTATAATCTTGAAATATAATCAACCATTACACAAACAACGAGAGGTGGCACTGCTCTGACTCTGACCGAAACTATACATACATACATAAATTTATGAGTAAAATTTGAAACAGCGAATTTCCAATGAAGGGTATACAGATGTCGCTTACAGCTGTACATACATACGTACATATGTAAATATGTACATTTGTAAGTTACAATTTTTGGCCGAAGAGGTTTTTAGCTTTTTTCTTGGGGTTTATGATTTTCATGGCGTTTGATTGTTTTAAATTGAGATTTGTGTGCCAAAGCGGCGGTGCAGGAGTAGTGATGGCTGTCATCTTCCTGTTTTGGCTCTTTTGTTGCTGTTCCCTTATATTTTTATTCCCGTTACTCGTAGAGTAAAAGGGTATACTAGATTCGTCGGAAAGTATGTAACAGGCAGAAGGAAGCGTTTCCGACCCCACAAAGTATATATATTCTTGATCAGGATCACTAGCCGAGTCGATCTAGCCATGTCCGTCTGTCCGTCTGTCCGTCTGTCCGTATGAACGCTGAGATCTCGGAAACTATGAGAGTTACAATACTGGGATTAGGCACGCAGATTCCTGAGATTCCTGCGCAGCGCAAGTTTGTTTCAGCACAGTGCCACGCCCACTCTAACGCCCACAAACCGCCCAAAACTGTGGCTCCTACAGTTTTGATGCTAGAATAAAAATTTTAACTGAAATGTATTGTTCTCATCAATACCTATCGATTGACCCAAAAAAAAGTTTGCCACGCCCACTTTAACGCCCACAAACCGCGAAAACCTGTGACGCCCACAATGTTTATGCTAGATAAAAAATTTTAACTGAAATGTATTGGTCTCGTCGATACCTATCGATTGATCCAAAAAAAAATTTGCCACGCCCACTCTAACGCCCATAACGCTTAAATCTGTATACCGCCGGTAGGTGGCGCATTTTAATCTCGCTTTGCTGCTTGCATATCTCCATTTAGCTGAGTAACGGGTATCTGATAGTCGAGGTACTCGACTATAGCGTTCTTCCTTGTTTTTTATAGCAGTTATGCCCGAAAGAAAAAGTGGTTTTATGTAATTAAAAACACAGCTAAAAAAATTTTCGATTCCTCGTCCTTGTTGCACTATATGCGGCTATGTAAAGACTTTCGATGTTGCTTAAGCCCCCACCACACTGATTTACATAATAATCCTGATAAGATTTCGCCATGATGACTATTTTGGTTCTAAATAAATAATATTTGGGTATGCATTATTTATAGGTCTGACCTTCTCCTTCTTCTAAAGTGAAGAGTAACGAAAATCGGAACATCTGAAGTTTCAAATGGTACCTTATATCCATTGGAATCAGTAATTAGTATTGAGATTTCAATTGGTGACCATATGTCCAAAGGATAATATTCAATATTTTTAAATTGAATATTTTTTTCCTTTCCATTATAATGCATTACACGAAGGCATCGCGGTCTTTTACTACCTACTGACCTTGGTTTTATTATGTCAGTGTAAATAAAAATCAATCCATTTTCAGGTATATTCGTTTGAACGGATACATTTTTATATCTAAATGTTTCACCATTTGCAAGACTAACAAATTCGGATTCTTCAACGACATTTTTATCTTGGTTAGGTATATATTTAATGTAATTATTCAAATTTATATCTGTAATACCGACTTCCCAATCATCGTTCATGTCTTCTGGAATGTTTACAATGTTTGTAAATGCACACTTTACGTTGTCAGGAAATACATTCATTGAGTCATTACTTAACAATGTGATAAAAATCTCATTTAAATAACACATATTTGATTTTTTATGAAAGTTAATGATACGAAATCCAATTTAATTTATTTTTCCCAGTTTGTACTGGATTTTTTGTTCTAACCGATCGCATTAACCTTTCACGTCCTGTTACATATTTAAAATTTTGATAAGGTAAAGTTTCCGTTTTCAGTTTTTGTAGTTTTGCTTTTAATTTACGTTGTCGTTCATTAAGCTTCACTTTGAACACTGGTTTCTCTAATCCTATTTTCCTTTTATCTGTTTGACTATCTAAATAAGAGGTATCACTCACTTTTCGTTTATCTGATAAAAAATTTTCTTTTTTATTTGAACTATAAACCTCATCATCACTTTCAGGTGGTAAATCGGGAAACTCAAATTTTTCCGGACGTGAGTGATCGTACTTTGATGTTGATTTTGATGTGCTGGGTTTTATATCAATCCAATCAGTGGTTTGGGATTCAATTGTTTTGGTTGTAATAGGCTTCGCTTTTTGTTCATTTTGAAAATTCCATGATTTATTACGTTTTTTATTTTGATAGTAACTTAATTCTTGACGAATTTTGATCCATTTATCGAAATCACTTATTTTGTTATTATTTAATATTGGTAAAAATTTTATATTTATTAATTAATTTCCTCTATCATTGTTTATCAATTTCTGATAGCTGTTAGGATGCATTAAAATTACTTTGCTTAAATTATGTTTATTCTTAATCATTATACCCGTTACTCGTAGAGTAAAAGGGTATACTAGATTCGTCGGAAAGTATGTAACAGGCAGAAGGAAGCGTTTCCGACCCCATAAAGTATATATATTCTTGATCAGGATCACTAGCCGAGTCGATCTAGCCATGTCCGTCTGTCCGTCTGTCCGTATGAACGCTGAGATCTCGGAAACTATGAGAGTTACAATACTGGGATTAGGCACGCAGATTCCTGAGATTCCTGCGCAGCGCAAGTTTGTTTCAGCACAGTGCCACGCCCACTCTAACGCCCACAAACCGCCCAAAACTGTGGCTCCTACAGTTTTGATGCTAGAATAAAAATTTTAACTGAAATGTATTGTTCTCATCAATACCTATCGATTGACCCAAAAAAAAGTTTGCCACGCCCACTTTAACGCCCACAAACCGCGAAAACCTGTGACGCCCACAATTTTCATGCTAGATAAAAAATTTTAACTGAAATGTATTGGTCTCGTCGATACCTATCGATTGATCCAAAAAAAAATTTGCCACGCCCACTCTAACGCCCATAACGCTTAAATCTGTATACCGCCGGTAGGTGGCGCATTTTAATCTCGCTTTGCTGCTTGCATATCTCCATATAGCTGAGTAACGGGTATCTGATAGTCGAGGTACTCGACTATAGCGTTCTTCCTTGTTATAATACATTTTGTCAAACTCAGTAGTACATAAAATGAGAGACCTTTTCTTGTAAAGATGCAAGAGTTTAGTTTTTAGTTCTCAAGGATCTTAAAAGTTAAAAATTTTATTTTAAAAATCATTTTGTGATCGTTATTCTTCACCTTTTATGTATAAGCATTGAAATAACTATTATTTGCCGAGTTTTATATAAAAGTCAGTAAATAACACCATAACTTTCCATAATATGTAATATGTATTCCACAACGTTTATATATGTACATATGTACGTCTAAAAATAACTGTTATTTCATGACTGAAAAAATAAAAGTCTTATACATGTAAGTGCTATTTAAAGACTTTAACTGAAAAGTCAATAAATAACAGTTGTTTAATGATTAAAAAATATATAAGCTTTAAAAATCTGTTGGTAACGGGAACTTGAATGGAACATAAAAATACTATTATGTACATGAATCTTTAACTCAACCGCAAATTCTTCAGAGCAAGAGGAATCAATAATAGGTCATTGCGGATTTCATAGGGCGCATAAGGGTGGGCCAAGTATGGGATTTTTTCGATCAAAAAAAATATAATAACTTTAGCGCCCAAATTTTTTAATATTTTGCAAAAATGTATATGTGACTTTGTTCTCATGTAAAATATTATTTAAATCGGACCGATTATTAAAAATTTTTGAAATAAAGTGTGCAATCTTGGGAACAGCCGCTTTGTATATCTCCATCTTCCTCTCACTTCCACTAGCTGAGTAACGTGAATTTGATAGTCGATAGCATCGACAATAGCCTTTTCTCTTGATTTTCGGTTGAAACCGTTAACAGTAGAATACAGCAAATATACCATTCAATACTTGAATTAAAATAATATTATGGTCATTTTTAAAAATGTTGTCAAAATTTGACTGCTTAAAATAGTAGTAGGGGATAAGGATAGTAAAAAAAAAGTTTGGATTGACATAGCATCTATTAATATAAAGTTATCACCATTAAAGTTGTATCATTGGAAACCCTGTTCTTTTGGCTATAACTTTTTCCTACACCACTTTGAAGCCAATGGCAACGTCTTCAAGAAATGTTGCAAATTGCCAAAAAAAAATTTGTACTATCCTTGCCCCAGTATTGAAGAAAAAATAGTTAGGATACGAAATTGGGGTTATAGCATTTATGTCAAATTAATGTTTTTCTTTATTGATCTATAGCAAATGATTATTCCCTGAAAATTTGACATTGTCCAATATTTTTGATCGTTTCCGACCGCGTTTTGGTCTTAGGTCATCGAGTTCTCATTGAGCCCCTCTAGAGCTCTAAGATATCTTCATTAAAAATGGCGCGCATTTTATACGAGCCGGGATGGATAACACCAGTTTACAAAAAAAAATTGATGAAATACGCCTTTCAGGAAACCTTTGTTTTCCGGTAAGATACATCTCCCTGATTAAGAAAAGGGCACTTAAAATTTTTTCTATGGTACCAATTTTTTTTAAAGTGTAAAAAACGTTTTTTGCACTTTTTTATTTTATAACTTGAGTTGTGATAAACCGAATTCGGTCATTAAGGACTCATTTTACAGGTAATAGAATGCCCTTTAACTTTTTTATACACATCATTAAGTTCCATTCATTAGTTCAAAAGCTACACTTCGTCAAAGTTGAAAAATTTGGAAAAAAATCAAAAACGCTGGCATAAATGGCTTCTTTAAAAATACACGCGTAAAAACCGAAATTAGTTTTATGTTTTTTTCTTGATGGCTGAACCATAACGGAGAATATGCGCCATAGATCACGACAATCCGTTGGTAAATCGATTTTTAACAGATTTTTAAACGTATATACCCAAGTTCATTATTCGGGAGCAGCGGCCGTTAAACGTTATTTTAAATTTTCAGTGTTGGGGAACGTAAGAATTTGGTGCAAGTTGTTATGCATAACGTCAGTTTCCTTGCTAAAAATATATGAAAATGATTTCCTCGTAACTGCAATCGCATACTCTTTAGCTTGCCCAGCGCTATAGCAAAGAAACTGACGTTATGCATAACAACTTGCACCAAATTCTTACGTTCCCCAACACTGAAAATTTAAAATAACGTTTAACGGCCGCTGCTCCCGAATAATGAACTTGGGTATATACGTTTAAAAATCTGTTAAAAATCGATTTACCAACGGATTGTCGTGATCTATGGCGCATATTCTCCGTTATGGTTCAGCCATCAAGAAAAAAACATAAAACTAATTTCGGTTTTTACGCGTGTATTTTTAAAGAAGCCATTTATGCCAGCGTTTTTGATTTTTTTCCAAATTTTTCAACTTTGACGAAGTGTAGCTTTTGAACTAATGAATGGAACTTAATGATGTGTATAAGAAAGTTAAAGGGCATTCTATTACCTGTAAAATGAGTCCTTAATGACCGAATTCGGTTTATCGCAACTCGAGTTAGAAAATAAAAAAGTGCTAAAAACGTTTTTTACACTTTAAAAAAAATTGGTACCATAGAAAAAATTTTAAGTGCCCTTTTCTTAATCAGGGAGATGTATCTTACCGGAAAACAAAGGTTTCCTGAAAGGCGTATTTCATCAATTTTCTTTTGTAAACTGGTGTAATTTGTCGTGTTTATCAGGAAAATTAATATTAAAAATGAGTATAAATATATTTATCCAAATATTTTTATTCTAAATTTAATGTTTTACTCTCCATTTTGAAAGCTGAAATATGTCTTATATCTTTTTTTTATTCTAAATCGGTTTAATTGACCTTTTTCAGAATTGAATCGAAAAGAATCGATTCACAAAAAGTAGAATCGTTTACAGCTCTACACTTCGCCACCGAGCGTCCATTACTTCATTTGCTTATAACTTTAAAATAAAAAAAAACATTAGTTTAACTTCTCGATATTCCAATACAGTTATTGCAGTAAAATAAAACAAGAGAAAAGAGAGATGCCCGTTTCTCAGCTTGAGGGAGTGCGAGCGGGATGCAGATATGTTTAACCGAACTCTGATTTTTTCACTAACAAACCTAGCCTAAAGCGCCACCTATATTCCTCTCCTAGAGCGCCAACTAGTCGCACTTAGCGGCTTGATAATAAGAACAACATCTCATTTCAGTTCTAGCATAATATTAAAAAATGGTTTAAGTCTTATAATACTTAGTGGGCGTTAGAGTGGGAGTGGCACCCTGCTGAAACAAACTTGCGCTGCGCAGGAAGTCCATGCATGCCAAGTCCCAACACTTTAGCTCTTATAGTTTCTGAACATGGCTAGATTTACTCGGGCAGTGGTCCGATCAAGAATATATATGTATACTTCTAGGCTTGGAAACGCATCCTTCTACCTGTTACATACTTTCCGACGAATCTAGTATACCTTTGTACTCTACGACTAACGGGTATAATTAGGATAATTATGCCCACCGTCCTGAAAAGCTCAAATTTTCTAAATTTTCACAATTACACTTTCACCGCCTTTTTTCCCGAAATAATTTAAATTATTAAAGGCTTGGTAAGTGATATGATGCTCCCATATGCCTCCGAGGACATGTCACTTGTTTGGACGTTCAACAGGATAACGATCCCAAACATACTGGTTTGTGGTCAATCAAGTCAATGTCAGGGAGTGGCCCGACGTCACCCGATCTCACTCCAATTGAGAATTTATGGTGTGACGTGAAAAGAGCAATCTAGGAAATAAAACCAAGCAATAACTATCAACTTTGGGAAGCTTTACAAAGATCTTGGGATCTATTCCTGTCAAAAGATGCAAAATTTGGTTGATTCCGTGCATAAGCGCTGTGCCTGTTATTGCAAACAAAGGATATGCACCAAAATACTAAAATAGTCCTTATATATAGGTATATTATATACATTTAATCATTCAATCTTTAAACTTTTTTTTGGCTGTGCAAATTTTTGAAACGTTTCACTTTTATTATTTTGACCGAACACTATTTTTATTTTGTTCTCAAAAATCTTATGAACTATCCTAGGTTGTTGTTAATTATTATTATATACTATCAGTTAAGTTTCAATGAAAATTAAAAGAAAATTTTTAAAAACGTGTTTAAACTTATTTTTTAAATACACTACCCCTACCGAACAATTGTGCACGTAACAGCGCTATAAATCTCTGTTTTCCCATTAGTTTACGACTAACACGTATGGCAACATCATAACATTTTATAAATTTTCAATTTAAAAGCTGATTAACGAGTATCTGATAGTCGAGGCACTATAGCGTTCTCTCTTTATTATTTCTGCAGTTGCGCTAAAAAAATGTTTTCGATTATTTTAACGTTAAAAATTAAAGTTTCACAACACTGCCCAAGGGAATAACATGAACGCTCTTACGAAGCTCAATACTGAAATTTGAATTTCAGGCGCAATACTGTTATCGGCCTAATATAGCAAAATTTAAAGACTTTAAATAAAATGTTTTATGGATTAATATCGATTTCCATTGTAAGTGCAATATGGCATTTAGCTCGATTCCTTTTCGTCACCATAACTCAAGAATCGACAATTGGATAGTTATTATGTATGTATGAGGATGTTTAGAAGGACTTTCACCATGCAAATGCAATCCAATCCAAAGTGTTTAGTGTCAGGAAGGCGAAAGAATAACGTAAAAGGATAATGTCAACTCTGATATATACTCATCGGGATCCATGTTGAGAAAAGGAAAGACTTTGATAATTTGATAATAAATCAGTAGACTTTCAAAAGGTCATTGTAAGGTGGTAAAGAACACTTTTTTTGTAGCTAGAAACAGCAAACGGATTTAAAGGCTCCAAATCGGAAATACAGCTTCTGGGCAGCCATTCCCGAATGTTTGGTACAATGGACCTTGATCTAGTGATGTAAAAAAACATCGATGCATCGAGCATCGATGATTTTTCGGCGATGTTTTTCGATGTTTTATGTTATGCCGATGCATCGATGTTTAACCAAAACATCGGGCGTCGAGTTGCACAACATTGCAGAACATATGGTTTTTTTGTTTTAGTTTACCGTGTTTGCAATGCCAAAGTAAGTATTATGTGAAATATATATGTATATAAATATAGTTATTTGCAATTACAAATGTATTCATTCTAGAATAACAACAAAGACAAGCTTTTGCTGGAGGCACTTTACAAAAGTTGACGGAAATTATTATTTTATTATTTTTGATTCTCAATGTAATGAAAAAGACTGCTGAATGCTCATGAATTGATATAGTTTTAAGTTCGTTTATAAAATTGTTAACAAAACCACTCAATGAAGAAATAAAAAGGAAAAAACTAAGAAAGCTTTTATTTTTGTAATCTTAATTACTTCTTATTTAAATATTAAAAAATCTCAATAAAAAATTTAATAGGCTTCTACAAATTGAATTAACGAAAAATAACGGAATGGGTTGAAAACATCGATGCATCGATGTTTCTAGCCGATGTTTCACAAAACATCGATGTATCATTTTGCAAACAACGATGAAGATCGACATCGATGTTTCGACCCAAATTTACATCACTACCTTGATCGTGCGAATCACTGTGGACGGCAGTACACGTAGTGGCGAAGCGCGCAAGAGAGCGCTACTATACATATATAGCCGCAGAATTGAAAATCTTCCATTATGGTCCGATCGTAACGAGTGATACACCAATCGAAAGGTATCGCACTAACTAAGAATATTGCATACCAAGACTTTCGAAATATAGATTTGTTTGGGAGAAGAAGCGGTGAAAGTGTAAAAGTACAAATTTAGAGAATTGGAGCTGCTGGATACGGTGGGGATAAAAGCCGCCGGCTGTTTAGCTAGTTTTATTCTTACTGAGAATACGCGTCGAATGACACCTCATTTGTTGAGATCCGATGTCCCGTTCAAAAGTAATCCAAAAAGCAAGATTTTCTTCCTCTTCCCAAAATGAAAATGTTTGTCCCTTTGTTTGTGGGATTGTATGCATCCCATCTTAGTTTTAGGGTTTTGGAAACCCTATGGGTGTATAAAGTAGCTTGAATTAGAAAACGTTTGTTTTACAACTTTTGAAAAAACACGCTAGTTTAGCGGGAAGTCAAAAAAAAGCCAGACTTAAAATGCTTATAGTATCAACTAATGCTGCAGAAACGTGCTATATGTCCCTGAAAAGATAATTTAATTTGCTAAATACTCTTCATTTAGTAAATTTTCTGAATATATTAGATTTAGAGTTATGATAAAAAGTTACTTTTTAAAACCACTTTTTGACTATTTTCTCAAAATGGAGTCCAACGATTTCTTTTTAAATTCATATAGCCCTTGAGATTCCTCAACTTTTGATATATAACACTTTTTGCCCTAAAAATTACCGTTTGGAAGATATAAAGCGATAAAAAGCGCAACTCGTTTCAGCTCCGTATACGTAATATTTAACACTTATTGGAATAAAAAAGAAAAAAACCAATTTGATGAAAAATATTCTTATTAGATTTTTTCAAACGAAAAATCCGTTATCGTTATTGGAAACTTGATCTATTTGTTCTACCACTTTGGAAAACCCGCTAGTTTGGCGGGAAATGTAAGAAACGAAAGATTTCTCTTGGAATCTGAAACTATACAGCCCTTGAGTTTCCAAACTTGTATGTATTCGGCACGCTTCAACAGAAAATTTACGTTTAGGTAAATATTTACTGTTGCGTGCCGAATACATAAATTTAATATAGTTTATTTATTTTATCGAATGTAATATCATTTTTCGTCACAATTGTTGATATCAGAAATTTTTGTTAAGAGCGCTTTCGCCACTACTTTTTACCTCGTCAAGAGGTGTTTTTGTTTGATATACATTTATACATAGAATTGAATATCTACTGAAATCGTCCGATTGTTTCAAGTGATACATCAATCGAAAGGTATTGCAAAAACTAAAAGAATTGCTTACCAAGACTAAACAAAAACAAAAATTTGGGAGAAAGAGCGTTGAAAGTGTAAAAACGAAAATTTGATCTGTTGGAACCGGTGGGGATAAACAGCCTCCGCTATTAACCTACTTGTGTTCTCACTTAAAATACGCGTCGAATGACACCTAAACTGTCAAAATAGGATGCTCCGTTCAAAAGTATTACGCAAAACAAGATTTTGGGGGACTTATGAAAATGAAAATTTTATTTTGTTTGCCAGTTTGTCCCAAAACGTTATTTTAGAGTCCTGAAAATTCTAGATGATGTTAAACAGCTTAATAGGAGAAACTTTACTTCTACCACTTTTTGGAAAACTAGCTAGTTTGACGAGAAAACAGATATACATAAATAGATCAATTTTGGACACCCGTAACTTGTGAACTACTAAAGCTACAGGCTTGTGCTAAATATCGTAAAAAGGAATTTCAAAATACTTTGTACGCCTTTCGAAACGACTTGAATTCCTTCTCTGCGTAAAAAACTTCTGACGAAAACTAAATTGCACTCTTTTCAAACATCACCGTGGACGGCAGTCGACTCTGCGACGAAGCCCACTGCATCACTGCTGTGATGGTCCGATCATAACTAGTGGTACAACAATCAAAGGAAAATACCATAGTGATTCTCTTTGAATCGCCTATCCATTTTCATCATGATTTTAAAATTGGTCATTTTTATAATATTCCTCAAAAATAATCTTTATTTTTAAGTTTTATAATAAAAATTAAAAATAAACACTATTCCTGAGCAAAAAAAAATTAAATTTTATTCAATTTTTAAATAAAACTCATAATGATTACGGTTCCTTGTTTTCAGATAAAATCAATGAAATAAAATAAATTTTACAGTTAATTAATTGCATTATCCACAAAATTGTTGTTGAATTTTATAATACAAATATTGAAGGGATTTTGATAAGGGATTTTGTCTGTCCAAGAAATATAAGCCGCCACTTGGGAAACGGGACCTATCCAAATTCGTTCGCCCGGAAAACAAATAAACAATTGAAACATAGTTTTCTAAGGCACACAACTCCACAATTCCGTTTCCACCTCCATAGCCCATTTTCCACTTGTTTGCCACCAATTCTTGCCTTGTAATTATTTTCATTACGTCATAAGCAGGCAGAACAGCGAAGTCTTACCCAGGCACCCACCCCCTTTCGCCAGTCGGGCGTTCCTCTGGGTTTTGTTTTGATTCGCCTTGGCTTTTAATTTGGCGCGTCTCTGGTGCGCTAGAAACAATTCCTTCGCTGCTCCATTTTCGCAAAATGCGTGCGCGAGAATAGAAGAGATTCTCTCCGCGAAAAAAGTGTTTCACCAAATGTTTTGAACGAGACAGACCCAGAATTCGGGCATCATTGGTGGATCTTTCGCGCTTATTTTTATGTGCATATAAAAGTTTCTTTTACATAATAGTTTGTTGATTTGATTCGATTTTATTGTTGGTTGTACTGCCATGAATTGCTAATCGGACGCTTATTTCGCACAGTTCTGAAAAGCAACAAATAAAGGCCAGCCAAAATAAAAGCGTGGCAATTAACTTTGACATCTGACGAGCACGCGATAAAAGTTATCGATGACTGGATGGTTGGCGTTGGGGTCGGGGAAGGCAAACAAATATGATTGCTCAAATGACGCGTAAAATAGGCAACAAAAGTGGAATAAAAGTTAAGTAAGTTGAAGAACAAGATGATATGCTAGCTAGGGGGTTGCATTTCCAACAAGACGATTCAGATGTATTTAAAAATAACACAACACACACACCTGGAAACCACTCTCACTTTTATTCCCTTTATGTGTATGTATCTCCATCTCTGCCCCTTTCAAATTGATTGCATTATGTTGTGCCCGAAAACAACAACACAAATCGCTGAAACAGCTGAGCGTCCGTCGCACACACAAACAAAGTCCCACACGTGCTGTGCTTTCAGCCCAATTAATACTAAAATTAGACGTGTGCATGTATATACATATCAAGCCCGGAATAACTTACAGCATTATCTTTGTTTTTGGTGCAACGACTGCCCGGCAATTAATTCGAAAAGTTTTACTCTCACGGCACAGAACACTCATTCTTTATTTCTCCCGATCGCAAAATGTTTCTTCGCGAAACGCCGCATAAATATTTCGAGTACACACACAAACGTCAATCCAATCTTTCAGTTTTTAACAATGTGACCAGTGTGAATTATAGATCAATTACACCGTCCGACGCAAAGAAATATACTTTTTTAATCTCTTTTACTTTTTCTTAAATATTCTAATTGGTCACACTGCAAGGAAATGTTAGATAACAGAGAAGCCCTTGGCGTATACGCAATTTCTGAGCATCCCAACAGCAGAGCCCTGTTGTCAGCGTTTACTTACACGTCATCTATAACAGCCTTGCTAAGTTTCAGCGCTTACTAATACGTCATTTACAACTTTGAAAGGATAGAAAAGAAAGAAATATACATTTCTAACATCTTTTTTATATATTCACTCAAGTTCGATCGCACTAAAAGCTTATTTATACAAGGAGTTATGGAGTTATTGAGTTATTGGTTTAAATCCTAGTATTCAGAGAGCTAAGAGTTTCACTAGTCGGAAAATCGTATTCTTTGTAGCAGGTGGGTTTGATTTATTGACAAACGAAAAATTGAAGGATTTTAAAAAGACGAATCTGCTGGTGCAAAAAGAAATACAAATAAATGGAGTGTTGAAAGGATGTTTTTATTTATGTTAAGGTTTCCTTCCCTTGACAAGGACACTTCGCCATTTTCTCCGCGCCATTTGGCAATGGCTGGTTAATAGATCCTCTATCTCCACCCTTTAGAAGCCAGAGCGTCCTGCAGCTCCGCTCTAGCTTCCCAGTAGCTGGTGGTGGTGGAGTCCTGTGAATCCCCAATGGAGAGCTCGTCAGAGATCGTATTACTGGTGGTTGTCCTAAAAGTATACAAATACGTTACTAAAATCTTTTGGGCAGAACTTACGTTCTTTGCGAGGATCAAATTTCCTATACTTTGCTCGGCGGCTAACGGCGTTTATCGGAACTCACACACGAAATATGGTATTTCCTTAGCTCATCTGAGCTACGGTAAAAAACACCCGACATAGAGCTTTAGTAGCCTATTTCCCTCCAGCTCTCCCCTGTGGCTAGCTCTCGTTTTCGTCGATATGAGTACTAGGCTTAATCCTTTTTTAGTAAGTTAAGTAGGTATTTATTTGAATTTATTAAAAAAAATTTGAAAGCAGCTTTGAAAAATGTCAGCCTATGTTACTGTGTTATGACAAAATATTCAATCCTTTGGTCATACGCGGCAGCGCAGGCGCTGCTTGACCTATACAAGGAAGCACTAACGCTCAGTGTTAAAACCAAAACACACAACAGCTGACATAACCCGATGAGCCCCGTGTACACACTTTTTTGGAGTAGTAGAGTTATTGCCTTAATCGATAGGTAACTCTACATAGTGTAACAAGTCTTTTATAGGGTATTATGACAGAGGGCGTTTCTGCTTCAGCTACTTTTTCTTCCATAAGAAAGAAAGCTGAACTAACGTGCCAGAAACAGACGGGGAAAGTGTTATTTCAGAATTTTAGGTTATGTAATTTATGTACTGGCCGCTTCGGTGTTTATTTTGGGAAGGAAATGCATGTACACTGCAGGGCGCAGACCAAGGAGGCTTTCAACGGCTTGGAACACAGCATATGTTTTCACCGTGAAAACAGATATTGCTTTGTTCTTTTAAGGAAATGACCAACCTCCACCTTATGTCCTTCTTGGCAAAACTTTATTTTTTATTTAAAGAAAAAGCCATTTGTAGGCACATCATATCACAAAATTGTTGCCTAAAATAAATTATAGTCAAGGAATCTTATTTTCATTACTTTTCTTTATTGGGAATTCTCTAAGTGCAATTTCAAGCGGCTGTGTGCGGAGGCTATACCTTGATGGCCTGTTAACTATCGATAACAGAGCGTGTCGATAGGAGCCAATACCATATGTGAGGCAGAAGAAGAGCGAAGAAAACACGGGAAACTCCAATGTTTTGGAAATAATTTGATTAGCGTGCAAGGAGAGTGCTGTAACCGCAGAGGAGCCGGCAGTGATCATATAAATACACTCCCCCGAACAGGAAGCACCGAGATACCCGAGCTTACCCGTGCGCGCACCTATGGCCAATAGAAACATGCGTAACACCACCAAAGTGGAAGCCCTGATCGAGAGCTGCCGCAGCGAAGGCAAGTGGCAGCGGGTTATCGAGCTGACTGACGAACTAAAGACCGGGTCGCCGCACAACGGTAAGAAGGATGGCGCGGATAATCTTACCAGTACAATGACTCCTTTTTCCTGAACCAGAGTGTCTGGCCAACTTCCTAGTGGGAGAGGCGCGGCTGGAGAACTACCTGGAGGACAACGCGCTCGCTGCCGCCGACTCCAACTTCGGGCGTGCCAAGACTGGCTTGGCCGAGGCCCGGCGCTTCCTCAACTTGGCCCTGGGCGAGAGCGGGCAGAAGGCTGGCATTGCCCTGGACGCCTACCTGCTGCTGGCCAAACTGTGTTTTGCCTGTGGCGAGTATGAGCAGAGTCTCGACAACTTCGTCAAGGCCGAACTCAACACGCTTGCGGAGAAAGAGCTGACTCTGTATGTTGTTCTTATTTAGCAAGATATACAAATCAATGGTTTTTATACTGTATCCCAAACTGTTAGGGACACATAGTATTATGAAGCCTTTGCATTCGGGTAGCTTTTGTCTTGATAAAAATGTTATTATTAGGCTGTATCGTTGCCTGCTAATTATAATATCCTGATACCTTTTACTGACCAGTAGATTACTTTGTGAACTAAAATGTCACTATTATTTTTATTAGAACCGGTCTACAGTAAACTTTTTGGTATCAAAATGTAATTTCTGCATTTAACATTTTTTTTTTAGCAATTCTACATTTTTGTCAACATATCCACCTTCAGATTCTTTAATTCCCATTTATTTTATAGTCGCAGTCTCAAGATCCTGGCCGAGTCGTATGCCATTAAGGGACTGTGCCTAGAGCAGCAGACTTCAAAGCCGTCGTCCAAGTTCAAGAAGGCGGAAAAAGAAACAGAAATGGTAAGATTTTCGGTTTTTTTTCCTAAGAACTCCCTTCACTAGCTTGGTTTAAACTCCGTAGATAACCTGCTTTGAGCGCGCCACAGATCTGGGCCTACTTTACCTGCAGGAGTACGACATCGTGAGTGGAAGTAGCAGCTCATCCAACAACTCCACTGCTGGTTCCACGCTGAACGTAAACGCGTCGAGTGTGCAGCCTTCGAGCAGCAGCTTTGCCATTAGCAGTACCATACCGGCGGGTGGGCCCACTGGCTTGGAAGTGAACCGCAGAATGGGCGCCATCCTTGAGACCGCCCTGCAGCGGGCGCCCATAGTGCTTATCAAGACGGAAAAGCTTCAGGAGGCGGTTGAGCGGTACCGAATCATGCTCAACGCGATCGAGACGCGGGCCACTCAATCGCTACGTCTCACGCTGGCCCGTCAACTAGCCGAGGTGCTTTTAAGGGGGGTGTCCGGCACGATTTATGCCCCTCCCTTTACCGGAAAGTCGGGCGGTGGAACCCTGCGTGGAGGATCCTCCAAAAAGCTTTGGAAGCCAAGAAAATACTCAGCCCGCCAGCAGTTCAACCCACGAAATCAGCAGGAGGAAGTGATACTGCTGCTACTCATCGCCGAAGCTCTGGCAGTGAGAGATACTGTCTTGTCACAGAGTCCTGAGTTTCGGCAGGCCCGTCAGCATGCTATGGGCAACGTGACAGCAGTGTATGATCTTCTGACCCTAGCCACTGTGCGCTGGGGCCTTGTCCAGTTGTTGAACGAGTCCTTCGAGAAGGCGCTGAAATTTAGCTTTGGTGAGCAACATGTATGGCGGCAGTATGGTCTGAGCCTTATGGCAGCCGAAAAACATTCACATGCTCTGAGAGTACTGCAAGAGTCAATGAAGTTGACGCCTGGCGATCCACTGCCTTGTCTCTTAGCATCGCGTCTCTGCTACGAAAGTCTGGAGACGGTAAAACAGGGCCTAGACTACGCTCAGCAAGCGCTTAAGCGCGAAGTGAAGGGTAAGTTCGGCTATGCTCATGGTAGCACTAAATTAATAAGTCATGGTTTATATGGGTGCTGTGAATTGAATTCATTATTCTTGCTTATCCAGGCCTGCGACCATCGCGCAGTCAACTCTTTGTTGGCATCGGGCACCAGCAGCTTGCTATCCAGTCGAACCTAAAAAGCGAGCGGGATGCGTGCCACAAGCTGGCTTTGGACGCGCTGGAGCGGGCTGTACAGATGGACGGGAACGACCATCTGGCAGAGTACTACTTATCGTTGCAGTACGCGCTGCTCGGACAGCTGGCAGAGGCGTTGGCCCACATCCGTTTCGCGCTAGCGTTGCGCATGGAGCATGCTCCCTGTCTGCACCTTTTTGCACTGCTGCTGACAGCTTCGCGGCGTCCTCGGGAAGCCCTTGGGGTGGTGGAAGATGCTTTACACGAGTTTCCTGACAACCTACAGCTTTTACATGTTAAGGCACACCTGCAGTTGCACCTGGAGGACGCGGAGACTGCGCTGGGCACTGTTCAACACATGCTGGCCGTTTGGCGGGACGTTTACGAGGCCCAGCTAGCGGGGGAGGAGGAGAAACACTCGGATACCAAGAGTGGTGTGCATTTGCCACATTCCTCACAGATGTCCGACAAGGATTCAAGTAAGTACTCGAAGGCTTCCGCCCGTATCTAACTTATATATGTACCTCTCTCTCTAATAATGTGAATGTTCTGTGTATATATACTTGTGTATATATATCTATACAAATATTTGTATCCCACCTTCTGCGGAATGTCTGTTTATAACAAACCAATAAAATTCGCAAAAACAATTGTAAGTTTGCTATATAAAGTTCAGGTTTAGCCAAGTCTTGATGGCGATTGCATGTGGATCGAACTTGGCTAGAACTTGAATTCGCTTCATTCCTTTTTCTAGTACCTTAGTTTGCTGATAGCGATTTTCTAATATTTGGTCTTTATTTTAAAATACACCTTAAATTTCGCATGTGTAATTTCATCGCTTTTTACGTTCGACTAAAATGACAAGGGAATGTGTTCATCAGAAAATAAACAAGGAAATAAACTTCAGCAAGCCGAAGTTTGTATACCCTTGCGGTTATAATTATTAAATTTAAACATACATAAAATGATATTCCCAATAGTATAAGATAATATGTCAAAAAACACCAAAGCTATAATTTGTTTCATATTATTTTTCCACCAGTTTTCCGATCGTTCCTATGGCAGCTATATGATATAGGCTTCCGATTTTGATAAAATTAAATTCGAAATTCAGAACTAATTAAAAAATGTTATTTCCAAGCGTAGGGGGTTATATGATAAAAAACACCGAAGCTATAATTTGTTTCATATTATTTTTCCACCTCCCTCTGCAAGGGTATAAAAAAAGTATATGCAATAGTTTTACCCAGGGTTAAAAAATAACTGGTATTTAAAATAACTTATTTTGGTTTTTTCAAACTAACAAATCACTAACAAGGGAAAGCCATGAAAAAAATTCAACAGCACCACTGACATTATTAGACATTGTATTTTACATGACCACAATGGTTTTTATTTTTCTGAGTTTCTGTTAGTTTTATTTTAAAATTGACAAATAAAATGTATTCTCTGAGTTTTATTTTTCGCTTGAACAAAAAAACAGTTATTCCCTGGTGTTTGTGCCTAACCGAAGTAGACACTTCCGGGTCACACCGCGGGACAAGGGGGTAATGAGCACTTGTCGCTGGCACGGGGACGCTTTGATGGCAGGACGATCGCGTCGCGGCAATGGTAACGATGGTTACTGTGATGTCGGACCACAGGCGATGCTGAGCTGCGCTGAGGTTGAGCTAACGTGGTTAGCTGCTAGTTGAGATAGTGTATTACGAGCCCTATTCCCAGATGTAGGAAGTAGAACCGCGGAGTTAAGAGGTGTGTTGATAACTGTTTTATTCTTCATTTGGAACATGTTTATATACTACTTGGAACACGGATGGGTTTTAAATAAAAATCAAATAATAAAACTTATTATCTGAGTTTTATTACTTCGATCAAAAATAAAACTCGAAGCCATACTGTGGCGGTTTTTTGGTTCATAGAAATGTAATTCAAAATTTAGAATACTAAATGCGGTATTGGCCATTTTTTAAGATTTTCTTCAGATACTATAGACCACGGTTAGTATAAATATTTAATAATCAATGTGTCAATATTAAAAAGTAACACTTTGGGAGGAGGAAAGATTTGTCTACCCATACCTCTACGAAATGACAAAAATGGTCCATGCTGTTCCTGCTACCCAAGTTGGAGTTGAAAGGTCCTTTTCCGCCCTGCAACTTATTCTAACGGACCTCAAATGCAAACTTTTGTCAGAGTCAATAAAAAACTTATTTGTTGAACTAAACAAACAATTTTAAAAAAATACAACTTAAAATTAATGAGTTTATATCAGTCGATTAACTTTTTGCATTCTTTTAATAATACTATCTGAACCTAAAACTAAAAAAAAATGGTTTCACCACGGACGAGAATCAAAATCATATTCCCTGTTTCGGGGGCCACTAGGCCAGTATAGACAATTTATTTTGTTAACCGAAATCGTACTCTTATATTTAACTGGTCGGAATGTAAAGACTGCCTACTATTAAAACATTGATTTCTTTGTGCGACATAAATTGATAAAACAATCTTACTTACCATGGTCTATAGTATCTGAAAAAAAATCTTAAAAAATAGTCAACCGCGCGTTTAGTATTCTAAATTTGTAATTACATTTAATCAAACCAAAAAACCGTCACAAAATGATTTTGAGTTTTGTTTTTATGATCGAAATAATAAAACACAGAATTTATTGATTTTTTTTTTTTTTTAATCAATGAATAACTGTTATTTTTCAACCGGAAAATAAAACTCAGACAATATAAATCTCGTAAACAGCCGATAGGCATGAACGATAGGTGGTGCTTTTTGATAGCTGAGTATCTGAAGTCGCGGTCGTCAAATATAGTGTGTTCTTTTGTTTTAAATTTGCTCATACGGGCGATTTCATTTAGTTGGGGGTATCAAAAATCTTGTTCACCTAATTCAACTGAATTTTAGTTGCAACCCAAACAGTTTATTTATTCTTGTTAAATTGAATAGATTCGTATTTTAAAATGTATTGCTTGTTTTCTATCTGAATGCCTATAGTTTGTTGACTACTTTAGCGATGCTTTCTTGCTTAAACTTACAATTTTTTAAATCCTTATCCCCTATAAATATCCCCGTACCATTTATTTTTTGGGTATATGGGATAATAGCTTTTGCCAATCTTAATAACATTAAATTTTGTTCTTTGAAGATTCCGTGTATGCGGCTTCCCTGGCTGCAGTATCCCGTGTGGAACAGGCTTTGAGTGAAGCTGCCAGCTCACTTAGTTCGTTTACCCAGCGTCCTGGACCCCGACGACCCTGGATGCTCCAGATTGAGGTGCGTATATAGATAGATGGATATTTCCTCAATATGAAGTGAAATTTGGAGAAAAGAAATATAAAATTTGGTGTATCGTATCCGCTTTAGATCTGGCTGTTGCTGGCTGATGTCTATCTGCGCATCGATCAGCCCAACGAGGCACTCAACTGCATACACGAAGCTTCACAGATATACCCGCTTTCGCATCAGATCATGTTTATGGTACGTTCTTGAAGTGTGTGTTGTGTTCAATGGATGGAATACCTAATACCAAATAAACACTGAACATTTTACTCACAAGCTTACATAATACAATTCAATTCCTCTGTAACCCATTATTATTATTATTAAATATTAATTTTAGCGCGGCCAGGTGCACGTATATTTGGAGCAATGGTTTGACGCTAAGCAATGTTTCCTAAATGCTGTAGCCGCTAACCCCAATCATACGGAAGCTTTGCGCGCCCTGGGGGAGGCCCATTTGATAATGGGCGAACCGCGGCTGGCTGAGAAGATGCTTAAGGATGCGGCTAAGCTGGATCCAAGCTGTCCCAGGATTTGGTAACATCTGAGAAAATTTATTTTGCTCAAAAACCTCGAATGATAGTCTTGAATTTAACAGGTTCGCTTTAGGCAAGGTAATGGAGATATTGGGCGATTTTCATGTATCCGCCGATTGCTTTGCCACATCGCTGCAACTAGAGCCGTCATGCCCGGTGTTACCCTTTACTTCAATACCGTTGGTCTTTGAATAGGAACCAATATTGTACCTCTCTTGATTTGTGTGAAGTAGATTTAACCTTAAATAACCTCAAAGTGAACAGCAATATACTATACATATATATACTACACATACACATATACCTACCTAAATCTTCAGAAGTGAAAGTTCTAATTAATACCTTGTTTATAACTAAATGGTTGGAGTGTCGCCCATGTCTCTTAGCTTTTTTAATGCTTTTTTTAAACGCCATAAAAACTTAGAACTTTTGTATTTTTTACCATATATTTATTTTACAAAAGTAAATTTTTAAAAAATATTTGAGTTTTAAAAAATTGGCATCTTTTTGTTGTATAGCTCTTCAAAGTAACGCAAAAGTAAGGTAAAAGGTAGCCAAAATTAAGCAGCATTTTAAGTTAGATGAATGTAGTATTTGTATGAACTAAAACCATTAGCCGTGGTCCGATTTTAATAATTTTTGGCATGTACATAGGTATTTATAATAGAAACAAATATGTTTACAAAATATTTAAAAATGTGGGCGCTAGACGGTTATAGTCGTTTGCGGGCGTTAGAGTGGGCGTGGCACCCTGCTGAAACAAACTTGCGCTTATAATTTACGAGATCTCAGCGTTCATACGGACATGGCTAGATCGACTCTGCTAGTGATCCTGATCAAGAATATATATACCTTATGGGGTCAGAAACCCTTCTTTCTACCTGTTACATACTTTCCGACGAATCTAGTATACCCTTGTACTCAACGAGTAACGGGTATAAAAATATATTTGGATTTATGCTAAAAAAAATGTTTTGATTTTTTGAAACCGAGACATGGGTGAACCCTCTGAGTAGCAAGAGTTTTAATATTGTTTGTGCGTAAATGAAATCCCTGCATGAATTGACAGAATGTTTCGATCACAGCGGTGAACTCACTTAGAAATATGAACTCTATGTATCCCTTTTGATTTCCAAGATTTCGGCTCCTCCCTTTGCAGTATTTTACTATTTAACACTTAATATATTTATTATAACACTTTAAACTCTAAGAATAATTAATGTGGTAAAATAAGGTAAATTGAGCAACTTTACCGATCTAAAATATAAAACAATTAAGAAATTTGAATTCACTAGAAGAGGAGGCCCAACGTGTACAGAATACCTACTTCATAAACACGAATCGAATCGTGCGTCGAAATCGAATGCGATTTCGGAAACATATTGGAAAATGTATTACGGGTTTTTTTTACTTTTGTCATGGAGACTGGATCACACTGTAAAATGTTGCAAAAACTAAAATATCTCGCACTGTGTTGATTCATGCAGGGCTTTACTGTAAATTATTAGCTAGAAATGTTCAAGTTGATATAAAATTAATAAAAAAAAACGAACCGACATAGATTTGCAATCTAAGACCCAGTACTCTTTTGGATGAAAAATCCTAGAAACCAATATTACTTTAAAAAAAATACAAGCGCCTAATTTTACGAAAGATATGCACGCATATTTTCGCTTCGTACACACAAAAATATTTGTAAAAACGAAGAATATTTGTAAAATAGACAATTCGATGTTCGGGGACCGGTTTTTTATAATATTGGTCAGTTTTACTAACAGATATTTTTGTGTGCAGGATTTTTGATTTAATTTTTATGTTACTCTCCGTAATAATGGTGATGGGTATGGTTAATGTGAGAGTAAGCTGCTACAATGGTAATTTCAGTTTAACCACGTGATGATAACTTGTATAAATAAGAGAACAAAGTCTTGTTGAGTTAGATTCATTTAATACCGTGAATCCCTATGAACTAAGACAGAAGTGCATTCAAGAGAAAGCTCGACCAGCTGTTATACATTCCAGTTGCTCTTATACTAAACATAACAAGGTTCTAACAGTATATTTATTTTATTACTTCGTGAAATGTTAATTATTGCTTAAATATTGATTGATTTATAGGTACATATATACTGCTTAGTAAAATTATATAATATACATATATATAACCAAAAATCAGGTCATTATTTTAATTGCATTGTAATAACAGTAATGCTATTTAAACATTTTTAAGGTCCGTTGGTTGAGTAATGGTTTTCACAACAAATTTGCTTGGGGGCTACGCATCCAAAAGTCTCCTGACAGTGGCTAACAAAACTTATTTTGTGCAATTGCAATTCTCAACATCTCCCAAGGGGACAACCCCAGTTTTGAAGGTGCCAAAAAAAAAGTTTGCCACGCCCACTCTAACGCCCATAACTCTTAAATCTGTCTACCGGTCACATAACTATATATTGAGATCAGGGGTAGCTGGCGCATTTCAGTCTCGCTTTGCTGCTTGCCTATCTCCATTTCCCTTTTGACCCTTTAGCTGAGTAACGGGTATCTGACAGTCGAGTACCTATTGTAGCGTTCTTCCTTGTTTTTAGATGTATTTATTGGATTACAATTTAAGATAAACTTACTAAGCAAAATCATTCTGCGTTTTCATCGATTTTTTGTTTTTATAGACGTTTTAAATTAAGTTTAAAATAAAAAAATGTTTCTTCTATTTATTTTTAAAACGTTTATGTTCAGTTGACTGTATACCACTTTTGCAAGACTTTTATTTTGGACATCAGGTAATTGACGACGATAGTTTCCACATCTGTGCCAAAAGCCTAAAACAGACCTCTATAACTGCCAAGGAGTTTATTTTAGGTTGGGGTTGCTTTCGGCTTTTGGGATTGTGCCGTTGCCCAGGACAACTAGCATATGTCCAATCAATGGAAAAATAAATAAAACAAATGTCGCTGTAGAGCAGGCACAGGAATTCGGCTTGATTACGCCAGTCATAAAAAAGAAATACCGAGACATATATTTTGTGTGCCAGTTTAAAGTTTGACCCCGTTGGTTTGCGTCCACTACTCCTGATGGGTGATTAGTTCCACAAAAATAATGACTCCTAAACGAAAGCGTCGCGGGCGCAGCGAGGCGCGGACCAGAAGCAAATCCAAAGGACAGACGGAGGCGAAGCACTTGCAACTGCTCGAGGAGCTGGATTTGGCGGACAGCTGCTGCGAAATCTGCCATTGCGACTGCTACAGCTCCCACAGCAGCGCTTCCGTGAGTGGGCGCGGCAATCAGGTGCAAACGAGCGAGGAGTTGGTGCAGCTGGACAAGGAAATTCAGGCCTTGGAGCAACTACACCGGCGGGAGAGTGGCAAGTGTAAAAGAAGTGCCAGCAGCCAAAGCCTCAGAAGTGCTTCCAGGTCGCCAACAGAGGGAAAGTCCCCCCACAGCAGGCAGGGATCTTCTGACTGCCAGAAAGGGAACACAGGCTCTGGCAGAAGTCGGAGGTCAAAAAGCGCTGGTAGCCGCGAGAGTGAGTCCCGAAAAAAGCCCTCACAGGATAAAACAAAACCCATTCCTCAGGATCGCCGACGGCACATTGGTCAAAGAGATTGCAGAATGCTTCAAGTAAGTATGCTCGGTAAAAACGAACTCCCAGTAAATATGTTGTTTTGGTTTTCCCATGATTTCTAATAGCAATTTTCTATGGCTTGACTGTTGGTTTCTATTATTGATTACGCTAAAATCACATTTTTTTGACGGAAATTCCCTTTGATTTGAGAGTTTGAAAGACAAGGAGATTTATAATGCGGACGGTATTTAAATAAGCTTATGATAGGGGATTTGGTTGACCATTTAAAGGTAAATAATTTAATATTCAATACAAAAATTGCGTAATTTTTTTAGCACATGGGTGCACCACAAATTACTGTGGGTTTGGAATCACTTTTAAGTGTCATTTCAGTTGTAGTTAAATAGAAAAGTCTTTTTGAAGGAATTCATTGTACTTCTGAGTCTAAGATATTCAGTTGCATACTTTTAGACACCTAAAGTGATCTTTAAAAGGGCTTTAAAATATTATATTAATTAAATATTAAAATATTATTAATATTATATTTTACGACTAGTGACAAGTAAAAATAGTGTAGCATACTTTAAAAAAAAATTAAAAAGTAAATAAAAACCTAAATTTTAGCTTAATTTTGTACATCTTAAATTTTCTTCAGCGATTTCTGGCCCCCCCGATAGACGCCCCCGCTCTGTCAATCATTGGACGGGCCAAGTCAAAGTCGCAGAACAATATAGCCCTGGTGCCAAGCCAACCGCAAGCCAAGAAAAGTTCGCTGTGCACCTCGATGGCAAACTTGTGTCTTGAGCCCACGGTGAGGGCCGCTTTCCAGCAGGTGCCAAGTCACGACCAGAAGATCCTTAATTGTATGGCGGAAAAGCGGAACCAGCAGGCCGCCGACAAAGAGACGGCCTGGCTAGCTCGTAAGTTCTGGGAAAACGAACGACTGGAGCGGCAGCTTCTCCGGGTGGAGCAACTGGAGGCGTACAAGCAGGCGATTCACGACAAACAGTTCCAGGACTACCTGGTAACCAAGGCGCGTCTGCAGTCATTGGCTGAAAGGGATCTAGCGGAACTAAAGCGATTGCGTGGGGCGCTCCACGCCAAGGACGCTGCGGCCAAAAAGCGGCTGGAAGCCAGGCGGCTAGAACGGGATCTCAACTTCTGCCAGCGTCGGTGCGAGGAGTTGCGTCGCAGTGAGGCCGTCACTGTGCACCAGGAGGAGCAGCACTTGGACGAAACGTTGCGCAGGCGGGACATATGCATGCGGCTCACGCAAAAGCTGCGTCGGGCGGGCGAGTTGCGAGGCCAGTTCCTGGAGGCGTATCTGAAGCGGATGCAGCACGACAACTTCGTGGAGCAGGCACACCATGAGGAGCAATGGCGGGAGCGACAGCAGGAGGAACGACTGAGAAGGGATCAGCTGCGCGAGGACATTGAGCGCAAACGTCATCAGTCCCAGCGCTTCGTCGAGTGTCGCCAGCGTCGGCAAGATGACCGCTTCCGTACTGCCAAGATCTCGGCTAGTCTGCGGGAACTGGTCCGGCAGTCTGTAACTCCCGAAGGGGCCACTAACGGCTCGGTTGGTCAGGATATCCCAGCCCTCAACACCTACGCCCAGCAGCAAGTGCAGCTGGGACGCTTGCTTTTCGAACAATCTTCGCGGTAAGCACGTGTGTGGTTACTAAGTTAGTGAAGCTGGTTATGTATATACTAAATTGTTGTTGTTTTAATGTAAATAAACTGCATTGACATGTGAGATAAATCTTTGAATACTGGGTTATCTTTAGAGATTGTGCATGTACATTGTTTGTGTCTATCACTTTGTTGGTTAAAATGTATAAATACCAAGCAATAGCACGTCTTAACGAGGAACAGAATTTATAATATTGAAATTCTGAACACACAAAAGAATATACTAAGATCAACTAGGTATCCACACGAATAAATTTAATGCGTTTAGGTAGACCGATTTAGGCGTTGGAGTGGGCGTGGCAAATTTTTTTTGGATCAATCGATAGGTATTGACGAAACCGATACAATTCAGTTAACATTTTGTATCTAGCATGAAAATTGTGGGCGCCACAGGCTTGGGTGGCGTGTGGGCGTTAGAGTGGGAGTGGCACATTTGCGTAACAAACTTGCTCTGCGTACAAGGCTACGGAATCTACATCTGAGATCCGATTTCTCTATCCTTGATAGTTTCCGAGATATCCGCGTTTATATGTACGATTTTTTGAAGTTTGTGGGGGGTTTACGGACGTTAAGTGGACGTGGCAAACTTTTTCTCGATAGGTAAAATAGTTACAAATTTCATTTTTGCATCAAAACTGTAGGAGCCACAGTTTTGAGCGGTTTGTGGGCGTTAGAGTGGGCGTGGCTCTTATAGTTTCCGAGATCTCGGCGTTCATACGGACAGACGGACATGGTTAGATCGACTCGGCTAGTGGTCCTGATCAAGAATGTATATACTTTATGGGGTCGGAAACGCTTCCTTCTGCCTGTTACATATTTTCCGACAAATCTAACACACAAATTGAACACGGGACCGTTACCACATTATTTGAAGTCCAGAGACATTTAATGTAAATAATGTCGAACCAATTCGGGGTGTCGAACTCATTCGGGCGAAATTCCGGAGAAAAGTAACTAAGCATCAATACAATATCGACTGCAAAACTTTCGATGATACAATTTTTCCACACATTTCATCAAATTAAGAATTTCGCATTGAATTTAAGTTTTATTTCCTAAAATGAGTACAGTATCAACTTAAATATATCTATTTGCCAACTTTTTTACTTAAAACAGAACGTCATCTTCTATGGTAAATTTCCGAACGTCAGAACTTTCTCTCTTTAAGGCATATATAGCTCAATTTTAAGTTTTCAGAATTTCGATCATGAAAATAGTAGTGCTTGCATTTTCCCACTTACAAGTTCGGCTGTGGCTTTTTTTCTTTTCAGATTGAAACAATTTGGCATTTTATTGTTTTAATAAGAGTGGAATACAGCAAATACCACATTCAATATTCGGCGTAATATAATAATATGGTCATTTTTAGAAATTATGTCAAGTTTCGACCGCTCATTAAAATAATAGTGCCAGTGTTAATGACTCCAAAAAATGTAAAAACTCAAAGTTATATTTAGTTAGCTTTTTATTGATTAACTACGTTTATTATCATTACAAAATGTTTAAAACTGCATTATTATTTTCCGTCGTTTTTCATTGCGAGACACATAACATCGGTAATACCAGAAATGATCAAATAAGGTGGTTAAAGTATAAAAAAGCTAAAAATCAAAACACATTTTAACTCTTTCGAATAATTTAACATTATTCTGAGTTGAATCTAAGCATCAAATCTGAAATTTACCAACTAAACGGTTTTTAAACTCATAATAAGTCGTCAGAAGTGCGTGGTAGTTTTGGAGGCTATTGTTTTTGATGTTGTAGATTGAATTGATGTGGTATTACGTTACTTATTTTAATTATAACTAATTAAATAATTTTGGGCATTAAACAGTTTTCTATAGCTTCCAAACAAAACCGCAATTTCTAGTTGAAGTTATAATTAAACCTAAACCTGGCGGATGCAAGTCTGATCTCGGCAGGAGACAGAAGTAAGTCTTGACCAATAGTGTTAAAACCAGGATTATTTGAACAATTGGGCCCTAAATAATGCATACTGTGGGAGTTTAACCATATTCCCGTATGATTTCCGTGATTTTCATATTCGACCATCTAATATGTACACACATACATAGTCTTTTATAGATTTTTGATTTTAATTGCTAAATAATTTTTACTTTAAATTTTAACAAATTGTTGCTACTAACGATAATTTATGAAAACTTAAAAAGAAATCATTATAAAAGTTATCCAGTAACCATGATATTTTGTTACTCAAAATTTGAACAATAATATGATAATATTCGTTTAATTGTCTTATTACAGATTTAGAAATATTTCGGTATTTGTAAGATGTGATCGCAATTGTATGATATATAACCTTTTAAGTGTCGATAAGGCTCGAGGATCTTATAGTACTATATAGTAAGCCTCTGAAAAGTCTGAAAGTCTGTCAATAAATTGTGATCGCTTTACATTAGACTCACATATAAATATTTATAAAAAAAAGGCACTTTTTAAAAATGTGTATAATACCCCCTTCCCATAGAGTCCATTTGTTCGAAACGGTTGGGATTTTTGACAAATGTGAAACCAGATTCCCACAGGGCACATCTACCATCTACCATCCGACAACAGCTGTCAATCAGCTGTGGCTAATAAAAACACAAGCAAAAATTGTACAACAGCAAAATCTTAAGTTGAATCAGCTTTTATTGGCAGCCAATTCAGAGGAGTGGAATGACGACGAATTGGATCTGTACGAAAGCATTTTTTCTGCAAAAGAGCAAATGCCACTAAGTGTGTGGATGCTGGTACGTGCTTTTAAATTGTATTAAAAATACTATTAAAGAATGCGATTTATATCAAACAGATGCGATACGGGACATTTTGGGAAAAGGATATACCGGAAAACAACGACGAGTTCTTTAAAGAGAGCTTTCGTATGGAGAAAGGGACCTTTTCGTTTTTGGTGGACCGACTATGTGTTTTGCGGAAGAACTGGCGAAATGCCATTCCTCTGGGAAAGCAGATCGCTATAGCCTTGGGATCATCAGCGGTTTGTTGGGAATGGTCTTGACAGCCACTACAAGAATAATAATGCAGTCATTTTAGCCTGTTGCATTTTGCAGAACATTTTAAATGAGCACAACAGCGCTATAAATGAAACCTGGCAACAGGCTGCAAGTGACCCACGCGAACAACCAATTTGGACTAATACGTCTGCATATTTTAGCCATCCTGCAAAAAAAATAAGGGCAGCTATTTCCCAATATTGTCTAAATGGTAACAAATAAAGTTCATTAATTATAAATCTTTTTGTTTTTTATTGATTATTATTTTGGTCTATTTATTCGAAACTTTTGTGGAATTCGTTTTTTTTCAACAGCTTCAACAAATCCGATTGGAATTTAGCTTGGCTGTCTGCCATTCTCGACAATATTTCTGTCTGAGATCGCTGCTTCTCCAGCCTTTCTCGAGCTATCTTCACAAGCTCCGACTTGTGGTCCACCTTTGCGCGCTTAGCAGTGCTGCCTGAGCGTTGACTGCCGCTGCAGATAGAAGCTTCCCTGTCATCTGGGTCTACATCCAAGAGCTCCGCAAAGTATTCCCTAGTATCTGCAACAAATACATTTTATTAGATAATTTTAAACCAAAGATATAAGTGTGGGGACATACTCTCGCCTTCCATTTTTCAAAGTTTCCCGTCATCACTGTTTACGTTTTCGTAATGAATGTTTCACTTTCCACTGTCAAGAAGAAGCGTTTAGGGTTTCCACCCAAAATTATCGCCCAACTATCGCATAAAATAGTCCGTCAAATTTGGATGGGGAACTAACTGGGAAATTTTCGGAACGCCAAAACCTTATGGACCATCCGTTCAACGGATATCAGAAATTTTTTTTAAATGCGCGTTCGCCACTACTTGTTACCTTGTTAAGAGGTGTTTTTGTTTGACATCAGAAGTTTTTTTTTGCACAAGAGCTTAGGTACCCCAATATGACTAGGAGTCGTCCCCATATGGCTTGGCTATTGAAAAACCAAATACACACTTTCATGTTCCACTTCGGTTTAACTTTATTCTAATAAGGTATGGGTTGTTTACATTCACACTCCATATGTTTAACTTTTTAATAACAAGTTTTATCGCTTCAATTACCTATTTTAATAGCACAAGTTTGGAATCTCAAGGGCTGTATAGTTTCAGATTCCAAGAGAAATCTGTCGTTTCTTACATTTCCCGCCGAACTAGCGGGTTTTTCCAAAGAGTTAGAACAAATAGATCAAGTTTCCTATTTCGATTAGCTTCATGCAAGTAATGGACCCTAAAACCATAACAGATTTTTCGTTTGAAAAAATCGAATAAGAATATTTTTCATCAAATGGGTTTTTTTCTTGTTTATTCCAATAAGTATGAAATATTACGTATGCGGATCTGAAACGAGTTGCACTTTTTATCGCTTAATATCGTCCAAACAGTAATTTTTAGGGCAAAAAGTGTTATATACCAAAAGTTGAGGTATTTCAAGGGGTACATGATTTAAAATTTAAGAAGAAATCGTTCGACTCAATTTTGAGAAAATAGTCAAAAAGTGGTTTTAAAAAAAACCTTTTTATCGTAACTCTAAATCTATTATATTCATACAATTTTACTTTATAAAGAGTATTTAGCAAATTAAATTATCTTTTCAGAGATATATAGCACGTTTCTGTAGCATTAGTACTATACGCATATTAAATCTGGTTTTTTTTTCCGCATTTTCATTTTGGGAAGAAAAAGAAAATCTTGTTTTGTGTGGCCATCCGTATAAATGCTGTGATCTCAGAAACTACAAAGTTGGGATTAGGCATGCAGATTCTAGAGATTATTACGCAGCGCATGTTTGTTTCAGTAATGTGTCACGCCAATTGTAACGCCCATAAACCGCGCATATCTGTGGCGCCCAAAGTTTTGATGCTACCAAATCGAATATCGCTAAAATGTATTAATCTCGTCAAGACCTATCGGTTGATTTAAAAAAAAATTTACCACGCCCACTATAACCCCAACAAAACTACCAAGAAGAAAAGCAATATCGTCAGAGCCATATGTGTGTGAAAAAAGTTGCAAATAATAAACAATTTAAGCAATTTGTCCTTTTTGTCTCCCCCTCCAAAAACCCAACTATCTAGTTCCGATTATGTGAATTTAATCTTTAAATTGCTCGTTTACCAAGTGTTGAAAAGGACTAGAAGACAGTAAAGTGGCCGAAAATGTTTGCACGTAACAGCGCTGTAAATCTTTCTGTTTTCCTATTAGTCTACGACGAACTCTCGTATGGCGACACCCGTGTGCCTAATGCGATTTTTTGCGAATCTTCGATGCGTATTCCAATTTTAAAGAGGTCATCTTCACATTTTTAATAACCTTTTATCAATTTTTATTTTAAAGCTGATTAAGAGGTATCTGATAGCCGAGACACTCGACTATAGCGTTCACTCTATCGGGTAGCCGAACTTAGTTTTCTTTCTTGTTTTTTATATTGTATTCATAAATTCTACAAAACGAATACCCCTTTTTAGATGTTATTTGAAGGTCACGTGCGTTGGTTGTCGCATTAGTCATCCGTCGCCGCAACATATATGTAATTGGAATGATAATCAAAGATTTGGAGTACAAAGGTCCGGCAAACAATAAGCGAACCGTTCATTGATCCCCTCGGCTCAATAAATGGTGATAACAAAGACTTAAGATCAATAGGGAGCGGGTGAGGAAGTCGAGGTAAAACAAACCTTAGTTTATGGAGACGAAAGTGAGCACCTCTGGAGAACCTCAGTGAAGCCCTGAGTCAGGAGGCCTTGATTGGGTCAGTGGCCAGAGAGCAAAGACTCCTCTTAGTTTCTCAATTTCACCGATCACGTTCCGGATGTGCAAATACTCATTGTGAGTAACAGCCCCGCGAAAATACCAGGAGATGCACATGCAGCCCAACCTGAAACAAGGTTATCATACCACGTCAAGTCTGATTCATCGCCGACCTAGGCCAGCGGTCACTTCCTTAGTTCAAGCTTTCCGTCTTTATCAAAGTTAATTAGATTAACACTTTAACTGCTCTCTCGGATTCAGTAGCTCAAGTGCATAATTGTTATAGTGGTTTTGTAATTGAAAAAAATGTCGTGCACAAGCCCAGTTTATGTGTTAATGGTGTTTTTTTGTGCTAGTGCTGGAAGTTATGGATGATGTAGACATTCGGTATTTGTTGTAATGACTGGCACTGATAATACTTTTAGCATCCCTCAATCTTTGCTTAGAAATATCAATTTATTGTTTCCTACATTTTATGAAGCATGCTCAGAAAATATTCAGGGATATAATAAATTTTAGTTTAATTAAATTTAATTAATTTTTGGTTTGGTTTACTTTATTGCCTAAGCAAGGAATACAATCGTGAAAGTTTTCGAAAATATAAATGTGGTATTTTATTTTTGTTTGTTTCAAAAGAAATCGGTATTTTAACTTTGTAGAGGCATTGATGAGGCCCGTAATTGATCATTATATGTTTAAACAAGAAAAATCGCTGTAGTCGATGGCCTCGACAATTAGATACCCGTTACTCAGCTAAAGAGGGTGCAAGAAGGATGGAGATATGCTTGCTTGTGGCTATCGCCACCAACCGCTACCTACCGCCACCTAGCCTTTAACACCAGCTATCCCATAGCGCCCCTAGCAGCTTGGTGGCTTATTAGTACAAACAGTTGATTAGCTACATCTCGATTGCATTTGAAAAATATTGGTTTTTATTAGGTTATAACTTTTTAATGAATGGTCCGATTTCAATAATTTTTGGCATGTATTGATAATAAATTATTCAAAAATAAGAAATGAGGGTGCTAGATGGGTTAGAGTGGGCGTGGCAGCCAGCTGAAACAAACTTGCGCTGCGCAGGAAGCCCAAGAATCTTCATGGCAAATACCAACATTCTAGTGCCTATAGTTTTCGAGATCTATCTAGATCGACTCGACTAGTGATCCTGATGAAGAATATATATACTCTATGGGGTCGAACACACTTCCATATGGAGGGTAAAACGTGATTTTCAAAACATCGATTTTTGGCAACATTGCTTAGAATTGTCCATAGATTACGTTCCTCCCTACGTTTTGAAGACCTCCAAAACGACCCACCCTAATACATCCATATAAAAAAAATACACCTTTAAACGAGGGGAGGGACGATCGCACCTTCATAATAATAATGTTCTGATATCAATATTTGTGGGCTAAAATTCATGTAAAGTGCATAAATTTGCAATGGTTTAGGTAACAATCGACGAGAATTTGAGTAAGGAATGTGATAAAATTAAGAGATCAGTACATTTTGCATCTCTGGTTTCCCTAGCTTAAATCTTCTATATTTAATTCTTTCTACTTTCACTGTAATTTCTCCTGAACCAATCGAATTTTTAAACAAAACTTAAAACAATCACATCACCTTTCGATCGGTGTATGACTCGTTATGATCGGAGAAATCTTCTGGTGCGCTTCGTCACTACGTGTACGACCGTCCCCAGTTGTATGTTGCATGTTATGTTAGTACCAATTTTAAGAATGCGTGAGGGCACTGCCCCCTAGCCTCAAAGTAGCTACGAACCTGGTGGGGTTTTAGCCCTCCGGCAGACAGCATGTTGTATGTAGACTTATTGTAGGATATGCTTTACAAGTTCAGGTATATTATTGTGTATGTGTGCAGAGAAAATACGCAGGCCTCTGGACTAAAACAGTACATATTGGTGTGAAACTCTAAGTGTTCTTTGCCACTACTTGAACGGCCGTCCTTATTGATAATATACTGGAAAATTTTACTTGCGCTTTTTTTTACAATCTTGCTATGGATCGACCCTTTGTTGGCCTCTCTGTCAATCGCTTCTTCTTGCTAATTTACGATTTGTGTACACATTTTATTTTTGTACTGAATAGGTAGTACACATACCATACATAATGAAACACTCGTGCAAATAGACTGAGACATTTGGTGATAAGCCTTGAATTCTGTTTTATAAGACCCTGAATTGAATGTTCTGAACGTGGACGTAGATCCTTAAAGTGTTACCAAAATTTAAATATACATTTTTGTTATAATAAATTATAACAGTAACAAGGGAAATACAGCGGCCACTGGAGGTTTGCACACAGAGAGCATTCTGACGTTTCTATCTGAGTTAAAAATGTTCTTAAAAATAGAACGTAAAAGGGTATACTAGATTCTTCGGAAAGTATGTAACAAGCAGAAGGAAACGTTTCCGACCCCATAAAGTAAATATATTCTTGATCAGGATCACTAGCCGAGTCGATCTAGCCATGTCCGTCTGTCCGTCTGTCCGGATGAACGCTGAGATCTCAAAAACTATAAGAGCTACGCTATTGAGATTTGGCGTGCAGATTCCTGAGCTTCTTACGCACCGCACCGCACCCACAAACCGCCCAAAACTGTGGCTCCTACAGTTTTGATGCTAGAATAAAAATTTTAACTGAAATGTATTGTTCTCATCAATACCTATCGATTAACCCCAAAAAAAAGTTTGCCACGCCCACTTTACCGCCCAAGCCTGTGACGCCCACAATTTTCATGCTAGATAACAAATTTTAACTGAAATGTATTGGTCTCGTCAATAACTATCGATTGATCAAAAAATAAATTTGCCCCGCCCACTCTAACGCCCATAACGCTTAAATCTTTCTACCGCCGGTAGGTGGCGCATTTTAATCTCGTTTTGCTGCTTGCATATCTCCATTTAGCTGAGTAACGGGTGATAGTCGAGGTACTCGACTATAGCGTTCTTCCTTGTTTATTTTGTAAAAATTTAATTGAGACTTAGTTCTTATTATCAATTAACATCTATACCAAAATTTTTCGTTAAAAAGTTATAAGAAAACAATAATTGTTAATTAGCAAACTCAAAAGAGTTCGGGAGGGTTTAGATATATTCATATAGAAAATCGGCTGCTAACGAAATTTCACTAGCGCCACCTAGCTTTCACGTTATGTGGCGTGTTAGTGACATCTCGTAAACAGGCGATAGGAATGAACATTAGGGGAATCTTATTTGTTAGCTGAGTGATGGGTATCTGATAGTCGAGGCCGTCGACTATAGCGTTTTCTCAGATTATCAGAGTAGTACGTATTTAATAGTAACGGCACTCGACTATATCGTTCCTTTTTGTCATATTTTAATTTATAATTTTTTCACGATTTCTATTTTAAGTGTTTCGTTTCTGTTTTGTTTTTTTCACCTTTGGTTTTGAGTTTTTATTAAGTGTGCTGTCTTGCCACTTTCACCTCGCAGCTGTGTTTGGCAATCAAAAGTTTGCTGCGTGCGACATTGAGACGGCAGATAAGGCGGCTGGTCCTTATAAAAGTTTGTAAATCTTTGATTGCACAATAATGATGCCAGCCCTAAAATATTTATTTTTGCAAATGCCAAACATTTCGTCTAAGCTTGCAATTTTTAAAAAGATTAAAAGATACCAGACCTTTTTATTATATTTAAAAACAATTAACATTGTGTAACGGATATCTCATAGTCGGGGGGAAAAGATTACATCAACATTTACAATTTGTATTATTATTTTATTCTAACATGTACTTTATATTAAAAATTACATTTTTAAATGGTTAAAAATATTTTGCTCATTTAAAAAATAAAATTAGTATGGTTGCTTAGAAAACTATTTGAAACTGACGTTATGTTGCTTTTTCTTTTCGAACTACGACTGGTTACGATGGGTAATGTTATTATTGTAAGACCAGTTTTGAATTTAAATCTTTTCGGAGCAGTTTTTCTCTTATAGCAACAGTTGTCTGCTCCCCCGACTCGGTGATATTGCCTTTTCAACGCCCATAATACTTAATACAGCCTCTGCTCAGGACGCCTGTTTGGTCCTCAGCTCTCGATGGCCTCCGTCTCCAATTGGGCCTCGATTATCTCTGCGTGCAGGCGCACCATGTGGTTGTTCAGGTTGCCAACGCTCTGATAGCACTTGTCGCAGTACTCGCAGGCGAATGGCTTCTCCCCGGTGTGCACGAGCAGGTGGGAGTTCAGGTGACCCCGCGTGAAGAACGCCTTGGAGCACCGGTCACACTTGAAGGGCCGCTCCATGTTGGGGTTGTGCGAGCGCATGTGGGTGCGCAGGTCCGACTTGGTGGGCCAGTATTTCGAGCAGCGTTGGCACTCAAAGATTCGCGGCTTGGCCTCGCCGGTGTGGGTGCGCAGGTGGGACAGCAGCTGGGTGCGCAGGACGAACCGCCGTTCGCAGTGCTGGCATGCGAAAGGTCGCTCCGTCGAGTGCACCGACTTCACGTGGTATCGCAGGCTGTGCCGCGAGGCGAAGCTCTTGCCGCACTCCTCGCACTGGTACCGCATCTCGCCCATTCCGTGCACGGCGATCATGTGCAGCTTCAGCTGGAAGTTTCGGGTAAACTTCTTCTCGCACTCGCCGCACGGGTGCAAGGACCGCGGGGAAACAGCCGTCCGCTCCACACTGGGTTTCTGCTTGTCTTGGCGTGGCTTTGTTCTCCGTCTTTTGGGCTTTCCCGTGGGCTTCGGTTCTGGTTCTTCTGGTGATTCCGGGGGCGTGGGCAATTCTACTTCGAAGGGTTCGGGGGTCTCCGGCTGGTGATGCGGCGTATTCAGGCTGCCGGAGTCTACAGTTGATGCCCAGTACGTAGGAGCCTCGAACTCACTGGGTGAACTCTCCTGGAAGTCCAAGCTTTCTGTGGGGATACGACAAATAAAATTTATTAGCATATTTTGAATAAATATAACTTTTCTATAGATTGGGAGGACTATAATATGACAAGACAGTGTTTGAGGCGTTGGGACATGGAATTAAATTATATCATTCACAGTACCAAAAGCTTTATTTTTGGAAATGTCAATATTGTTTTAAAGTCAATAAAAGATAACCCTTTATATTAATAATTGTTTAAACTTAAATCAAACTACCCTGTGCGAGGTGCAGCGAAATCAACCATAAACGGGCATGGCTAGCGCTTAAAAACCAAAAATGTTTTTTTTTTAAATTAATTCTTTTTGTTTGGATAACACTTCCAAAACTTCATTTTGATCGGAATGGTAGGTTAGATATAGAAGGAGGTGAGCTGTTTAAATGGGTTTTATTCGAAACCACATCTTGGAAACTGCAAGATCCGATCATTCAAAAAGTAATAAGCCGTATTTAAAATTTTATTTTTACATATTCATCATTTTAAAAACTATTGCTTAAACGAAATATGATGCAATTTTTAAGTTTTTATAATTTACACATACAAACAAAGAAAATTATTAAACATTTTTGTTCAAAAACTTTGTTTAAGCAGTATATTGGGATACACTAACAGACAAAATGTACATTGTAAGTTTCTGATGGTCCTGTTTTTTCTTCTTTTTTTAAACTTTCAAAAACATGAACAACTATGATGGTAGATTCAGAACTCTCTTTCAACCACAGTATTAAATGAAACTGTATTCCGATGGAAGACGAACTAAAATAATTCGAAAAATTTGTTCACTCCTTTTCTAGTTGAGCTTGGCTTTAAAAATAAAGTCTATAGTCACTATAGTGACTTCCTGGGACAGATCGAGGTTCACACCTGTTGGGGACACCTTACCAAAGTCCACAGTCTCCATTAGCGGCGACACATAAGCCACCGGCTTGCTGGGCTGCTGATGCGCGGACACAGGAGCCTCCAAACTGCCCACCTCCCGCTCCAGGCACTCTAGCACGTCGTCCAAGGCCAAGGCGTCGCCCACGGCCACCGTGTGCTTCCACTGCTCGTGCCGCAGGCGGAGCACCTGCTCAGAGTGCTCGCACCGCCTCTGGAAGTCGCGGGCGTCGTGCAGGCGGCGCAGGCAGAGATCGCAGATCACGTCGGTGAGATTGTCGCCGGGATCCAGGAGCAGGGCGGGGGCCAGGGCCTTCAGCTCCACGGCCAGGCGGCTAGAGGCGTCATGGAGGCTGTGGTAGAGCGGCGGTTGCTCCAGCAGACAGCAGCGGCAGACGAGCGGGTGGTGCAGCAGCAGCGAAAACATAATACTTTGGTGCCAAAATCTCTAACAGTCACGTACCGGTATCGGGCTTTTTTTTTCCAAATTACGGTCGCGGGTTTCACTAGAAATTAAATTTGAAAGGCCAGAACCATACGATTGGTAGCACTGACGTTCATAATTGTTTTTATCTAAATTTGGTCTGCCTAGGTTTTCATTTTAGAACCTATACGAAATCGGATCAGATCGCGGTTTGATCCCAGGCTTAATACTTGGTGCGTCTGCTCGGATCGCCGTTCGCTGGACGTCTGAGGGTGCGGTCCGCATCCGATCCATTCCACAAAGTAGTGTTGCCAGCGATGGCTATCAGGAAAGGCGACCGGGGGCGCACAGATAGCCCTTGGCTTGGGCGATAAGTCAGCGGCGGCGGTGGCGACGATTTGGCTGGGGGGTGGGGGTGCACAGATTCTACAGGAAAGAGCATCTGCGGAGAGGGTGTCAGGGGTGGGGTAGGGCTACTTTTGCAGGTCAACGTCAACGTTTGCTAATTTTCAGTTCGTGCCGGCTAATTGATTACCCTGGTGGACATCCGCAGACTGTCCCTGAACCGCGATAAGGCGTAATTATCTCGTCGTTATTTGGGTGGTCCACATCCCGGAGATCCCCACCACCTACCTACCTCCATTCTCCGCCGTGCCCTCATCGTTGAGTGTCGAACGCACCGAAATAGACCTGTACCGGACCTTATCTTCGATCCGCAGCGGATTTCCCAGTCCTCTCGCTGTTGTTGTATTTACCGCTACCTTTCGACGGCCAAAACTGCTCCAGGAGTTGGCCAACTGATTCGCCACTGATGAAAGTCTCTTGTAAATGTCACTAGAAATTAAATGGTACCAATATTGCCATTAAAATGCTCAGTCAGTATAGTTCTTGAAAAGGGCAATAAGTAGGTGGCGACTGGGGAAGCCTTAACAAACATAATTTGTTTACGGCATGAGCTCACTATCTCGCCTGGCGATGATTTTGGAATCTAAAGTTCAGACGCAGCTTATCAATCTGACAATCATAAATTCCGTTTAATAATCTCAAACAATAGCTTTTTATTCAAGGCTTAAGGTAAAAGATTTTCTTTCGTCTTGTAATACATTCAATAGTATTTATGTTTATGTAGCTCATTCACTCAAAAAGCGACACTTCTCAAGATAGCATTTTGAGATAAATGCATTTAAAGCGATTACATATTTAATCTCTCAACCTCTGTGTACTAAAAATAGGATCAAATTGTTTGTGTGTTGTGTTTTTTGAGATATGTATCTTTTTAAGTCACTCATTGAGCAAATGAGCGATAAATACGTTCAATGTATAGGTAAGGCATGGCGTGAAAGGACCAACAACAAAATGAAAGCAGTCGCAATTTCCACATTTTTTATGAATAAGAAGTGAATTTTAACACATGTCTGTTGTACATGGTAAAATAAGATTGAATAAAGCGATTACATAGTTGAGATTAAAGATGAATTTACTTAATGGGATGAATTTCCCCGTAAAAGCCCTTTGGCATGTTAAATCAGTGATCGTGCATGCTGGACAACTTCTCACTGATCTGCAACTGGGTTTTTATCATCATGGACAGGGTGATGGCCATTAGCATATCGCGCAAATTAGCATTGAACATTAGGCGGAAGTTCTCGGAATCCACGACCGGAACCGAGCTGAGGGCGTCGTGAAGGGCCCGGCCAACCAAGTTGTCCGGCTTTCTCTTCCGGGCCAAAACGTCGTTGATATAGCGCAGCACCAAATCCAGGCGCTTTTGCATGTCCTTTGTGCCTTCCACCACTTGAACCAATTCCGGCAAAATGCGTCCCACTTGTTTAGTTGCCGGGTGCAGCGATTGCTTCTCCATCAAACGCAGAGCCACCATTTCGGAATTTCCACTGGTCATCTCCAGCGGCAGCATCGAGAACATCAGGCCTTTGGTACCGCCGGGCACTCCGATCTCGACAGCGCAGTACAGTCGCGGTAGCAGTCTCTGGGTCTTCAGGGTTGCATCTACTAGAAGGTGCAATGGCTGCCCTTCGCCGCATTCTCTGGTATAATATTCGTAAAGCAGAGTCGCGGAGCGGGACACCGATTTTCCAGTGGAGAACCATCCCAGCACACGCTCTTGCGGACAGGTGAGCATATTGAGCTCCAGACTATCGGTAGCATATGCATGATCCAAGTCTATGCGGCCAATGTCCGGCTGTTCCTTATGTAGCACTGTGAAGCAATTGGTGATCTCGATGTGGCCATTCTTAGCGTTGTTACGGCCCAGAATTGTGCCCATTACCTGGCGTGTAGCTTTTGATGAATTACTGGAAGGGAACACGATTTATGTGCACTTACCTGCTTGGCATCTTTTGGTCGGCGATCGTAGGCGTCGATAATTTGGAAAAGCACCAATGGATGTAGCAGCACCTTGGCCCGTATATTAAAATTGCTGGTCATCGTGAGTTGTAAGAAAAACTTTTAAGAAAAAAGACTACTTTCAGCAAAGTGAAGTTGGCTGTGCTTGCGTCAAAGTCAAAATGCCAGTGTTGGACAATCTGAAGAACAGGAAACATGCCAAAGTGTGGTTTTCCACCCATTTAGAAACAATTAAAAATGAAACACAAACTCACTGTATAAAACGATTTATGAAATATTCTGGATGTTTTTTATAAGCTTTAATATTCATCAAAAATCTCCAGCAACTGAGGGAACGACCCTAATTGGTCCGGTTGAATTTTTAAGCACCTGTGACTTGTTTCGTAAGTAAAAATATGTAACATATTTTTTTTTTTTTATAAGTTATTGATTAAAATCAATAATAATATAAGATTAACTAAAACTATACATTCTGATTTGATTTTAATGTAAAAATTTCCTGCTGCTGATGCTAAAATGGTTTTTTAATGAGTTAATGTGACAACTCTGATTTGCAGAATGGAGTTTGTATGGAACAGTTAACAAATAGCTTAGAGATTACCCTAATTCTTTGTTGAATCTATATTGTTTCGAAAAGTTTTGGGACAAAAGTTAACCAAACAAAACTAACAAAGGTCTAGTGTTTAATGTGGTTGGTTGGTGACAAACTTACCGGCAAAATTACCAACCTGATTACTCCGAACTTAGTTAATTTTTTGAACATAAAACAACCAAATCATCGAAGATTTTTTTCACTCCTTACATAACCTCACAACGTTGTGGCGCCCACAATTTTGAAGATTTTGTTTGCAAGCAAGTGTAATTTTATTTTGATTGTCAATACATATCTGCACACCAAATCGGTACATTAGTTAATATGTTAATCTTGTGCCCGTTTATAGCAAGAACATGGACAGTAACGTCACAGTCGGTAGATAAAAATATAATGTGTAAAATGTAAAATTTTTGAAGTAGATAACAACGGTGTGTCATGGTCATGGCGTTCGAGTATACATGCATACTTTTTTATTATCTTTAAAAATCCAAATTTTATACCTTTACAACAGTGGTGCCCACTGGCCTGACTCGCGAGTCTGGACACCTCTGCCGGCGCACTGCCACGACACCGACGTTGTAAAGTTAACAACAACAATAAGACATTAATATTTTTAAATACCTTTATTATTTCATTACATACATTTATATTTTATAATAGTTAATCGTAGACTAAAACGAAATATTGTAGGTAAACGTATGTCACAGGCAGAAGGGAGCGTTTCCGACACCATAAAGTACTACTGTGGGCAAAAAGTAAAGTGAATTTGTTGTCTTCGATTTTCGTGGCGTTGTGCAAATAAGAAAGCAATTCATCTAATAAGACCCGAACTATGGGCAACAACATCTGATTTTTGCATCACGATAAAAAACCGGCTCACATTTCACTCGTTCTTCGTGACAATTGGCTCCAAGCGTTTCGAGTCGATTGAGGATATAAAAAGAAATTGAAGAAAGTGCTGATGTCTATACCGGAAGTGACTATTTGGGATATTTCGAGGATTGGAAAAACTTCACTTTAAAGGGGATGAAACTGATTTAGAAAAACAAATAAGGAATTATCATTTTACAAACAAATTCACCATACTTTTTACGCACAGTAGTTTTATTTCTAGTTTATAAAAATATACAAAAAATATTATTTTTAGTTATCGGCTGTAGAAAAGAAACGAAAAACGATATAAATGAATAAATAAATCTTCATGGCCCACAAAATGTTTGTCAAATATGATGGTGTTACTTTCATAAATCAAGAACCGTTATCAATACTTTTATATATTTAACTGACTTGGTTTTTCACAAATCTTTTCCCTGGCACTGCTGAAACACAAACCAGCTGTATAGGTTTTTTTATACCCTTGCAGAGGGTATTATGATTTCAGTCAGAAGTTTGCAACGCAGTGAAGGAGACGTTTTTTATTATATCTTTGGTGTTTTTTAACATATAACCTACTACGCTTGGAAATAACATATGATATCTGATAGTTCATAGTTCCGAATTTCGAATCTAATTTAATAAAAAACGGACGACTATATCATATAGCTGCCATAGAACCGATCGAAAAATTGGAAAATAATATGAAACCAAATAAAGCTTCGGTGTTTTTTGACATATTATCTTATTCTATTGGGGATATCATTTTTTGTATATTTTGTAATAAATTTAACTGCAAGGGCGTACAAACTTCGGCTTGCCGAAGTAACTTCCTTTCTTGTTATTTTTGCTCCACCTTTTTAGTCAAAATTATCTCACGAACATATTACGTGAACTCTTAATAATATTATTGTCCGCACGATAGATTGATACTGAATTTATTTGGAATTTTTGACTTGTCGTCACATATGAGATTTGACGAGTTCTTTACCTTACCCTTCTCGTCATCTTACCCTTCACTCACCAACGGCTGTCAAGGACAGTAGTACCGCTACTGACCGCTTAGTAACGTGGCGCTGGTGCTGTGTGTTTTTACTTGCTACACCCGTTACTCGTAGAGTAGAAGGGTATACTAGATTCGTTAGAAAGTATGTAACAGTCAAAAGGAAGCGTTTCCGACCCCATAAAGTGTATATATTCTTGATCAGGATCACTAGCCGAGTCGATCTAGCCATGCCCGTCTGTCCGGATGAACGCTGAGATCTCGGAAACTGTAAGAGCTAGGCTTTTGATATTTGGCGTGCAGATTCCTGAGCTTCTTACGCAGCGCAAGTTTGTTTCAGCAGCGTGCCACGCCCACTCTAACGCCCGCAAACCGCCCACAAGTGTGGCTCCTACAGTTTTGATGGTAGAATAAAAATGTTAACTGAAATGTATTGGTCTCGTCAATACCTATCGATAGATCCAAAAAAAAGCTTGACACGCAGACTATAACGCCCATAACGCTTAAATCTGTCTACCGCCGGTAGGTGGCGCATTTTAATCTCGCTTTGCTGCTTGCATATCTCCTTTTCCATTTGGTCCCTTTAGCTGAGTAACGGGTATCTGATAGTCGAGGTACTCGACTATAGCGTTCTTCCTTGTTATACCCGTTACTCGTAGAGTAAAAGGGTATACTAGATTCGTCGAAAAGTATGTAACAGGCAGAAGGAAGCGTTTCCGACCCCATAAAGTATATATATTCTTGATCAGGATCACTAGCCGAGTCGATCTAGCCATGTCCGTCTGTCCGTCTGACCGTCTGTCCGTCTGTCTGTCCGGATGAACGCTGAGATCTCGGAAACTATGAGAGCTAGGCTATTGAGATTTGGTGTACAGATTCCTGAGCTTCTTACGCAGCGCAAGTTTGTTTCAGTAGACTGCCACGCCCACTCTAACGCCCACAACCCGACCAAAACTGTAACTCCTACAGTTTTGATGCTAGATAGAAAATTTTAACTGAAAAGTATTGTTCTCATCAATACCTATCGATTGACAAAAAAAAAGTTTGCCACGCCCACTTAAACGCCCACAAACCGCGAAAACCTGTGACGCCCACAATTTGCATGCTAGATAAAAAATTTTAACTGAAATGTATTAATGTCGTCAATACCTATCGATTGATCCAAAAAAAAATTTGCCACGCCCACTCTAACGCCCATAACGCTTAAATCTGTCTACCGCCGGTAGGAGGCGCATTTTAATTTCGCTTTGCTGCTTGCATATCTCCATTTCCCTTTGAGTAACGGGTATCTGATAGTCGAGGTACTCGACTATAGCGTTCTTCCTTGTTTTTATTTCCATTTTCTTTAAATTCAAATGATTTAAAACCGCATCTATAATGTAAAATTTTAAAATGATTCTTGTGGTCTAAATACACTATTAAGGTGAAAAGTAAATGTATATATATTTTTTTAGTTATATTTAATTGATTTACTTTAAAATAAAATCATAACTTTTAATACTGCAAAGGAGGAAAGACAATCGGGGAAAATGGTAACGAGATAACGGGGAAAGGGATAACTAGGAAAAGAGACAACAAAAGGTGGCAAAATAATTTTTTTAAATAGTATTTGAATCGCGGAGTTAAAAAAAACGACACACATTATTTTTTAAGCTTTTTATTTTTAAATAAGTTTATGGAGACAAAATAATATGGAAAATTTTTCGACCACTCTTAAGGCTGACACATTTGTAACGTCCAACATGTCACGTCCAACATGTCACGTCCAACATGTCACGTACCCTTACACTTAGTATATAATATAAATTGTAATTGAAGAAAAGTGCGTAGAACGTAAAAGGAAAAGTTTATACACATTCTTGGTCAGAATCACTAGCCGAGTCGATATAGCCATGTCCGTCTCGCCGTCTGTATGTCTGTCCGTATGACCTGATCAAGAATATATATACTTTATTGTGTCGGAAAAGCTTCCTTCGACATATTTCTTTTAAGATTTTCTTTTATTGTTAATTGAAATAAATAATAATAATTGAAATTTTATTTTAAATGTTATGACTAACTAACTAAGTTAAACTGGATTTGGCATGGTCTGTAGTAGTGCAGTGTGACCAATAAAAATGCGCTGGAATTTTATTTTCTTTTACATTCAAACCGGAGTTACAGGTATCTGATAGTCGAGACACTCGACTATAGCGTTTCTTCTTGCTTAAAGTTGCGCAGAACTGTCAGCAAGGGTCAATTTGACCAGAATGAAATGGACTGTCGTATTGACTTTTGAATTATTCGCTCCTAAACATACATATTTATGCATTATAAAATATTATGCTGTGTTCGGTTTAAGAGGGAAGGGCAATTTGAAATTAGACTGTCGGGCGAAATCTGTCGCAATAGTGAAAATAATTGTATTCACAAGTTCGAGTGTATTTATCATGGAAGACTCAAAAATATTTTTGGCTTTTGTGTCAGGGACTCTATGTTTGGCGTTCTTGGCGTTCGAAGTGGCGGGCTATCGTCTCGACGACTTTGTTCTTACCTCGCACCTAAGCTACTTGGAACAGCGACCACGTTCGTATACGCCAGAGTCTTGGGAAAGAGGAACCAACATCGTGGTGGGTATCTACATGGTCATCCTTTATATGATGTTCCGGCTGAGGGAGCACATGCGGTTGCAGAACGTAAAGGATATTCGCCGACAGCTGGAGTTCGAGGACCTCTTCCGAATGGAGACGGAGTTCATAGACAAGCTGCGATCCCAAGGCATCGAACTGGATGGTCCCACTTTGGACTCGACCTGCGCATAATCGTCTTGGCGACCGCATTCAGGAGCCAATCAAATATCTCGTTAATGCCGCCGCCTTGGACAATGTTAATGCTGGATTCAGAGTACGAGTATATATATGTACACAGATCGCACGGCTTGATTGCTCAGAATTAAATTCAACATTCGCCCGCCGAGTCGGGCGCTACACCTACACTGCTCAATTACGCGACACATCCAATATAATCCTCCTCGGCCGAGTTGAACGTGCCCGACTGACATTACTACGTACACCACTTATACTATATGTACAACATGGTTACTCGTACTACGTACTCGCATAGCATTGGGTGCCAGCGGCCGTACACTTCCAATAGTTCATTGTTTGGTTCTGCACATGAGTATATTTTTATCACACACTATGCCCCTGCTATTGCTACCGATTGTGTGCACTTTTTTCGGCTTGAAATAAATTGTAAATGATTTTTATTAAAATTTCCGCTTAAATTTCTCAGCGGTAATATCTGGATCCCTGCTCCCACCGTTATATTTGTATCTCTCTATCTATACCCTCCCATATTATTACGATTTCCAAATTCCTTGCAAGTTCGCACTTTTTGGTGGGGTCACACAGGTCGTGCCGAAATAGAAAATTGCTCAATTAAAAATAATTATAAGTTAAAAACAGGTACAATTTAATATGTATTCATATTATACAATACAAATGTGTATATTGTGTTCGGTTCAAAATTGGGAACAGGTAGAAGGAAGCGTGTTAGACCATATTTTGGATGGGTACATTGATATTGGTAATCAAAACAACATTTCATTTACACTCCTACAAAATCATTTAAAATTCGTCCTGTGGGTGTTTGTGGGCTACGAAGTTTCCGAGATCACAGCGCTCACATCTTGGCTAGATCGATCCCGACAAAGAATAAATGTACATATACATATATAACTCTTCTTTGCTCTACCAGTTACGGCTATAAAAACACCAAATAATGGGTTTCAAATACAAGAACATGAGAGCTGTTTCCTGGGCCAGTGTAAACTCACCATCTTCCTTTCATTTTAAACACTCGGGTCGCATTTACACACGGGTTACCTTAGCTACATAGAGAGACGGTAACTTCCAATGAAACACATTTCCATCGGTTTTAGGGCCCCTAATAAACGGGCCGAAATTCAACTGAACTCGCGCTTGCGATTTCCACTAAACTTTTGCGCAGGCGCAGAAGAAAGTGTCGATTAATGAGCGAAAATGCGACCTTCAGACAGCAGCAAAAAACGAGCACACCTGTTGATGGAAACAGGTATACAAAGGAAAGGGGACGCAAAGATTTTTCCCAAAAATCGTGAGATCCGCCGCAAACCGGTGCACGCACCTGGGAGAGTGAGAGGGAGAGAAAATGAATCCGATCGAGCGCTACAGGTGAGAGCTGAGCTGCAGTTGAGCGCCGCGAGAGCGCAGAGCAAACGTAAGACTTCATTCGTTTCCGTTACGTGGTGCGAGGCGGTCGTGTGTGCGGAACATTCGCCTTTCGTTTAAGGGCCACTACTACCTAATGGTTAATCGAGACTTCCAATGAAAGCAGTTTGAAAGGGGCCAAATACGTCGGTAATAAGGCCAGAACTGATCCATCGGTTAACGGTTACTGAATTCGAAATCGCCCAGCCTCTACGTAAGCGATAGCGCAAGAAAGCATCTGATCTGTTCAGCGCGATCTGAAGAGCGACTGGATCTCTCAGTCCGTGGCTCGGTCTCAAAGTCAGCGGTTGTCGTGACGCTCCAAATCCGAATCCGAATCCGTCTCCGACTCCGTTTCTTTTGTTTTCGATCCTTGCACTCCAGGTGAAGTAATAAAAATACGATGGCCAAATGCAGTGCAAAGAGTGTGCCATTCTCGAATCATCACTAAGAAATTCTGTGAAAGGCGGAGCACGCTGAGCCGAGTGCAATTGAAAGGCTCGCGTGTAATTTGTTGGTCCATCGAAACTACTGGAAAAGTACTACACACTAAACTACTTTGCAAGGAGAACAGCATCTTGGATACGGGGCAAAACAACAGTGAAAACAAATCAGTGTCACAGGGTAAGTGCAGTCACAGAGACATTTACGCCTCGAACCTTCCTGGTGGTTTTATTGGAGATAATAGATGCGCAGGGTTGTCCCGGGGTTGGCGTCCAGGGGTTGAAATCTTATTTGTGCTTTACTGTTTTCATGGGATTGAGTTAGGGAATGCTAGCTAGAAAGTGCGTAGTTGCTAAAAATGCGCTGAAAATAAATTTGTGGTAGAGGAGACTTCATTAATTTTAATGTCTTACTTAAACGTTTGTTTTTTCTGTGGGACGCCTAGCCTAAGTCGATGACGTGAAGCCTTTAAAATATTTAAATTCACGACTCTTGTATCGAAATGCAGTAGTAAATGCTTAAAATATTTTACATGTGTTCAAATACAACCATAGTTACATATTTGTTAAGTCTTTTGTCCATCTGATTTTGAAGATATTGTTTATAAAAGTCGGTCTTTATATAAAAAAATAAAAATATTGCTTATTTTTTATTTTTTGAATTTGTGTAAAATATTGGATCAAGGAGAACGACGAACGGACCTATAATTATATTTATGCAGTTAGTAGAGGGTATCCAAAATTCGCCATATCTCATTACTGCTTGTTGGATACCGATTTTTTGTCATCGTCAGTGATTATTTTACAAGTAATGAAAAGAGTGCTTCTCCAAATGTTCGCTGTGTACAAATTATGAGCTACAATAGAAGTAAAGTGGGCTCAGTAATTCATCGCTTTGTTGATGTTCATTAATGTCTGAAGCGAACAAGAAGCAAGCGACATTCTTAAAAATTTCATGGACAATTTAAGCTCGAGTTTATCTAACATATACAGGCGCAGATTCGAGTCCAAAATTTAAGTGTACAAGTTTGTCTCTGTTTGCATCAGCAATAAAATCTAATTGACGTTGTTTCCAAACAGCAAGTGCAATTGCCACAACAATCTGCAACTCTGGGCCAAGTCCAACTCGCTTTGATAACTCGAGTCGAGAAAGAAACTTAAAACTTTTGACAGGCAAATTAGTGGAACTCGAATTGAGAGCGGCTGCAATTACGGCGTGCAATTGAAGTAATATCCACCTGAGCCACAGAAAGTAAGGCACGGATCGAAAACACACGATCAAATTCATTTGGAAAATGGCCAAGGAAAATATGTAAACACGTTGGCCAACAGACCCACTCGTCATCAATTGCGGATGACCCCCTCTCACATGTGTTTGCATATTCGTATTCCGATACAGCTCAACAGCAAGAGTGATTACATAAACTGAACTTTGGTGATCCGGTTTGCCGAATGGACCTGGCGCTGGGCAGCCCACAGAGCCGAGGGAGTTTTTCGGCCCAGTTAATGAAAGTTCAAGTGAAATTCGCGTCCAAAAGGAAACCGGTTGATTGGCTCATCCCCATCGTCGATTTTCAGATGACGGGTCCACTATGCTCAAGGTTAAAGCCAAATTGAGCGGTTCACATTTGGTAACTGTGTACAGTTGCACGACTTGGTCTTGCAGATGGGAAAACCGCAGGTAGATGGGTTTTCCATCCTCTTCTTGGGCAGTTTTGGTAGGACTGAGCAGCAGGTAGCCCGCCACCGAATCCGCGCGGCTTTGAACTGGTTTAAGCCGGGATTTTTCCTTTTACTTAAACAATACGGCTCGATGTACGCAGACACCGCAGGACACACGATACTGTTTTATTGCTCCATTAGTCTTTCACAGTTTTCAATTAGCAACTCTGCAACCAGCTCATAATTTGCTAAAACTCAGTCAAAATATAATTGAGTGTTTGCTTAAATGATTAACGACAAGCGAATGTTGTGAAAATGAGAAGCTCCATGCTCACATTCTTCGGTCCAAAGCATTTTAAATTTAGCTAAGTGCTTGGGCAAGCTAATTATAGTTAATAGAGTAGTGGTCGGAACAGGGGGAAATCGGGAAAGCGGGGGCATCTTGAAAGGAAAAGTGCTCGCCATCTCCCTCTCCCTCCGGTCTCCGGAGCTCCAAGCTGGTTTCAGTTCAGAAATGCCGTTACATACCGCCACTCGCGCACCCATACGTGTATGTTGTACATATGACATGTGACCAGCCTTGCACTTTCTTTTTCTTTCTCCACTTCTTTCTCTCGGTGTCTTCCCCGCCATTTCTTCTCAGAGAGTTACATTTCGATTTTTTGTCGCTCGGCATTTGATATTTTTTGCTGTCGTCTGTGTGCTAATTGGTTTATTCATTAACTCGCCGTTGATGGCCGGAAAAACTCTGTCATAATTAACTTATTTCCAAGGAAAGTAATCCGGTAGACTAGTAAAAGTGACGAGAAAGTGTTAAGTTATGGAAACGACTTATCTTCGCTCGATTAATTATAAAAGAGCGACGCTTTAAGATATTAGAGCATGCTTATTCTTACGATTAGTTATTCGAGGCCGGTGCTGCCGACACTCTGCTTAAAAATCCGGAGAGATCAGCAAAAAAAAGCGGAAAAAAAGAACAAACATTTTTAAAAAGGACAAATCATCGTCATCATGATGTATTGCTTATAATTTTCGTTACAAATCTTGAAAGTCGACAGAAATAGTGATGGGTAACCATGTGACCATACATACACCAATAGATATTCGGAACTATAGAACGATACCCAAAGGTCTATTAAATTTGTTCCTATTCCCGCTTGATGGCCTAAATCATGAAAATTTATTGGCATGCATTAGATGAAAACTGTTTGTCTAGAATATCACGATAATATTGCCAATAAACTGGTTAGCATTTGCCATTACTATGCGGCTCTGCGGACTTATAGGTTTTACTAGTGCCAGGCCATTGACACGAACATTTTTGAGTCACTTTCTCCGCAACTTCCTTCCCATCAATACATGACTAACTCTAGATACACTTATACTCCATTACATCGATTTTAAAACTGCAGCTAATGAATGATATCAGATTAAGGTGCTTTCGGACTGTGCTCCACTGACCTACAGATGTGGGACTGAACTTAGAGCAGATAAGTCCGAAATCAAAACGCTAACGTAAATGGTTAATTAATGCAAAGCAAACAAATCAAAAAGCTGAATTCAAATTGAAAGCGGCCACCTAGTGCCAGTGTGTGTGACTGTGTGATCAGGCCAAAAGCTTGTGTGTTAGTGTGACCCAGATCCAGGCTGAACGCATGCCGCTGGAATCGCTCCAGTCCCGTCCCGTCCCCCAGTTCAATCCACTCGGTTAGTCAGTCAGTCAAGGGGCGCAGAAAAAGTAGAAAGTGATTTTTTATCTTGGCCTCTGCCTCGAGGCAGAACCTCGCCAGGTCTTCCCCACCACAAGCTCTCTTCCACCACACCCCCAAAAAAACAATAAGCCGAAAACTGTTAAGGCTTTCAATGTTAAATTGTTAGCCCCAAGTAAGCTAATTAAAATGCATTGCAAACCATTGTGTGGCAACCAATTTCAATTGTAAGCGACCTTTTTTATGCGGCCAAAAAACAAACTGGTAGATGTATGTGTAAATGTATAGGTAAAACGGAATCGGCTTAAGCCAAGTTAGCACAGTAATTATACATTTATATATATATGTACTTTTTGTCCATATGTCACTCCCACGCCCAAGGTCATTAATCGCTCTTGTGTTCTACTTCAATGACTTGACCTAAATGTTTGTGCGGCAAAGCCCACAGACAAGTAGACAATAACAAGAAATCATTTTGAAATCGAAATCCCAATAGCGAAATATTTTTAAATATTAATTAATATTAATTTGGTAATTTCTCGGCATTTATGCTTTGCGCCACCGCAACGCGCAAAAGTGAAAGTTGTTGACTTGGTCAGAAAGAAAAACTCACCAAAAGCTTGCATGCGTTTTGCTCGCAATCAATTTTTGCGCAGCTCGTTTTTCGCCTCCTTCTGTTTTTCTTCTTCTGCCTCTAAATATGCATTATATAAATTGTTTAAGCCAAGCAAAGGCGGCAACAACAAACATCTTAACGGGGCTGGACAAAACCGGGAGTTATGTAAGCCGACCAAGCAAACCGTGATTAAAGCGGTGATGAAAATGTGTCAGTGAAGTGGCGAAAAATCCAAGTTGACTGAGAACGCCTTTGATGAATGTATATAGAATACGTACTACTTTGGAGTCATTTACACATAGGTTCAGGGAGAAAGGAAGAATCCATTAATGTGTAACCTAGAAGTTGACCCGAATATGGACTAAAAATTAGAAGGCTACCAATGCTTTTAGAGAGTCATAACATTTATAAAAGCGAACCATTCATTAACAATAAGGCATCTAGAAGGCAACAAAATAAAACAACACAATGGTAGACACAGAAAGTAAAAACAACAAAACAAAAGACTGAAGAGACAAACTCATTTTGGTCATCAACTTTCTCGGGCCAAAACGTAAAAGCTTTTGAAACGCATTCCAATCTCCGTGTTAACATTCGCATTTAGTTGAGTATTAACAAGAAATATATGCACATAAAAAATTGGGTTGGCAAAAGCAAAGAATCCGCCTTGTATCATCCGCAGTTGACCTAGAAATTATGCAAAAGCCGCAGCCAAAAATACGATGGTCTAAGTTGACAGCTTTCTGGGAGGGAAGTGCCCGGTTCAAATCGGTTTTCTTGGCACGCAGTATGGGCTTGCTCAAGGCACCGACCTAGGCACTGACTCAGGTGGCAATCCAAAATGGAATTTTGTGATTTCAGCTTCACTTCCAGTTTCATAAGGTGTCACAAAAATCGCTTTAGTAATATCAACTACTATGGAAAAATCATGATATTGCATTTTGTACAGATGTTTTTTTTTGGGCACATTTATTGTCACTCACAAACGCATAACTCGCCAAGAAACTGGAGAAAATGAAGGAGCCCATATGATTATGAAAACTGAAGCGTTGATAAGTTACTTCGGGGCACCCAGGCCCCACCGGACTTGCGACATGCATTTGTAAAGTTCATTAATGAATTTCGAACCGAATCTGAAACTGTTAGTTATGCGACCATACCTATGTATATTGTACAATATTTATATTTAGCCTTTGCATAATGGCTTTGGAGTTTGATCAGACAGGTAAATAGCTGATAGGAGCTGGATGAGATAGGGAGAAACTTCCCCGAAATTTTCTGGCACTTAATAGTGCGTTACCGACTCATATAAATTTGATTAAGAAATCTAAATACCTACCGTTTTCCAAATATGTGAGTCAGCGCAAATATTGAAGCACACAAAAAAAACAATTTGTTTTAGTTGTATGATTAATTAATTGTGATATGTTGTCATTAAACAAATATAAAATAAACCCAAAAGAAAACGCCATAGTCAATGGCCTCGACTTTTAGATACCCGTTAATCATCTTAAGGGAGTGAAAAAAGGATGGAGACACCTAGCCTATAGCGCCACCTATCCTATAGCGTCATATAGCCTATAGCGCCCCTAGCGGCTTGGTGGCGTATTAGTAAAAACAGCTGATTTGCTGCCTGTGTTGTGCATTCCCGATTGAATTGCAAAGTATTGATTATTATTCAATCATTTTGATAATCAGAACAATATGTCATTTAAATTTTTATAAAATGTTTAAAAATGTGGGTTGTATTGTATTCTAGCCCTTAGTTCCGAGATCTCTGCGCTGAAACGGACAGACGGACATGGCTACTTTGTGGGCCGAAAAAGCTTCCTTCTACCTGTTACATACATTCCGACGGAACAGGTATACCCTTTTACTATACGAGTAACGGGTATATAAACCTACACAGCTGACCTGTTTATAAAATCATGTTTATTTAATCATTTTGACATAATGAACCGTTATGTCAATGGAGGGCCGGGCGTTGGAGTCAAAGTTGGACCCGAAGTCAGAGCTATAACCTTGAGACAGCTCCGTGACTCAATTTGGCGAGCGCATGCTCGACATAAGCACAGGCTGAACTGCTCGGCTTGACCATGTTGTAATCAGTGTGTTTACTGTACGAAAAGCAAAACATGATTGTTACAGTTTGGTAAAAGTGCAGCGTCAGTAGTCGTTGAACCCCAGACAGAAAAAATGGAAAGTAAACTTGTATAAAGTTTACGTGTCTTGGATGCCCGACAAATCGATTTTTTTAGTCTGTCGCCTCGCATGCGACCAGTACCGGGAATTATAGTTCGAGCGCAACGATCGGACTTTAAGCGATGCTCAATAGCGATGCTTCATCTTCGGCAGCCTCTGCTGCCATTTTGTTGCTCTTCTGTGGCTTTGGCTGCCATTGCTCTGTTTGGGACGGCCTTAAACGTTCAGCAAGTGCCAACGCTAATGTTCTATCCTTTGTGCTCTGCACTTATAGGAGCTAATTACATTCATACATATGTGCCCAAATTAGCTTGTAACAACGTGTGTTTGGCATGATGAATGCCCAAATAAGTTGCGCAGCTTGTGTACAGTAAAAAAATATATTAATCATAATAATATGTTTAATGTTGAGAGTTAACAAAAGGAAGTCTAAGCAAAAAACTGAAAAATAACAAAAATTTAACAACTAAAACCAAAAAAATAAAATAAGTGAGAAGCGCCCCCGGGTGGACTCGAACCACCAACCTTTCGGTTAACAGCCGAACGCGCTAACCAATTGCGCCACGGAGGCAGATGCTTCCATGTTGCCGCATGTTCTATTTGAACTCACTGGACGTGTTCTACCGATGCTGTTGTACTCGCACCAAAATAACTGCTTAGCAGTTCTTATTAGAATTTATTTATATTCTTATCTGATTTGTTCCCTGTTTTTCTGTGGGCTGTGAAGTTTAGTAGATTTTTCGAAGTTGGCGTGGCCTCCGTGGCGCAATTGGTTAGCGCGTTCGGCTGTTAACCGAAAGGTTGGTGGTTCGAGTCCACCCGGGGGCGATTCGATTTTTTGCCCCTGTTTTTTTCTACATTTCTGTTGTTAACTTTTTTCAACATTTAATTGCATACTTGAGTTCTTTAGGCGTGTTAATGAACATTATTAGGGGTTTCCTTGCTATTGTGTTTTTTATTTTCGTTTTTTTGTTCAGTGAGATAGTGAACAAGGGCATTTGTTGAGATTCGTTTAGCCAAACAGCAGCAAAGTGAGGCAACCAAAAACAATGCGTGTCTAAAGTTTAAGTTGAAGGTGTCGATGAACAAAGCCAAATAGACACGGTAACGAGTACGCGGTACACATGTTAGTCTGTCTGTAGATACATTTAGCGATACTAATATACTTATACACCGGAAAAAAATAATCATAGAAACTAATCTCTTGTATAAACTTTTGAATGACTAACTATTGAGTACAAATTTCTCCCCAATAAGATGATAGTATAAATTTGAAAATTTCATTGGTATTATTTGGAAACTGCCCGATATAAAATGGATAATTACTCGCGATGGTTATATTGAGATTACTAGCATATTCTTTATCCTATTTAGTATCCATGTCAAAATTTCGTTTTCAAACCGAAATATGTAAGCGAACCGTAATATAAATGGTAAACGGTTTACATTATGTTAATGAATTGTTAGTATGTGTTTCATAAAATAAAAACAAAATAAAATTCGAGGCAATCCAAATGTAAGATTCCTTGGTTTGAAATGAAACTATAATACACACATTTTTATACTTTTAAAGTAAATTTTAATTTTGGATGTTTTTTTTTTTTTGTATTCATACATAATTGCCCTTTTTAGAACTGGTAAAAGATTTTGGTAACGCAATCTTTATTCCAGACTGAGCTAATCTTCCGCTTTCTTGCCCTTCACAGATGACGTGCGGCATATCGTGTGTCGATAAGACACTAAACAAATCGTTTTACCATCTGGGAATTTGCATAGCCAGGCACCCTGGATATTTTATTATCATTCCGGTGCTCCTGACGCTGCTCTGCATGACGGGGTGAGTGGAACGATGCTGTGCTAAAGCCCATTTACTAATCTATAATCTATACTTTACAGCTACCAACAGCTGAAATATCAAATCGATCCCGAGTATCTATTCTCGCCGATTGCGGGGGAGGGCAAGACTGAGCGTGCCATTGTTGAACAATACTTCAAAGTTAATTATACGCATCGTTTCAACGTCGGACGCATAACGAGACCCGGTAAGTAGCGGCCAATATGTGCACGATGTGACTATTGTGGTAAATATCGCTTAAATTAAATGGAATTAGACTCGCGTAGCAACATTAGGTGTTTCCACACTTTTTGCACCTTTCTGCTTCCCAAAACTAAACTCTTTCCCTTTCTCTGCCCCTGCACCGACATTCCCCTCAAGTGTGCAATAAATAATTTCAGCACACGGCTAAGATGTAGACATAATGTCTTAACTTTTATTGAGGTCTTGAACTCGGGCCCGCTTTTCAGGCTATTAACTTCGCTAAATGGTTTATTGGGCAAACCAACCAAAACCCCCAACGCCAAGCAGCAACATTAGTAAAAGCAGGAGCATTAGCAATAATTGCAGCAAAAACAATGTCAAAAGCCGACTACGGCAGAGTACCTTATACTTTACATAGTTGCCAAATGTGGAAGAGCCACCAAGTCTTAAGCAGTAACTACAATTTTCACGCTTCCCAATTTTTGGGAATAACAGCGATCTCCAAGGTGCACCTAAATTTAAATTACACATTTTTGACAGTTCTGAATAAATATAAAAAGTACAATATATTATACACATATGTGGGCAGCCTATTTGTATAAGTCTTACGATTACTGGCCAATGCATGAGTGTGTTTAAGTGTGGGCCATACCCAATTGGAAGTCTCGATGTGTACTGAATGTTTGCACAAACTTAATTTGTATAAATGCGATTTGTGGGGTTAGCAACTAGGTGCAGTAGTGTGCTTACCTAACGCTAAATATTTGCATAATTTAGGCTTCGTTTTTCCAGTCGTTTAGCCGGACTTTAATGCCTGTTTCAAAAAATTAAGTAATACGGACCTGGCTTAGCCAAAAGATGGGAGAAACGTGTGCTTCAAGCAAAACGATCTACGAATGCCATAAAGTTTCTTTCTTAAAGCCTCAAATAAGTCTCGAAAGTTTTCTCCTTCAGAAGATATCTTGCAATTGTTCTTTCGAAATCACGAAGATGTACTCAATGTGCACTGAGCAGTTCTGCACCGAGTTGCATGCAGATCAGAGCTGTTGGTCGAGAACCCCGGAGCAGAAAACCTCGAAGAGCTCTATAATGGAATCCATGCAAAGCCACGAATAAGTCGGTTGAAGACGCGAGCGCCGATTCAGTTCATCATTGAACTTTGTTTGGAGACTCGTCTGGCAATGGGCAGCTGAGATAAAAAACCCGTCGAGTGTGTGGAGGCCATAAGCGATCGGTGCAGATACACATCCACCCGATCGCTGTTGGTGCCCAACGGTATTATCTAGACCGCATTTAGTCGGTTACGACCAGTTAGCCACAAAACTCAGTGCTCCGCTTCGATTGCACTTTGGCCAAATGTGCCACAAGAGGCGTGCACGCTGCAACTTTCCCCTGTCTTTTGGAAATTTGTTTATAGAGCGCAACAGAGGAAAGACCAAGCACATAATAAAATTACCCGCCAAAATGATAAATTAATAGGAAAACTGATGCTCTAAATATTTTAAGCAAAACGTCACCTAAGAGATTACATTTTTCAGACGGTCCAGGTGCCGGAAGGCAAGGATATCCGGACGTCGGCTTTCCTCCTAGTAAATTATAAATTGTAGCATTTTCCTTGATTGTTTGAGTGTCGAAGAAAAGAAACGAAAAGCTAATATTATTTTGACTCCTCAATTTATTTGATGAATTGTAAAGACTTCTGGTTTATTCGGGCCGCAATCAATGGAGGTTGTCCTTGTTCGATGTTGTGAATCATTCATAAAAAAATGTCTGTACAACGTGAATGGTTTGCTGATGGCATTTAATATTTTATACAACTCAAGTTCCTTCACAAATTAATTTATAGTTCGGCAACGAAGCTTCAAATACTCTTTATCTTTATAACAGCTTACAGCTTAAAGATTTTGAGATTAAAATGATTATGATTATGACATAATGATGGATATATATATTCAATTTTTAATAATATATTTATTTAAAGTGATTCTGTTGGCTGCAAGTTATATTTGAAGCAAAAATGCTTGTTGGATACATCATAAAATGGCAATATTAACGCGAGTGTATCCATTCTTTTCCTTTTTATTCTTTTACTCTGATTGATCGAGATGCTTGGCGCGTTGCCAAATTCTTTAATGTTGTATTGCTTGATACACCTGTTATAAGTTTCGCATCAATACTGTGACGCAAGTACACGAGGCTGCATTTGCTATGGCGCATTAAATACAAATGACGATTGGGACAATCGGCTAATATCAAGTGGAAGTGCGATAAACGGGCAAACAGAAACCCAAATGAAATACTCAAACAAAACCAAAATCCAATCAAACCCAATTAAAATTATTGTCACGTATTGGCGTGTGGGTAACATCAGCAGCCACATTAGCCTTCAAGCCTAGGTCCACAAAGTCACTAATTGTTTGCCAACCGTCTTCCGAACCCTTAGCCATGGCTAATCCCTCATCCTTTTGCATTTTTAGGTCGCTTTGGACGAGTCATTGTGATAACAAAAGATGGCGATGAAAACATGATCAGGCGCGAGGTGTTCCAGGAATTGCGCCAGCTAGACAACCTCATCCAGAATGCAACCACGACCTACGACGGGGATACGTATACCTACAAGGACAACTGTGCCCGGTGGGAAAACGAGTGCTTTGAGAACGATATTCTCAACCTGGATGCGCTGATGGATGATGTGAGTACAGCGGCATTACAACTGAAGTCGTTTGTTTTCTAGATTAATTCATCATCATAAGCTCTTTGTTTTATATTCGATAAATAGTAAATACCTAATTAAAATACCCTTGAATCTTACCATTGACGTTTTTCCATGAACGCTTCAAATTGATTTTTGTCCTCTTTGCTTTCAGATCGAATCGGGTCAGCTGAATTTGACATTTCCTTTCATGTTCAATCCAGTCACGTGGGATGCCCACCTGTTTCCCGTCTTTTTTGGCGGCACCAAGCTGACTGAGGACAATATAGTGATCAGTGTTCCGGCCATACAGCTGGTGTATTTCGTCACCGCAGACACCAAACGGCAGGACGCAAAGTGAGTACAAATATCTCCTTTAAATATACCGACACTAATATGTTCTTATTAGGGGTGCCGAATGGGAAGAGACCTTCCTGAGGGTAGTTGGCAATGCCGAGGACTCGGGCCTTTTCAAGCACATCTCGGTCTCGTATTTTGCCTCCCGCACTTTGGACCACGAACTCGAGAAGAATACGAAGACCGTGGTGCCCTATTTCAGCTCAACTTTTCTGCTCATGGGTCTCTTCAGGTAAGTGGCTGCAGTTGTCGCTGGCACTTAAAGCTATACATAATCGGTTTAACTTCCAAATATTCAGCATCATCACCTGCATGATGGGCGATGCAGTTCGCTCGAAGCCCTTCTTGGGTCTCATGGGCAATATTTCGGCCATTATGGCCACCCTGGCAGCCTTTGGCCTGGCTATGTATTGCGGCATTGAGTTCATCGGCATCAATCTGGCTGCCCCATTCCTGATGATCGGTATGTTTGGCATAAGCATCCTCTTCCACAAGACCGTCCTATTAATTCACAAATCTACACCACAGGCATCGGCATCGATGACACCTTTGTAATGCTGGCGGGTTGGCGGCGCACCAAGGCCAAAATGCCGGTGGCTGAACGCATGGGCCTTATGATGTCCGAGGCAGCCGTGTCGATCACAATAACTTCGGTCACCGACTTCATTTCGTTCCTGATCGGCATCATCAGCCCCTTTCGATCGGTCAGAATCTTCTGCACGTACTCGGTGTTCGCAGTTTGCTTTACGTTCCTGTGGCACATCACTTTCTTCGCCGCCTGCATGGCCATTTCGGGCTACAGGGAGCGAAAGAATTTGCATTCCATTTTCGGCTGCCGGGTCCAGCCAATGTCGGTTGCAATTAAAGGTTAGTGAACCGAGGGAATCATTGTTCCTATTGTTGTCCTGCAAGCGCGTGGAGTCTTATTTTCAAATGAGTTATTGCTTTAAATATTTTTGTTGAGTGTACAACGTATGGTGTTTACATTAAAAAAGCGATTGTATTTTATAACTTTGAAGATCAAAGGCTATGTTAGCATTAAGCAACTCGCATTTAAAAGTTATAGTCTATTAAATGAAAGTTTAGACAAAGATATTGCAAAAATGACGACGAAGCTTCTTGCAGGTCGTTCCCATATTAGCTTACCGATTTTATAAACTACAAAAAAATAACGGAAATGTTAAGATATGTTAAGATATATGTTAAGATGTTTCTTTTCAGTTTATTACCAATATATTTACCGAAATCGTTCCGTTTTGTTAAATTTCATTCGAAACTCGGAAATATTAAAATTATGACATTCCCAAGAGTAGAAATCAATATGTCCGCCCTAGTGTGCATGCTGCAAGATCTAGTTAAGCCATCCGAAATGTAGACAGCACCACAACCGGATAGTAGTAGTTCGATTTCAGATGGCTTAGCAGCAGCTGCAACATGAACTTGATCATGAGACAGAAACAACTTGACTAGTCAGACATTGTGCTGACCACAAATGAGGCCAATGGAAACTTGTCTCACACCACTTCTTTCTATCGATTCTTTGGTCCCGCAGAGAAGCGCAACTTCCTCTACAAGGCGATCATGGCGGGTGGCATCGACCCCAACGATCCGGACAACCCCATCGACAACAAGGACCACATGCTGATGGCGTTCTTCAAGGACAAGCTGGCCGCAGTAATCAACAACAAGTGGTGCAAGGCGGTCATCATCTTGGCCTTTGCGAGTTACCTGGTGGGCGCCTGTTACGGAATAACCCAAATAAAGGAGGGCCTCGAACGGCGAAAGCTCTCCCGGGAGGACTCGTACTCGGTGGAGTTTTTCGATCGCGAGGACGAGTACTACCGCGAGTTTCCATACAGAATGCAGGTGGGCCTTTAAGCACATTGTTCAACAGCTCTGTAGTAGACTTAACGCTTGTTCCGTTCTGATTTATTGAAATTGCAGGTCATTATTGCTGGCCCGCTGAATTACTCCGATCCCCTCGTGCAGGAGCAGGTGGAGAACCTGACTAGTACTCTGGAACACACCTCGTACGTGACCTCCAGGCGGTACACAGAGTCCTGGCTGCGGTCGTTCCTATCCTTCCTGGAGCGCAACAACGAGCTGCTTAACGTGACTGTGGACGACGAGCAAACATTCATTGATGCGGTGAAGGAGCACTGGCTGTTCCCCGGAAATCCCTTCTCACTGGACGTACGCTTCAACGACGACGAAACCCAAATCATTGCCTCGCGATTTCTCATCCAGGCGGTTAACATCACGGATACCAACCACGAAAAGGAGATGGTGCGGGATCTGCGCCAGATCTGCAAGGACTCGCCACTGAACGCCTCGATATTCCATCCCTATTTCGTGTTCTTTGACCAGTTCGAGCTGGTCCGACCGGTTTCACTGCAGGCGATGGTGATCGGGGCCATCATCATGATGATCATCTCCTTCGTCTTTATTCCCAACATCCTGTGCTCCTTGTGGGTGGCCTTCTCGGTCATCTCCATCGAGCTGGGCGTTGCTGGCTACATGGCCTTGTGGGACGTTAACCTGGACTCCATTTCGATGATTAATCTGATCATGTGCATTGGCTTCTCAGTGGACTTCACCGCTCACATCTGCTATACGTATATGTCCTCGAAGAAACGCAGTCCGAAGGCTCGCGTCCGCGAGGCCCTTCACTCCCTTGGTCTGCCTATTGTGCAGGGTTCCAGTTCAACCATTCTGGGCATTGTGGCCCTTCTGTTGGCTCAGAGCTACATCTTCCTGGTCTTCTTCAAGATGGTCTTCCTGGTGATTTTCTTTGGAGCCATGCACGGTCTCTTCCTGCTGCCCGTGTTACTCTCGCTCTTCGGGCCCGGATCCTGTCTCACCTGGACGGGCAAGGACGACGGTAGCGACGCAGAAGTGGACGATAGCCTGGATCACCGGACCCTGGAGAAGCCCTTCTCGCAGTCCTACTACATGCAATACCCAACCATGGGCATTAACGGCCCTTATGGATCGAAGGGCTTCATGGGAGCCCCGTACAAAGCCTACGGCGTGGACGAGAAAGACCTGGGACTGGGCACCTCTGGAGAGGACTCCTCGGAAAGCAGCTCCAGTCGATCGCAGCGCCGTCAGCAACAGGTTGCCTCCGCAGAGGAGGAAGCTGTGGTCCGGGAGTCTCCGAGTCGGAGATACGAGGACGGATGGCGTCGCTCCTCCTACCAGAACATTTATGGACGTGGCGCAGAGGTGTTCCAGGCCCAGCCCGAGCTCTATGGCCAGCAGGTTTCAGCAGCCGAGTGGCGCCAGCGCCTAGATACACACGAGCAGCAGCAGCGCCAGCGACAGCGCAGGGTTCCGTACGAGAACTATCACCAGGAACTGGAGATGGACATGCAGAGGGCGCGGCGCAACTCGCACGGCGACGTCATCGACCTGCACGGAACGCCCAACTCCTCAGTGGACGAGCGAGTCCGACGGCAGGCGGAGCCCTTAAGTGCCGGCAGCGGCGACGACAGCAGCTACCGCCATCAGCAGGAGGTGGCTATGTCGCCCTCCACTGGAGCCGTTCCCCCAGCTAAGCGGTACCACCGACGACGGTCCTCGGAGGATTCGACCAACCGCCACCAGCGTTGGCCGGCCAACATTGAGGAGCGGAGGGCACGACGCACCCACTCGCCTGCCCACAGTCGCCCAGATCCTGCCACGCCCAGTTACTCCTACCGCTCCTCCTCGCACCACAATCTCTACCAGCCGAACGGGAAGGGGTCAAAGCATCCGCCCACCTACCAGTATGGTGACTACTTCCAGTAAGGGTCGTTATGTGACAGGATTATTTCTATAATGTATGGAGAGAAGTGGGGGAGTCGACCCTTTAAAAAAGATTTACCAAAAAGGAATATAGTATTTGGACAGTACTAAAACAAAGAATTTGCATAATCAAAAACTGAATGCTTCCTCGAGTTCTAAATATTTTTATAGAACGTATTTAGACCTTGATTTTGTCTCACAGAACAGCTCACTGAAAACGAAAGTGTTATGTGCTATAAGTCAAAATGTCTCAGAATTGTCCATAGATTACTTTTTGAATGTTTTGGTGGTTACTTTTTTTGGCATCTATTGCAAGCAACCCATCCAGGTATAAAGAAACATAGAGGGAGCAGAGCAAATTTTCTTGTCAAACTTATTTTAAGTTAGGGCTTTCTTTGAAGAAATCGCAGCTGTTTCTGTCGTCACTTTTCAACGAATATCCAACTATATGTTCTTACACAAGCCACAGGAATTATTTTCGTTGTGAACTCAAAATTTTGTAGTGGATAAAACCCATTTATCCCTATCATTTTATTCATAACAACTCGAGTCAAACAACTTAAGGTACAATCTCCACACTACTATACACCTAGTTTCATGTATACTTCTTGAGTCAGACTTTGGGTTCCCCACATCAGTGTTTATTTAAATTAATTTAGACTTAGTGCGAGTGCGTGTTCGATTCTGTTTAATAATGTATTGTATAGCAAAAGCAACACTAAGTATATATTTAATAACTATTAACTGATAAGAATGGCCGCATCAAGGCCCGAGCGTATGCCTAGGTACCTAGCGCTGTAAGACATTTTGAACAAGGCTGTAAAGCGTTTACAATGTTTTCTATTTAATAAAATTTTATATTTTCCTAGATATATGTTAATGTGCACACCTTGTAGATATTGTTTCGGTGCATTGGGTTGTCTTAATGACTTTTTGAGTTACTTTTAATGGCGTATCTTATGGCCAAGGCCATATAAATGACTTCGGGTTTGAAGGAAATACATTCAGTATGCTTTCCAAATTGTTTATTATCTGTACCTTGCCTTTGTGGGTAATAGCTTTCAATAACGGCACCAACGTGGAGCCTACTTTCGTTCCAAGATGCAATCCGCTAATTCAGTGCGATGCATATTTTTCTGTGGCGGGTTTCGCCGAGGTGAGTTGTGCCCACAGCTGCAGATCTTCTGGCTTAATAAATATTTTCATCTTTGAGGTAAACTGGCTGGAAGCTAACTATATATGCAATAGAGTGGGCGCCGTTTTAGCAACTGTAAGAAATGAGGAACAGCATCAGCTACTGATTCACTACGTACATAGTAAAGGTAAGGTTGTTCTTGAGTAAATTTAACTACTCCATTACTGTCCTCACTTAGAAATTATCTTTGGCAACAAAACTTTCTGGCTGGGTGCCACAAATATGGTGGAGCGCAGCTACTTCTGGACTTGGCTGAGCACTGGCATCCCCGTGACTTACGCCCAGTGGGCCAAAGATGAACCCAAGTCCGATCGGACTGGCAAAGACGCCTGTTTGATCTTAGGATCAGACAATTTGTGGCACAGTGCTCCATGTGATGGAAAACATAACTTCATCTGCGAAAATGTTTGCCTACTGAATTATTCATCGTTAGACAAAAAGGTATATATCTGAAACGGTGTCTTGGGGTGCAAAAATGGATATTTCAACTTAAAAATATTAACTAAACAAACTATTAAAAAAAATAAAGAGCTTCTATAAAAGCAAGCCCAAACAGCAAAGAAAGCTTATTATTATTATATTATATATTATTATTAATGGATATTAAATCCAATTTCAACAAATATAAATGAGGAGAAGTTAATACTGAACACACGCAGAGAAAGTACCAAAATACCAAAATGGTTATCAAGCAAATATTTTTGCACATAAATTTTGGTCCCTTATGTTGCCATATCGTAATAATATTTTGAACATGTCAAATGGATATTTTCGAATATATCAACATGGTACTTTTCATACCAGATTGGTTTGCGCACACATCAAATTTGTGACAAACTTATTACAAACCTGTAATTTTTCATATCGAATTGATATGTTTGTAATATCAATATTAACAGGTTTTGATTTTACTTTTTTGATTATTGTAAAAAATTGATATTAAAACCCTTTAAAATTTTCTAATATTATTCATTTATTTTCAATACATTCCGTTTTCACTACAAACATTTTTCGAGGACTTAGCAATGTATGGTCAATCACTCTGGTATCAGACCACTCATTTAGGCTTTTACCAGCGCCAGAGAGCCATTCTCCCGTCCTCGATAGATGTCTCCCAGCGGACGAAAAATTGTCCAGCTCGGCATCCTCTCCAGCCATTTAATGAGAATTAGGCAAACATCAAGTAAATACAATGATTTTGAGATACTTACTATTTGCAAAATCAAATAATCAGCGCAAAATGTTCCAGTTTTATAAAAACTTTTTATCGAATGTCAGTGTGACCGCACAATTCAATCAAGAAATAAGTCTAGTACTCATATCGACAAAAACCGCGACCTAAACATAGGTGTGAGCGAGAGGCAAATACGCGACTAACGCTATTAGTCGGTGTGTTTTTCAGCGCGGTACTCAGATAAACTAAGGAAATAACAAAAAAAAAACCAGATCTAGCAAGTGAATTTCGACGATCGCCGTTAGCCTCGGCCCAAAGAATAATAAATTTAATCTTTGGGGCTTTGTGCAAAAGCGGTGGGGAATTTAAGAACTAACAAGGAAGAACGCTATTGTGATTTCTACCCAGACAAGATATACATAACTTATTGTGAGATGTGAATTCCCAACGCTTGTCGACACTCAAGGATTTAAATTTTGGACAATCTGTTATGTGATGATCAGTAGACTTACAATAGTTACAATAGTATTTGGATTTTTCAAATGTCTTGACTGCACTTGAGACTGTTAGTGTTGTGTCTTTTGATTTATTCTGACCGAATCCGAGCAATGTCGCTGCTTTTATGGTTTGACCTAACCATTCGTGAAATAGTATAATCTTCGGATCGTCAGACTTTATTTTTTGAAAATGTTTTATGAAAGACTGCAAACGCAAAAAGACTTGTAGGGCAAAAAATTGTAAGTTTAACCACAATTTTTTGTTGCATAAAGACAAAGACAACACAGCAAGCGCTTCCCTTGATATGCCTAGTAATCCTGACTAAAACAAGACAATTCCCGACATGAACTGCAACATTAATTTCGGTTACAACAAAGTATTACTAAAGGTCATTCCAGTCACACTAATAGGTCCACAAAAAGCAATCGAGACATACGCTTTACTTGACGAAGCCTCGACAATTTCATTGATCGATGAACAACTAGCGACTGACCTACAACTAGAAGGACCGACTAGTCCTTTAAAGATGCAGTGGACAAATAACGAGGTATATGAACAAGCGAACTCAAAGGTAGTTAGTGTGGGTATCCGAGGTGAGGAACAGACTTCCAAAGTATTTACTCTTCGAAAAGTTAAGACCGTATCATGCTTAAATCTACCCCTTCAAACCCTTTCAATAAGCGACATGCCTGGGACCTACGAGTTTTTGAAAGACTTTTCCTTTTGTTCCTACCAAAACGCGCATCCAAAGATTTTGATTGGTCAAGACAATTGGTCAATCATAGTATCTCGGAAATTGAAATATCAATCATTTCAAGGACCTGTCGCTAGCAAAACGGCACTGGGTTGGGTTGTACATGGAACAGTGGGAATGATTAGAGAAATTCCAGATAGAAATTATTCATGCCATGTATTTAATTGCGTAGGTTACGACAACCCTAACGATGACCTGGACATTCTACACAATCTGGTTAAATCCTATTGGTCCATTGAGAATGAGTTATTAACACCTCATGACTTTCCGACATCACTTGACGACAGAAGATGTTTGGAAATTGTTGACAAAACCCTCAAACGAATCGATGACAGATTTCAATGTGGTCTATTTTGGAAAAGTGACGACATTAAACTACCTGAAAGTTACAAAAATGCATACTCTAGATTGTTGTTATGCGAAAGAAAAATGGACAAAAACCCGGAGTACGGGAAAAAATATAAACAAACCTTTGACTCCTACATACAAAATGGGTATATGAGGAAATTGACTTCTGCTGAGAAAACTAATATCACTCCCTTGACCTACTATTTGCCACACTTTGGAGTTCTAAATAGCAACAAGCCAGACAAACTTAGAATAGTTTTCGACGCGGCCTTCAAAAGCCATGGTTGTTGTCTTAATGATTTCCTTTTGCCAGGTCCAGATCTATATAGCCAATTGTCAACAGTTCTAATGAATTTTCGAGAACACAAAATTGCATTTGTCGGAGATATCAAAGAGATGTTTCTCCAAATAAAAGTACAGGAGTCAGACCGTTGCGCACAAAGAATCCTATGGCGAGGCGACAACCGACAATCCGAATACGAAATACAAGTTCTATTTTTTGGCGCTAAATGTAGCCCAAGTATCGCCCAACAGGTCAGAAACAGAAACGCCTTAGATTTTCAAAATGACTATGATCAAGGCTGTAAGGACATAATAACAAAACATTACATGGATGACTATTTGGGTGGAGCTCCAGACATTAGTACAGCCGTAAAATTAATTATGCGAAAATTGGATATCTAATTCTCCAGAAGTTTTAAATCAGATAACAGACAACACTCCATCGAAACAAGTCACAGAAAAGAATTTAACCGAAGAGATAGTTCTAGGTTTAATTTGGGATCACAAAAAAGACATATTCACATACAATTTAAAGTTTTCTAAGTCCCATTTTGAACTTCTTAACAATCTCAGACGACCAACTAAGCGAGAAATATTAAAAATAACTATGTCCATTTTTGATCCCTTAGGGTTTCTTTCAAACCTTTTGATATCAAATAAAATCCTTCTACAAGCCATTTGGGATAGCGGAATCCATTCGGACGACTACATTACAGACCATCAATTTCAAATATGGAAGGCATTGTGTAACAGCTTAAATAAAATAAACGATTTTTACATTCCAAGGCAGTTGACTACACTTAGCATAAGTCATTGTAATGTTCAGTTACATATATTTTGCGATGCATCAAAATACGCATACGCATCTTGCGCGTACCTACGCTTCCAGTGTAACAGCCAAATAGAAACCACCCTGATTTCAGCTAAGTCGCGAGTAGCGCCACTTAAACCAATGTCAATTCCTAGACTAGAGCTTCAAGGAACCTTACTCTAGACTCTACTTTCATGTGGACAGATTCCGAGATAGTCTTATACTGGCTGAAAACGAGCAGCAAAAGGTTCAAGACTTTTGTGGCTCAGCGCTTGGGAGAGATACAAGAATTAACAAATTCAAGTGAATGGCGACATGTACCCTCAAAACTGAACCCCGCTGATAAAGCAACAAAGATCTCATCCTTTGACTTCTCATCAAATGAGTTATGGCTGACAGGACCGCCATTCCTTAGAAAAAATCAAGATCAGTGGCCATTAGGTAAAATCCCTCTAAGTCCAGACAGTTCTGATGCTAGCGATAAAGAGTTCGTAAATCTCACTACCATTCAAAAGCAGTCATTTATATTACCGGACGTCTCAAGGTTCTCCAATTGGATGAGATTCTTAAGAACAACAGCCTGGGTTTTGAGATACTTGACAAAGCTAAGACCAAATTTGAGAATATCTATCAATAATGAGCTAACAGCCACAGAACTTTTCAAAGCGGAAAAATTAATCTTTCTTAGCATACAACAAGACAGTTATTATCAGGAAATTGGAAAACTTAAATGTAATGAACCTGTATCAACTTCAAGCAGTCTGCATAGTCTACCCCTATTTTTCTCTAGCGATAATCTGTTAAGACTCAGAGGCAGACTAGATAATTTAAGTGAAGAGGAATGAGTATCGACTCTAAAAATCCGATTATCTTAAGCAGAGATCATCCAATCACTAAATTACTCGTTCAGTACTATCACGTCGAAAATTGTCATATGGGAAACGAAACTGTAATTGCCAACATCCGCCAAAGGTTTTGGATTACAAAATGTAGAAGTACAGTAAAGAACATCATTCGAAATTGTCAGCAATGTAAAAACAAAAAAGCCAGGCCGCAACCACCTCTAATGGGTCAGCTACCAAGTTGCCGTATAAAGCCAACCGAAAGAGCCTTTTTGAAAGTAGGTATTGATTATTTTGGGCCTATAGAAGTTACACAAAATAGAAGCCATGTAAAGCGTTACGGTGTTATTTTCACATGCATGACAACACGAGCAGTTTATCTTGAGATTGCTGAAGACCTATCCTGCAATGCGTTTATGCATATATTTAGACAATTTGGTTGTAGGCGAGGATTTCAATTTCAGACGCGCTGACAAGGACATAAAAGAAATCATAGAACAGGGGCCAAATGACAAGTTTACTCAGTTTTTAACCACGAAAGGTTGCACTTGGTACTTTAACCCGCCATTGTCCCCTCACATGGGAGAGGCTCATACAGTCAGTCAAGAAATATTTAGGAGTTCTACTAAAAGAGAGATATCCTAGAGAGTACACTTTGAAAACTTTGTTTTGTGAGATCGAGTTTATGATTAACAGTAGACCACTTTTGATTGTTCCTTCAGACTCCATGTCGGAACCATTAACGCCAAATGACTTGTTAATTGGTTCTAATTATCGCGAATCCTTTTACACTAACACCAATGATGGTGATTTGAGACTGTTAAATATGTGGAAATCGTCACAAAGACTTGCAGACATTTTTTGGTTGAAATGGAAAAAAGAATATAGACAATTTTTACTATGTAGTCGTAAATGGACAAAAGACAGTAATGTTTTAAAAGAAGGTGATGTAGTTTTGATAATGGAATCCGACCTTCCTAGAAATGTTTGGCCAAAAGGCATAATTGTCAAAACGTATCCATCAAATGATGGGCGTGTGAGAATTGTTGATGTAAAAATTAAAGACCATATTTATAAGAGACCTGCAGTAAAAATAATTAAACTAGATGTAAGAACAGATACATTGTAAACTCTAAGTATTGCCGTCGTCTATACTTACTTTTCCACGACTCCAATACTTGGGAGGAGGATGTTGATGCATTATATTAATTTGAATTTGATATGTTGATGTTATGTCATTGTGTTATGTAAGAAAAATACTAAACTGTTATGGAAATCTCGCATGTATCACCGAATGAAAGACGGTCACTCTAGTCGGCAAAAAGAGACGCCACTTGCATAAAAAAATTACATAACATCAACATATCAAATTCAAATTAATATAATGCATCAACAGCTATAGTCGAGTGCCTCGATTATCAGATACCCGTCACTCAGCTAAAAAGACCAAAGGAGATACGCAAGCAGCAAAGCGAGATTAAAATGCGCCACCTACCGGCGGTAGACAGATTTAAGCGTTATGGGCGTTAGAGTGGGCGTGGCAAATTTTGTTTGGATCAGTTAAAATTTTTTATGTAGCATGAAAATTGTGGGAGTCATTGGTTTGGGCGGATTGTGGGCGTTAAAGTGGGCGTGGCAAACTTTTTTTGGGTCAATCGATAGGTATTGATGAGAACAATACATTTAAGTTAAAATTTTTATTCTAGCATCAAAACTGTAGGAGCCACAGTTTTGGGCGGTTTGTGTGCGTTAGAGTGGGCGTGGCACTCTGCTGAAACAAACTTGCGCTGCGTAAGAATCTGCACGCCAAATCTCAATAGCATAGCTCCCATAGTTTCCGAGATCTTAGCGTTCATCCGGACAGACGGTCAGACGGACAGACGGACAGACGGACATGGCTAGATCGACTCGGCAGTGATCCTGGTCAAGAATATATATACTTTATGGAGTCGGAAACGCTTCCTTCTGTCTGTTACATACTTTCCGACGACCCTAGTATACCCTTTTACTCTACGGGTAAAGGGTATAAAAATGGAAGGAAATCCCAAAAACGCCCAAAGGAGGTCAATGCAGATGAAAAAGGACGCCTAATCCAAGCTGTTGCCCATTATTGTGGGACTTGACCGACAGGAAGCCATACCACAAAAGGGCAAATCCGCAGAATAGTAAAAGTGCTGAAGGATATCCACTAAAGAGTACCAGTGGGAAGGAAAATGGGACTTCACTCGAGCTCTCCATGGAGGACTCCAGCTACTTGGCAGCTAAAGCGGAGGTGGAGGACGCTGCAACTTCTATAGGGAGGAGAAAATAAGGTCGACCGCTAAGGGACAGCTGGAGGAGCCATTACCACCCATTGCCAAGATGATGGGCGACTTCTTGGAGCATCAGGCGAATTAACCCCGTTCTCGACTCGGCTCCCACTTCCTCAAGGTCCTATATGCATATTGGGATTCGGAGCGGGCCTACAGATGGCGCGAACTGAACTAAGCTTAAAGCTACTAATTTACATAAATAAAAACATTCGTTAACATTCCTTTTATTTGTATTTTTATTTCTTTGTGCACCAGAAATCTTCTTTTTCAGATTGCTCCAATTGATTTGTTTTCCGTTGGACAACAAGCCCAGCTGCTTGACAGTAAGACCATGCCTCATGCACCGCGGGTGAACTTTGAACACTTCGGTCACACTACAGGGGCAGAATTGTTGAAGTGCTGGAGGAGATCCACTAGAGAATCCCAGTGGTAAGGAACATTCCGAGTGGGACTTCGCTTTCTACATGGACATCCTGCCTGGCGTGTGCTCGCGAAGAAAGTAAGATCTGGACAAAAGAATTTGGTTGCGTTGTACTAATAGAAGTATATTTTTAGCAGAACCACCAGTAATACGATCTCCGTCGACCTCTCCATTAGGACTCTGGACACCACCACCACCAGCAACTTGGCAGCTTAAACGGAGCTGGAGGACTCTGGCTTCTATAGGGAGGAGGAAAATAGGACGCCCGCTAAGGAACAGTTGGAGAAGCCGAAGCCAGCCACTGTCAGGATGCTGGGCGACTTCCTGCAGCATCAGCGGATCAACCCCGTTCCCCATCCGGCTCATACTTTCTCATGGTCCAATATGCCTATTGGGACTCGGAGCTGGATTGCGGTGGCGCGGGAAAGATGGCGAAGCATTGGTGGGATGAGAAGGAAGCTTTAAACTACTAATTTACATTCCATTTATTCTTATTTAACATTCTTCGTGTACCAGCAGACTCCTCCCTTTTAAAATTCTCCAATTGATTTGTTTTCCGTTTGGCAACAAACCCAGCTGCTTGACAGTAAGACCATGCTACATGCATTGCGGGTGAACTTTGACAACTTCGGTCACACTACAAAGAATAAGATCAGCTAATGGGACCAAAGGGAAATGGAGATATACAAGCAGCAAAGCGAGATTGAAATGCGCCACCTACCCGTGATCTCAATATGTGGTTATGTGGGCGGTAGACAGATTTAAGCGTTACGCGAGTTAGGTGGGCGTGGCACTTTTTTTTGGATCAATCGATAGGTATTGACGAGACCAATACATTTCAGTTCAAATGTTGTATCTAGCATGAAAATTGTGGGCGCCACAGGTTTGGTCGGTTTGTGGGCGTTAGAGTGGGCGTGGCAAACTGCTTTTTTGGATCAATCGATAGGTATTGACAGCCAATACATTTTAGTTAAAATGTTGTGTCTAGCATACAAATTAGGCGGTTTGTGGGCGTTAGAGTGGGCGTGGCATATTTGCGTAACAAACTTGCGCTGCGTACAAGGCTACGGAATCTAAATCTGAGATCCCATTTCTCTATCTTTGATAGTTTCCGAGATAGTTTTGTGGGCGGTTTGTGGCCGTTAAAGTAAGCGTGGCAGACTTTTTGGATCAATCGATAGGTATTGATGAGAACAATACATTTCAGTGATGAGTCTTAGGACATGCCAACACCACTTTTCTATAAAGTCAGCGATGGTACTGCATGGTATCTGATTGACGTGTACTCGACTACAGCATTCCTTCTTTTACGATTGCTGTAAAGGGAAAAATCAGTAAAAATATTCCAAAAAGCGTTGTAACTAGCTTGTTTTTCAATTACTCAAATTTCTGTTAGACCTATGACCCTACCTATCTTCAAATAATTTAAAAGCTCGCCAAAAAGCGATGCCTTCTGCAAACAGAAGATGAAAGCTGTGTAACTAAAGCTTTCCCGCATTTGTTCTAAATTGAAATCGCATTCCCCTTTTTGTTTTTGCTTGCACACATTTGGCTGCTATTTTAATGAACCAACACCAAACGTTTTTGGACCTATTTCGTCACTTGAGGTACTAAACGTCGTCGTCGAACTGACAGCGCTTCTCGCAAATGAAGTAGCGCTGCTCCCCGCACTCCTCGTTTACCCACAGTCCGTTGATTCCGTTGATACCCAGGCACTGCCGGCCATCGCTGGAGTAGCCGGGCAGTCCATTCTGGAAGTTGCGGTAGTTGAGGGCCCGTCCCTTGCTGAACCAGACCCAGTTGTTCTGGCTGGCCAGGTCCGTGCCGGAGGTCCAGAGCGGATCGGCAAGGAGCTCCTGCTGGTTTCGGGCGTACTCGAAGAGGAAGTTGCGCAGGCTGCGCTGGTCCTGCTCGGACGTAATGCTCACCAGCGTGTACCCGTAGGCGGCACAGGTGACCTGGGCCTGGAACCAGTTCACCTTGGCGAAGGCGCCTATGGCAAACCTGCCATTGCGCAGGCTGAAGGGCGAGAAGGCGGGTATCTCGGCTTCGTCGGAGGTGTCGTTTCCAGGTGCCGGGGATGTGGGCGCCAGCTGCGATTCCGGCGAGGACCAAGCCAAGCCGAAGAGTAAACTGATCAAGAATAGGGACCGCATATTGCTTTGAATCAACCAGAGGGGAACTTCCCTTATATAGCCAGAGTACTAATTGCCCGGAGCATCCATCAATGTCACTAGATAAACAGCCAAATCTGGTACTTACATATATCCGAGTAGTTTCCCAAATTGGTTCAGCGTGCTTGCTTCTTGCTGCTCGCCATAAATATTGCTTACCAGTAAATCTCAATATTAAGCGCTGCGAAAATCCGCTTGCCATTTTTACTTTAAGATTTGCGCTCGCTAATAATTTTATCCCACCCTTAAAAGCATTCGGTCCAATGCCAGTGCTGGAAATTTATCGAAAAAATGTAAAAAGCATATCTCATTTAACTCAGCTGACAGCTGGGGGAATTCGTGGGAGGAAAAAGACGTTATGACGGGGTCAAGGATTGCCAATTGCCAAAGCGGAACCCTTGTCTAACTTTTCCCCATTCAATCTCGAAGCACATTTCCTTTTGGAGGCGCTCTGTGTGTTTGTGTGTTGGGCCAAGTGTTTACGAGTCCCGCTGGGATTGAACAGCAACGAAATGTGCAAACACAGATCGCTGGATTCCTCTCCATTTTTCCCTGGCTTGGGGGAAAATGACATAGATTCAAAAATTACTGCTGCATTGTGGTAAGTGTGGAGTTCTGTGGGGCGAACACGTTATATGATTTCTGTGAATGGCGTCCATTTAGAATTGCATTTGCATTTGCCAGTGCTGCACAATGCTCGAAAGATTCGCATATCACTAAGAGTCATTTATTGTCAGATAAAGTGTATAGTCTTAGTCCAGCGGTTAGCAGCAATATAAAACAGAGATTTTACTATTAATACGTATAACAAAGTATTTCATCAAGAGCCAAGTCTCTTAAAAAAGAAAATAAAAAACAATACAAAACATTAATTTAAAATTTTAAATGCGTTATATGGAAAGCTATTTTTGAAAAAATATAATGACATTTTTTCAGACTGGCTGAAATCCTAATGGGTGGTAATATTGTTGAAATCACTGTGGCCAATAGTACACGTAGTTACGATTCGCACTGAATGCGCCAAAAGCTATGCAACGCTAAGTTGTGTGGAAGAACTTTTAACATAAAAACTTTGGATATAGTCTAAAACAGAAAAACAAAGTTACCCCCGATGGACCGCGATTTACGTGCAGAAGATTTCTTGAGGAAATACCTGGTTATCTTGTAATGGTATTTCCAAGTTGCAGGGTTTGCTATTGAATCAAATTAGCCGTATGTAAGATTTTGTTATTTTTTTGCTATTCCTTGTCAAAATAACAGGCATTTTTAAACAATTCGATGAAAATCTGGATTTCCATATATGGCTTATTTGGTACGTATGAACGGTGACTTTAAAATGGCGCACGTCTCGATTAGTGGCACGATTTTTTTTTTAATAGACGCCTTACAGTCACTAAAGTGCTAACAAATTTCACATTTTCAAAGTTTATCGAGTTGTAACTCACATTATTCTCAATGGAGCCAATTCTTTTTTTCGTCAAAATTAATGTGTGACATACGACTCGTATGATACGAGGGCAGTCCGATAAGTACTTAGCCTCACCGCCCGATGGCGTCACTATCGCAAGAGAAATTTACTATCGTGTAGTACATTCTCGTAGACGGCTACTCTCGAAAATTCAGCCGAATCGGACTCGTAGTTTTGTTTTGACTGCGTGGGGAATCGGACGTGTCCGCGGATTTTAGAAAAATGGAGTAAGAGCAATATCGGTCTGTGTTTCGATTCTTGTTTTTGGAAGGGAAATCGGGCAGCGAAAACAAAGACCGCTTGGATGCTGTGTACGGTGACTCTTCTCCTTCGATGGCGACCGTCAAAAATTGGTTTAACGAGTTTCAACGTGGTCGCAGGTCGGTTTTTGATGAGCCACGTCCAGGTGCCCCGAAAACGGCTACCACGGAGGATAAAGTGACAAAAATCCACGATCTCGTATGGGCAGACCGCCGATTGAAGATACGCGAGATAACTGAGACAGTAGGCACGTTAAAAGACCGCGTGGGTCATATCCTGCATGAAATTTTGGGCATGAGAAAGCTGTTGGCGAAATGGGTGCCGCGTTTACTCACTCCGGACAACAAACGCAACCGTGAGACCACTTCAGAGCAATGTTTGACGCTGTTTAAGCGCAATCCGAAGGAGTTTCTGCGTCGTTTCGTGACCGTAGACAAAACATTTATCCACTGGTACACACCAGAGACCAAGGAACAGTCGAAAGGTGGTGGCCACCGTTTTATGGGATTAACAAGGTGTGATCTACATCGACTACCTGGAGAAAGGCAAAACGGTCACAGGGCTTTACTATTCTGAATTATTGGCCGATTCGCCGCCGAACTGCAGAAAATACGGCCCCATTTGGCGAAGAAAAAAGTGCTCTTCCATCATGACAACACACCGGCTCACACTTCCGCCCTCGCCAAGGCCAAATTGGGCGAATTCTGCTACGAACTGCAACCCCATCCACCATATTCTCCAAATTTGGCCCGTGTGACTACTTTTTGTTTCCAAACTTGAAAAAGTCACTCGCTGGACAGAAATTTGCGTCGAATGAGGAGGTCGTCGCCGCTACAGAGGCCTATTTTGCAGACCTCGAGAAAACGTATTTTTCAGACGGGTAAAAATAGTTGGAGCATCGCTGGGTCAAGTGTATCGAGCTAAAAGGAGATTATGTTGAGAAATAAATCGCCACTTTTCCAAAATTTTCGTTTTTCTTTTGGAGGCTAAGTACTTATTGGACCACCCCCGTAGTTGTAAGCTAAAAAATATATCACCCAAGTTGGTGTGGCGCAAGTCGAAATAAAATTAAAGCCACGGAGATTCCAAAAAAAATTGACTTAAAAAATCTTTAAAATAAAACGTATCCATTTAAAACATGTTTTAATTCTTTCTCGCGAGCCGTTTTCAAAATATTATTTTGTAGTTTAGTGTAACCAACCTCAAATAAAATGTCCCTTCGAGTATAGACGAAGAAACATCGATACGATCGTTTACATTTGTAAGTAACTTACATTTTTTCATTTTACTTTTCTCTACTGGCTGTGACTTTGTTGACGATCGTAATAACTAATGTTAGTTAGTTAGTTATTAACTAATGGTTCGACTTTAACAATTTTCAGCATTACGACCAACTCTCTAGCTCCAGTCGATTTATGGACCAGACGTATATAAGACGTTTTGATCCTGACGTGTGGTATTTGTAAAATCGCTTTTTGAAAAGAATTACAACATTTAATCTTTTGATTAAAGATATATTGGATAGCTTGCTCTCAATTTAATTTATATGCATTCCAATAAAATGCTTAGATGCCCTTACAGATTTCCATTTAAGGCCTCATCATATCTTAAGTCGATCACAACTTATGGACATTAAAGTAATCTGTTCTCCTATATTCACAATAAATTTTATGTGGTGAACAGGCTTTAATACATACGAGGAATGTGAGCCTCAAAATATTTTTTATGCATTTAGAGAAGTCTTTTCCCGAACTTTTAAGACACTAACCACCATTGTACGTCGAAGATACCCGTTACTCAGATATAAGATACCCGTTACTCAGCTAAAGGGACCAAAGGGAGATGAAGATAATGCGCAACCTACCCTCGATATCAATATATGGTTATGTTGGTGGCAGACAGTCCTAAGCGTTATCGGCGTTAGAGTAGGCGTGGCAAACTTTTGTTGGCTTAATCGATAGGCATTAACGAGACTAATACATTTCAGTTAAAATATTATTTTAGCATGAAAATTGTGTCCCAGAATATCTGGAATCTGCTCACTTAATCCCATCATTGTAGCTTTTATAGTTTTCGAGATCACAGCGTTCATACGTCGGACAGACGGATAGCCGACCATGGCTAGCTAGATCGACTGGGCCAGTGATACTGATCAAGAATATGTGTATTTAATGGGATATAAAACGCTTCCTTCTATCTGTTACATACTTTCCGAAGAATCTAGTATACCCATTTACTCTACGAGTAACGGGAAAAAATGGGTCCTACCCAACCGTGATAAACTGGCGCAAATATAAAAGTTAAAAAACTTTTTTGTGGGGGCAAGTCCTACAGTTCATTTTAAAAATTTAATTTGTTCTTTATTTTTATAAGATATTAGTATACTCTGTTAAAATATATCTTGAGCAACCTTAACAGCATACAATCTCATTTTAATAAATACGTTTTTAAACCCGTTACTCATTGAGTAAAAGGGTATATTGTTCTGTTCAGATGTATAAACTCTTTTACCGTTCATTAACACTTAAATCCAGTGTCCGTACTTAAAAAATTTGCTTGATGCTCTATGCTTCTAATGTTTTTACGTGATTGTTTACTTTAAAAAAAAAACACCTTTATTTTAGAGTTTAACTGCACATAGTTAAAAGTTTTTTGGACGAACATCTTTGGAAACTGCATGCTTAATCCCAACTTTGAAGCTTTTATATGTAGATTCCGAAATTTCCGCGTTCATATCAATCAGAGAAAAAATCAAGTATTTCGTGTTTGAATGATGAATTTTCAGAGTCAATACTTCGCCAACCCTGAATAATCGCAATCTATAGATTAATGCATTAATATTATACGTTTAGTTACGACTTTTCGCTCACGGGCATTGCACTTCAAAATAAACAGTTGGTAACTTTTAGAGTTAATCCAAAATGTGCTCAATGAAAGATTTTTTCGGTATGAACGGTTTTAAAATCAAATCGTTCTTTAATCAAGACTGTACTTGATATTATCACGGTGTTTTTCCCTGAGTGTACAAATATAGAGGTATGGCTAGATCGACTCGTGATCCTGATTATGAATAATAGGTATAATTAAAAAAACAGTTTAATAATTTGAAATACATTTTGATCGCCGAATTCTAATTTTTCTGTAAAAAGTATTTGTTTTTAAGATTAATCAAAGTTGACGTATTCCTTTTGTATCGGAAACAGGAATCAAACTTTTGAACGCAGGTGAAAATAACAATAAATGGTTTCATAAAGTCTACTCCTGTCAAAAAGATCATCTTACTGAATACCTGTTGTTAACCTGATTATAAGGACTCTTTGTCCTTCCGACCTTCGCTTTACGTGCTGCGAAATATGTCCAATAGCTAAAATCCAAGCTCATCCCCCAGTTTTCTTCTCCCGCTCGGAGTATAAATTTATTTGAAGAAGGGCCAGCAGGAGTTGAGACACTCATTGGCCTTAACCGAGGAGCCTTTCGTGCATTTGTCCTAAGTGACTTTGTGCTGTCAGAGGGGTGCTTTCCATCTTGTCGACGTCCTTTGCCCTCAGCATCCGCATCGGAGCCGCACTAGCCATCCAATTTAATTGCAATTTTTCCTTCCAACCGACTAAAGACAAATAACTTAAGCTAATAGATCATGTCATCTTGTCAACTAATCTTACAATTTAATTGCGAATTTAACATGACACGACCAAGAACAGCTCAAATTGTAGGAAGGATGAACAGTAAAACGAATATGTAAAAAATGCAATGCTTTTATATTCAGGTATCCTTAACTTTTAAGAAATACGATTTAAAACAACAATTCAGCGCTAAAGTGACCGAATCAAAAGTAATTCTTTTGTATATTTCATTATTTGATGTGGACCGACACAAAATATTCTAATATCACATATTATACCCTCATCTCGTAGAGAGTGTGCTCGATTAATCAGAATGAATGTTACAGGTACAGGTATATTTTTTGATGCAAAAAGTTTCTTCAAACAAAAATAATAGTAACTGCAAAAAGAATTTTTTAAAAATCATTTTGCTTATATTTTTTATGATTTTGTAAAGGTGACAATGTCCAAAAAAAATTGTATGAAAAAAGAAAAATATGGTTCAAATTCATGTTTCTAGACATTTTCAAAAAATCATAAAAAATATAAGCAAAATGATTTTTGAAAAATTATTTTTGCAGTTACTATTATATTTGTTTGAAGAAACTTTTTGTAAAAATTTCAGTGAGATTTTTTTCTTATTATCAGTACTATTCTACATGCCGAAAATGATTCAAATCGGACCGTTCATTAAAGTTAAGTTAGATCCAAACAATAATACAAAATTAGCAAACTCAATAGAGGAGATCAATTCATACAGAACATCGACTGCTTACGAAATTTCACTGAGTCACTTAGGTCTCACGTTATTTTGCTGTTTGCCGGCACATCCATCTCCCAGAATTGGCCAAATCGTTGCTTAAAAACAATCAAATTTACGTACGCGGGAAAGGTGTTTTGAATACTTACAAGGGTCCATGCTAATCTAACTTGTTGCAACCCCAGGGGCATAACTTTTCCCAGCAGATTGTTGGCTTTCAAAAGCTCAGATTCCATTTGAACAACTCTTTCCCAAATGGAACTCTCTTCCTTGGCCAATTTTTCAACAACAATGGAAAAAAAATTTGCCGCAAAAAACATTCCAATTGCTATCGCTGAAATTATGTTTTGCCTGCGTTGTAATCCATTTTGTTATAGGAGCAACTGAATTTGCGATTTCGGTTTGTTTATGCCTATCAGCTGTTCACTTCAGCGATTCTCTGTGGGAACAGGAATCCGCTTAAAGTTTCAACAGCGATTTTTAAGCGGATGTGTGCATAGGCTATTAGTAAAATGTCGCAGGAGTGAGCGATAGTTGGTGCTTCTTTGTTATTTGAGTAACGGGTATCTGATAGCCGGGGACGTCGACTATAACATTTTCACTTGTTTAATATTTATTTGTGAACAAGATGCAAAAAAGTAAAAAAAAATGTTATTTTCAAACGAGGTGGTTATATGTTAAAAAAGACCGAAGCTATAATTTGTTTCATATTATTTTCCCACCAATTTTCCGATCGCTCCTATGGCAGCTATATGATGTAGTCGTCTGGTGTTGGTAAAATTAAATTCGAAATTCAGGACTATTCAAAAAATGTTATTTCCAAGCGTAGGAGTTTACATATATGTTGAAAAACACCGAAGAAAAAATTTTTTTTTCCCGATTATTCTTATGGGAGCTATAAGATATAGTTGTCCGATACCTGTAAATGAAAGAACAGTTTTGGGAAAGTTTTAGCCCGATAGCTTTAAAACCGAGATACTAGTTTGCGTAGAAACGGACGGACAGACGGACATAGCCAGATCGACTCTTCTAGTGATGCTGATCAAGAATATTTATACTTTATGGGGTCGGAAACGTCTCCTTCACTGCGTTGCAAACTTCTGACTAAAATCATAATACCCTCTGCAAGGGTATAAAGAGAAAAAAAAACAAGGAAGAACGCTATAGTCGAGTACCTCGACTATCAGATACCCGTTACTCAGCTAAATAGAGATATGCAAGTAGCAAAGCGAGATTAAAATGCGCCACCTACCGGCGGTATACAGATTTAAGCGTTATGGGCGTTAGAGTGGGCGTGGCAAATTGGACCAATCGATAGGTATTGTCGAGACCAATACATTTCAGTTAAAATTTTTTATCTAGCATAAAAATTGTGGGCATATTCGCGTAACAAACTTGCGCTGCGTATAAGGCTACGGAATCTAAATCTGAAATCCGAATTCTCTATCTTTGATAGTTTCCAAGATTTCCACGTTCATATTTACGATTTTTTGAAGTTTGTGGGCGGTTTATGGGCGTTAGGGTGGGCGTGGCAAACTTTTTTTTTGGGTCAATCGATAGGTATTGATGAGAACATTACACTTCAGTTAAAATTTTTATTCTAGCATCAAAACTGTAGGAGCCACAGTTTTGGGCGGTTTGTGGGTGTTAGAGTGGGCGTGGCACTCTACTGAAACAAACTTGCGCTGCGTAAGAAGCTCAGGAATCTGCACGCCAAATCTCAATAGCCTAGCTCCCATAGTTTCCGAAATCTCAGCGTTCATCCGGACAGACAGACGGACAGACGGACATGGCTAGATCGACTCGGCTAGTGATCCTGATCAAGAATATATATACTTTATGCGGTCGGAAACGCTTCCTTCTGCCTGTTACATACTTTCCGACGAATCTAGTATACCCTTTTACTCTACGAGTAACGGGTATAACTAGTATGAAATTACGCAATGCGCTGGGACTTCACCGACAGGAAGCAATGCCACAGTAGGGCGAATACGCATAACCGTTGAAGTGGTGGAGGAGATCCACTAGAGAATCCCAATGGAAAGGAACATGCTGAGTGAGATTTCGCTCCCTACATGGACATCCTGCCAGTACGGTGTCCTCGCAAAGAAAGTAAGTTCTGGCCAAAAGAATTTGGTTACGTTGTACCAATAGAAGTATCTTGTTAGCACAGTCACCAGATCGTTCTCCGACGAGCTCTCCATTGGGGAGCCACAGGACTCCACCTTCACCAGCTACTTGGCAGCTAAAGCGGAGATAGAGGACTCGCTGGCTTCTATAGGGAGGAGGAAAAAGGGGGCATTACCAGCCATTGCCAGAATTAAATTTGTTATGAGTGGAACTCGAAACGCCAATCTCAGAACAATGCGCTAACACTCTGAGCCTCGCCTACATTTTTTTATCTTTCCGCAGAATGATTTTTTTGACACAAAAGCTTTTTCTTATAAAACTTTTGCCAAGTGTGCCCCCTATACTATGGACGATTTGATGTCTTTTGTATCAGAGAGATCACATTGACACCTAAATTAGAGCATATTGATGACCTTATTTCTTGGGTGTAGGTGTAGTGTGATTTTCACCTACTCTAATTAAATTGACACTCAAAGATTTTTTGGGTGTAATTTACCATTTTACTTTACGACTAACGGGTATACCTGACCTGCTCAGTTCCCTGACCGAAAATCTGAGCCGCAAAATTATTAATATAAATTTTAGGACCTTTTTTTTCGTCCCGTCCGTTTCAGCCAAATGTCTTTATCAAAGCTGAGGAAATTGACGCAAGTTAAGGCGCCCAGTTCCTTAATTAAACAATTCCTGATATACATAGCTGAGGGGTAAAAAGTTTTCAGCTAATTAGAAGGCAACTAAGAAAGAGGGAAGCTACGCAATTTGGGAGTTTATTAAAATAATGTCGATTTGCATGCCCCTTCTGGCTGAAGGCGAAGCATTTTCGTTTGGCTTTGATGCAAAATGCATGGGTAATCTGACAGAAAGACATTTAAGCGACGACTGCCACTAACTAATTAAAACTAATGGCCGAGCCAAGCCAGTAACGACCTACTGTCAGCTGCAAGCAGGTTCAGGTGGATCTCCCCCAGCTGAGTGGCTTTCCTTGTTTGATTCGTCCTGGATGAACTGCAATTCAATCGGAAGGAAAACCACTCCCGCGAAAGGTGGCAAAAGTTACGCAATACTCGTATAAAAAGTAGCACGCGATTTGCCGAAGGGAGAATCCGCTTGCAAATCCAAACAAGAAGGTCAGTACAAAGTCATTGAGTTGCGTGTTACGCATTTGCAGTGCCCTTGTCAGTGGCAGTTGCAGCACCCTTAGAACAAGTCAACTGTAAAATGGCTTAGCAGCAGTTTATCATTAAATTTGATGTCATTTTATTTCACGTTGCATCGCACTTACTCTTTTGATGCCGTGTGTGGAAGTTATACGTGACGTGTTTATTCATTAAAGTACCTCTACAGTTTCTAGAAGTATTTCTCAAAAAGTCTTAAATACTTACAAAAAGAGCATTTAATATTGGCACAACCCCCATCTTCATTATTTCAACTTGTATACTTGCGTTTTAAAACAAAACAGGAAGATCTAAACAAAATCGCACTTACACTTTTACAATTCTTTAGAAGTGCGGACAAAAGCACATATAGTTTCCGGGATCTCTGAATTCACACGGAAGGACGGACGGACAGACGGACATGGCTGTTTCAACTTGGATAGTGATCCCTATCAAAAAGTATATACTTTATAGGCTTCCTTCTACCTGCAACATACTTTCTGACCAATCTAGTATACCCTTTTACTCTACGAGTAACGGGTATAAAAACAAGAAAGGAAGATAACTTCGGCAAACCGAAGTTTCTATACACTTGCAGGTCGTTCCCGAGGGGGCATTTTATGTACAGAGCTTCCCGATTTTTAGAAAACTATAATCTAATTACAGAAATTTTAAGATAATGTTCCATTTCAATTTGTTACCGTATATGTTTACCGAAAACTAATTACAACGGTCTATGTATTATTTTGACACAAATTATTATATTAAATTATTATTAATTAATATGTCTGAAAACATTTTTTCTTTTATTAGTTGTCCGATCCTGCTCTTTCCGACTTATACAGTACCTGTAATAGAATTAAGACTTTTGGAAAGGTTTAATCCCGACAGCTTTAGAACTGAGAGACTAGTTTGCGTAGCAACGGACAGACAGACATGGCTATATCAACTCATCTAGAGATGCTGATCAAGAATACATATGCTTTATGGGGTCGGAAACGTGACTGAAATCATTATACCCTCTGCAAGGGTATTTCTATTATATTAAGACTGAAAAAATAAAAGTCTAAATAAGTGTTATTTGAAGACTTTTACAGAAAATGTCAATAACAAATAATTCTTTAACTATGAACAAGGAAGAACGCTATAGTCGAGTACCTCGACTATCAGATACCCGTTAATCAGCTAAAGGGACCAAGGGAAAATGGAGATATGCAAGCAGCAAAGCGTGATTGAAATGCGCCACCTATCGGCGGTAGACAGATTTAAGCGTTATGGGCGTTAGAGTGGGCAATTTTTTTTTTTGATTAATCAATAGGTATTGATGAGACCAATACATTTCAGTTAAAATTTTTTATCTAGCATGCAAATTGTGGGCGCCTCAGGCTTGGGCGGTTTGTGGGCGTTAGAGTGGGCGTGCAAAGCTACCGAATCTAAATCTGAGATCCCAATTCTCAATCTTTAATAGTTTCCGAGATATCCACGTTCATATTTACGATTTTTTGAAGTTTAGGGGCGGTTTGTGGGCGATAAAGTGGGCGTGGGTCAATCGATAGGTATTGACGAGAACAATACATTTCAGTTAAAATCTTTATTCTAGCATCAAAACTGTAGGAGCCACAGTTTTGGGCGGTTTGTGGGCGTTAGAGTGGGCGTGGCACTCTGCTGAAACAAAATTGCGCTGCGCAGAAATCTCAGGAATCTGCATGCCTAATCCCAGTATCGTAGCTTGTATAGTTTCCGAGATCTCAGCGTTCATACGGACAGACGGACATGGCTGGATCGACTCGGCTAGTGATCCTGATCAAGAATATATATACTTTATGGGGTCGGAAACGCTTCATTTTGCCTGTTACATACTTTCCGACGAATCTAGTATACCCTTTTACTCTACGAGTAAGGGGTATAAAAAGGGCTTGTTTGGTAACAAATGATCGTAAGGTGAAGGAAATAATGTTTTTAATAAACACCCTTAAGCAAACTATTTTGTAATACTGTATAAAAAATAAAATAATGTCCAAATTAATATTAGACTGTTCAAGAAAAGCATATATAACAAATTTCACAAAATTAAATCGGTTTTAGTTGACAATAAATGAAATATTGCTTTTATTTATTACTTTTTTTGGGAGTCACACAGAAATCTTTTTAAGGAAAACATGTGCATCAATAAAAATTTCGTCCCAGTCCCGCAAAGAATTCTCATAATAACAATATAATAACGATTGGCAATGTCCTTATCTTGTATCATATTAATGTCCTTATATTAAATCGAACGGCGAATATTTACTCATAATGACGACCTTAAAATAGAAATTGATTTGGAACTAATCAAATCAAAACTTGTTTGGATATCCCCACACGGTTTTGAATATAGTCGAGCAGGGCCCCATTAGAGCTATACATTGTATATTATACAAGTAGCAAAGCGTCTGTTCCCAAGACTGTACAATTGATTTGCTTATAGCTTTTAATGAATGGTCCGAATTGAACATGTAGATAAATTTTAATAATCAAAACAAAATCTCATATACATTTTTCAAAAATATTCAAAAATTGTGGTGCTAGTAACCTGCTGAAACAAACTTGCGCTGCATGCCAAATACCAACTTTTTAGCCTTTATTGTTTCCGAGATCTCAGCGTTCATACGGACGGACATACGGACATGTCCAGATCGCCTCGTCTAGTGATCCTGATCAAGATCCTATTACATACTTTCAGAGAAATCTAGTATACCCTTAACGGGTATAAAAAGGACAGATCTGTCCGGAAAAAGACAAAATGGCAGCACTGTATACCATATGCTCTACCAGTGACGGGTATACAAAGTTTGAAGAATTAGTCCTACGCTATGTTCCCAAAGAGCTGTAAGGCACTACTGTAAAGCGACTCTTCTTTTGATTCCAGTTTCTTTAATTACAACAAAATAATTTTAATTCACCTACGTTGTTAATTAATTTTGTCAAGAAGCCAACTAATTAAAAACCTTTTCCAGTCGAAGGACAATGTCGTGTTTGGAGGCCATAACCGGACTAGTAGCAGCCCACTCAATCTTCTTAACGGTCTGGTCGCACGTGTGGACCTGGTTGTGACGCAAAAGGTGGACAAGCCCCAGTTTTGACTGTAGCAAACCCAATCGCATACCGATGCAGTTGCGAGGACCTATGCCGAATGGCATGTAGGCGTCCATGTTGAGGTTACAGCGGTTCGCCGGATTAAATCGCTCCGGGTCGAACTTATCCGGGTCTGGCCAGTAATGGGGATCCCGATGGACCGCAAGGGTCGACATGTAGATGGGCATTCCATGCGGCAGCTCCATGTTGTGAAATGGATCAAGGGTGAACCGTTCACCATCCTCAGGCTGAGAGCATTCTCGTTCAATGTAGCCCACAATCGGATACATGCGCAGTGTCTCGTTGACGACCTGAGACAGGTAGGGCATCTCCTGAATACGTTCGTAGCTGACATGATCCTCGTCTCCGAAAAAGTCGGCGATTTCCTGCCGCAGGCGGTCCTGGAGAGCCACGTTCTTGGCCAACTCGTAAAGTGTTAGCGTCATTGTGGAGGAGCTAGTTTCAAACCCGGCTGTCTGAAAAATAGCCGCCTGGGCCACCAGGTAATCTAGATCGATTGCCTTTTGCGACTTCTCCGGATTGGCGGCAGCCTCCCGCTTCAGAGCCAGAAGGATATCGACAAGGTCATTTCGCTTTTCACCAGTCTTCTCGCGTTCTGCCAGTACGTAGTTGATGCTGGTTCGGATAAACTTGGTGGTTTCCTTAGAAAAGAGTTTCACTCGGGCTAGCGGCGCCAGAGCCGGCAGCATGAAAATTATGGCAAAATCAATGGCCCTACCTAGAGTCATCGTGAAGATAGCCTTGTTGTGGTAGAAGAACTCGCTCTTTGCGTTCTGCAGAGCGTTGGCCTCCAGACCGAAGGCTATGGTGGCTATTAGGTCGGTGGTGAAGCGGGCGCATAGATCCTTGACCTGAACGTTCGAGCCGCTGCCCAGGCGTTCCACGCTGTCTTCCAGATTCTTTCCAATCTATGAGAAGAATACTGTTTTATTTCTGAGCTAACGTGCAAATATTTACATATCAATACTGCCTTTAATTATTAAAGACAACCAATGCGTGGCCCTTTGAAAAATCGTATACCTTGATCAAATATATTTTGAATCTCTTTGCCACTTACCTTCACCATAAGAGGATACATCTGCTTAATCTTGCCTGTGGTAAAGGCAGGAGAGATCCTAGTTCGTAACTCTCTCCACGCAGGACTGCGAGCAAAGAAGAGATTGTTAAAGCCAAGGGGGTCTCTGTGTGGGTCTGTCTGCAGAACGCGGTTGTTGAAGTATTGAAACTTCTTGATCATCACAGTCTTGATCAGATCTAGATCGCGAATAACTAGAGCCGGCCGATAAGCCATGTACACGCCTACGAAAGGTTCAGTTTCGAAGCCAGGGGCTTCGTGGAACTTTTGGATCTGCTCGAAGAACGGAACTCGTGCGGTAAGAAATTCACCGGTGCTGCCCAGAAGGGGCAGTGGGCGAATGTATTTAACACCATGGCGCTTCCAAAAAGTAAAGACCCGTCTCTGCCAAATGTAGAAAACGATCGTTAATGTGGCGAGAAGAAGCGGTAGCTCGATTGACATGTTGGAAGCTTCGAATCCAAGGAGTCACTATTGAAATCGCCTCTCAGTGGAGTGCTTTTAAGCGATCGGCAAGCTTTTCCGGCGGGAACAGCCATTCTAAATATAGGGTAACGTAGATGCGTTCTAACGCTTATCACGAAAGCGCTCCAAAAATTCAACACTAAAAAAAACTTACGAAATTAATATAAATTTAAAAATTATTTTTTACAAGCGTTTTCCAATAATTTAATTGTAAAACATATTAGAAGAGCCCAAATTAAAGAAAAGTGTTTATAAGCTTTTAAAATAAGATTCACCTCAAAACAGTCTTCGCAAACCTTGCAGTGTAAATGTATTTTCTCTAAATTAAATTTTAGTTCAAACATATTTTTTCCTGTTCAAAACACCTCTCCATTAAAAAATAATAAATATATTTGGTATACATTCGCGAGAACTACGCGTGATGAAGTAATTGGATAACTACACTAACACTATTTAATATTTTTTAAATGTCCTTTCTTAATAATTAATATAGTCCGACTTGTTTCAGTGTATACACTCCCCAACCCATGATAAGGGTATTTAAAACGGCATTCAATGCTTGACTAGCGAAAATCGCAGACTCTATTTCGCTTAGGCTTCGTGACAATGCAAAAAGTTGAATCAACTGCGAATGAGAATTATGATTTGGTTTGAACGAGTCAGCGTGTGCTGTTAGACTACAGCACAAGTTCAGGGAACCCCTGACCAGTATTACCGGAATCCGAACAAACTAAATTGAACGTTTTTACTAGTCTGTGTTATTAGAAATATACTTTTTATTAGTTTGATTGGAAATTGGTTTGACTTTCGCTGGGAACCGGTATGATATATCAAACTGTACGGTTTCATACAAATTAAAACAAGCAACAAACCAAAATCGTTGATTTTGTGATTGATATTAAAAGCAACCAGGAAGGAAGCTAGCTCCGGCAAGCTGAAGTTATATATCCTTGCAGCTAAAACGATATCACAGAATTAAAAGCATACGAAATTGTTCTTGAATGTATGGTGTTTTTTGTTTTAAAGGTAAAGCGCCTTAAAAATTAAAACAAATTTAATAAAAAATAGTGCTGGACATGTATGCTGGTTCTCGAGCTACCGTTTTCTGCGGAACTTTTCTTGAATTTTTTTCGGCCGCTCAACGCATGTTGTTAAACTGCTAATTAGAATCATAAGAACTGAAAGTAGTCAAAAGGGCTGGAAAACAATCGATGTTTAAGACCATCGATGATTTCGATATTTTTGAAGTAAAACATCGATGAAACATCAGTTCAAACATAAAATTAACAATTAACTTTTTATACCCGTTACTCGTAGAGTAAAAGGGTATACTAGATTCGTCGGAAAGTATGTAACAGGCAGAAGGAAGCGTTTCCGACCCCATAAAGTATATATATTCTTGATCAGGATCAGCCGAGTCGATCTAGCCATGTCTGCCTGTCTGTCTGTCTGTCTGTCCGGATGAACGCTGAGACCTCGGAAACTATAAGAGCTAGGCTATTGAGATTTGGCGTGCAGATTCCTGAGCTTCTTACGTAGCTTCCTGCGCAGCGCCAGTTTGTTTTAGCAAGATGCCACTCCCCCTCTAACTAAACGACTATTATACAAAAACACGTTTAGCGCCCACATTTTGTAAAAATTTAAATAAGAGTTTGTTCTTATTATCAATACCTATCTACATGCCAAAAATTATGAAAATCGGACTAGGCATTAAAAGGTTATAACCAAAAATTAGCTGTTTTCACTAATACGCCACCAAACCGCTAAGAGCGGTAGGCCAAGTGGCGCTATAAAAGAAGAAGATAGGTGGCGCTATAGGCTAGGTATGTTAGTGAAAAAAACAAATTTACTTTAAGCATATCTCATCCCTCTCGCACTCCCTTAAGCTGAGTAACGGGTATCTAATAGTCGAGGCCATCGACTATAGCGTTTTCTCTTGTTATTTTTAGAGAAGAGTATGCGAAGGCGACTACTATGTATGTACATATAGCCGCAGAATTCAAAATCGTATGTGATGGTCTGACAGTAACGAGTGATATACAAATCAAAACAAGGAAGAACGCTATAGTCGAGTACCTCGACTATCAGATACCCGTTACTCAGCTAAATAGAGATATGCAAGCAGCAAAGCGAGATTAAAATGCGCCACCTACCGGTGGTATACAGATTTAAGCGTTATGGGCGTTAGAGTGGGCGTGGCAAATTTGTTTCAGCAGAGTACCACGCCCATTCTAACGCCCACAAGCCGCCCAAAACTGTGGCTCCTACAGTTTTGATGCTAGAATAAAAATTTTAACTGAAATGTATTGTTCTCATCAATATCTATCGATTGACAAAAAAAAAAGTTTGCCACGCCCACTCTAACGCCCACAAACCGCCCAAACCTGTGACGCCCACAATTTTTATGCTAGATAAAAACTTTTAACTGAAATGTATTGGTCTCGTGAATACCTATCGATTGATTCAAAAATTTGCCACGCCCACTCTAAAGCCCATAACGCTTAAATCTGTCTACCGCCGGTAGGTGGCGCATTTTAATCTCGCTTTGCTGCTTGCATATCTCCATTTCGCTTTGGTCCCATTAGCTGAGTAACGGGTATCTGATAGTCGAAGTACTCGACTATAGCGTTCTTCCCTGTTTTTAAGTGAATACGCGTCGAATGACACCTTATTTGTTAAAATCCCGTTCACAAGTTACTCCAAACACAAGATTTTTGTGGACTTTCCAAACTGAAAATGTTTGTCCCTCTGTTTGTATGAATCCCTTTTTGGTTTTAGGGACTTGAGGACTTTATGGGTGTATTAATATATATAACGTTTAAAAAAACCGCTAGTTACGCGGGATATCCAAAAAAAGGAAGGTTTGAAAGGCTTATAGTACTATATCCTATATGACACTGGAACGGTAAATTCACTAAATACAACAAATTTAAAGTTAAGGCTAAAATTTCTATTTTACTCATTTTTTTAGTTTTGAACGTTTTTTTTTTAAATTTCAAACTTATTGTTCTTGAGATACCTTGACTTTTGGTATATAAAAAAAATTAACAGAAAAATTGCCTTTGGATGTTGAGCGAAAAAAAGCGCAGGCCGATTCAGTTCATAGCGAAAAACTTTTTAAAACGGCATATGTTACGTAAAAAAAGTGAACAGTCTTTTTTATTTTGTAAATAAAAAATATAATACTACGATCCTGCCAGGAGTCGAACCTGGAATCTTCTGATCCGTAGTCAGACGCGTTATCCATTGCGCCACAGGACCCTACCGACGTGAATGGCCAAAAGGTCTTCAAGATTATCGCAATGACTTAGTTATGAAAGCTTTTTCAGAATGGCAGTGCCATTAGCTGAAATAAGTAGATGTCGGACTCTCGGCAAAAGCCCGGCTAGCTCAGTCGGTAGAGCATGAGACTCTTAATCTCAGGGTCGTGGGTTCGAGCCCCACGTTGGGCGAAATTTTATTTTTATTGTATAATTTTGATTTCGTAACTCATACAACTAAGTAGTATCAACATAGAAACATTGTGATTTACTATTTTCAAAAGTTTTCATATATTTTGTTGTTTTATGTTTTGGGTAAATTAACAGTACAAATCTTAGAATAACTTTTTACTAAGTTTCCATGATTTTTTTTGTTTTATTCCTTGGGCAAATTAATAGTGACCACTCTTTTTTTCTAGATCAAAAATGTTTCGTCAAATTATTATGTGAAACAAAGATATAAAAAAACATGACATTTTGTTTTTGTGTTCACCGTTGCCTAATGTTGCTCACAACTTAAAAGCAATCGCGACTAAAAGCCCGTTATCTTTAAACTTTACTAAAAAGAATCGATCCTGCCAGGAGTCGAACCTGGAATCTTCTGATCCGTAGTCAGACGCGTTATCCATTGCGCCACAGGACCACATGTTAAAATCGGCTTAGATTGGTCAGTTTCGTTATATTTTATGCAATTTACTTATTAAAATTGACACGATGAAATTTGTATTCTTTTTTATAATCTATTTAACACATTTAAAAAATACAAAATATGTAAACACAGTCGATCCTGCCAGGAGTCGAACCTGGAATCTTCTGATCCGTAGTCAGACGCGTTATCCATTGCGCCACAGGACCGCATGCCGACCTGGTGTCAAAGCTTAAAAAAACAAAGTGAGAAGCTTTTAACCACTCTGGCACTGCCTTATCGACTTTTCGTTCCAAGCTGTGAATAGCTTTTGGCTGTTCATTCTAATTTCTAATGTTTTTTGAAGACCCCAAAATCTATTCTCTACCACAGGGGGCTTATGTTCAATACAACTTGGATTTTATTTTAATCGCAATGAGACAAGACTATGTCCTTAAGAAATATTTGGAAATATTGAAATCATATCATATAACATCTTGTATGTGCTTAGAAATTATTAGTATCAGCAACCCAAAAAAACATTTTTAATTCACGGAGTAAGGGTTTTAGGGATGGTTTAAATTTAATTTCTTCAATCCGAAAATCGCACAACTGTTTTTTCCCTGAAATACAACATTGTATGTATGTAAGCTATCCATTCTGAAGAGCAATTGGCTAGCTTTTTACATTCAGAACGAAACACATTTCAAAGAATGCAACTCCACCCCCTCTGCGAGACGGAAGCGTGCAGCGAGCCAGCGCAGCGTCAGCAGCGAACCCAACCGAATACAGTGGGGGAGAAAATCAGTGGGTCTCAGTCCGTCGTTGACTTTCGCAGTGTGCAGTTCCCGAGTGCGGCAATCGCCATCGATGGCAATCAATTAAAGACCAATCTTCAGGCGCAGAGTGCGAGTTTTAAAGTTCGAGAAAGTTTTTGAGGCCAGTCGATGTGGCTGTCCATAACCTTTGCGTGAAAACTACTGTCGGAATAATCGCTAGAATTGCGGACCAGCGTAATGGTGCGTGGGTGTGTTTTTGTGAGTGTGCAATGAAAAATCGCAAACGGAGAGTGGCAGAAGTAAAGAGAACTTGTGTTCAGCTCGGGTAAGTTTCAGTTTAAAGGCCGTAAATCAACAAAAAAGTTCCCATGTCTTGCATCTCTGCCGTTCTCTGATATTCTCGCTCTCTGGCGCTACTCTATTTTGTTTTTCGCATGATTTTTGTTTTCATCGTCTGCTTCGGCTATAATTGCCTGCTTCGTTCTTGTTGTTGCTGTTTGTTTAGCTGCCATTCCTCGTGCCCACTTACATTCGCCTGTATGTGTATTGGTTTTCTGCTTGCGGTGCTCTCTTCCCATACATTTTACTCTCTTCTTCTTTCGAATGTGTGTTTGTAGGCCTTCGCAGAAGACTCTCTGCGTCGCGGGTAACTCGTTTAGCGATTCTGCTACTGCAGGTCTAACATCGAAACTCTACGTAGAATAAGGATAATCGCCAAGAGCCAACTCGGATTTACAAATGTACATGTGTATATGGATACCCTCCAGTTCCACGATTCAGCACTGGCACAAAATCAACACGCAGTCGACTGCGACGTCGGCAGACTCGAATGCAACGAAAAGCGTTGCGGAAAAAAGGCGCCTAATAGGTGATGAATTGGTGCCGTGATGAATCGTAGGAATTGCCTATGTTAAAATCATCACCACAAAGTCAGCGCTGATAAAGCGCTCGGTGATGATCTTTTTGCAGTGACTAAAAAGCGATGAAGAGTACTGCAGGGTAACTATTTAATCGTGTAAATTGCCCCAATCCCCAAAAAATAGTAGCTAACCTACTTATTTACGTGGAAGTTATTATCGATATTTGCAAAAAAAAGTTTAACTATACTGCCTAAGAGAAAAACATGATTGCCCTTACGTTGATCAATACTAAAATGCACACTTCAGGAGGAAAGCCGTTACTAGCCTAACAACGCAAATTTCAACAATCAAAATAAAATCTAACATAAAAAGAAGAAGAAATGCAAAACTCAAGTGCTCGGAAGATCAGATACCATTTACTCTCTTTTAGATTTTAAATAAAATAAAATTCAAATTTCCTAATATCTATTAGCGCGGCACACACCACCATTGTCAGCGTCATAACTTAAAAAATAACAATACGATTTATATATATAGGATTTGATAAGTAAAATCAAGTTCAATTTTAAAATTTAATAGAAAGGCTTACCGTTATGACCGTTAGAGTGTTTGTTAAGCGAGTATGCCACGCCCACTCTAACGCCCATAAACCGCACAAACTGTGGTTTCTACAGCTTTAAGGATAGACAAAATATTTTAATGAAATTTTTTGTGGTTGCCTGTTGTTTGTATATCTCCATTTCCCTTTTGATTCCTTTAGCTAAGTAGCGGGTATCTGATAGTCGAGGGACTCAACTATAGCGTTCTTCCTGGTTTATAGTTAGTTTGAGTCGCTGAAACCCATTAAAAAAATATTCCAAAGAACCGTTAAAAAATATGTTGCCAAAAACCTGATTTTTCGCATTTGATTTATTAAACGTGAAAAATCTCGAAAGCCGTTAGTCCAAAAAATTTGGAAATAACATTTTTCAAACGGAAATACTTGCACCTTCGGAAAATAATATGGCTCATTAAATTAAAAATACAAATAAAAACATAAAAATTAATTTGAGTATGCAGATCTGATTTGGCTTTTGTCCCAAAGAAGTTGAGCCCAAACGATTGAAAATCAAATGTAAATTGTAAGAGATTCGGCTAATTTAGTGAAGTAATCCAAATTCATCAGCTTGAATCATTATATCAGGAATTCACTAGTAGTAAGAAAAATAAAAAATATTTAAGCTCGGAAGAAGGCTTTATTATTTGAAATTCGTTCATGATGAGAATAAACTTCCCGTCCATGCATCCAACAATAGTCGCTTAACATTCACCCATCCCAGAATCCTTCGTAACGCTTTTCAAATGATGCCATATCCTGATGAAATCGTTCTCCCTGCTCATCACTTGCTGCACCCCAATTCAAAGAAAAGAAGTCGAATTGACTGTTAAGGAAGTGACATACGCTGACCTTTATTTAGGCATATGACTGACTTTAAGAATAGTAATCTTAATTAAATGCTTATACTACTCACAAATGGAATGAACAGTTATCATGATGGTCTGAATTAATTTATGGGCATTATATCTTCTTTTGTTTCCCAAAAGCCCGTAAACTACATCCTGGAACGCCTTCCACGCTGCTTATTTTGTAGATTTTAATGATTTTGTCAAATTTTCGTCAGCAAATAATTTTCTTAATTGAGGCCCAAAAAATATACCAGGTGTAATTTCTTTCGTTGAGAGCTAGGGAAATTTCGTCCTTAAGTACGACATACCCATGCTGTGCGAACTTGCAGCGGGGGAAGAATTACGCTTTCCGCATGGACAGGGGCTTGTTTAAGCACATTACTTTTGCCAATGACATTATCCTTCCGAGGTGGCCAATCATGCTGGGAAAAATGTAGGACATCTGCCCTGCTATTCCAAAGGCTCAAAAAGTAGCTGAACCCTATGTAACCACCTTGGAGACTAGTGAGTATTGCAACAACTTTTAAATTACAATATATTTTCCAACTGTAGGATTTGTACTCTATAAATTCCAGAAGCAGTTTTATGGTCTCAAACGTTTACATTTGTAGAACGACCAAATTATTTCATATGTCTTTATTTGTATTTTTAAAATTATGTAAAAACTACCTACACAAAAAAAAACAAAAATAAAACAAATTTTTGTACTTTTAGCGGGTATATATATATATTTCGGTCCGATTACAATGCGCCATATGTTTTCTAAAAGGTACAAGTATGTTCATTCGAAAGTTGTTTTATGCAAACTTAAACAGTTCTTCGAACAATTTTTTCCATAACTTTAGCGTGTTCAGCGGCTAAAAACTTACCAGGAAAATGGGTTTCCGCGTTTATTTCGAAGAAAAGTTTAATTTGTAAACTAGTGTAATATCAAAAAGTAGAGATCTACATAGAGAGCGCGTGAGCCTGCCTTTCTTGGCAAGGGGAAACGGGAAAGAGCTTGTACTATTTTTAGACTTCCTTTATTGCGTAAACCAGTGGCGGATCCAGAATTTGGTCGTGGGGGATATAAAAAAAAGTTTGTTGAATAGATGTCCAGAATTTGGAACAAAGTACATATTAAATATACTTTTTTACCCGAGTGGGAGATCTATCCCCCAAAAGTAACACACAAAACAAAAAATTAACAACTTACCCCTCGAATTAAATTTATACTTTTGATGTTTTTTTTCAGAAATATTAAAAAAATGATGTTTCCAAGATTAGAAGTTAATATGTCTTGAGGATATCATTCTTTTAACATTTCAGAATTTTGAATACAATTAAAAAAATCGGACGACATTATGATATATTTCGTTTTCGGTAGTAAATTGCAATTGAACAATAACTTAAAGTTTTTGTAAATAGTTTTTAGTTTTCTAAAAATCGGAAAGCTATGTACTTACAATGGTCCCACGGGAACGACCTTCAAGGGTATAGAAACTTCGGCGTGCCGAGGTTAGCTTCCTTTCATGTTTTAAAAATATTTGTTTGTATTTGTAGTGTTCCGATCCGGCTCATTCCGACTTATATGCAATAGAAATTAGACTTTTGGGAAGGTTTCATCCCGATAGCTTTAAAACTGAGAGACTAGTTTGCGTAGACGGACAGATGGACATACAGACATGGCTAGATCGACTCGTCTAGTGATGCTGATCAAGAATATATACTTCATGGGGTAGGAAATGTCACTGCGTTGCAAACTTTGGTAATAAATATTTTAAAATTTTTACCAAAATATACAACTGAAAAGTTCTAAACATTTTTTTTTCTAACTGCATACAAATAAAGTACCTAATCTAAATGATTATGTATAATATATTCTAAAAAATAACCGGAAGAGTGTACTATGAAAAACAAGTCTGGCAGGCAAAGAGACATCGTCGTCCATTTTGGGTTGAAACTTCGCCATAAGACTCTTCACCGGACATTCGCTGAAAGCGAAAATAGTTCAGAGAATGGTGAGACAGAGTTTTCGACGCGCGCTGGGCCTGCCTGAAATGTATCTCGCAGATACATATCTAAACTGCCACATAGAATGTAGTAGAACCAGACACTAGCGACTAAATATGTATGGTGCGCGGCGCTCACACCGATATAGTCTTTATAAATATCCCGTCTGTCTTTGGGCCGCTTGCAATTTCATTTTCATTGCAACTTCATGCCCCTGACATCAGACTGAATGCCTGTCCGTCCGCCATCTCATCCGGCCTCCTCCGCCGCTACTGCTTCTGCGTTGCAGTTCTGCAACGAATTTAGCTTGCCATCTCGTGCAGCCTTTTGCGCCGTCTGCCTGTTTCTACGCTCATTCTTCGACAATTGCAAGTTGTCCGACGGGAAGGCCTATGCAAGCCCTGCACCCCTACCTCCAAAGTCTGTTCCCTTGTGTGTGCGAGTGGGGGAGCTGCTCACCCTAACCTACACCACAGAGAACTTATTGCGTCTGTTCGTTTCATAACAGAGCCCTTATATCGCTTTATTTTGTATCTACCCGGCATACATTCTTCTCATTATCTTTCCTTCTGCTTTACTTTTATTTTACTTTTCCTTGGCGTTTGTACTCTCCGCCTTTGTGTTGTGTGTGAAAACACGTTTCATTGATGCATTTTCAGGCATCGAAAGAGCTTCTGGTTGTCTTCCGTTCCTAACAATGCTCTTGTCCTCTTAATATTAGTGATAACTCTGGATTTTGCGATCGAATCAAAGTGCAATAAACTAATAAACGTAAGTTTGAAACATAAATCTTAACCTTACCACGAGCTCACGCCAATTGGACCTTTTGTGCAGCGTTTGTCAATAGGCCCATTAGCTCAGCTGGTTAGAGCGTCGTGCTAATAACGCGAAGGTCGCGGGTTCGATCCCCTCATGGGCCAGTAATTTAATTTTTGGTTATCTTAACTATTGACTTTTTTTTATTTACAATTATTTCAATATATTTAACAGAGCCTTCAGAATCAACCAGCTTCATTGTATACAATTTAATAGTCTTTGGTTAACCCATGGAACCTGCAATGATTGCCATTTTGGGTAGTTGATAAGACATCTGACTAGTCTAAGGTGCATGGGGATTTAATCCCGCTGTAGACTTATAAATTATTTTTATATATATATAATTTATTTTTTTATTTATTTTATATATTTTTATACCCGTTACTCGTAGAGTAAAAGGGTATACTAGATTCGTCGGAAAGTATGTAACAGGCAGAAGGAAGCGTTTCCGACCCCATAAAGTATATATATTCTTGATCAGGATCACTAGCCGAGTCGATCCAGCCATGTCCGTCTGTCCGTATGAACGCTGAGATCTCGGAAACTATAGGAGTTACAATACTGGGATTAGGCATTCAGATTCCTGAGATTCCAGCGCGATCATTTTTGGTTTTGTTTATTATACCCGTTACCCGTAGAGTAAAAGGGTATACTAGATTCGTTGCAAAGTATGTAACAGGCGGAAGGAAGCGTTTCCGACCGCATAAAGTATATATATTCTTAATCAAGACCACCAGCCGAGTCGATCTAGCCATGTCCGTCTGTCCGTATGAACGCTGAGATCTCGAAAACTACATATAAGAGCTACAGTACTAGTATTAGGCATGCAGATTCCTGAGATTCCTGGGTAGCGCAAGTTTGTTTCAGAAATGTGTTACGCCCACACACCGCTCAAAACTGTGGCTCCTACAGTTTTGATGCAAGAATAAAAATTTTAACTGAAATGTATTGTTCTCATCAATACCAACCGGTTGACCCAAAAAAAAAGATTGCCACGCCCACATATGAACGCGGGTATCTCGGAAACTATCAAAGATAGAGAAATGGGATCTCAGATTTATATTCCGTAGCCTTGTACGCAGCGCAAGTTTGTTACGCAAATATGCCACGCCCACTCTAACACCCACAAACGGACTAAACCTGTGGCGCCCAAAATTTTAATGCTAGATACAAAATTGTAACGTCACGTCAGTACCTATCGATTGATCCAAAACACTCTAACGCGCATAATGCTTAAATCTGTCTACCACATACTGAGATAACGAGTAGGTGGCGCATTTCAATCTCTCTTTGCTGCTTGCATATCTCCATTTTTCTTTGGTCCCATAAGCTGAGTAACGGGTATCTGATAGTCGAGGTACTCGACTATAGCGTTATTTCTTGTTTTTTTTTTGTTTCTAAAAAACAAAAGAAAACTTTTGTATAATGTTTTTCTTTTCTTAACTCGATTTCTATGTTGCTTTTTAATTTCATTAAATTTTAATAAAATTAAAAAAACGTTCTGCTGTTTGCGGGAATCGAGCTCTCAACGACATCGCTGATCAACCTTTTATCCAGCGTAATGCAGAAAAGCCCATTGACTTTAAATTTTTTCGGTTCTCTTTCTTGAAAATCACAAAAATTAAATTTTCACAAACTTCCTGCGTTTGCAAACACGCAAAACCATTTGCGCTTGTGTTATGTACGCTATGAACGAATGCTATAAATAGCACAACCTATTCCGTCTTGCTCTCTCCCTCTTTCCTCTCGCCGTATTTGCAATCAGAAATGTTAGCCAAATTTTCATTTGTTGTAATTTTGATAGAACGAGAGCGTTTAAAGCGTTTATCATCGATGTTTGTTGGAAATCGTTTCCCGCAAAAACAATACTATTTTGTATTGTGTTCTTTTTATATGAATTGAAATTGTTTTTGAATTATATTTAAGCTTAAAAATTGATTTATTAAATAAAAAATTGAGCGTTAACGCTCTTGTGACTCTTTTAAAAAATTGAAACACCATTTAATCGCATTAATAATTAATTTAATACAGCACAACATCTCAATAATAATATTTAATGTATAGTTGTATACAAGATGCAAAAAAGTAAAAACAAAAGTGATTAATATTGACATAATAAACATATCAACCTAATAAAAAAGAATATAAGTATGATATGAAAGAATACCAGTTTGTTATGAAAGAATACCAGCATATCAGTTTGATATGAAAAATACCGTATTGATATGTTCGAAAATATCAATTTGATATGTTCGAAAATATCAATTTGATATGTTCGAAAATATCAATATGATATGGCAATAAGGGAAAAAAATTGATACGCAAAAATATCCGATTGATGATCAGTTTTGGTATAATATTTGCCGAGTGTCTCGACTATCAGATACCCCTTACTCAGCTTTTGAATTGAAAATTGACAAAAGTTAAGTTTAAGATGACCGCTTTAGAATTGGAATAATCTTTGAAGACTCGCAAAAAAATCGCATTAGGGTTTTGCCATACGGGAGTTATTCGTAGACTAAGATTTACGGCGCTGTTACGGGCACACATTTTTGGCCCCTTTACTGATCTTCCGTCTCTTTCTTGTTTGCTTGGGTGAATGCACTGCAGGTCATAATGGAGAGAGGGGTAATTCAAAGAGCGAGAAGAACCCCTCCCGCGCCACTACCATTGTTCTTCAGCAATTTAATGTATAGATTAACATAATCGGAATAAGATAATTTATATACGCATTAAGTTTACTTCAGAGATAGAGAGACCAAAAGGACAAGTTGGTTAAATTGTTAATTATTTGGGTTATCAATTGGGTTAGTTAGCCGCGCACTCTGCTTTCTCTTAGCGCCGGCAGCGCTTTTCGCTTTCCCGCGCAGTTGGCCGGCAACTATTTACACACACACATGCATAAATTCATTTGTTATTGTCTGGCTCTGACGTCATTGCTCTTCTTTTTGGGAGGTTTGTGGGCGTTAGAATGGGCGTAGAAAACTTTTTTTTAGGTGTTGGCGAGACAATACATATCAGTTAAATTTGGTTTTCTAGCATCAAAATTGTGGGCGCCACAGTTTTGTGCGGCTTGTGGGCGTAACACATTGCTGAAATAAACTTGCGCTGCTTAGTAATTTCTAGAATCTGCATGCCTAATCCCAACTCTCTAGCTTTTGTAGTTTCCGAGATTACAGCGTTCATACGGACGGACAGACGGACATGGCTAGATCCACTGGGCTAGTGATCCTGATGAAGAATATATATACTTTATGGGGTCGCTAACGATTCCTTCCACCTATTACATACTTCCCGAGGAACCTTTTACTTTTACTTTTACCTTTTATTCTTCGAGTAAGGGGTATGAAAATTAAGAAAATTTGATCTCTTGGGCTGTAAAGCAGCTACACAAAGGTAAATTTGGTAAAAAAATTAAGCTTCCGCCCAACGTGGGGCTCGAACCCACGACCCTGAGATTAAGAGTCTCATGCTCTACCGACTGAGCTAGCCGGGCAATGTGAACGCTCGAACCCAAGGAATGAAATTTGTCCCAAACGCACCGGAACCAATACAGATTTATTAATAGCTTCGGCCAGACACTTTTGGAATTGCTTCTCCTTTGTTTATAAAAAAATGTAAAGCTCCATTTTAGGCGCAAGGGAATCCTAGTCTTGAGGGACGGAGATTGACAACACGACTTGGTCCTCGCTCTGCCGACACCAAGTAATTTGCAATAAAATATTAAAACGAAACAATGTGCGAAGGAAATCAAAAAAAGAAAACGCTATAGTCGACGGCCTCGACTATCAGATACCCGTTATTCAGCTTACTTAAAGCGCCACCTATCGTGCATTCCTATCGGCAGCTTACGAGGTCTTACTAATACGTCACATAACGTTAAAGCTAGGTGGCGCTAGTGAAATTTCGTAAGCAGCCGATTTTTCGTATGAATATATCTCCATCCCTCTCGCACTCTGTTGAGCTTGCTAATTATTCTTTATTTTTTGGTTAAAGCTTTTTGATGGATGTTCCGATTTAAATAATTTTTGGCATGTAGTTTAGGTATTGACAACAAGAAAAAAATCTAATTTACTTTATTTCACTTTTAGCGAATATTAAAAAATGGGTGCGCTAGACGAGTTTTAGCGTTATGGGCGATTGGGGGAGTTAGAGTGGACGTGGCACTCTGCTGAAACAAACTTGCTCTGCGCAGAAAGCCCAAGAATCTGCACGCCAAAACCAAACATTCTAGTTCTTATAGTATCCGAGATCTCAGCGTTCATATGGATAGACGGACATGGCTAGATCGAGTCAGGTAGTGATGCTGATACATGCTTTCCAACGAAATTACTATTATTGTTTGGTTAAATCCAACATCAAAATCTAGCAGACATATTTAGTTTAACAGGATTTTAGCGGTCAAATATTTGTTAAATGCAAAAATTTTAATATAAAATCTCGTTTACACTTTAACAACATTTAAAAGACTGGTTATGCGCGTTAGAATGGCCGTGGCGCCATAGTAAAATAAATAAATCTCTAGAATCTGTATGCCCAATCCCAACATTCTAGCTTAAAATTTTTTTTTTTTGAATTTACGGCTTTCCATTTCAGGAAATAATGAAAAATGTTTCTTAAATGTATGGTAAATAACCTTAAAATTAAGAAAAGTTGTCTTAAAATAAGAAAAAAATCATTTACAATGTAAGATTACCTTTGAGGAATTTGGTTGGTTTTGTATTGCAATTTTGGATTTTAAATGGATAAAACCGTTTTTAATTTTGATGGCAATTATTACATGGGAATATAGTCTATACATTTTTATATTTACCTGAATTTATTAAAGGTTTATTTTTTATAAATACTTTTTATAAACATATAAAATAACAGATGGAAAAATCCTTACCTCAGACAACCCCGGCATGAACTCCAAACCGAAACTGCTCACTCCATAGCCAGACATATAACTATTCGGCCACGCGTGCTTCTTGTCATACAATGACTGAAGAGGGCTATGGTGATTTTGGTCCAGCTTTACGCATACCAATAACGTTTATTCTAATCTAAACCTTCACTCTAAACCAACCGTTTAAACAATTTGGTAAATAGAAAAGTGAAACTAATAAAAAAAAATTAAAAAAAAGATAAATAAATAAACAAATTTACCACTTGCCGTGGCGTGGGCTCGAACCAGGTACTTTGAACGATTGTTTATTGACCGGACGTCTTTACCAGCTAGACCACCATCAAAACGTATAAAAAAAGTCACTTTTCCCTTAAATTATGGGTATTTCTTTACTAAATTTAAGTAAGAATTTACCATTATTTCAAGAAAAAAACGCCATTAGTTAAAGAAAAATTGCGATTCTTCCTCTTCTTCTTTACAAAAAAAACAAGGAAGAACGCTATAGTCGAGTACCTCGATTATCAGATACCCGTTACTCAACTAAAGGGACCAAAAGGAAATGGAGATATGCAAGCAGCAAAGCGAGATTAAAATGTGCCACATACCGGCGGTAGACAGATTTAAGCGTTATGGGCGTTAGAGTACATTTAAGTTAAAATTTTTTAGCTAGCATAAAAATTGTGGGTGTAACAGGTGCCACAAACCGCCGTTAAAGTGGGCGTTGCAAACTTTTTTTTTTGGGTCAATCGATAGGTATTGATGAGAACAATACATTTCAGTTAAAATTTTTATTCTAGGAGTCCATTCTGTAGGAGTCACAGTTTTGGGCGGTCTGTGGGCGTTAGAGTGGGCGTGGCACGCTGCTGAAAAAAAACTTGCGCTGCGTAAGAAGCTCAGGAATCTGCACGCCAAATCTCAATAGCCTAGCTCTCATAGTTTCCGAGATCTCAGCGTTCATCCGGACAGACAGACGGACAGACGGACATGGCTAGATCGACTCGGCTAGTGATCCTGATCAAGAATATATATACTTTATGGGGTCGGAAACGCTTCTTTCTGCCTGTTACATACTTTCCGACGAATCTAGTATACCCTTTTACTCTACGAGTAACGGGTATAAATATTATGGCGAAATTCCGTAAAATGTAGAAATTTTTTCTATAGTCAAGAAAATTGATCAGTTGATTTGGACTAAGTTTGAGAAAACGGGGAGCTGAGACAGTTCCGCTGAACCACACCCCGCTTTTTTTCGATTGGCTTGTAAGTTTAGATGAAAATCTCAATGTTAAGCATTTATCATATTATGGATTATATTTTAGGCCATAGCCTTAATCATTATGGACTTAAAACAAGTCTTTGATTATAAGTCCCAAATTAGGTGTAGTTTCCGAGTCTCAACATTTATACGGACGGATAGGCAGACGGACTTGCATAGAGACGGACAAGGCTAGATCGACTCGGATTGTGATCCCTTTACGTGTTACATACTTTCCGACGAATATAATATAATATATATAAAAACACAGACCAAGCAAAGCTTGAGGAGTAAAGGAAGCAAGGTAGTCGTGATTACAGCGCACACCCAAAAAAAACTTTGAGTGTCAATTTGATAGGTGTGAGTGAAAATGACACTACACCCAGGATCAAATTATTAGGATTAATTTGATCCTAAATAAGTGTCAAAAGGATACTACATTGTATGAAAAAACTAATTTGGCCGTAAATATAAAAAAAGGAAAGGAAAAAATGAACACTCAGGCCCGTGCATGAAAAACAATGCGCTTTCAATCTGAGTCACGACTGCGGCAGAATGCTTTTTTCTGTAACAAAAAAGCTTTTTCGTAAAAAAGGTTTGCCAAGCGTCAAAAGTGATCCTATATTATATGTTCAATTTGATAACCTCTGTATCAGAGATTTTTCGACACTCAATAGGGGCATATTGATGATATAATACATTACTTATAAAGAATTACAATTAAAGAAAATGTAAAAATAGCGCCCAACGTGGGGCTCGAACCCACGACCCTGAGATTAAGAGTCTCATGCTCTACCGACTGAGCTAGCCGGGCAATGCACATTGTACGATCAGCGTTAGATCCGGACTTCCACCTTCCTTCTTTTTCGTAGATTTACTAGTTTTCCTTCCACGACTTTGTATGCGTTTAAAAAACAGCTTTTAACATGAACAATATTTTTATAATTTCCGTTACGTTTTTTTTTTACCCATTTTCACAAATGTTTCCTTGCAAAATTACACCTTTGACTCCTTGCTTGGTGCATTTTTTTCGTGTTAGCAAATCAATGTATTTAAACGGTTTAAATGAAATTATTAATGAAGGACAAATCTGGTATACATAGGTCTTCATCCGTTTGGATTTGTATTATTATTTTTGTAGTTGCATTCGAAAGCCTAATCTTTTTGCTCTTAATAACTAATAGTGCTGAAATATTCCTAGACAAAAATTACAAAAAAAGTAAAAGCGCCCCCGGGTGGACTCGAACCACCAACCTTTCGGTTAACAGCCGAACGCGCTAACCAATTGCGCCACGGAGGCAGATGTTTAACACGCGTCGTAAATTTGCTTCATATTATGTTTAAAAGATAAATAGACATTATTCCTGTATTACCGTTCTTCGGCTTCATTATAAATATATTGTTACCAGTAACCATTCTCGTACCACTTTTTCTTCAAAATTAGTTCAAACTGCACTCATATAAAGAACTATTTTAGCTTGCATTTTAGAAACAAGTGTCCCCTTTTCTCAAACTGAGATATGCCAATCGCTCAAATTGAGAAACAAGTTCTTGATAGTGAACTTCTAAATTCTCAAATTAGGAACATTTGTGCTTTAACCCGTTCCACCCAGAACGGGAAGTACGGAAGAGTTAAATATTTTTTCATTTTATTTTATAATATATATTATATATATATATTATTTTTCTTAAAACTATATATATAAATATTATATTTAACATTCAGCACCTTAATGTACATACGTGCATACGCACATTTTAATTTATTAATACGTGTAAGAGCACTTTACAAATACAATTTGTGGAGCGTGCCACTTTACACGCGGTGCATTTAGAAACAGTGAGAGAGAGACAACCATAGACGCAACGAATTAAAGATTGCTCATCTCTCGTGTCGCTCGCAGAGCTGATTTAAAAGAAATAATCTAGAATTTATTATGACAATTCGATACTCCTTTTCGAGTTTTTCGGTTACTCATTATGAGAATATTTATTCTCATATTGGAAACGGAAGAGCACAGTCCCTCAAATTTAGAATTATGGGATCAATTCAAGTTTTTATACCCGTTACTCGTATAGTAAAAGGGTATACTGGATTCGTCGGAGAGTATGTAACAGGCAAATGTGCCTGGCCCACAAACCGCCCAAAACTGTGGCTCCTACAGTTTTGATGATAGAATAAAAATTTTAACTGAAATGTGTTGTTCTCATCAATACCTATCTGAGCATTGCATTTTGAAGCAACGAAATCATTTAAATTGTTCAGTTCTACGTTTGGGAAAGTAGACCAATTATTTGTTTGATGCTTCAAACAAAAACTGCTGATATCAAAAAAAAGCACCTTTTAACGAGGTAAGGTGTCGTGACGATTGCACCCTCAACATACAAAAGTTCTGATATCAAATTTTGTGACAAAAATGCTTGTATATTCGAAAACATATACACTTTCTAAAATTTTTTCATTCGGAACGCTGCTATAGAATACCCCTTTGTATTTAAGAAGCTTAGATATTTTGATGAAGCGGGCAGAATAAAAACATATTAGAAAGTGCATTTATTCGGTCGAATGTAAACAATAAATTATAACAATAAGTCCCGTGTAACGCCCAAATTTTTTAATATTTTGTTAAAATTTAAATAGAGTTCTCATTAGCAATACCCATATACATGCAAAAAATTATTGAAATCGGACTACTCATAAAAAAGTTATAACCAAAAAGCAATCATTATTTTGTAATTGAATCGAGATTACACACCACATGCAGCAAATAAGCTGTTTTTACTAATACGCCATAAAGCCGCTAGGGGCACTATAGGCTAGTTGGCGCTGTAGGCCAAGTGGCGCCATGGAAGAAGATAGGTGGCGCTATTGGATAGGTGTGTTAGTGAAAAAGCACAGTTGCTTTAACCATATTGCACTCCCTTAAGCTGAGTAACGAGTATCTAATAGTCAAGGACATCGACTGTAGCGTTTTTCTTGTCAAAATGATACAAATTCATATCAATATAATACAACATCATGTCAACTACAGATGTTGATATGAATTCGAATCAATTTATAACGTTTTTCATAACAAACGTAAAATCAAAAAGTCTTCAAAAAAAGTATGACTGTGCCTTCTATTTTTTGTGTATTTATGGTATTTAGTATGGTATTAAAGATATTTTGACAGATTTGCCGCGGTCACTCTGACATTGGACGAAAAGTTTACATATAAATTGATTACTGGATTGAAATTACTGGATGTTTGTCTAATTTCAATTTATTTACTTCTTGCACACCCCAACGTGCAGTTTGATATGAAAGAACATCAGTTGGATGTCATATCATCATGAAAGAATATCATTTTGATATGCAAGAACATCAGTTTGATATGAAAGAATATTAGTTTGATATGAAAGAATATGAGTTTGATATGAAAGCACATCAGTTTGATATTGAAAAATACCAGACTAGTATTACAAATACGATCGTTTTGTCACAAATTTCATATGTGCGTATATTAATCTTGTATGAAAAATGTCATAGTGATATGTTCGAAAATATCAAAATGGTATGGCAACATAAGGTACCAAAATTTATTTGTAAAAATACCCGATTAATGACAAGTGTTGGTATTTTATTGAAATATAATTCCTCGGGAAACTCTTCCGTCAGCGCGTCTTCAAGCTCTGCTGTAGCGGCCAAGTAGCTGGTGGTGGTGAAGTTCAGCAATTCCCCAAATGAAAAGCTCGACGGAGAACGTATTGTTGATGGTTCTGCTAAAAAGATTAAATTTCTTATTCCTAACGCGGCGACTTATAGCCTATTCACAGAGGGGGTTTTCCCTTCAGAGATTTTTTCTTTACGTGCCAGAAAAGGACGGTAAAAATTCGCTAAAACTCGCTTCAGCTTCAGTTTTTTTTTAGGTGATCTTTGTAATTCGCGTTTCGGGATATTTTTGAGAAGTAAATGCATTTTAACTTCAGTGGCCCTGTTATAAGGTGCAGAAGCAAGGAGCCTGTCAAAGGCTCGGAACTGAGCCAGCTTATGCTCTTCTTGGCAAGACCTGACGCCTGTTGCACCACAACGTTCATTGTTTATCTAAAGAATGGATATAGTCTTAAAAAATCGATTTAGTCAAAGAACTGTATGCGTGGAAAGTGTTATAAATGTTTAGAAGGGTCCAAACGGTTTTAAAGCTTAGTTTTCAGATCGGCTGTGAGTTTCAATAGTCGCAAAATCGTATTCCTTGTAGTGTGACCGAAGTTTTCAAAGTTCACTGAGTTTGTTGCCAAACGGAAAACAAATCAATTGGAGCAATTTAAGAAGACTAGTCTGCTGGTGCACCAAACAATTTAATGATAAACAAGATAAACATCGACTATCAGATACCCGTTACTCTGGGTACTGGGAGCACTCAGGGAGTGCGAGGGAGATAGAGATATACAAGTAGAAAAGCGCCTGTTTCCAGGAATGCACACTTTTTTTTGCTCATAATTTTTATATCAATGGCCCGAATCTAAAATTGTTTGGCAATACTGGAATTTTTGAAAATCAAAACCAAATCGTATTTACATTTTTCCAAAATATAAAAAAACGTGGGTGCTAAACGGTTTTAGCGTTATGGGAGTGGCACCCAATTGAATCAAGCCTGTGCCCCCCAGAAGCTCAAGAATCTAATTGCCAAATCCCAACTTTCTAGTTTTTATAGTTTCCGACACCGTGCAAAGCCGGTGTGGAACCTAATAATAAAACAAGAAAGGAAGTTAACTTCGGCAAGCCGAAGTTTGTATACCCTTGCAGTTATAAGAAATAATCAATGTTAGTAATACCATGTTAAATTCTTAAGGATTGTTGCTCGCTTCAGTAATATTTGTGAAAAATTAAATTGGGAACGCTGTAGAGCTATATATAAGATATGGTTGTCCGATCCGACTGGATCCAACTTCTATACTACCTGTAGAATTACAATTTTTATACTTACTAATCTGTTACATTTTGCAAAAAGATTGAAGTTTATATATATTTTAACCTACGATATATTTCAATTTTAGTGTTGGCAGTTTTAAAACAAAAAGAAAACATTTATAATAAATATATAAGTTACAATATTATTGAAATAAAATTATTAATTTCGCCCCCGGGTGGACTCGAACCACCAACCTTTCGGTTAACAGCCGAACGCGCTAACCAATTGCGCCACGGAGGCCTTTGAAAAATCGCGGCGAAAAATATATGCATTTCTTAACATTTACGAAAAATGAATGAGGGTATCGCATCCAAGCTACAACATAACTTACTTTCCGAAGCCTCCGTGGCGCAATTGGTTAGCGCGTTCGGCTGTTAACCGAAAGGTTGGTGGTTCGAGTCCACCCGGGGGCGAATCCTTTTAGGCTTTGATTTCTCTAAATTTTTATAAGTCGTAGAATTTTAAAATAATTTTATTAATAATGAATATTAAAAAGTTCACTCGATCCTGCCAGGAGTCGAACCTGGAATCTTCTGATCCGTAGTCAGACGCGTTATCCATTGCGCCACAGGACCTATATAAATTAAATCAGCTAGATGTAAAACTTTCTTTGTGGTCAATAAAAAATGTTTGTAGAAAATTTTGATTTTGCTAAAAAACAAAGCGATGTTGCACAGAATATAGAATCAGAGAGTGGTCGAGCGATTATTAAAAAAACAATATCAAATATTACTACGTTTAAGGAAAACATTTCAATAAATATTAAAATAAACAAGTTGATAGCCTGGAACCCAGGTTACGCTTTACAATAATAACAACTAAGAGAAAACCCATTTGATATCAGAACTTTTGTTAGTTGAAGGTGCGATCGTCACGACCCCTTACCTCGTTTTTATTTGATTTATTTACAAATTAAACTTATGAACTAATGTTCATTTTTAATTTTTGGCATTAGCCGTAGCAAACACGGGCCTTATAGGCAGTAGTAAAATCAAAAAGTTAAGTGATAACTCTCTATCTTCAACAAGAAAAGAAGCCTACATCGGCAAGCCAAAGTTTATATATCCTTCCTATGGGAGCATGGTATATTCGGAGCTTTCCAATTTTGAGAATAGTGAAAAATAGTTACAGAAACATTAATATCAGCATCATTTCAATTTAAAGCGTTTATGTTTTACCGAAAACGAAAGATAACCGTAGAGTAAAAGGGTATATCAGATTCGTCGGAAAGTAGGTAACAGGTAGAAGAAAGCGTTTGCGACCCCTTACTCGTGACCCATTCACTCGCCGAGTCGATCTAGCCATTTCCGTCTGTGCGTCTGTCCGTATGAACGCTGTGATCTCGAAAACTATAAAAGCTGCAATACTGGGTTTAGGTATGCAGATTCTAGAGATTCCTGCGCAGCGAATGTTTGTTTCGTCAGTGTGCCACGCCCACTCTAACGCCCACAATACGCCCAAAACTGTGGCTCTTTTAGTTTTAATGTTAGAATAAAAAAAGTATCTGAAAGAATCTCCTACAGTTTTGATACTAGAATAAAAATTGTAACTGAAATGTATTGTTCTCGTCAACACCTATCGATTGACCCAAAAAAAGTTTGCCACGCCCACTCTAACGCCCAGAAACCGCCCAAGCCTGTGGCGCCCACAATTTTCATGCTAGATAAAAAAATTTTAACTGAAATGTATTGGTCTCGTCAATACCTATCGATTGATCCAAAAAAAATTTGCCACGCCCACTCTAACGCCCATAACGCTTAACGCATTTCAATCTCGCCTTGCTGCTTGCATATCTCCATTTCCCTTTGGTCCCATTAGCTGAGTAACGGGTATCTGATAGTCGAGGTACTCGACTATCGCGTTTTTCCTTGTTTTTTTTCTATTATTCCTGGTTCCGACTCATATACTACCTGCAAAAGAAAGAAGACTTTTGGGAAAGTTTCAGGCCGATAACTTTAAAACTGAGATACTAGTTTGCGTAGAAACGGACGGACCGACGGACTGGCTAGATCGAATGCTGTGATGCTGATCAAGAATTTATATACTTCATGGGGTCGGAAACGTTTCCTTCACTCCGTTGCAAACTTCTGACTGAAATCTTAATACCCGCTGAAGATGCTAAGAGTGCCAACTGTAAAGTTCGGCACTGTATGCCCCGTTTCTATAAAACGAGCGTATTGTATTTTGGAACAATGAATGAGAATTTGAATTTCAGTTGGTAGTTTTAACTTTAATGGGATGGATAGAGTAAGGCGAGCGGGTCGACGGAAGCGGAGCCGAAGAGAGATCGGCAAGTGCACCCAAGTGCGATGACGTAAATTGCCGATGGATGCCGAAAAAGTAGCTCGCCCTTCAGTTTTTTTTGGCCTTTTTTCGACGGTGAGGCAACCATAAATACTGTACTTTAATGGAACATAGCAGAGCACGGCGTCCCATTTCCGAATGCATTTTTATTTTTGGCTGTAGCGTCTGCATTCCCATCCCTTCATCGCTTGGCTTTTACTTTGTTTTTGTCTGTTTTATAATCGTTGTGCCTATTATAATTAGCTTTTTTTCTGTTTTATACAAAACATTTTAATGCTGTTATATTTATAAATTGGTATAAAATACAAGTTATATACATACTTTTTTCAATTTAAAATAAAAGCAATTAATCTTTACATAACGAAAATTTTTCGAGTAAATTGCATTCAAATTTAATAATTTTTCACTCATAAAAAGTATAACAATAAATTCTAAAGTTGTGTAAAATTTTCTTTCTTTCATAACAAATTTTTAACGATAGAAATACTGATATTGAGATTATTTGTACTCTTTTTGAGCCTTATTTTTCCCAGGCAGTGCTTCCTATTTCAGCATTGTATATATAGAGTTTTCCAATTTTTAGAAAACTAAAAAAAAGGTCCGATATATTAAGATAATGTTTACCGAAATTGAAATTTAACGGTCTTTGTATTATTATGCCGAAAAAGTCCGATTTTTATTTCATTTTATTCGAAATTCTAAATTGTTAAAAGAATGATACTACCAAAAGTTAAAGTTAATATGTCAAAAAACACCAAAGTTATATTTATTACATTTTTTTTACAATATTTTGATGAGCTATGGGATATTAATACAAGAAAGGAAGTTTGTATACCCCTGCAGTTATAAGAAATAATCAATGTTAGTAACATGGTTATTTCTGTAATCTAAAATTGGAAAAACGGGTATACCTTGGTAGCCTACCTTAAAATTTGAACACCTGTACACTTGTTCCATGTTATTCGTGTCTTGACTCCACCCCATTCAGCAAAATATTATAGTCGTCAGATTTTTGTGTAAAATTAAATTCGTAATTCTGAAAAGTTGAAATAGACTTAAAATAACTTAAAGAACTTAAAGAAAATACGATCAAAATCAATAAGCAACATTTTTTAAAAAATAATTAGTTCATTATTTCTCTGACCGTTTCTTTGACAGATAAATGATAAAATCGTCCGATTTTTTTAAAATTAAATTCGAAATTCTTAAAAAAAAAAAAAAATGATAATCCCAATAGTATGAGACAATATGTCAAAAAACACCGAAGATATAATTTGTTCCGATTTTGATAAAATTATTATCGAAATTCAGAACTAATTAAAAAATGTTATTCCCAAGCGTAGGCGGTTATATGTTAAACAAGAAAGGAAGTTAGCTTCGGTAAGCCGAAGTTTGTATACCCTTGCAGTTATAAGAAATAATCAATGTTAGTAACACCATGTTAAATTTTTAAGGATTGTTGCTCGAAATTCCTAAAAATATGTCAAAACACACCGAAGCTAAAATGTTTTTCATATTATTTTTCCACCACTCTTCCGATCGTTCCTATGCCAGCTATATGATCAAGACGGGCATGGCTAGATCGGCTCGCCTAGTGATGCTGATCAAAAATATATACACTTTATGTGGTCGGAAATGTCTCCTTCACTGCGTTGCAAACTTCTGACTGAAATCATAACTCCCTCTGGAAGTTTGCCACGTCCACTCTAACGCCCATAACGCCTAAATCTGTCTACCGCCCACATAAGAGAGATCGCGGGTAGGTGGCGCATTTTAATCTCGCTTTACTGCTTGCATATCTCCATTTCCCTTTGGTCCCATTAGCTGAGTAACGGGTATCTGATAGTCGAGGTACTAAAGCGTTCTTCCTTGTTTTTATACAAATTTGTTTTAATTTTTAGGGCGCTTGCCTTATTTTTAAGGCGCTTTACCTTTAAAACAAAAAACACCATTAACTCAAGAAAAATGTTCTTTTAAATTAAGGCCATTTACCATAAAAATAAGAAAGTCACCATAATTTCAAGAAATGTTGCCGTTGATTCGTAAAACTTTTTTCATATGCTAAGGGTATTTACATTTGAAAACAGAAAAAACGACCCAGATTTTAGAAAATTCACCCTAGATTTAGGAAAAATCAGACTAAATCTAAGACCAATACATGCCGATTTTTAGAAAGTGTTCCCCTCATTTTGTTCCCAATCGCCATTGGCCCCTTTTTTTGGGGCGATTTTACAGTAAAATTTTTATGAGCTGTCATAGGAACGAACGGGTAAATAATTGGAAAATAATATTATTTTCATATTATTCTTTTCAAAATTTAAAATCTCTAAAAGTACTTTAAAAAATGGTAAAATAGATAGAACTTTATTTATTATAGCCTTGCATTGTTAGGCCGGTAACAGCTTTGCGCCAGAAATTTAAATTTGGGCAGTGCCATAAAACATATGTTTTTAAGGTTGTTAAAATCGATAATCGGTAATCAATAAAAACTGTTTAAACAAATAAACATATAACTTTATTAACATTTAAGTATACATATACCGAAAATAGTGTCAAAAGTGAGAATTTGTCATTATTTATTTCAAAGCTATATTAAATAAAGCTAAATCTATTTTACCTTAGGTTTTGTGAAAATATGGCTGGTTTGGTTCGTTTGGATGGTAACTTTAAAATAGTTTATGTCTTTGTTTTTGTCGTATTTTTTTTCAAGTTTTTAAGATATCATTAGACGCTAATCACTGAATAGTTTAAAAAATTGGCCCAGTTGGAGCTCACAATATACTCAATATAAACACTTTGGGAGTTACAGGGCATTGAGATGTATTTTAAACTTTTAAAATAATGAAGGGCGGTTACGCTACTATTATTTTGACGGCAAATGTTGTCTATGACGACGTCATTCTTTCTCTAATAACTCCGTTAAAAAATGTTCGAAAATTATTTTAAAAAGGGTATCTGATTAGTTGCCAATATTTTATTTTAGATACCTAATAAAGCATTTCTTCGTCTTTAATTGCGGTTCAAAAATGGCTAATAGCCAGCCTTCTTCCCACAGTGATTCGTCCACCATCTTCCATCCGTTGAACGGAAGGTCCATAAGGTTTTGCAGGTCCGAAAATTTTGCAGCTAGTTTCCCATCCAAATACAACGGACACTTTTATGTGATACTATGGCGATGTTTTTTCTGTATAACTCTAAATTCTTCTTTTTGACAGTAAAAATTAAAAAATTCACTACGAAAACGTAAACAATAATGACAGGGAACTTTTGAAAATGGAAGGCGTAGAGCAACAGGTTTGGTTTGATTAGCCACGGGTCTTCAGAACAGCTGTTGCTCTGTGGGAATTGGAGTTTTGTCAAAAATACACCGGATGGAGTCTGTGGAAATTATTATCTATTATAATCACAATGGATCACCTCCAGATCGGCATCGGCTGCTCGTGATTCAGCGCTAGACACTCCCCCACCTCTAGAATGTGGAGCGTATAGTGCTCAATTGCGCGCTCTCTTCCTTTGCTACATTCTCTTACAGAGGGCACATTGGAGAGGTGCAATTTTTTTTCTGTATGTGTATGCGAGAGAGTGGGTTGCAACAGTCATTTTCGCCATGGTTGAGTGCTTGTGCTTCTGCTGATTTCCTCTTTGTTCCCGCTGTCTCTCTCCCACATCGAACGAGCTATAAAGTTGCACTCGCCGCTCTCACACTTGCGTTTGCATGTGGCTGCCGCGAATGTAAAAGTATTCATTTTTTCTAAGGTTCACTCTCAGAGTTGAAGGTCAGTTGATGCTTTATGTCATTCAACTTGCTGTCAGCGCTTGTAGTTGTATTTAGTTGTGGTTGTTGCTTTCAGATTTTTCGTCATAGCTGCGCTAGCATTTTGTGTTGTTGCCTCTAGCATGCTGGCCGCTCGCATGTCGTGTCATTCAATTGGGGCGTGGATGCGTCCCCTTGGTCATACCTCCCACCCCGCTTATGCTCACTCTTCATGGTGGTACCGAGGCAGGGTGGGCCGGGGTGGAACGGGTGACGGTGGACGACCCTGTGGGTGCGCTTTATTGGATTCCCCTGGCTAATAGGTTCAATAGTCGATTATAGCAAATTAGCTTAGGTAAATAGTTTGAGGTTATGCTGAACATATGCGCGTCAGAGTAAAGCGTTATCTCTGCCCGACCCCTTTGCCTAATCCCAACATTCTTTTTAGATTCCGAAATCTCAAGATGAGTTTCTTAACGTTCATACAGACAGACAGACATGGCTAGATCGACTCGACTAGTAATCCTGATCACGAATATACAAACATATGTGTTCAGGTAGAATATATATTCTGTATAGAATGTATACATATGTATGTATACCTTATAGGTCGAAAAAATTGAGAACGGAACAAGCCGAGATCGGTTCTCACTTATTCTTCTTGATATCGAGTCAAAAGCAATATCAATCTGGAGAAGGAAGTAAGGAAGACGTAAAAAAAATTTAATCTCTGTTAAAATTATCGGGAAGTTATCGAAGTGAGCTGCAACTCTGCCGCTGCAAATTCACTTCTTTTTTATCTGCAAAGTGTGGCAAAAAATGGAAGGACCTGCTCCTCGAGTTTAACTTAATCAAGGCCCTTTTCCAACTAAAACGTAAGTAAAATCATATTTTTTCAGTTTGTGTTATTTTGTTCATTTTTTTTATTCGAGTAATGCGATTTATTAGTTCCTTTTCATATTTGTATACCAAATATATTTATTTAAGTATATATTGAACAATAAACTTATGTGTCGAATTAATAGCACAGACTTGAAACTGCAACCACAATGACACTCAGACATAACCACAAATATAAATATATTACATATTACAATGTAATATACCCAGAAAAAAATCAAGACCGAACGGGGTCAAAAAGTGCGTAAGCCCGTTTGCTGACAATTCATGAACGCTCGTTCATAAAATTTCACCGAAACTTTAGGGTTGGGTTCTGAACGAATGGGGTCAGTTTAAGAACATTTCGGGCTTAACTTGAGAACATAATAAAACGAGGTATGTGTACAAGCCAGTTTTTCTGGACTCCTGGTAGAGGATTTATTTAATTTCCTTACAATTATTTTGCTGTTGCTAGAATTTTATGTATTTTGGATATTTTGCTGATGACAAAGATTTTATTTATTATATTATTAGAAGATTACATATATAAACATATACACATTAGAAATAATATTTTAATAAAACGTACAATTGTGTACGTTCTGTGCTACCAGCGGACCACCGAGCTAAGTTTTCAAGTGCGGACAGTCGGGTCACTAGATCTGCATGTTTTCATGAATGGTGTCCCCATTAACGTCGTTGCATTTTTCAATGACGCGTTCATCATTTCACCGAAATGTTAATGATTTGATTACGCGGCGTTTGTTTTTTATGAACGGAACATATCGAGCGGATTGTTGTAAATCCATGAAAAATTTTCCTGATATTTTTCTGGGTG